>NC_135334.1:112003474-112632567 GCF_023851605.1 Tamandua tetradactyla
GGGTGCCAACTTGTCTTAGTGTAAATGGGCCTGAGCTCAATCACACAGTAGAGAAAAGGAGAGATGTAAGTAGTGCTTGCTTCATACATACTTGGAGAAAGATGATGTGCGAGTGTGAAGGAAAGAGACCACTTTGCTAATTCACCAGAGTGTTTCTCAGCACAAGGAGGCCATGCGGAATTATGGGTAATGCAACTTCAGCCTTCTGGTCTACCACCAGAGTTGAAGACTCTCATTCATTAATTAGTGGGCATCTCCTTGGTCTCATGATTACTCTCACAATGCTCCAGTCTTCCCATCACTGAAATGGGGGATTATACCTTCCATGGAGATCTTAAAGATTCAGTGCACGGAAAGCCCTTAGCAAACTATCAGTATGTGGAAAATGCTCCTGAAATGTACCTTCTCATAACGAGGTAGAATAAATTGTGTTCAACAAATTCCTTAAGGGGGCTCCCCAATTGACCAGAAGACAAATCTTGGCAGGTCTGCTGGCCTGAGGTAGAACCCAAGATCTTGAGGTAGCCTGAATAGGAGTAGCTCTATTTTACATGAGAAAAGAAATTCTGCCTGAGAAATAGGGAAAGAGAGGAGGGAAAGGATAGCTAAGTGGTTCAAGGCCTTGCACAGCATTGGGTCTCCCCTTGGGGAACCCCCAAATCTTCAGTAAAGTTACTAAACTCATGCTATCTTTGGTGCAGATGGCTTGTTGTGGGGGGCGGGAGTCAGTTAAGGAACTGAACCTGATGCCATGTTCACGTGTGCTGATCAAAGCATCAAGTATGGAAGGAGATGGACGCAGAGAGAAAAGCTCGAGAAACAAAGGCCCGAGGACCCACAGAAATCAGGAGGAGGTCCCTGGATCCTCCATGGAATAGGAATTTTGGTCCTGTGTATCTGGATCACAAAGGAGCAGAGACGCCTTGACCAACAACAGGTGTATACCATTTTTCATCATCATCATCATCATCATCATTAAATTTTATCGATCATCTATCTGTCTATGGGATACAGAGCAGTAGTTTTTGGCAATGAAACCTGGTGCCATGAAGCTAACACTTTCTTAGCCAGCGCTACATTACTGAAGAACTTTCCAGGTGGTTTTTCATCCACCTTATTGCTGAAATATGAAACTACCTCTGCATTCAATATTCTCCACCAGTAAGTGCCCATGGGTACTCCTTGACATTGGGTGTCCTTGCCAGCCCTTCCTCAGTCAATAGTGATAACTTTTCCCAGTCTGGAGATCCCTTGGTCTCCTACTTACTCTGCTCATCATTCTGAGGACACTGGCCCACTCTGCAAAAAGCCTCCAGTTATAAATTACTTACCTGCTGGCCATCATTTTAATGTAAATGGATTTTAAAAAGCAGCAAGAGAATATATTTTCATTTGGAGTTAAAGCATCCATTTTTTATTTGAGTTTGGGCCTGGTCTAGAAGAGATGGCAGAAGAATGGTTCTGAGGCTAATACAGCTAATGATTATGATGGAGATTCCACAAGCAGCTGATATTTCACTTGCAGACACCTCTATTCCAGCTTCACTGCCTGTAGCACTTTTCTTTTTTCACAGCCACTTCCATTAACACCCACTGCCTATGATGGAATCATTATGATAATACCTCCGCTTTCGGCAGTCTGGATTGGTCTTGACACATTATCGCCCTAAGAGCTCAGCCACGTCACACCAAGTCCTATTTATAATAATCCCTGGCAGGAGCCACCAAAATAAAATCTGGTACTTACGGGCCCCCTTTCATCGGAGGAAATCAAAAAGCTTTACAAGCTTAATTAAGTCTCAACATCTATCTGACTGATGAGATGTGGCCTCGGGTAGCTGAGGAGACACAGCATTGCTAATTGCATGCTGGATACAGCTCTGGGTGGTGATGAAGAAAGGAAATCAACAAAGCTGATGAGAGGCACCTCTTCTACTGGGAAATGTTTGTTGAGTGAATTTCTCCAGGGTGGGTTGAAATTGTCATAGGTTAGTGCTTGAAGGGGCCTTAGAAATGTTCAAATCCAGTGCCTCTCAATTTAGGGAAGGAAGGCTGAGATATTTTTTTTCTTTTATTAAAAGAGAATTAAGCTAATTCAAAACACTTTAGTGTACTTCAAGGATAAGGACGTTGAGCCTCTGAAAGATGTGGCAATCTACCACTGGACACACGGCTGCTGAACACACATGCTGTTCCTGCTGTCCACCCGGAATGCCCTTCTTCCTCAACCCTGACCAGCAAACTCTTACCCAACCCAGCAAGACTGAGCTCAATGTCTTCCTCCTCTGTGAAGTCCTCCTGGACTTCCCTGGCAGAAAAAGATGCTCCTCCTCTATGCTCCCATATAGTTTCTATTTCCATAATATCTACCAACTACTTAACTGTTTTACATGCAATCATCTAATCCTCACAGTAATATTACAAGGCAGGTGCAGTTATCACCTCTAGTTTACATATGAGTTAATGGGCCCAGAGAGGTTAAATGACTTTCCCAAAATGGCACAGCTAGTAAGTAGAAGACTCAGCCTGGCTGCAAAGAACATGCTCCAAAAGACTAAACTACACTGCCTCCTTGGTAGCACAGGTGTGATATAAGAGATCTGCTTGCTATGAACTCCTATGGATGGGATATATATATATATATATCAGTTAGGAACCTTTTGTTTTCAAACCACAGAAATCCCAACTCAAAGTGGGTTATGCCATAAGGAAGGTCCAGAGGAAGGGTGGCTCCAGAGCTGATAAATTTGGGGACTGGGTGACATCACTAAGGGCCCAAGGTCCTTCCCTCTTACTGTGGACGCAGTTCTCCTTGCAGTCCTGCAATGGCGGCCCAATTCCAGGCCTGGTTCCCACTCAGAACCAAACCATCCAAAGCAGAAGAGTGTCCTTAACGTCCTCTGTCTCTGCAATGGTGTGGAAATCTCTTCCAGAAACCCCCAGTGGACCTCCCTTCAGGTCTCCTGGCGCGAGTCATGTGGCCTCTACCTACACCCATCACCAGCAAGGGGACTGAGACCACCAGCACTGGTTCACCCCACCCAGGGTCCAGCCTCCCTCTCAGCCTCACACAAAGAGGAGGAGAGTGAAGACCTGCGAAGGAGGAGGGAGGGGAGAGGGAGGATGAAGGGAAGAAATCCAATGTTCCCTGATGCAGGCATTAAGGATGAGAAGAAATCTGATGCCCCATCATTTACCACCCAGTTCTCTGGCCTTTAATATGGGAACAATCAATGTCGGTTGAATTAAATTGAATCCCCAAATTCCCAGACCAGAGTTCCTACTATCACACTCTGAGCGTGGGCCTGAGACGTGTGTGGGCGGCCACGCCAACATTCACGAAATTAATTGAGCAATGTTCTGACCTTTAGAGTCCAGTGTTTAACACTTTAAAAGGTGACTACAGGAACCTTTTGCAAAAGCAAGCCCAAAAGACAGCCACATGGAATACAGAAATCATACAAATGTTAGTCCCACTATAATTTAAAGTGTGTATGTCAACCTTGACTTTTTCACTAGAAACACAATCTTCAAAGTGGGGCTTGTTCAGAGAGGCAGGTTAACTGCATTCAAAAGCTGTTCTGGACCCCCTTCTAGCTGTTACATATGACTCACCTGGAACCAGGACTCTATCTGCCTGCTCTTAACAGCCAGGTATGTGAGGATGGGATCGGTGCAGTGATTCTTGTAAGACCCAGACCATAGTCAAACAGAGAGATTCCAGGAAAAGGAAAATGATTTCTAAACAGAAAAATAACATACTCTCAGGGAATAAAGAATGGGGATCAGGGAGACACGAAAATGAAACTGTATCCCAGAGAGTTAAGAAAGCTGTCCAGCGTCACACAGCTAACAAAGGCTGAAGCAGGAGTTTCAAGGAATATTATAATTCTACCTGGCACCTTCTTTCCCTCGCTTCCTTTTAGTAGAGGCATCCATAAGGCTATCTTTGGGGAGCTCTTTCAGAGGGGCTTTTAACTCAGGAGACTCAGGAAAGGTCAGGACTGGCAGAAGCAGTGGAGTAGAAGTCAGAGCTGATTGCACGAGGCTGGGAGAGGTCATGGACTTTTAGCAAGGGCTGCACTGGAAATCCTGGTAGAGTCCAGCTGGTCCCACTCCCTGAGGAAGGAAAACAGCAAAAATGTCAGGGAAGACACCAACTGAGGGAATAAAGAGGGTGTACTGGGCTGGATCACCACCTTTATTGGGTCTCTCAAGACCCAATGAAAGGGGACCTAGAGATATTCGAAAGCTAGAGATGGGTGAACAGTAGGCTAATGAGGGTGAACTCAAATGTAAGGGAATAGATGGAAATGAAGGTGGTTCTCTAGTGGGTCTATAAGTAATATTATCATATTGAAGATGAACATGATTGAAAGGGGTTGTATACACTCATGTGTTCCACCAGTTAACACTATAAATATAAATAAATTCTTGAACGAACTACTGCAAAGGTTTGAATCTTGTACAAAGACTGCATAATTTGGGGGTATGGGGGAAAACTTCTACTGCATGCTACATGCCATGTTTAACAGGAATACATCAACAGTATCACAGCAATACCAGGGGTTAATAATGTGGGGAGGGACAAAAGTTAAGGGGAGGTTTGGATTTTCTGTTTGGTGAGGGTATGTGTATCAGTTATCTTTCGCTTGGGAACAATGAAGTTATCTAAAATTGAGAGTGTTGATGCACTGTTGACATTGGACATTATACATGATGCCTAATGAATGGAGGTGGCTGAAGGATGCACTGACTGAAAAATAGACTGGTGAACAATGGTGTATATATATGATCGAATATTGTGCTGTTACAAAAAAAGGAATGAAGTTGTGAGGCATGCAATGTTGTGAATGAACCTGTGGGACATTTGAGTGAGGCAAAATAAGCCAGAAACAAAACAGCAATTATTGTATGGTCTCATTTAGACAACATTTATAAGAAAACTGGAGCCTAGAGTGTAAGCTCTTATAGCAGTCCCATTTAGTCCAGAGCAGTATTTGTCATTTCTGGATTTTGAGAGGCTATTTTCTATATGTATAAACTAGCATTTAGAGATAAGAACAAAGATAACCAGGTCAGGATTAAGGTCATTCAGAATGCAGGGGGAAGGAAGACATTGTCTGTATTTTAGAATTTCACCTATTCTTTGAGACCAAAGGAAGAAAGGTTTATTTTGGCCAGAACCTAAATCTTCAGCAGCACATAACCTAACTCAACCTGTTTGAATAGATGATTTAAACAATCCAAACACAGGGAGCCCAGAATAAAAATGAAGGTCTTTAATCCTGCATATCTTAATGAAATGCCTGGATACATCCCAGAGGATATTAAGCAGATAATCAAAAAGTATTGGCAAAGTCCCTCTAGGGATGGGAGAAAAAATATGGAACTATTTAACTTTACCACCAGGAAAACACCTGATTCTGTGTCAAACATTAGGGACACCCAAATCAGTAGGTCAAGCCCTTGATCTTGAGACGTGCTCTTGTGAAGCTTATTATGCAGCGGTGAAGCTTAGCCCACCTATAGGTATGCCTAAAAGTTACTTCTGGAGGACCTCTTTTGTTGCTCAGATGTGGCCTCACTCTCTCTAAGCCCAACTCTGCAAGTGAAAGCACTGCCTTCCCCCTCTACGTGGGACATGACATCCAGGGGTGAAAGTCTCCCTGGAGGCATGGGAGATGACTCCCAGGGATGAGTCTGACCCTGGGCACTGTGGGATCAACAATGCCATCCTGACCAAAAGAAGGAAAAGAAGTATAACAAATAAGGTATCATGGCTGAGAGAGTTTAAATAGAATTGAGAGGCTACTCTGGAGGTCACTCTTAAGCAAGCTTCAGTTAGACACTGCTACCTATCATAGCTTACCAAAACCATTCCTGCCAGTCCTAAAGAACACCTGGAACATTATATAAGATTCTACAAAGGCTTCATGCAGTAGGGTAACTTTCCAGAAGCCTACAACCTCCAGATGGGTTCCTAGACCAGGTAAGTCCTGAAATGCAGAGGGGCCAGCCTCTCTAGAACATCAAGTATTCCATCCCCCTTTCCCATATTATGACAGACCCTTCCAACATGAAAAAGTTACAAGGGGCATAGCCCAAATACCCCTAAAGGGTGAGTGAAAGATCAAAGGTGATGGTGATGCAGAGAAAGTAGGGTTTAACAAATAAGTGTGACTGCTGATTCATTATATTGATATTTCTTTTAATCTCCAGTGTCTTGGAGCAGCTAGTAGTAAAAACCTAAAATAGTGGAAATGTAACCCATACCAAACTCTGAAATCTGTCCTACAATTGTTGCGATGTGCTTTGAAATTTATTGCCTTTTATTATACATTATTTTTCATAAAAAAGAAAAAATGTCTATTGTTTTGATAAATGCACAGCTATATGATGACATTGCGAACCACTGATTGTACACTTTGGATGATTATATGGTAGTATATATATATATATATCAGTAAGAAATAAAATAAAGACCCAAGTGAATTTGGAGGAGAGCAGCAACAGAAAACAAAGGAAATCCCCATGTGGCCTATGAAACAGTGAAATCAAAAGAAAAAATTACAACCACAACAAAAATAACAGTAGTGAACCCTAAGATGGTCTTTTATACACTTTCCATATGGGGATTAAGTTAGTCACTGCAATAATCTATAGGACTTGTTACTATTAATTATTAAATAGTATATCATTGTTAAAATTACTAATAAAACTAATAATATTACTATCATGATTGCATTTTACAGATGAGAAAACTGAGGCATTTAAGGTTAAGTAACTTACTCAAGGTCACATACCTGGTAAATGGCAGAGCTGGGTTTCACACCCAGACAATCAGACTTCAGAGGTCACATTCCCAATTATTAGTTGCAACCCCAGAGAATATATCAAAGCAAAATAGTATCTGATTTGATTCAACATTGATCTGGGGCAATGATTTTTATACCTGACAGTTCTCTAGCACTTTATAGTTTAAAAAGGATATTCTATCCCTCATTCTGGAATCTCAGCCCTGCCACTTCCCTGCTGTACAACTCTTGGCCAGTTACTGGCTAAACTTTGATATTCCCATCTGTGAAGTGGGGTCAAGAATAGCATTTGTTGGGCGCACTAAATAAGATAACACAAGTCCAAGGCTTAGCCCCTAATAAGCAGTGGATGAGTGCTTGCTGCTATTGTTGTGGCAGTTATTATCAACATTTCACTTACGCTTCATAACAACCCTGTGAGGGTGCTAGGATTTATTATTCTCATTCCTCAGATGTGGAAACAAAAGCTCATAGATGGTAAATAAGCAGACCAAGAAAACAGCTGGGAGTGGAATGGCCAGCCTTGAAACATCTTCCAGTTTCAGCCTCCTCCCCTGCTCCCAACCCTCCACCTCAGGTGCTCTCTTTTCCCAGGAGGCACTGTGCAAAAAGTTTGAAGAAATTGGAATGCGAGGCCCTGGGAGAAGGCTCTGAGGAATATCAAGGAAGTTTGCAAGGTGAAAATAGGTGCCTGTCTAGGCACAGTCACAAAACCTTCCCTTGTCCCCATCAATAGCCAGAAGAGCGGAAGGGACTGAGATGGCACTTCACAATGAACTCTTCTGTACCAACCAGAGCCAGGGGCGCTCGGGCTGGGGGACAGGAGGCAATCTCCAGGACCAGAAGTAAATGTGGCAGGAGTGTTTTCATCCAGTAGTTAAACAGAGGAGTGTTTTAAACACTTGAGAACTGGATTCCATTTGGTTTTCTGCAATTCTGCATTTCAATGAACTTTAAGTTTTCTACTAGTGCCTCCTGGTACATTTGTCCTGTGGCTACAGGCAAAGGGCTACTCAGTGATATCAGTCCCATCTTCAGAGGTGCAAGAGACCAGCTAACTTCTCCAAGCCTGTTTCCTTATTAGTAAAATCAGTGACATGATTGGTAGATTACAGGATCAGGGGTAGATTACAGTCTCTCCTAGACTGAAAATCATGTACTTCCTCTCTTTACACTATGCAAAGACTTCAGGGATATTCCCGCCCCCCCCCTTAAAATTTAGGAAAGTTAGTATTCTGTATCCTTCAGTAGTAAAGTGTTGAGAAAAATAAAACTTGATACATATTACTTGGAGAGCTTCATCTCATTAACATTCCAATGATTTATTCAGTACATTATTATTGAACACCCACTAAGTGTCAGGCATTGTGGCCAGACAACCATAAAACAATGGATAAGCCAGATTCCTCATAGAGTTTACAGGAAACCATCCCTTTTTAGTTATTGTGACTTTTGTTAAGAGCCAAAATGACAGACACCAACTACCTGGTATTTTCTCATAGCCTCTAGGACATGGCTTGGTCTTAGTAACTACTTAATATTCTCACAATTTAATTGTTACCTCCAGTTACTTTTTACTGTCTACTTTCCCCTAATTAGGTGATAGTCTACTTGTGCCCACAAGGTGGAGCACTTGCTTACAGTTTGCCCAATCCGAAATGTTACAATTAAAACAAAAAATTCCCCATAGAAGTTAAACCGAAAGGCAAAAAAATAAATAAATGTATTGACCACCTATTCAGCTATTTAGCATAATATACATTAGATGCGTAGGGAAAAGTAAAAGTTGCTAAGACATAGTCCCTTTCCTCTAGGAAAAGGCGGAGGAAGGGAAAGTATGCAGAGCAGAAAGACAATATGTTTTAGCATATTATTATGTTTTGAAGTATTCATATAGGAGCCACGGCAATCTCATCAACACTAAAAATACAGAAAGGCACGATACAGCCACTGCGTGGTACGGAATAGACTCAACGGAGATTCCACACTTCAGCCAATACTACCTACACCAGTGAAAACATTTGCGAGTATCCTGGATCAGCTCTTTAGGGCCCTAAATGGGTCTTTCTTTGCATCTGCTCAGTCACAAGCGTTAGGATGTCTGCCCTATACCTCCAGAAAATTCATTCTTTGGGGAAAAATTATAATCAGTGCCAGATGATGGGCCAGTCCAGTTGAAAACCCTCACATGCACCTGACGGGGGGAGGGAGGAAGAAAAGGAACACATGTAAGGAAACAGATATCAAACTCCAGCTTTCAGGAGGTGGATCTTCTCCCCCATCCCCTGCCTTCCTTATGTTCAACCTGGATAATGGGAACCCAGGCTCAGTTCTGGGACAGACTTGGGTGCAGAGGGAAGGGGAAGGGCCCAAGAGCCTTCCCGGCAAACCCAAAGGTGGCTTAAAGATGTGTTGTTTCTTGCTACATCCCAACGCCACCACCACTTCTTTTCCCATTAAGCACGTGACTCAAATGCTATATGAGATTGTTCGTTGGTTTGTTTGTTTAAATGAAAATCACATTTGGGGGATAACGCAACCGACGAGATGACAGAGAATTTTAAAACTGAGGATGCTGGCAACTTGATACAATTATTGAACTTCCTTGTTGGAGAAAAAATCGGTAGCTTGTGTACTAAATACCCGAGTTTGGGTTTTCACTTCTCTTCTTGCTAGCTCTGGAATCTTGAGCAAGTCCCATCCCTTCCCTGTGCGTGTTTTCTCAGGGACAAAACTATCACTTCTTCAGAGAAGTGCCCCTGGCGGCCCCGTCCCGCGCGCTAGAAGGGATGCCCGGTTATGTGCCCTCATTAGGGTGTAAGCTCCGGGAGGACTGGTCCGGGATCTGTGCATTTCACTGCTCTGGGACCACATGAAGAGAGCTGCCCCGTCGAATAACCGGAACGAAGGAAAGGGAGCTGCCCCAGGTGTTTAACGTGCACAGCGAGGCTTAATTCCCTGTGCGTCCGGAGCGAGCGGCCTCTCGAAGCTCTCACGCCAGCAGTAACCCCTACTATTGAGCGCTCTCGGAAGGGGGGCTCGGGGGCTCATTCAAAGTTGTTTGCCACAGATGGTCCTCTATCCGCCTGGAGTCACATTCTCAGTGGCTCCGAGAGATTCCCAGGGACTTGCATAAGGCCGCGTGAGTCACACCCGTCCGAAACCCTGAATGCAAAGGGACCCGCCCAGATCGTCTCCTGGTCCGGGTCTGGGTGAAGTTTGCGGAAGGCCAAAGGGCGGGGCAACCCCCCACCCCCGCCAGGGCCGCGTCTCTCCGGCAGGGCCCCTGACTCCAGCTCGGCGCCGCCCCCTCTGACGCCCCCGCGCGGGCGCAACCAACCCGCTTCCTCCCGGCCCCTAAGTCCGGGACCCGCTGTGGGGCCGCTCTCGCGGTCGGAAGGCGCCATCGCCGCTTTAAGTGGAAGAGGAGGGGAAGGGGGCGGGGGAGCGGGGGGCGGGAGCGGCGGCTGAGGAGGGGGGAGGGGGATCCCCCCTCGCTCCCACGTGGTCCGGACGCCTGTGAATCGCGCCCGCCGGAGGGTCTCACAGCGAAATACAAAAGCAGCTGGGAAGCGGCGGCGAAGCGAGTTCCCAGCGCCGGGCAGAGCCCCGCAACGCCCCGCGACCACGATGGGGCTGAGGCGCCCAGAGCCCCGGAGCCAGCGAGTTGCCGGGCCCGCCTCGCCGCCGGGACCCGGCCGCCCGGGCTCGGCTTGAAGCGGTGGCGGCGGCCCCGAGCCGCCGCGGGAACATGGGCAGGAGAATGCGGGGCGTCGCCGCCACGGCGGGACTCTGGCTGCTGGCGCTGGGCTCGCTGCTGGCTCTTTGGGGCGGGCTCCTGCCGCCGCGGATGGAGCTGCCCGCCTCCTGGCCGCCCGAAGACCGACTCCCGCGGCGCCCGGCCCGGAGCGGCAACCCCGCGCCGGCGCCTCGCTTCCCGCTGCCCCCGCCCCTGCCGCGGGATGTCCGCGGCGGCTCCCTCAAAACTTTCCGGGCGCTACTCACCCTGGCGGCGGGCGCGGACGGCCCTCCTCAGCGGCCCACGAGTGGGCGCAGGCGGCACGTGTCAGCCGGGGAGCCCGAGCCCGAGGAGCGCGCCGCGGACCACGGGGGCGTCTTCTGGAGCCGCAGTCTGGAGGAGCAGGTGCCCCGCGGCTTCTCGGAGGCGCAGGCGGCGGTGTGGCTGGAGGTGGTCCGCGGCGCACGGGTGTTGGCTCTGGAGCGCGGGGGCTGCGGGCGCAGCTCCAACCGCCTGGCTCGCTTCGCCGACGGCACCCGCGCCTGCGTGCGCTACGGCATCAACCCGGAGCAGATCCAGGGCGAGGCCCTGTCTTACTACCTGGCGCGCCTGCTGGGCCTCCAGCGCCACGTGCCGCCGCTGGCACTGGCGCGGGTGGAGGCGCGGAGCGCCCAGTGGGCGCAGGTGCAGGAGGAGCTGCGCGCCGCGCATTGGACCGAGGGTAGCGTGGTGAGCCTAACGCGCTGGCTGCCCAACCTCACGGACGTGGTGGTGCCGGCGCCCTGGCGCTCCGAGGACGGCCGTCTCCGGCCCCTGCGCGCCGCCGGGGGCGAGCTGGCCAACCGCAGCCGGGCCGAACTGGTGGACCTGGTGCAATGGACCGACCTGATCCTCTTCGACTATCTGACTGCCAACTTCGACCGGCTGGTCAGCAACCTCTTCAGCCTGCAGTGGGACCCGCGCGTCATGGAGCGCGCCACCAGCAACCTGCACCGCGGCCCCGGCGGGGCGCTGGTCTTTCTGGACAACGAGGCAGGCTTAGTGCACGGGTACCGGGTGGCGGGCATGTGGGACAAGTACAACGAGCCGCTGCTGCAGTCGGTATGCGTGTTCCGCGAGCGGACGGCGCGTCGTGTCCTGGAGCTGCACCGCGGCCAGGACGCGGCCTCCCGGCTGCTGCGTCTCTACCAGCGCCACGAGCCCCGCTTCCCCGAGCTGGCAGCGCTCGCCGAACCCCACGCTCAGCTGCTGCAGCGCCGCCTCGACTTCCTCGCCAAGCACATTTTGCACTGTAAGACCAAGTACGGGCGGCGGCTGGGGACTTAGCCGAACCGGGAGGGAGAGAGAGAGAGAGACCCCGGACTCGTGTCTGGACAGTGAGGGAAGGGCCGACACCGTCGCCTCTTCCAGCGCCTGGGACCAGCTGGCCAACGCCCCGCAAGTGGCCCGAGCGCGGAGGCGTCTGAAAAAACTTCAGCTGGATCCACCTGCCCCTTTCTCTCAATCCCACGCTGTTTCCTTTCTGAGTTCTAGAGGGGCAAACTCACCGAGGCCAGAAGTGTAACATTCCCTCCACCTAGCCTTTAAAAGGATTATTTTTTTTCTCTGTGCTAACACGGAATTTGGGATCCGAAGTAACTGGCTGCCGGGCTCTTGCCCCCGGGTGGCCGTCTTTGTGGGAGATGCACCCCATTCCCGGGCCCCCTCATTCCCTTTCCGAAACAAAAAAAAAAGGAAATTTTGCGTTAGAGCCGTTGAGCTAATTCGGCAATTTCCTACCAAAGACAACGCTGGTGGCCCCGGAGCAGTGCTGTGACACTGGCTAGGTGGAGCCCCCTGCCTGTGTTCGCCCTTTGTTCCAGCGCGGTGAGGGTGAGATCACTGTTAAGAGCAGGGGTTCCCAATAGGACAAAGAGAGCACGACCTCCAGACCCCCGGGAGCCCTGCAGACCCTGACAGTTTGTGTGACTCCTTCCTTACAGCTTGTCGTTTTGGCAAGAAAGCAACGAAGGCAGGACCAGCTATATGCACCGAGTCAAATAATGAATTTCTTCTTCCTTCCCCTCCCAGCCTACCAAAATGTTGACAGTGAGGATAGGATGTTCCACAGAAGGAAAAAAAATTCATGCACTTTATTTTGTTTATTTTAATTTTTTATTAAGAAAAACTTTTTTGACAGAATTTGCCTTCTGTGTATATATGTGCATAAAGTGCAGTGTAAATATACTAAACAAACTTATATTTCAATAAAAAGGAGTTTAAAATTTAGAATTTTAATTCCTGTGGTTTTAACTGTTGGAGGTACCTGATGGACCACCTGCTTACAGAATAAGCGCATGGCTTTCTCCCTGTGGAAGTGCATTTTAAAACAAAGGAAGCATATTTCTCCCAGTTGTGACTACAGAACTTACAGAATTGAACGAAGGCAAGAACAGATTCCTTGTCTTGTTGGCTCGAAAGCACCCTAGCGCTAGAAAATTCAGAGTTCAGTGTAGAACGTGGGGGAGGTGTAGAAAGAGATATGGGGAAAGTGTTCTATTTCCTGGCAAATAAAACTTTGATATGAAAGGATTTCACTGTAATATACTTCCATATTAATCATTTGGCAAATATGATAGAACCAGATGTGCAGGCTTAAAAAATAACAAATGCCCCCCTTTTAAACTTAAGTAGAGTGGTCACGTGTGGCATGTTATTTTCAGCATTGTAATTACCGTGCATCACAATGTGCAGATAATAAGCTGAGCACATATTGCAAACAGGTTAGAGAAAAAGTCATAAATTACTTCTTTTCTTTAATCTCCTGGCATAAATTCCATTGCATTCAGAAGATCATAATCGTCAACATCTGGATTTACCCAGGTCTCCCAGGAGGTTGTACTGTGTTTTCCCAGTGCTTATTGTATGGTCTTCTCACAGCAGCTGCTGGGAGACCAGAGAAATGTGCAGTAGTTTGTACGTGATGCTTGAATCCTTGTTTCTTGGGGACTTCAACCTTAGAAAGTATTTTTGGATTTTCTTAAACTCCTATTTGACCCATTGGTGGGGATAAGGAGGGAGTGATTTTTGCTGTTTGTTTTTATAGTCCGTTGGTGTTTTATCAGGGCATTTTATTTGGTATTTGGGTCCAAGCAATCTTGCCTGTTATCTTTTTATTTCATGGCCTTGAACTCAGAGCAACTTTTGGTTATGACTTTAATAGTTTTTTATTTGACTTCCATGTGTAAGCCTAGGGTTTTACAGGCACGTGAACGTATTAAATCTCTGAGGGGTCCCCTACTCACTCAACATTACAGCATCATGTTTAACTGTTTTATTCCATCCTTATGTTTTCAGTACCTTATGGGAAGCCAAATCTTAACTCTACTAAAAAAAAAAAAAGAAAGAAAAAAATGCAGCCCTTAAACTAGTTCTGGCATAAGCCCATTTTTCTCCTAGTAGAGCCACAGAATAATACTGATAATAGCAAATATATCTTTTTTCAAGACATTAGTATGGCGTCTCTGATAATTAAACCTTTCATAAACACTTTCCATTTCTGAAGGTTAATAGCCATAGGAAATTTGCTGCTGAAACCAATGGAAGCTGTTTGAAGGAAAGGATAAATATTCATCAAACTGCATTTTTACCCAACATGTTCATGGAGGAAAACAATGAGTGGCAGTAAATCAGAAACTTCCCAGATTGCACAGGAAATACCCCCTGACTCCTGTATAGCTTCATCACTGGTGAGTTCTGGCCCAGCAGCATTCTCTGCATTCCTCCTAAACTTCAGTCCCAAGCCCAAACTTGACCATGGTTAACTTAGAGAAAGAAACTGAGCGTAATTTAAATGTCTCTTCTAAGATTCTTTAGTGAACCATATCTGTCTGTTCAAGAAATAAGTTTAATTACATGGTAGAGTTGTTAAGTCATGGGAACCAAGACTTAATTACAGAGAATGGATTTTAACTGTTGCTATTCCTTATGGATAATCAATATGCTATGGCATGGAAAGATCAATTAAAGTTTTGCCATGGTCAGTGAATGCTGAGGGAACCAAAGCGTTCTGAAAGAAAAAAATAAAAAAACTTTCTTTCGGGCTGCAGCGTGATGTGGTGGAAAGAGTAATGGGGTCTGCAGGCAGACTTTATTCTGAATTCTGTCCTCCATCTATTTACCTTCAGCAAGTCATTTAACTTAGTTCCCTCATCTGTGAAATGGAGATTCGATCAGAGTATTGTGGGATTTAAGTGTTAACGTATAAAACATATAGGCACTTAATAGATACTTAAAAAGAAAAAAAAACTCTTTCCCCTTCTTACACTTCAGTAAAGGTCTACTAATTTTCATCATCAAAGTCAAATCGAGCTGTTTCCAAGGTCAGGTGCAGTTTTTGGCATGTGGTAGCAAAGAAATTCAACAATTCATTGAGGTCCCTCTTTAGACATTATGTAAAGCACTGGATCATGAAGTCAAGGGCACAGGCTTGATACCACATGGGTTTGAGTGGTGGTTTCGGGACCCAAGCAGAGCCCCTGCACCCTGGCAGCTATGCTACAAACATGTGAGGGTGATTATAAAAAAAGTAGGGTGGGCCAGGGTGGCTCTGCAGGCAGAGTTCTCACCTGCCATGTCAGAGACCCAGGTTCGAGTCCCAGTGCCTGCCCATGCAAAAAATCTATCACCACTTTTAGAAAGTATCAAAAAGTAATGAATCTTTGCAAGAAGAACCATCCTCCCAATTCCTTCAGCCAAGAGGAAGTAGGTAGTTGACCTTTTCTCCCTGGATTTGACTGTTAATTCACTTTATCAATGACATAGGTCTAAACTCTATTGTGTACTCACCCCCTCCTGTCTTCGAATCAGGAAGGAAAACAAATTGTTTTAACATGTCTTAATACTTCTCAACCTTCTGCCTAAGACTACAGCTAGGAGAGTCCTCTAAGGCCTAGAGGGTGATTATGTGGGTTGAATGAATAAATATTTGTCATAGTCTCAGAACAGTGCCTGGCACATAGCGAGTGCAATATGTGTGTTTGTTTATTGGTGGGTTAGAACATTTTCAACTGGTAAGTCAAAACCAGAGGGTTACCAAGCAGGGCTCTCTTTCATAATCCTGCTATTTCTCTGCTATTATAGCACATTTTCCTATGCTGCTGTTTTGGTCCAGGGAGACCAGCTAGACTGCATGAGTCAGGCAGGAATTACCTCAAGCCCACAGCCTCCAACTGGTTGTCTTGTTTCTGAGAATGCCCTCTCTGTGAGTCGTTATACGTAGCCCTCTCTTCTTCACAGGGAGGCTGTGAATTTATTTCTCCCTTGACTCATCGGCTCCAGGGAGTAATGTGAGCTGTGGGGTTTTGTCTTTTCTTTTTTCTTTTACCTGTGGGGTTTTGCACTTCTGAGTTACCCAGTAGTCATGGAGCATCCAAGCCTGGGCACTGATTATGCACTGCTCCACACACCTGCCCCACCCCACAGAATCACTGACCCCCTGTGATGTAAGAGTGGGGTGGGAATGCTGAAGAAGCAGAGAGGGAAGTCCGGTTGATTCAGAAGCACAGGAAACACTCCAGAAGGAAATAGTGTCAGCTGCCAAGGTGGTATGGCAACCATTCTGCAAGGTTGGTACCCACTCCTAAGCATACTTTCATCATTAGAGCCTAATGGAAAGGGCACTGGGAGTCAGGAGACCTGGGTTTCTCCAGACTCTGTGTGACGCGCTCCGGTTGTTTTATCTGGAGTAGCAGGGTGTTCCACAGGATTGGTACCTTTCAATTTTTTTTTTTATTTGTAACTTACAATAAGCAACATACTATACTGTGACCCCCATATATTCATAAAGCAAACAATTTTCACAAAACAGTATGTGCAATATACCTTTTTCTATGTATTCAATTCTCTTCCTCTTTCTCTCCTACCTTCTAATGCTAATTGTGATCCTCTAAACTGATTTCATAATTTATCAGTAGGGCGCAAACTACAGTATGAAAAACATTGGAGAAGATGGTTGGTGACCTCCCATTCCAGATTCCAGGGAAATTCCATTTGTAGCCAGTTTACCACCACCACATACAGTTTTTCCAAAAAGGGAATACAAAAACATTTCAATTTTGTGTGCTCTTTAAAAACCAAAGACTTAAGTGCTTTATTTCAAAATGTAATTGGGACAACTGATCGCTATCTTACCTATGGTCTTTTTATAAATACTTTTAAAATCTCCTAAAAATGTGAAGTAACTTTCAGCCTGTTCCAACCGTGTGTGAGCGAATAGTGCTGTTGTGGGTCTTTAGAGGGAAAAAATAATAATCCTTTGCATCTCTGCTTCAACCTGGCCCAAGGATGACTCAAGAGGACAGTTTATTTTCTATGTATTCATTAAGATCAGATGTAGGAGTCATAATTTTTTAATGCGACTGTTTTACCAGTTTCTCTTTCTGTGTCCTGCTGTGGGGGAAACTGCATTAATAAGCTATGTCTCAGTGCTGCCGAGCTGGAATTTTTCTCTCTGCAGGACTCCACCAAATATAGCTAAAGGAATGCACATTTTATTTATCTTTACAACTCTCCTTCCATTTTGGATATGTCTTCTTGACACTTTTGAAATTTTTCTCTTAATGGCACCTTAATTTTTTTTAGCAGAATAGAGAACTAATTGTTCATTGAAGCAACTACAACAACAACAACAAAAAACCTCCTTTTTTTTCCCTTTCTTCAGTGCCATATGGTGTCTTTTATGGTTTTAACAGTTATTTTATACTCTATCCAAAAAAAATTAAATAGCCTACAGAATTGGCATTTTTCCAATAAAAAGCTCACAGATTTTACTCTGGTGAGAAATTGTAGGTTAATAATAGAGAAGTGTCACCTTTAATTTGATGGCCCTGTACCATACATTTGTCTCTGCCTGTTCACACCTTCCTCGCAATCAATTTTTCACAGTCATCGAAGACTTTTTTTAACGTTCATCCTACAAATAGCTTGCAGAGACAAGGAGAGTGGGGAGAATGAGCACAGCACAGCCCTGATCTTGATCGTGGAGGCAACATGTTTGGGTGAAAGCAATGTCATTTGGGAACTGGCAGAACTGTACCTGATTTCCACTATTTAATAGCCTTCAGGCAAATTAATGGACTTCTCATTTTCCTCATCTGGAAAAGCAATGGAAAGACTAGATGGTCTCTAGAGTCCCTTTCAAATCTAGAAAAATGTCACACTTTTATGTACAGCAATTCCACAAATAAATTACTTTCCTAACTTCCAGTTTCTTTTCTCTACCTGCAGATTCAGTAATTTTTTAGGTGACTTCTATGTCCCAGGCCAATTGCTAGGCACTGGATTTTATAGTGAGCAAGATAATAAGGAATTTGCCTTCATGGAGCTTAGAGTCTAGTAGGGTAAATGGAAAAATTTTTAATGGAAACCAAGGACAATAAATGCTACAGTAGAGGAAAGTACAATAGGACCATGTGACAGGAATAGGTAAGCTGGCCCGGGGAGAAGTCAAGGAAAATTTAAACGGCATGATCTCAACATCTTGCCTTGGAGGGTTGAGGGGACCCCATGGTTTAAGCTCTTCCAGCAGGAATGCCGTCACTTAAATATTCATCCTCCTGAGTTTGGGTGGATGAGAGGGTGATGCTTCAGGAACTATCATGGGGAAATTAGTTCTGTAAATAATATTAACAGCTACTTTTTGCTGAACACATTCTACTGAACAAGACTTTGTGTTAGACATTTTTCAGGCTTGTGAGAATTAGCAATAATAGCTACTGAACTATTGAATATTTATTTTACAGATGTGAAAAGTCAGGCTCAAAGAGGTTTTATAAACTGCCCACATAATTAGAAGAGAGGAGCTGTGGTTTGAAAACAGATCTGTCTAATGCCAAAGCTGTATCTCACTTTTTGCTCCTTTTTTTTTAATCTTCCTTTCTATTTTGTCTTTCCCTTTTTTTAAAAAATTTCGGTCTTATCTCGTTGGTTTCTTTTAAAATCTTTTCTGTGTCTTCTGTGTCCTGTAGTTCATTACATACTGTGTTTAGATTTATTTTTTTTTAATTTTTTATTGCGATATCTTCCCACACAATCGGTCCATCCAAAGTATACAATCAGTGGCTCACAATATCATCACATAGTTGTGTTTTCATCACCATGATCATCAATGTGGGTTTTTATTTGCTTTTTCCTAATAGGAACTTGTTGGTTGCATTTCTTACAGCTAAAGATTCTTTTTTTGTTTTGTCAGTTTAGAAAAATGCTCAGTCATTATCTCTTTAAGTGTTTCTTCTCTTATTCCTTCTACTTTTTTCCTTTTAGAAATATTGAATGACTTTATTTTTCATTTCCAAAAGTCCTATTTAGTTCTTTTTCAAAACTTCCCAGTCATTTTATATTGTCTTCTTGTCTCTTCTTGTTTTTAAGACTTTCAGACCTTAAGGTATTCAATCGTCTGAAAGTATACATCTAATTATTCTAGATTTGAAGTTCTGGGATAGTTTAATTATACTGCTTGCTGCGGCTCCTGGCTTTTGTACATGTAGAGTTTTCAGATAAAATTCAAGACACCAAGTTAACTTTGAATATCAGCTAAACAATGGATACTTTTTTAAAATAAGTATGTTGCATGCAATATTTGGGATATGCTGATATTAAAAAAATTACTTGTCATTTATCTGCGATTCAAAATTAAGTGGGTGTCCTAATTTCTCCTCCTCCTTCTCCTCCTTCTTTTTACTAAGTCTGGCAACATAACTATGGAGCTTATTTCTCTAGGTATTTTGTAATTTTAGATTATAATCTAAATTTCAGTCAGGCTTTATCCGTAACACTCTCATTTTGTTTGGTTTGAAGGTATGTTCTTCCCAAGAAGTTTTCATTTCCTGTGTCTGGCACCTGAGGGTTAATGCCAGAAGTGGTTCACTTTTATATTAATTATTTTGCCTAGAAGTTGAGATCTTAATCGATAGTGTAAATTTAAATACCACACATGTGTGATATACAGAAGGAGTCTTCCAGAAGCCTTGATTTTTTTTCCCCCAATCAGAGTTCAACCTTAGACAATCTCCTCTCACATCTTCCTTTGCTGGAAGGGCAGATTTTTCTTCTGAGGCTCTTGGCTTTTGAAGGTCTTAGGGCCAACTTTTCCCCCAGCTGGGGAAGTTTCCTTATTACAAAGATGAGCAACACCATCACTGCCCCCACCCCCCAAACAAAATCAGGACAGCCCATTTCAATTCACACTTATCACTCTGATTTTGGTTCTCTCTTTGTTTAGGCTCCCTGGGGATTTCCCTTACATTTTTATGAGCTCAGTTATGCATTTAAAAAGATGTTTGCTATATTTTATAAAACATTTATAGGTGTTTCACAGAGGGAAGGTTTTTAGGTCATGTAGTTTGCCTTATTGCTGGAAACAAAGTCCACCTGAGCTCTTTCTAAACCCTACAATCAAATCCTGCTTTCAATAAGCGGCCCTTACTTGAGGATTAGATGCCCTATTTTGTTATTTTGGAGAGATTTCCCCACAGTGGAAACATTTACTTTAATAGGATTTGACCTGAAATAATCCAGGAAACAAATGACCCCAGGAGTCAAGTCTCTTCTGTTTTCCACTTGCAAGTTTTAGATAAAAGCCAGGAAAATGATTAAAAAGAAAGAAGAAAGGAAAGAAGGACGAAGAAGAGGAACAAGGAATGGGGGGGGGTAGGTGGATTGTTAAAAAGAAGCACATGTGGCAGAGTGGCAAAGGGACAGACTTTGCCTCTGGTACATCTAGCTCTCAGATTGAACTTTAATCAGCATCAGAGCCAACAAAAGTGAGACCACATTGCAGGCAAAAGAACCAGTGCCTCTGCAGGTTACATTTAGGATTAAAGAAAGGTCAAGTAACTTCAGGGAAAATGACTTTCCTTCTGCAGTCAGCTTCCTGCCTCTGCCACAGCTCCCAACGATGAGAAGTCCAGCCATCACCAATTGATCTTCGGCCCCTTGACACTAAAGACTTGACTCTGCCAACACTTGTGAGGAAAACAAAGCCTTTGCCATCACACTTGAATATAAACCTTGTATTTCCAGAGGCAACGCATTTGGCTTCATTACTGTGAGCCCGTCTCTAGTGACCCATTAGCAAATTTGAAAATGCTAATGAAGGCAGAGGTTAAGCATCTTTGACTTCTCAAGATGTCAAATTAATAAAAGATGTCAAAAAAAAAAGTTGCTGAGTGGCTCCCTTCTCCTCCACCTGTTTGTAGTTAGAGCCCATCCAATGTCTCCCTGAACTATAATATTGATGACCCAACTCATAAAGCATGTGTCTTTTCTGATGCTATGATCCTAGACGCTTGGCTCATGTCATACAAAAATAATGAAATGTTTCTGGATTCAACTCAGAAGCTGGCACTTCGTGTGACATCCCTATAGGGTTATTTTCATGACATTCCCCATGGCCCAGGTTTGTGCAGTACATATCAGTTCAGTTATATTGGTTGTTAAACTACTGAAATATTTCCAGCTTGGTTGATTAATGCCTACTCCTCTGAGTCCCCAGAGTGTCCTACCTTCCCAACTACCCCAGCTCCTCTCCTTTCCCACCTCTACCTTCCCAGGATCCAGCAACTGATGGGTTAGCACTTGGCATAGCAGGGCATCTCTAGGAAGGGCCCAACACTAAAACTAGCAATGAGTTCTGACTGCTCAGTTATGTGATTTAAATAACGCCCCCAGGTTGTAAGGTATAATGGTACTCCCTGGAACAGTTGAGTTGTCATCCTAAGCCCCGTCTTTGGTTCTCCTGTTTTATGTAAAGCCTTCATTTATTTGGCAAGCATGCACTGAATCTCTATTCATCCCACCAATATTTCCTGGCTGCTTACTTTGGGATCAGGCATGGAACTAGATGTTGGGGACAGGTCAGCAAAATAGAGAGAACTGGTTTCTGATATTTTGGAATGCAGAATCTGGTAGAGGAGTTAGACATTAAGCAAATCATCGCTGTGATAAACAAGATGACAGGAAAATACATGGGCCCTATGAGAGTGTTAATAGGGGACAACCTCACATTGAAGGTTGAGGGATGTGCTATTTAAACAGAAATCATAGCAATGAGCAGGAGTTACTCAGTGTAGAGAGGAAGAGAGGGAGTAGAGAGCATTTCAGTCAGAAAAAAATGACATATTTAAGTCCATGAGAGAATGAGCTTGCTGTTCAGAAATGGAAGAAGTCCAATATGATGGGAGAGTGTTGTCCCCAAGGCAGAATTGCACCATTTAAGGCTAGAGAGGTGAACAGACACCTACTACCTGCCGGATGCAGAGGGCAAGAGATGGCTATGGGAGTCACCATAACATAGTGGAAAGGGCTGAATTCTGAAGGGAGGAAACTCTCTGGTCTCAAACTTTGGCTCTTCCATTTTCTGGCTCTGAGACCTTAGGCAAGTTACTTATGCTCTCTGACCCTTAGTGTCCTCTCTGAAAAGAGTGATAATAATGGCACTTACCTTTTTATGAGTTAACACCTGTAAAGCCCTTAGAATATTGCGTGGTAGACTTGAAAAATATTAGAAGTTGATCACTAGGACACACGTAAGAAATGGAGGCACATATAGATTAAGTAGCTTTTTCTTTACCTATTTCTACTGAATTCAAAGGTGATTGTAGTAAAATATTCCGAGTTTAATAACCCATTTAAAGGTACCAGTGCTGTCTGTGCTGTTGTCTCACCAGTGGGTCATGAGAAGCTTGCTTGTTGACTTCCCTCTCATGACCCACTCTATCAAAAGGACATTCCACATGCCTTTGGGGTTTGCTACTGATTTCTCCTTGAACAAATCTCCTAGCAAAGTCTTTAAAAGTCCCAGAAACCTGCTGTTAAAGGGTGATCATCCAGACAGTGTCAAAGAAGCAAGGCCATCATCTACAGAGCTGTTAAAAAGGGAAAGAGGATGAAATCACCTCCCTGAAATCGATTACAATGAGGAATAGAAGGAAAAAGAAATTCAAATTAGAAAATGTGCACCAAGGTCCAGCCATACCTCTGACGGATTTACAAAAGACTTTCCCAAGTGCTTAGATGGTGCCTGTAGGAATGGATGAGGGCCTGCCTGGGAGGAAACAAATCATCCTTTGATGCCAGCCCAAGATTATAGATCCCTGAGGATTCCACAGAGTTATCATCAAAGCCATCATGGCATTAATCACTGTGGGTAAGAACAGGAGAAATTGGAGGTGAAAAGGGCTGATTAAGTTCTTATGTCTTTCCCTAGAGAATGCCACATAGAAATCACTCTGTGAAGTGCACTATCATGAACGCAATACACTTTGGGATTGTTCAAACTAAAGGCAAAGAGCTCTTCCCTTGAGAACATTATTTTCGGCAGTCTGGTGGGCCTTGAGGGTTTTCCCCTGATATGTGCTATTGTCAGATACCATGCACGTGAGGTTTGGTTGGTATGGCCACCTCTGTATTAATCAGGTTCTCCAGAGAAACAGAACCGACAGGATATACATGGAAATATTTATTATGATATTTATTATAGGTATTAGTTCACACAAGTGGGGACTGGCAAGTCCAGATTCCATAGGGCAGGTCGCAGGTTGGGAAATCCGATGAAGGTTTCAGTGGATTCCCTAGTTGAAGCTGGCTGGCTGAAATAAAGATAAAAATTCCTCTTTTTCACTGCTGAAATCATCAGTTCTCCTTTAAGGCCTCAACTGATCGAATGATACTTCTCTCATTGCTGAAGGCAATCTCCTTTGTTCATTGTAGATTTAATGAGGCTTAGAGGCAATCAACTGACTAAATGATTTAAATCCACAAAATACCCTCAGAGTAACAATCAGGCCAGTGCTTTCTTGACCAAACAAATGGACACCATAACCTAGCCAAACTGATATATGAACTTAACCGTCACAACCCCCTTTGGAGAAAGGGCCCACAGAACATTTCCAACCAGATGGACTGAGAAGATAGATAGAGTTAAATATTTGCAATTCATTTCTTCTTCCCCAGAACATCCTGGTTTACTTTGGGAAATTACCCAGTGTGGGTAATTTTGTTGAGTCCTAAATTTAGATGATCCCGTACAGTTTAGGAGTGGGCATGTGATCCAAATTCAGCCAGTTGGATTCTCTCTCCTGAGATTGCTTCTTAAGCAAGAAAGAAATAAGAAACTTTGAGTCTATTTATTTCAGCTCATGAGACGTTGAAGGGTTTCTGCTACCAGAATCTTCTCCAGCTGCTCAGAACCTGTCTCTTCCAAGCCACTTATTTCAACTTCCTTCAAACTCACAAGCCTGTGAGTCTTCCCATTTCTGGCCATTAAATTCCTCTTTTGCTTATGTTTGCCAGAATTGGTTTCTCTGGCTTACACTTAAAACCCCTGACAGATACAGAGAGCAATCAAAAAGTAGAAGGAATAGAAACAATGTGTTGGAAGATTTCCTGTGACAACAGATATTTCATCTAATGCTTTGTCACAGGGTAAATAGAAGTGAAGACTACATGGTCAGGAGAGGAAAAGCACTTGCCTCACCCTATCTGCCTGATTGATTATTGGCCCTTTGACCCAACTGGGAGCCATGTAAAGGCTGGCTTCCTGGTGCAGCTGGTTTGTTGCACCCAGCAGTGTGCTGGTAAATGTATAACAACTGACTTTGGGTAATGGTAAGGGAGAGGTGCTGATATGCAGTGTTTGCCAATTTCCATGGTGTAAATATGTCACACTGGCCAATTTCAAGCTATCAATGTGATGTCACTGAATGCAGAGTTTGGGAGAGATACATACAATCTGCTCTTCAGAGACTGTGTGAGTCAGCACCAAAAAACACCCCTGCTTCAGCCCCTCTAACTATAAAAGCCACATAGGAAAGCTTCTGGGTAATAATAATGACTAACTAAACACTGCACCCTGGATGTATCAGGCACAATTCTAGGCACTCTGCGTGTATTAACTCATTTAATTTAATCATAAACTCTGAGGCAGGAAAAAATTTTGTCCCCACTTTACAGATAAGGAAACTGAAGTTCAAAGGGATTAAGAAAATTTTAAAAATCATAAGGTTAAAAAATGGAAATGCTGTGAGCTGACTCTAGAGGCATCTCACTTAACTACAGCATCATGCTGACAGAGAGAATCTGAATTATGAAAGGCTCCCGCCCTCTAGAGTGTGAAAAGTCAGACTCAAATATCCAGGCAGAAATGATAATGTGATGGTTAGGTTCTGGTGCCAAGTTGGTCAAGTGATGTTGCCTAGTTGTCTGGTCAGGCAAGCACTGGCCTAGCTGTTGCTGCAAGGATATTTTGTGGCTGGTTGACAAACCGGAAGGCTGAGGTATTAAGTCATCAGTCAGTTGATTGCATCTGCGGTTGATTACATCTGCAATCAACTAAGGCATGTCTCCCACAAATGAAATAATTCAATCAGTTGAAGACTTTTAAGGAAGATGAGAGACTCTTTCACTGCTTCTTCAGCCAGCGAGCCTCTCCTGTGGAGTTCGTCCAGAGCCTTTATAAGAGCCGCCAGCTTCACAGCCTGCTCAACAGATTCAGGACTCTTCCATTCCCACAGGTACATGAAATGCCTTGATAAATCTCATATTTACAGATCTCTCCTGTTGGTTCTGTTTCTCTAGAGAACCCTGACAAATAATGCTAGTGGCAATTTCCCAGGTAAATTCAATACAAATCTTTTCTATTTGAGGCCAAATTTTGTCTTCTGTATGTATATTTTAATTTTATGCCCTATCGACCATCAAAATGATGGGAAGTGGGAGTGCATAGGTAGTTCAGTGGTAGAATGTTCTCTGGCCATGTGGGAGCCCTAGTTTAATTTCCAGCCTATGCACTCCCCACCCTCACCGCATACCCCACAAAAAATTGATGGGAGTTGAAAAAAAATAATGGGAGGCAGCTTGAAATATTTATCAGTTATGTTAGTACTGTGTACTATATATCATTTACCTGTCCTAAATTTTCTCTCATCTTCATAGATACTCTTTAGAGACAGGAGTTATTATATACAGTTTACAGAGAAGGAAACTAAAGCTTATTAAATGTTGAACTCCCAAAGTCCATATAGCTAATAAATGACAAAAACAAGGTAGATATTTTTTTAATGCTCTTCATTTCAATGATGAGGATACAAGCACAGAGAGGTTAAGTCACTTACCCTCTGTGACATACCTGATAAGCCCATAATTAATGCACAAACCCCAGTCTGTCTGCCACCAAACCCATGATCATCATGCCACGTCCCATGACGTCTCCCTCAGAGCAGGCCCCCTGATAATGCAGTCAGAAGTGATTTTCCTAGAAAGCCCTGTCTGGACAACTCAGGAAGATGACTCTGCAAAGTGCACAGGGCTGCACTGCAATGCTACAGCTCAGATGGCTCCCTCCTAAGTCCCTGTCACTTTCTCATGATCCACTGAATCAACACTTTTCTCACTGAAAAGCCTACCTCTCTGCTAAGATCAGGAACAGGTTAAAAGCTACATCAACATAGTAATGAATTTGGTTTCTGGATAGTCTTTACTGGTTGATCTTCTCCTGCAGCTTCTCCAGGGGGACTGAGTTGAGTGGGTGAGGCACTTCACCCGAGTGCAGGATTCTCCTTGTGTGTGATGCTAGAGATGAGTTTTGCCAGATACATGCACAACCCAACCTGACTGCCTTGACAGGTATGATATGGATAAGGTGCTCCTGTTATTGGTGATAATGAGACTTTTCAGTGTCTGTCAGTTATGGTACAATTGATGTCATCAAGTGACTGGCAGCTTCTCAGCTAACTTACTGCTCAGAGGCAGGGCTGCTGAAACATTGAACGCTTTGAGGAAGTCATTGATGCTGGTTCGGGAAGGGTTAACACACCCTAGCTCTCAGCTCTTGGCAGAGAGAAGAGGAGGTGGGGGTGGGAGTGGGATATGTGTCACATTCAGCCACATATCTATAGCAAAACAGTAGAGAAAAACAGTTTTAATCCATATTGTTCCCCATTCTGGTTTGCATTCTAATATCTTGGGGATTACTTTCCCCTACTCTGGCAATCTGTCAACCATCTACAGGAAGGAAAGGCAGGCATCAGAGGATCTAAGTGACTGAATAGTGTACGCTTGTTTTTACGGAGCTGCCTTGCAGGTCACTGGACTGATTTGGGGGGGTTGATGGTGGGCCCTTCCTGCAAGAGCACCTGAGACTCCCCCATGGCACCTCTCAGCACCTCTGCTAATGCCAAATAATATGTAAAAAGACATTCAGCCCAGTGCATGTGATCAAAATGCTTACAAAGTATGAAGCGAATGAAAGACAGCTTGCATATTCATTTCCATAAGCTGTAAGTGTCCTACAAATATTAGCTAAATGTATGCACTTGCTGTAACTACTTAACCTTCAGGGAGGTATCATCAGCTTCCCTGGACAGAGTCAGAAATTGGAGATCAGAGAGTTCTAGTAAATTGCCCAAGTTCTACTGCAGTGAAATAGCAAGGATGTGAGCCTTGCTCTCTGCCTGTTGTCAAGCGCGGTACAATTTACACACCCCCAAAATGCTTGAAAAAAGTGCAACCCTCTCAGGGCGTTCATAAACCAGGGTTAGATGGAGCAGAATTTACCTGTTCTCTGAAACATGGGAAACCCAAGCTCAGAAGTACTTTAGAATTCATCAGTAGAAGACTTCAACTTATAATGCACAGAACTAAAATATAGTGCGTGCTGGTAATAACCAAATGGAGAAAGACCTGGACAATTTCCCCAATAAAGATGCAGCTTATCGAAATTGCAGGATTCAAAGCATTCCATCATGATCAAGAAAGCCAAGCCCAAACTGCATTGTAATGATCACAAACCACTGGTTATTTTTCTAAACCCAGTTGGGATGACTTATTTACCCCCAGCTGGGTCTCTTTCTTGGTTTGAAAATGGTAACGATGTGCCATTCTCACTATGTTTTTTCTTATGGGTCTGAAGATCTTGGGGATATGTGCTTTCCCCAGAAATTGATGTCATCCCAATATTTATCATTAGGATTCATATTACCCTCTAAGCCAGGCAGTATAGCATTAAGTATGGCCTAAGATCATGGGCTCTGGGCTCTTACTGCCTGCGCAGTAAGAAATCCTGGCTTCACGACTTACTGGTTATAGGAACTTGGACAAATTTCTTTACTTTTCTGTGCCTCAGTTTCCCTATCTATCATGTGCGGATAATAGCAGCTACCTCACTGGATTATTGGGAGATTTAATTGCTTTATGAAAGAAATTGATTAGCATGGTACCCAGCTTAAAATAAACACGCAATGTATATTAGTCATTATTATTAATTTCTTTGAATATATTGATGCATCTTATTTCTCAAGCTCCAGTGATATGGAAAAGAACCAAGATTGCTCATCTCTAGGAATACACCCCTTATTGTCTCAGGGCAGGGAGAGGCAGGGACTGGGAGGTGAGGAAAGGTGGCTTTGAACCAAGTATAAGCATCAAACATTCTCCTCTGCTACCAATTACTGTGATAAATTGAAGGTGACAAGTTATTTTATGATATAAATGCAAATCAGCAGTCACTTCACTGTTATTTTCCAATGCCCTGGCACTTTAATGGTCCCCATAAGTTTGCTTCACTTGCAGCAAGTATCGGTATGTTCACAGTCAGCCAGAGAATTTATTTTTACATGGGGAGTGCGACAAACTGAGCCCACCGGCTGACTTAGAAAAATGATCACATTCCCATCCACAAATTATTCACAAAGCTAGTTAGCATTTGAGCCTTTGTTGGTAAAGTAACACAATAAATAGAGATTTGTCAAAAGAGCTCATTTCCACCTGCCAGACTTGTCTTTCTAAATATTAGGCATTCACACTTTTGTGAGTGTGAGTGTGTTTTATACATTTATTAGGAAAAAAAAAAACCTGCAACCAAACGTAACATTCCGTTCAAGTGACAAGGAATAGAGACTTTTAATCCTAAACCAAAACACTGTGGCGAGAACATCCTGGTCTCCCCTCTGTGGAGCCAGCGACGCCTCTGTGTATGCAAAACTCTAATGTCAATGATTTCAACATCAAAAGAGACAAAAAGGAGGAGAGAACCTTAAATCTGTTTGCTTTTCACACCGAACTTGATTTTTTGTCCTGCCAGTGCCACTAGCCACTCTTCCCTTCTCTTGAGATACTGATGGGGAGCGAGAATAAAACAAAAACAAATCAACAAAAATGAAATACAAAACTTCAAAAGAGATAGGCAGGATTGTTGCTGTGAACAGGACTGCACCTCCCCACCTGCCATTTGTACATGTTGGCATTAACAGATGGTGGGAGCTGTTAGATACACCACCTAATTAATTTAAAATACAACTTCAGAAAGGCAGCCCCTAATTGTTAAAAGTACTTTATTAGGATATAAAGTTAATCACAGAATTAAATCATTAAGAGTCATCATAAGGAAACTGTGGCACAAAACGAAATCCAATCCCCAATGTCACCTTTTCCCTCTTGAGGAGTGCATGCCTGCATTCATTTATTCATTTATTCATTCATTCACCAAACATTTATTGAGTGCCTACCATCCTGATTCTGCCAGTTAGCCCCCCAAACGTCTTCTCTTCTAAAGACTGGTTTGTTTTATTATTTTTCTGCTTAATCCTTAGAATTGCTCTGTGTATGTGTGTGTGTGTGTGTGTGTGTGTGTCTTACATTCTGAGATGCAATCAGCGTGCAAGGGTGGGGAAAGCTGAGGGAAGCAGGCAGTAAGAGATATTTTTTATGCAGGCCAAAGAACAAGGAGACCTTCTATCAACACTTTTCCTTAAGTTCATTAGGCATTCCTTACAACATGTTGCCACTTGGAGACACAGGTTTGTCCCCCTCTCCCACCCTTCAGCCTGAAACCTGACACTGCCCCACATCAAGTGTTTAATCTCCCATTATTTGGAATAAAATGGTATGTAAAGCATGCGTTGCCATGGATGCAAAATATATAGAGGCCCCTGAAACCCGAAACTTTGGATCTGCCCAGGTAACAAGGTGCCAAATAAGGTGAAGGAAGAACTAATCCTCCCAAAGGACACTTCCAGTGGAAAGTCTTCTCCGTTGCTGCCGAGCATTAGTGTACTTAACTAGCACATCCCTGCACCTAACTCTTCCTTCTGCCTGGAGAGAATGTGCCTGCTGCTCCATTCTTTGCTCAGCTGCTTACATGAAAGCCATTTTCTTTTCTCCAGAATGTGTCCGGGGTTCAAGTCCTTGTCTGGAAGCTTCTTTGAAAAAAGTTCCTGAGCAGGGCTGTTGTGATCTCCAGAGGGACAAAGCCAAGGAAGCTTCTTTTGAACCTAATACTCAAGGGTCAGGAGTATCTTGTAAAGCTGAACACATATCCAAATCTACTGCTATGTTTATACCCAGTAGAAAGAAAAGTAGGTTTCTCAGTCCTGACAAGGAGTGGGGTTGTAAAGCTGTCTCAGTTTCCTTAAGGCAAGTATTCTTTTGGAAGTTAAGACTTCAGTTGAAAAGGCCAGTGGCTAACTTTTTTTTAATTATCATTTTTCAATTATAAGAGGCACTTTTTTGCCTACATGTTTACATCTGTGAAATGTGATGTGTCTATCTTTTGATGACCAGAAAGCATTGTGCCTGTTTAATCACAGCATTTTTTTTTTCTTTGTGGCACATAAAATAATAGTGTGTCTCAGACTTGATAAAAACATTGTACATCTCTTGTACAGTGAGATGTTTTACTGATGCTCTGTCTGCCTTTCAGAGATTTCTCCAGAACCTCCTTCCCTGCATGGTTTCAGGTTCAAGCTGGCAGAGAAGAAGCCCTTGTGTAGAATTCGGAAGGAGGGATAGGAGAGGCCATTTTTTTTCTCCTGGAGTAGTTGCAGGCAGATGCGCAGGCAGACAAATCCACAGTGACTCCCTAGCAGACCCTTGAGAGTCCCCTGCTTTGGGGCAGCCAGATTAGATGGTCAGAGGCTGCTTCCCTGACCTCAGCTCCTCCAGTCCCCTCCCTCCACCCCAGTTTTATAAAACTCAAATTCTTTCTATATAACCTTTCAGTTTTAGAATACATCCAACTGCCTTTGTTTTCCCAATTGAACCTGGCTACATATAGAAACAAAGAAATACACACACACACACACACACACTCACACACAACACGGGATTCTACCATTCTGAAACCTAACGCTAGACTTTTTTGCAGTGCTCTGAGGCTGCTGCTAAACTCTGGGCCTCGCCTGAGAAGCCGGCTTCCAGAACGTGGCTGTAAGACCTCTCTATTCCCACTTCTGGTTCTTTCTCTGACACCAGCCACCTCCCACTCTCTGAGCTCCAGCCAAACTGGACCATTTTTGCATTCAGCTCTGTGACAGGCCTCCTTCCGCATTTACTCTGAGACTTCTCACTTGCTCTTCCTCTCACCTGGGACCCTTTTGATCCATGGGGTTCTCCCCATCAGTTATCTAACATTCATCCTTAAGGGACTCAACGAATATTTGTTGGATGATTGGTATTCAAAGGCTTCTCTTCACGGGTAAATAATTATTTCCCTCCTGACAGATGGGACCCAGTTTTATAGCAGGTGGAATTGACAGGAGAGCCGGAGGGAGAATTAACATATGTTGGGTACTTTCTGTGCACTGAGCATTGTGCCAAGCACTTTGCCTGCATTACCATCATCTAATCCTTGCAAGAACACTAAGAGGTAAACACTATTAATATCTCCACTTTACAAATGAAGGAACTGATGCTTGGAGAGGTTAAGTAACTGGGCCAAGGACACATGGTTGCCCCAAGTCTCAGTTCCTCATCCTCTTATTTCATCAGTAATTGTTCATGATGTCATATGTTCCTCATACAGCTGGCAAAAATGCCTCAGAAATAGCAACAGTTAATTTCCATATTAATTGTGTGAGGTTGTTTTGAATGTGTCCTGATATTCTATTTTGTCACTTTAGCAATGACAGCCTTGCATTTCTACCTCACTTAGCTACGGTAGCTTAGTCTTGACCTCTAACCTCACTCAACTCTTTGAAATTGCTTCATTTTCTCTCCCTTCAAAGGAAGCCAGCCCTGCCTCAGTCGGAAGGCCCCATAACAATTTCCTTCCAAATCCCTCTATTCTCAGGCTGCACTGAAGTTATTGGTTCTCTGGGAGGCTCTCTCCCTCCCACACCTAACTAGCCTCCAGAGTGCATGCATGGCCTGCCGCCAGAAGCAGGTGGGTGCTGAGCTGTATAGTATAGCAGCTGAGTTCTCCTGCTCTGGAGACAAAGTGTCGGTTCAAATCCCAACTCCTCCACTTAACGGTGTAAACATAGGTAAGTTGCTTTCACTGCCTCAGTCTTCTCACCTGTAAAGTGCAAATCATAATAGTATCTACCTCCCGGGGTCATTGAGGGGATTAAATGATGTAACAAATGGACCGTGTTATTAGAACAGTGCCTGGCCGGTAGTAAATGCTTGCATTGCGAGTCGTTGTGATTATTGGCGCTCCATCAGAACTGGAGACAGGACACAGGCAGCTGCATTCCCTAAACAAACTGCAGCCCCTAGAACCTCCTTTTCTATTTTGTTCATTTTCCTTCTCTAAATGGCCTGGCCGACTAGTAACCCCCGGGGCTCTTAGGCAGTGAATTCAGGCCAGCCTGGCTCCAAGGAGGAAGGGCAGTCCCTGGGGGTGGGGTTGCGGGGCCCAGGCACCCACAGCCCATGGTTTCTTTTGGGGGGGTTTCTTCCCCTAGGCAGCACTGTGGTCTTCTCTCATCTCTCACGAGGGCTCCTGTGGCAGAAAAATTCATTCCTCTTTCTAACCGAATCACAGCTTTTATAAAGCTATTGTATTTGACCATAGGCTTAGGAAATGGTAATATAACATCATAAGAGAAGATCATTGGAATTCCATAAAGCTCCTTCATTTCCAGTGTCCCCAAGCCTTAGATAAGGGATAAATATTTTTTAATCAAAATCTAAATAACAGTAAACCTCCTTTTCATTTCATTTCAAATATTTTTCCTGTTAAGTATGTGGTGTTTTCTAATTTCCTGTGTAGATCAAAACGACTATAAAAGGCTTTTTACTATTATTATTATTCTAAGTTTTCAGGGCATTTTTCTGACTGCAATTCCAGGGCATGTCTTTGGTTAGGTTGTCAGAAAAGCAAGCCAAAATGATTACAATTCTGGAGAATGACTTGTAAAAGAACAAGAATTAAGTACGGGGAGGTAAAAGCACTTACTGGGGGGATAACTGGGTAAGTACTCAGAAACACTGAGCAAAAGCAGATCTTCATTACATGATCCAAAGGCCGGGGAATATTTTTAAAAGGAAAATAGAGGCCTTTTTTTTCCCCTCTTGTTTTTGCTTATATGAGAAAGAGTGTTTCAAGGCACAAGCATAGAAGTCCCCATCAGGGACTCAACTCTTATTCCTGGCATTTGCTAGCTGGCAGCCTTGGACAATAACCAAGCTTCTATGAGCCTCGATATTCTCTTCTATCACTGGCAATAGTAAAACCCTAATTATTCATGAGATTGTCATGAGAAATCAAGAGGTATAGTGTATTGAAAGCATTTAGCACAGGGCCCGGCACATAATAAATGGTATATATCTTTACTGATGTTTGTGCAGACATTTCTGATAGTACTGTATTTTGGACAATATTAACCTCCAGAGGAATTGCTCAAAGTGAATTTACTTGAGACATTTTTAAACTGTCTGGGCTAAAATATAAAAAGCCTAGATCTTGTATAAGCCTATGAATAGACCAGCAAACTGAAATTTGACAACTTTTTCAACATTGTCAAAAAAATAAATACTACTCATTTTTATGGACACAAAGAACGTATTTTGTCACCACTTAGGTTAGGATGCACCTTACAATCTCAAGCAGTTTTTCTTAGTGCTGTGTAAAATAATGGTGCATATTATAATTTATAGTGTCTAAGATTTGATGAAATATGGCAGTAAGCATTAAGCTTCCTGATGCACTGCTCTGAGTAAATCAGCCCAAACAGTTTTCTCCTCCAAATAATATATAACATGAGGTCGACATAGATATCAAAACAACTAAGCCAACACAGCACAAGAGACAGGGAGGATTTGTGGCTCCTTGGTTGTTAAAGAAATAAATTAATTTAATTAAGTTAATAAATAAAATTTTATTTTGCCATTTACTTATTGTGTAAATGTGTTTGAGGTAATTAAACTCTATGAGCCTTTATTTCCTGCTCTGTAAAAGGGATCTAACAACATCTCTTAAAAGGCTGTGATGCTGAAGCATCACTATATAAAGGAGATGGCCCAGTGCTTGACACCTGTGAAATGTTCACTCCTGTCCCCTCTTCACAGCCCCTCCTACCCAAACTGATATCGCCCTCCTCCCAGAGCCCACACGCAGAGAAGCCAGACCAACCTAACTTCAGGACTTGTGTCTCATGTGGAATTTCAAACAGCTGCTCTCCCAACTCTTGCTCCAATTGACAAACCCTCCTGCTACTTTTCTGACCATAGCCTATTGCTGCTTACTCTCTTCCTAGGTCTCTGTCCCATAGCTCTTCCCTACAGCTGTCCTGACTTGCATCTTCTAATTCTCCTTGGTGTATTCCGAGCCCATTACCAAATAAACTTTCATAAAATCCCATTTGCCATAGAGCACATGCCTCCTTGAGGGCAGGGAAATGACTGTTTCACTCATTGCCAAGTCCATGGCAGCAATTACCAGGCTTGGCATGTAGAACTCAGTAGATACTTGTGGAGTGAATGAATAACTTTCCTACAAGGTGGAGAAGGGCTGTGAGTGTTTACTGGGGTTCCTACCTGCATGGCTGATCTCAGTTTCTAGCTCCTCAGGAGGTTGAGCTGATTCCATGTGATCTAAAGCCCCATCCTAAACCACACTGTTATTAATGGCTCGCCCTAGGACCCAGGTGAACAAAGGTTCTCCGGCAGGTATGACCTTCCAAGGGTTTAGCGATTACCTCCCAGAATCTGACAGTAAAGGCCAGATTCTCTTTTGGCAAGGTTAAATTATTTTCTACAACCTGCCCCCCCCACCCCAGACTTGCTTTGATTTCTCATTAGCCAGAACTGGGTCACATGTGCACCTCAAAAACAACTACTGGCAAAAGGTGATGGAATTATCATGGTTGATTTGGCACCATGAAGATTCCTGTCCCGGGACTGAAGATGCTGACATCTAAATATCTGGGGCGGGGGTGGTGGTGGGGGGATCGGAGTTCTGTTAGTAAGGATGAATGAGGAATGGCAGCTGACTTGAAAGTAGCTGTGTTTGCACTAGTTCCCTGGATGGAAATTGTGGAGTTAGGTCATAAGAAGGAGGCTGAGAGGACACTAGGAGGCAAAAAGAATGATTTCTGTTGGCACTAAACTGAGAACAGAGAGCATTTCAGCACCTGGAAAATACTAGGCACTCACTGTATTTTCACAGAGTCAATATACCAAACCGAGAAGGAGTGAGATTGATTTAGAGGTTTAGGTTTAATCAGGGGTTGTCAATGCCAGCAGGCACCATAGGGATAGTGGTAGATTACTTTGAAAGATAGACACAACAATGCCTCTCACCCTGAGTGTCCTTTTGTGATATGACTCTGCCATCCCTCCTGTCAACAGGTGGAGTCTTTCTCCCCTCCCTTTGAGTCTGGGCTGGCCGCCGACTAGCTTTGACCAGTGTTCTACAGTGGAAGTAACAGTTTGTGACATCTGGACCTAGGCCTTAAGAAGCTTTGAAGCTTCCATTTTTGCCCTCTTGGAACCCAGCTGTCATGTGAAGATGTCCAGGTTATCTCTCTGGAGAGCCCACAGGGAGTGCGAGGCCTTAGAGTATGAAAGTTCATACAGAGTAGAATTGAGACTATCCAGATGACAGCACCAACTGCCAGATATGTGAAGGAGACCTTCTTGGATGTCCCAGCCCAGCTGAGCACCCCGGTGAAAGCAGCTGCATGCATCAATCACTCCAGCTAACATCATAAGGAGCGGAAGAACCTTCCAACTCAGCCCAGACAGCCACCAAGATTCTGAAAACAGTGAGTCCTTGCTGTGTTCACACATTGCTTTTTGGAGTGGGGTGTGAAACGGGAATAGGTAACTGAAGCAGGGATTGTCTGCTCCACCTTACTCATTTCACAGAGAAGACCGAAGAACCAGAGACATTAAATTGTGGCAGAGGCATGACTGGAACTCAGATCTCTACATTCTCAATACACTGCTCTGATCATTGTACCATGCTAGAGCTGCCAATACTATTTCCATCCAGACAAAGTGGGAGCATTTGTAACGTTTTGCTTTTTGTGTTTAATGTAATAGTATGCATTGAGTGAGTGCTTACTATGTGCTTGACATAATACTAAATGCATTATCAAACAATCTTTACAACAAGCCTATCAAGTAGGTTTGACATATAAAACCTACTTTTTTTTTAGCTAAAACCTACATATTTTATCTATAAAATGGGAGTCATTTTATAGATAAGGTAATTGAGGTTAAAGAGGTTAATTAACTTGTTCAGAGTTACCCCAGCTGTGTAGGTGGTAGAGCCAAGATTGAAATGTGTATCTGTCAGGTTCTGAAAGTCTTGTTCTTTAAACAGTCATGTTACATAGCTTCTGCTGACATGCAAGGGCATTTCCACAACAAATCAAGTTTTCCTTTCCTGCACAGTGCTGTGATTCAATTCAGCCTAACTCTGCATCTGATCTCTTAAAATGTGCTCTCAGATCAAGATGGATTTCAGGATGTTTGGGGTTGCTAAAGCTGCCAGAATGCAATATACTGGAAGTGGAACAGCTTTTAAGAAGGGAATTTAATAAGTTGCAACTTCACAGTTCTAAGGCCATAACAATGTCCAAACTAAGGTATCCAGATAAAGATATCTTGACTCAAGAAAGGGCCGATGACATTCAGGGTTTTTCTGTAAGCTGGGAAGGCACATGGCAATGTCTGCTAGTTTTCTTTCCTGGCTTCTGGTTTCAAACAGCTTCCCCAGGGGCATTTTCCTTCTGTGTCTCCAAAGGTCTCTGGCTGTGTGGGCTCTAAAACTTTTTCCAAAATGGTTCCCTCTTAAAGGACTCCAGTAAGCAACCAATGGGTGCTTGGGTGGAGACACATGTCTATGGAAACCACCTAATCAAAAGGTCACACCCACAAGTGGGTGGGTCACATCTCCATGGAAATAACTAAATAAAAAAGATCCCACCCTACAATATTGAATGAGGAATAAAGAACATGGCTTTTCTGAGGGACACAACAATTTCAAACAGGCACACATAATGAAGCCAGAGTAAACATGTTTGGATCATTCTAAGAATTTTTTCTTGTTGAGCATTTGCTCTAGTTCACCAGGGTTCATTCTGGTGAAGGAAATAATAAAAAAAAAAAAAAAAAGAAAAAAACAGTTTTAGTTCTTTCTGCTTCACAAGAGGTGTCAAGACATTTCCCACCCTACCCCCACATACTGCACACTACATATCAGGATTCATTGTCTTGTGAAGGAAGAGAATTGTAGCGTTGTAATTTCACAAGTTCATATGAGCCTTGCTGAAAGAGGAGAGAGAGAAAAAAAGGAAGGGAAGGAAAAATGGGAAAGAAAGCATAAACAGGAAAGAAGGTGGATCCAGGAAAGGTAAAATATTGATCATAAGTGAGTCAGGAACCAGAAATCTAAGGCTGTCTCCCTTGGTCACCTTAATAAGATGAGCATACATTTCAGTTTACCCAGCACAGTTTTGGTCTTTGCCTGGCATTTGTCCTGGCATAAGTGTCAGTAGGTACCCTTCCACTCTCAGGGGTATCCGAGTTTGGATGATGAATTACCAGGTAACTCCTTTGATAATGTGTCATTCTCAGCTCACCACTTCATGTTTCGAGAAAGAGAAACTTGATGCTGCGACGAGTACTGAGGGCACCAGGATCAGGGGCCATAGCCCCTGCTCTTAAGGAGTTCACTGCTCAGTAAAGGAGACAAACAATAGTTTTCTGCTTTATGAAGCACAAATCAGAGGTCTTGCTGGGCACAGTGGTAGGCAGCAGTTGAGAGAGGCTATGAGGGAGAGTGTTTCAGGCAGAGAGAACAGCAAGTGCAAAGGCTTGGAGACATGAAACGGCATGGCATGTTCAGGAACCCATAGAAACCAGTTGCCCCAGGTGACCAACATTTTTACCCCCAAAATTATCTTACAGAAAAGGGCCACCTTATATTTTATTTCTTCCAAACTTTCTCATTTAACAGGTGATCTCCCAGTTGCTTTATTTTGAATTAAAAAAAACTACCCTTTGGAGAAGAAACATTACTTTTGAGTGTGTATGGATGAAATCAGCTGAGAGAGAGAGAGAAAGAAGGTGGGGGTGGAGCGGGGGCTTTGATTTGATCCACATTTAGTTTTAACCCTGGCCTGAGGTGTGTCCGCACAACTTGAAGTGGTACATGTCACCATAAACAAGCCTTTTCAAGACCACTTTGAAAAAAACCAACATGGCACATGGTTACATTGTGAAGAATATATATATACACCTATTGGAGACATTTTTAAATGTCCAGTTTTTCCATGAAGGGATTTATGTGACTTGTGATAAAAATTCCAAGGTAGGCAGCATTCACAGTTCTAAAAATTGTAAAAAACGTTTCAAAAAACATAGAAAGCTATGAAGATAGTATGCTCTGAAAAACTGTGTTCAATGACTCAAACAAGTGGCTCCATTAATGATGAAAAGACACTATTAGTAGTACCACCCATGAAGAGTTGGAATAAAATTATTTCATAAAGTTTTAGAAGCATAAAATTATTTATAAATTAATGCCAGAGACCCAGGTTCGATTCCCGGTGACTGCCCGTGCAAAAAATATATATATATATAAATTAATATTTCATGGAATATCTCATTTAAAATATGTTTAAATTAATACATTAAATATTTCAAGTAAACATTTATATTTTTCAACTCTATCTCCAAACATTTATACATTTAAATTGGCCATAAAAGCTTTTATTGGAGGATCCTCCCATGGGACAATGGGGGAATTACTTTATATTTGGGTCACCTAATTTTGAGCACATACAATGCTTTGCCCTATTGGAAACCAAGGCATAGATTTGGTGGAGTGGCAAGAGATGAAATTAAAGAGAAGACATATCATAGAAGACCTTGTATACTATGCCAAGTCCCCTGTAGGCAACAGAATTCTACTAATGGGTGTTCAAGAGATGAGTGTATATTAATTAAATTTACATTTAAATAATTATTCTGGTGGCGGCATGGAGGTGGAACCGGAAGTGGAAGAACATCAACTTATGCGAGTAATGTGAGTGCACCTGTCAGCAGCGCTCTTGTTGGCTGTGCTTTGTGGCTGCATCGTCAGAGCCTAGAAGAGTACCTGGCCCATGGAAAGCAACCAACATATATTAAATGAATGAATAAATGAATTTTCTGCTAACACCAACCCTACAATTACTCATTCTCACTCCTCACCCCACCCTCAGCAGAAGAGGCTGCATCAAGAATTTTCAGAATGGTTCTTCCTCTTTTTTATTGCATCTGTAGCCTACCTGTTTTCTTGAACTGGAGCCTTTTACTCCTCTAATTCCATGCCTCTAATGCCTTGTCATTATAGTCTAAAGTATATTATGCAAACATATTTCCTTAATATAGCTTTTGAAAAGGCACAACTTTTAGGGGACATGTTTAGGGGGAATACACCCTCTGTACTTGCCCCTCACTTTCTAATCTTAGTCAGTTTGTTATGATACCTTCACAGTACAAAATTCATTCATGTTTAGGATTATAAATTGAGTGAGCATATTGAGAAAACTGACTCACAATACAGAGAAAATTAAAGATGGATGCTGTCATGGTCAGGTTCATGTGTCAACTTGGCCAAGTGGTGGTTGGGCAAGTGCTGGCTTGTCTGTTGCGATGAGGACATTTCATAGAATTAAATCATGATCATGTTAGCTGCATCCACAGCTGATTCCATTTGTAATCAGCCAAAGGGGCATGTCTTCTGCAATGAGTGATGCTTAATCTAATCACTGAAAGCCTTATAAGGGGGATTCAGAAGAGACAGGCTCTTCCTGTTTCGGCTGGTGACCCTCTCCTGTGGAGTTCGTCCAGACCCTCCATGGAAATCATCGGCTTCACAGCCTACTCTGCGGATTTTGGACTCTGTGTTCTCGCAGTCACGTGAGACACTTTTATAAATTTTATATTTGCGAGTTTTCCCTGTTGATTCTGTTTCTCTAGAGAACTCTAACTAATACAGATGCCTACCTCAAATCACATGCAAAGGTGACCTCCAGATACATCTTAATTTGAACAATAAATCCATAAAGATAAAAGCATAAGATCTATCTTTATGACTTTGGGCTGGACAAAGACGTCTTAAACAGAATGGATTCAGCTACATCAAAATATAAGATCTCTATTCAAAAAAGATGCCACTATAGACAATGTTAATTCTCAGGTGACAGATTGGGTGAGGGTATTTGCAATGTCTAAAACTGACCAGGATTAATAACTAGAAGGTACAAGAAATTCCTGCAAAATGGCAGAGAGCTCAATGAAAAATGGCAAAAGTTAAGAATAGGCTATTCATAGAGCAAGTATATAAAGCGATATGCATCTTCATTAGTAATTCAAGATGAAGAAAATAATACCACAATGAGTTACCATGTTATACCCATTGAATTGATGAAAATTGGAAAGTTGGTTACCACCAAATATGGTAAGGAGTGAAGAACCAAGATAGTAACAATCACAACAATGGGTTAGAAAAAAAGAAAGAAAGAAACAGAAAGCATTTTTAAGTGCCAAATATTTATGTAAAGCTTAATGCATGCATCTACGAAATAACAGAACATTTAAAAATACATACATAGTCAAGTACTTTTATCAAATACATTAGAGACAGTTTCTGGGGGAAGAAGTTGGGGGAATGGGAGTGGGTTTGGAGATACAGCAATAAAATCAAGTTAAGTCAAAGTGAAATGAAATAAGAAAGATATACTGTATGGACTAGAGATATGCTGCAAATTAAGCATTATGAATAGCTTGATTATCTGTTTCTGAGTCCCCAAATAAATAAATAAATGGAGAAAAAATTTTCAGGGAGATTTTCCCTAATAATCCCTGAGTTACAAGGGTAGTATACTAGCCACTGAAATAGAAAGTCTTCATTAGTTCTAGTCCATAGATGACTGCTTTCCCAACTGCAGTAATGGAAGGCCAATTTAGGGATTGTTCTCACTCCCAAACACAGATGATTAAGTGTCTGTCTTCATTTCCTGCAGCCCACTCAAATAAAACCTAAGACCACCCAAAGAAAATGCTTTCGAGGAGAAGAGTTTGAAAAGCATCACTTTGCCGAAATGAGTCACCATCATCCAGGGCCTAGGGAGGTGGTTTAAAGGCGAGGGAGGAAGTAAGAGGTGAACCCTAATTGGCTGGATGTTCTTTAAAATAAATCACTTGGCCTTTAGTTTCCACACCATCAAATGAAGGCATCTATCAGCAGGGACTTTGTAGAAAGTGGATGAAGAAAACTGAATCAAGTGTCAATGGAATCTTTAGAATTTTTGGAGTGAAAGATATGGTGGTTACGGAAATGAGGCATTTTGTATTATTATTATTGGTAAAAGAGCTATTCAACACTGTTTCTAAGTAACATTCTGAAAATGATGTAATTAAAAAATATCCAGATCAGAGTTTATCTAGGGTTCTCTTCACATGTACTTACTTTTAAGTGGCAGGAATGTTTATAGCATTATATTACCAAGCAGTGAACCATTCACTCGTAAGCACTGAATGAAATAAAAATGGAAGTATTTTGTATATCCCCTCTCCAATAGCCTTCTGAGGAACAGAAAGAGTCAGGCCCACCTGTAAAGGAGTCATTCTTTCTGTTTTGGCAGAGCTGGGATGGGCTAGGGGAATATCATATTTCACTGTACTGACTTTAATAGGATAAGATGTTGGCTAATATGATAACAGCATGAGATGAGATTTAGGTGATCGCAGGAGCTTGTTGGGGAAAATGAAATCAGTCACTACAGTGACAGTCTAATTACATAAGATGGGACCAGCTGAGGGGGAGCATATAACTTTTCTAAAGCAGGGGGCTTAGAAATTCTACCTTGTTCTCTTGTCAACCTCCAGAGGCTTTTTTGAAATTAAATTAAGTCTGTTAAGAATCTTACCAAACTCGGTTCTCCTATTTTGATAGAAGAGCTTGTTGTGGGTTAGAAATGAATTTCAGAAGCTGGAAATTTACTAGGTGGCACTGAAGCAATTTGGAGGTATAACCCACTCATACTACAAGCAACATGATAGGACAGAGTCAGCTGTCTCTGAATTTGAATCCTAATTCAGACACATTCTAGATAGGTAATCTTTACCAAGTTTCTTTACCTCTCTGGATCTGTTTCCTCACTTGTATAGAGTTCACATTTCTACTGACTTCAGAACTCTCACCCACATAATAGCAGATACCTATTTATTTTGGGAATATGCCATTTATGTCTTTAAGTTCTACTTACAAACACAAAGCAGTTTCGACTGCAAAGCCCATTTGATGACTCCCCTCTTTTCTACATCTACTGCTTGCTGAGCATCCTGAAGATGTCTTACAGCTGTTGCTAACTTTAACGAAAAGATAGTGCCAATACCAAGTGTGGTTCAGTACTGAAGATGACTCCAAGTTTTGGGGTAATTTGTTATGCAGCAATAGAGAACTGATACAGATTTTGTTATCAAGAACGGGATGGCATTGGAACTAGGCAGTGCATGGAAGCTGGAAGGAATTTGAGAAGAGCACTAGTGAAAACCTGGAAAGTCTTGGAGAAACTGTGAGTAGAATCCTGCTGACCCAAGGAGGGTTTCTGTGAGGGTTTAAAACAAAATGAGGAAAATGTGTTTGGAAAGTGGAGGAAAGGGGGTCCTTGTTATGTAGTGGTAGGATGTTTAGCAATGCTGTTACCTGCATTAATGTGAAAAGTAGACACAATACTTAATCAGATGGGTGATCTAGCTAAGTACATTTCCAGTACAATGTTAAAGGTACTGACTGTAAGAAAATTAAGTTTAGCTTTCACACAAGATGGCACAGGAAAGGGCTGTAGAATAACTCAAACTGGTTTTGCAAGCAGGGAAAGAGAGTACCTCTGACGTAAGCCTAGAATTGGCACCAAACAGGTAGAAGCAAGTTTAAATAAGTAACGGCCAGGGTCATTATCTTCCGCTGGAAATTTGAATTAGACTATTCAGATAGGCTGCAACCTATCCAATCAATAGAGAAACAGGGGAGGGTCTGCAAGCTAGGCACAGGTATAATAGTTTTATTTTTCTTTTACTTGGTGCACCAGCCACCATTTTGTTTGGCTGGGTGCCCATTCTTGCAAAATCGTGAATAAATTATTTTCTTCTCCGCAATTGGGTAAGCGTTTATTCACTTTCAAGTATGGCATTTTTTCTAACACCGACTGATGACTTCTTTTTTTAAATTTTTAAATTTTTAAAATTTATTTATTAAACATAACAACATACAAACACCAACATTCTTACCATATGATCATTCCATTCTTGATACATATCAATCACTCACAATATCATCACATAGTTGTATATTCATCATCATGATCATTTCTTAAAACATTTGCATCAATTCAGAAAAAGAAGTAAAAAGAAAACAGAAAAAAATTCATACATACATACCCCTTACCCCTCCCTTTCATTGATCACTAGCATTTCAATCTACTACATTTATTTTAACATTTGTTCCCCCTATTATTATTTTTTTTTCAGTTACTTTCACATGATCCAGCTTTATTTTCTTCATAGCACCAATTTCCCATATACCATAGCAGGTATATTACTTGTCTGTTTGTATCTCAGCTAGACAATAAACTTGATGAAATCAGACTATTTCAGTATCTTACTTTCCTTATATCCTGGCATCTACAGTGAAAACACCTAGCAGGCCTTCAATAAATATTTGTTGATTGAATAAATGTTGAGTTTTCTGGAAAATAATCTACATTATGTTTAAGCAACTTCTTTCTATTCCAACTTTTCTGAAGTGTTTTATTAGGAACAGTTACTATTGATCTTCTGGAAAATCTTTCAGTTCAAAGGGATGGATCAGATTATTTAAAGTGAATAGTTATTGAAACTCAACATATTAAAAAATGCAGGAAAAGTCGTGCAATGTAACATCAAAGGACAGAAATGTATCCTTCTTCCTTTCCTTTCATAAAAGTTTTGCTACTTACAACAATGTTCAAAAATCTCCATTTGTTAATGACCCTTACAGATGAACTAAGGACTCCCAATAAATCCACTTAATTCAGTCTGCAAAATGGCTCAGATAATGGCTTCTCTGAGTTCCATACCAAGTGCCGTAGAGGCAAGTTTGCCGTTTTTGTTTTTAAGTTGCTGAAATGAAATGGTGGCAGGTCACACAGACATAGGATACTCAAGGCAGGTTCTGTCTGTCTACGACGTTATTTTGTTGTACACAGCCAACTTGTCTCCAAAGACAGCTTGACCCTAGTGATCTCATCTTGAGAATTATTTCACTTCACTTTATCACCCTAAATTTTTTTTATTAATTAAAGAAAAAAAAGAAATTAACACAACATTTAGAAATCATTCCATTCTACATATGCAATCAGTAATTCTTAACATCATCACATAGATGCATGATCATCATTTCTTAGTACATTTGCATCGATTTAGGAAAAGAACTAGCAAAACAACAGAAAAAGATATAGAATGTTAATATAGAGAAAAAAATAAAAATAATAATAGTAAAAAAAAAGACAAACAAACCAACAGACAGACAAAAAAATAAATAAATAAAACCTATAGCTCAGATGCAGCTTCATTCAGTGTTTTAACATGATTACTTTACAATTAGGTATTATTGTGCGGCCCATTTTTGAGTTTTTGTATCTAGTCCTGTTGCACAGTCTGTATCCCTTTAGCTCCAATTACCCATTATCTTACCCTGTTTCTAACTCCTGCTGGACTCTGTTACCAATGACATATTCCAAGTTTATTCTCGAATGTCAGTTCACATTAGTGGGACCATACAGTATTTGTCCTTTAGTTTTTGGCTAGACTCACTCAGCATAATGTTCTCTAGGTCCATCCATGTTATTACATGCTTCATAAGTTTATTCTGTCTTAAAGCTGCATAATATTCCATCGTATGTATATACCACAGTTTGTTTAGCCACTCGTCTGTTGATGGACATTTTGGCTGTTTCCATCTCTTTGCAATTGTAAATAACGCTGCTATAAACATTGGTGTGCAAATGTCTGTTTGTGTCTTTGCCCTTAAGTCCTTTGAGTAGATACCCAGCAATGGTATTGCTGGGTCGTATGGCAATTCTATATTCAGCTTTTTGAGGAACCGCCAAACTGCCTCCCACAGTGGTTGCACCATTTGACATTCCCACCAACAGTGGATAAGTGTGCCTCTTTCTCCGCATCCTCTCCAGCACTTGTCATTTTCTGTTTTGTTGATAATGGCCATTCTGGTGGGTGTGAGATGATATCTCATTGTGGTTTTGATTTGCATTTCTCTAATGGCCTCCCCCTATTATTTATTTATTTTTAATCCATATGTTTTATTTGCCTGTCGACAAGGTAGATAAACGGAGCATCAGACACAAGGTTTTCACAATCACACAATCACATTGTGAATGCTATATCATTACACAATCATCTTCAAGAAACATGGCTACTGGAATGCAGCTCCACATTTTCAGGCAGTTCTCTCCAGCCTCTCCATTACACCTTAACTAAAAAGGTGATATCTATTTAATGCATAAGAATAACCTCCAGGATAACCTCTCGGCTCTATTTGGAATCTCTCAACCATTGACACTTTATTTTGTCTCATTTCACTCTTCCTCTTTTTGGTCAAGAAGGTTTTCTCAATCCTTTGATGCTGAGTCCCAGCTTATACTAGGATTTCTGTCCCACATTGCCAGAAAGGTCCACACCCCTGGGATTCATGCCCCATGTCGATAGGGGGAGGGTAGTGAGTTTGCTTGTCGTGTTGGCTGAGAGAGGCCACATCTGAGCAACAAGAGGGTCTCTTGGGGGTGACTCTTATGCCTAATTTTAAGTAGGCTTAGAATATCCTTTGCGGGGTTAGATTCCATATGTACAAACCCAAAGATTGGGGGCTCAGCCTATTGCTTTGGTGGTCCCCACTGCTTGTGGGAATATCAAAAATTCTCCACTTGGGGAAATTGAATTTTCCCCCTTTCTTACCATTCCCTCAAGGGGACTGTGGTAGTTAGATTCAGTTGTCAACTTGGCCAGGTGAAGGTACCTAGTTCTGTTGCTGTGGACATGAGCCAATAGTACATGAACTTCATCTGTTGCTCATTACAACTGCATTTGGCTAGGAGGCATGCCTGCTGCAATGAATGATGTTTGATTTAACTGGCTGGTGCTTAAATGAGAGAACTCAATGTAGCACAGCCCAAGTAGCTCAGCATACTTCATCTCAGCACTCACAGCTCAGCCCAGGCCTTTGGAGAAGCAGAAAGAAATAACTCTGGGGAAAGTTGTTGGAACCCAGAGCCCTGGAGAGAAGACCAGCAGATATCACCCTGTGCCTTCCCATGTAAAAAAGAACCTCAGTTGAAAGTTAGCTGCCTTTCTTCTGAAGAACTAATGAAATAAATCCCCTTTTATTAAAAGCCAATCCATCTCTGGTGTGTTGCATTCTGGCAGTTGGCAAACTAGACAGGGACCTTGCAAATACTTTTTTATTCACTGTTCAAATCACTCTGGGATTTACCAGGGCATCACTCTAGACAAACCTACAAAATATCATGCCCTACTCAAGGTTCCATGTACTATGGTGTTCAATTAGGCTGTCCACATAAGTTATATTAGTAAATGCACTAGTCAAAATATAAATTTTGCACCAAATAAACATTTTTTGCTTTAGTCTCAAACATAAGTTAAAGTTTTAAAATATGAATTACCAGCTATTTTCAGTACCCTGCAGTATGGACATTCTTTTGTTCTTCCTCATGCAAAAGCATTTTTAAATTTGTACATTTAGTCACTATTATTATACACTCTAGGCATTCCTAGGTTATAACATCTCAGTCTTTACTGTCTATCTTTCCTTCTGATTTCATTTGTGCCCCCAGCCCTCCTCCCTCTATCATCCTCACATTCAGCTTCATTCAATGTTCTAATATTATTGTATTACAGTTAGGTAGTATTGTGTGATCCATTTCTGAATTTTTACAATCAGTCATGTTGTACAGTCTGTATCCCTTCAGCTCCAATTACCCAATATCTACCCTATTTCTATCTCCTGATGGTCTCTGTTACCAACTGAAATTTTCCAAGTTCATTCACTAATGTCAGTTCATTATCAGTGAGACCATACAGAATTTGTCCTTTTGTTTCTGGCTAATCTCACTCAGCATAATGTCCTTCAGATCCATCCATGTTGTTACACACTTCATAACTTTATTCTGTCTTACAGCTGCATAACATTCCATCATATGTATATACCACAACTTGTTTAGCCACTCGTCTGTTGATGGACATTTTGGCTGTTTCCATCTCTTAGCAATTATAAATAATGCTGCTATAAACACTGGTGTGCAAATGTCCATTTGTGTCCTTGCTCTCATGTCCTCTGAGTAGATACCTAGCAATGGTATATTGCTGGGTCATATGGTAATTCTATACTTAGCTTTCTGAGGAACTGCCAAACTGCATTCCACAGTGGTTGTACCATTTGACATCCCCATCAACAGTGGATAAGTGTGCCTCTTTCTCTACATCCTCTCCAGCACTTGTCATTTTCTGTTTTATTGATAATGGCCATTCTGGTGGGTATAATATCTCATTGTGGTTTTGATTTTCATTTCCCTAATAGCCAGGGAAATTGAGCGTCTTTTCATGTGCCTTTTGGCCATTTGTATTTCCTCTTCTGAGAAGTGTCTGTTCATGTCTTTTGCCCATTTTGTAATTGGCTTGTCTGTCTTTTTGTTGTTGAGTTGAACAATCTCTTTATATATTCTGGATACTAGACCTTGATCTGATATATCGTTTCCAAATATTGTCTCCTATTGTACAAGCTGTCTTTTTACTTTCTTGACAAAGTTCTTTGATGCACAAAAGTGTTTAATTTTGAGGATTTCCCATTCATGTCTTTCTTTCTTCAGTGCTCGTGCTTTGGGTGTCAGGTCTAGGGAACTGCTTCCTATTATAAGATTTATAAGATATTTCCCTACTATTTCTTCTAAAAGTTTTTGTGGTCTTAGATCTAATGTTTAGGTCTTTGATCCATTTTGAGTTAATTTTTGTGTAGGGTGTGAGATATAAATCCTCTTTCATTCTTTTGCATGTGGATATCCAGTTCTGTAGGCACCATTTATTGAAGAGACTATTCTGTCCCAGGTGAATTGGTTTGACTGCCTTATCAAAGATCAACTCTCCATAGATGAGAGGGTCTATATCAGAACACTCTATTCAATTCCATTGTGATGACTTCTTGTTGACTATAGAAAAGTGTGAGAAGAGAGAGATAATCTAAAGGAAGCACTTTATAAAACAAAAAGGATATGAGACTTGCTAGTTTTGAAAATCAATGGGCAAATGATATTAAAATGAAGAAATGGCTTCTAGGCAAAGGTAAAATACAAAGCACTGTCCAAAAAGTAACATCTAAGGTTGAAACTGAGGATGTGGCTGTAAAATCATTAGTTAAGACATCTAAATTAATCTATAGGCTGTGTCAGAAATGATGGCGTATGAGCTTTGAAGTTAGGTCATAAAAGTCATTACAACTTCCACCTTGCCCTCTCTTGGATCACTTGATCTTGGGGAACTTCAACAGCCATGTCATAAGGTTACCCAAGCAGCCCTATAGAAAGCTGTAGGGAATGGAGGTGTCCTGCTGACAGCCATGTGTGTGAGCCTTTTTGGAATTGAATTCTACATTTCTAGATAAGCCTTCAGGTGACTACAGCCTCAGCCATCTTCACTGAAATCTCTTGAGAGACTCTGAGTTAGAAAAACCTGGCTAAGCCACTCCCAGATTCCTAACTCAGAAATTTGTGAGATAACAATTGATTATAGTTTTTGTTTTTGTATTTTTGGCATGATGTGGCAGCTAGATTCAGGCATCAACTTGGCTAGGTGAAGGTACTTAGTTCTATTCTGTGAACATGAGCCAATGGTATATGAACCTCATCTGTTGTCGATTACATCTGCAGTTGGCCAGGAGGCATGCCTGCAGCAATGAATGATGTTTGATTTAACTGGCTGGTGCTTAAATGAGAGACTCAACGTAGCACAGCCCAAGCAGCTCAACATACCACATCTAAGCACTCACAGCTCAGCCCAGGCCTTTGGAGATGCAGAAAGGAAATACCTTGGGGAAAGTTGTTGGAACCCAGAGGCCTGGAGAGAAGGCCAGCACAGATGGCTGTGTACCTTTCCACGTAAGAAAGAACCTCAGTTGAAAGTTAGCTGCCTTTCCTCTGAAGAACTATACTCAACTAAATAAATCCCCTTTTATTGAAAGCTAATCTGTCTCTGGTGTGTTGCATTCCAGCAGCTGGCAAACTAGAACACATGGGCAGGCTCTTGGAGCCCCAGCATGGCAGATGAGAATTCTGCCACTGAGCCACCATTGTTTATTGTTTTAAGACGCCAAGTTTGGGGTAATCTGCTATGCAGTAATAGAATAATATGTCAAGAATACTGTCTCTAGATGCTCCCAAATATTCTAATTTCTGGGAATCAGACAGTTCTGCTTTCCATGCAGAGGTGTACAAGAAGGTCTGACTCAGTGAGTCTGCCAAATTTTGTCACCAGAACTTTATAAAGTTCCTTTCTAAAAGTTCTATCACCTTCTGTCTCTAAGTTTCCTCTATTGAGGGCTCAAAAGAGGGCAAACTGTCAAATACTGAACTGTACAGTATGGAATTTTAATTTCCTTTTGGTAAAGTTAACAAGTAACAACGATAACAAGACAACCTCTGCCCCTCCATGACCCTGGAAACAAAAATATCCTCTTAAAATATCAAAATATCATTTAAAAATTTTCCAAATGTGATAACATTGTGTTGTGAAAGTTAAGTTGTTTCCTTTTCAGCCTGGGAAGGTGGAAATAACCAAGTAAGAAACACGATTCAGTAGGTACACTATGCTGATGTTTGAGTTGACATTTGTTGATTTTCTTTTCTTTTTTTTTTTCAGTATGCTGCATTAATCCTTGCTTCAAGCGCAAACATGGAAATAATTTCCAGGGAAATGAACTGGATAAAACAGAAATGCATGTGGAATTCTGATTTTTTTTTTCAACATTCTGTAGACTTGTTCTGAGGCTAAAAAACAAAAAAATAAGGATTTTACAAAAGTTGCACAGAGAATAAGCACACATCACCCATGGAGACAATTACATTAAACTTTTTTTTTTAATTCCCCAACCGCTGTTTTTTTTGTGTGGAAATCATCTGGTTATCTTAGCTCAAAATAATCTAAAGGTATCAATGGGTTCCTCAATCCATCATCCTCCATTCTTCTTAACCATACCTAGCTTCTTCCCTGACTAGATCAAAACGTCCTTTATCTTCTCCAGAATATGAAAACAAAACAAAACAACAACCCTCTATGAATGGAGGGGCATAGGTATGGGGTGGGATTTGTCGACACCGCCAATAGCCAGCCAAAAATGCCCTATGAGTTAAGAATATGTGAAAAACCTCCTTCTTAAGGGTCATTGTTAGCATTAAATATAATTTGTGCCAACAAAAATAACAGCTAAAATTTAGTGTCTACCTTTATAGGGCAGACACCTTTATTTCTAATCTGCAAAACAATCCCACGAGGTAGTATTAATTATCATTACCTCCACTTCACAGATGAAAAAATAAAGTGGAAAACAAAGTGATGAATTAATTTATCCATGGCCACAAAGCTAATAAGTACTGGCATCAGTGACTTTTCCATAGCCGGTTTTTGAATAGCCATATAAAACCCTAGGCCGATTCTTGGCACTTTAGAATTGTTCACTAAGTAACAGTCCCCTTTCTTTCTCTTGGAGCCAATCTGAACCCAGAGGAGTTCCTCACATAAAGGAAATGACATGCAAAATTGAACTCTTACTCGACATACACTGTGTCTTTCCCACTTGACTTCACCTAACATCTCAGAGTAAGTAACTTCAGGGCAGGTTCTCAGAAAAAAAAACCGCAAAGGTTACCACCCTAAAGTCCCTAGGAGACAGGAATGCAAACAGGCTTTACAAACAGACAAAGCATGCGTTGCTGTGGACCCGGGAGTGTTTGTTTGCTCAGCCTGACTGTGACATTCCCTGGGCCTAGAAGAACAAACCCAGCCCTTGCCGGAGCCCCCGCTTCGGTGTGGTAACACTGCGCCCTGGATCTCCGTAGGACATGCAGCAGCGGAGACTCTGACGGGTGGCGACAGATTAGAATGAGAGATACTGAAATACACCTGGACAGGGGTCTTAAAAAATCAGGCTGACACCTCCGGGGAGGCGGCGGGGGAGGCGGGGCCCAATTCCCGCCGCGGGAGGGAGTGGGGGCGTCATCCCTTCTCCTCCTTCTTCCCGGGTTGCTGAGTCCCGAGGGAAAAGCAGAAATGGGCCATTGCCACTTTAAATGACTCAGGAAGTGAAAGGAGCCCGCCTGCCCGTGAAAGGGAAAGTGGAACCGGGGCGGCGCGCGGGCCCGCGGCCACCACGATCTTGCTCCACCGGCGGGAAGCGGAGCAGGCCGCACAGCGCGGGCGCCTGGGCGCGCGGGGGCCGACGGAGGCGCGGAGCGCGCGCAGGGCCGCCGGGCGCCGCGCCGGAAGTACCGGGGACAGCAGAGGAAGCGCCGCGGTTGCGCGGACCGGGCGGGGCCCGAGCGGAGGCCGTTTGCTCCTGGTCCCGGCGGGGGTTGCCGGGTGTCGGCGGCCGAGGCCGCAGGCCCTACTGCGAGACACGGGCGGCGAGTCCCCGGGAAGGGACCGCAGAGGGAGGGAGGACGGGAAGGGGCCGCGCGAAGGCGGCGAGCTCGCAGGCTTTGAGGCCTTGGCCGCGTCACTGCATCCACATGGCCTCCGGAAAGGGCGCGGCCTTCGAGGAGCTGCCTCATGATGGCACGTGTGACGAGTGTGAGCCCGACGAGGCTCCGGGAGCGGAGGAAATGTGCCAAGAATGCGGATTCTGCTACTGCCGCCGCCACGCAGAGGTGCACAGGCAGAAGTTCCTCAGTCACCACCTGGCAGAATACATCCATGGAATTGAGGCCTGGAAATCGGGAGCCAAGGGGAAGGGGAACGAAGAAGTTGAGGCCAAGGTGGAGAATGAGACGGAGATAGAAAGCGAGGTGGGAGAAGAGAGCGAGTCCGAGGAAGAGAGCGGGTCAGAAGAAGGGAGCGAGACAGAGGAAGAGAGTGAGGATGATAGCGATGAAGAAAGTGAAGAAGACAGTGAGGAAGAAATGGAGGATGAACAAGAAAGTGAGGCTGACGATGACAACCAGGAAGAAGGAGAATCTGAGGCTGAGGGAGAAACTGAGGCAGAGAGCGAATTTGACCCAGAAATAGAAATGGAAGCAGAGAGAGTGGCCAAGAGGAAGTGTCCCGACCATGGGCTAGATCTGAGCACCTATTGCCAGGAAGACAGGCAGCTCATCTGTGTCTTGTGCCCTGTCATTGGGGCTCACCAGGGCCACCAACTCTCCACCCTAGATGAAGCGTTCGAAGAACTAAGAGTAAGTATCGGGTATTCAGAGCAAAGCCTAGGGGTCACGCCACCTGGACTTCAGCCTAGGTGGACTGGCTGTGGCCAGATTCACTTTTAGAGTGTCCCTAAAAAGCTAGCCTGTTCAACTTGTTGGGGAGCAGTGCTTATTCACCCTTTGTGGTTGAACCCCTTTGAGAATCAGGTGGAAGTTCTGTATTTTCACCCAAGAAAACTACAAGCACACGCAAAATCCAGTGATCTCTAGATCCCAGGTAAAGCATCCTTTGGGAGCTTTGGCCCCACTTAAACCAATTCCTACAGCTTCGCCATTGTTGAGACTAGTGCCTTTACATAGGGCTTCTTGGTGAGGCAATCTCTGCCTACTTGAAAGCATGGGAAACCACTGTTCTGCCAAATGAATCCGAGGAGGTTGCTCTTCTGTAGTAAAAAGGCTCCCTAAGATAGTGGTTTTGCTAATAACTTCTTGTGTACTTTGAGCTCCTTTTAGGTTCTTTGTATTTGGAAGTTGGTAGGAAAGGAAGCTGAGAAAGTGGAGGCCAAATTGAGGTGGGAATGGCAGTTCCAACATCCTTCATGCTTTGCAAGAGGGTAGAAACCTTTGTCTCTCTTCCAAAACAATGTTTCGCAAGTAGTACACAGTAAATATTTGTTGAATGAATGTGCAAATGACTTACCTTTTATTTAGAGTGTAGGTGTTTATAATCGGCGAGACAAGCTGCTGGAGTTAATCAGGGAGAAAAGTTTAAGTGGGGTGATCATTTCATTAAGTAATCAGTTCATTGGTGAATGTTGTCATATTGTGATGACTTTTGCTTCCGTAAGTGACCTTACCATTATTGGGATTACAAATACTTTGATAAGTATTTGTAAAATCCCCTGTATTAAAAATTTTCCTTTTTTAGCCTTAGTTTTTTACTGTAAAATACACATTCAGAAAGTGTGTTCAAACGTATGCACAATCCAACAAATAAATATAAATAAAATATTCATGTAGCCTCTACCCAGATAAAGAAATAGAGGATTATTGGAAATATTGAAGCCCCACAGCCCATGCCCCTCTTCAGTTATAACTATTTTCCTTTCTCATATTTTGACTTTTGTGGTGATAATTTCCTTGTTTATTTTTATACATTTGCCATATAGATACACATTCCTAAACTTTTCTGAAGTTTTCATGATTGATGTCATATCGTATGCAATATTTGTATCACTCCAGAAAAAGAAATAAAAAGAAAAATGAAAAAACTCATATGCTGTACCCCTTACCCCTCCCCCTCATTGACCGCTAGTACCACCATCAACCCAATTTATTTTAATCTTTGTCCCCCCTATTATTTGTTTATTGTCTAGTTGTTCTGGCTAGAACTTCCAGGACAATTTTGAGTAACAATGGTGACAGTAGGTATCCTTGTCTCGTTCCTGTTCTAAGAGGTTCCCCACTGAGGAAGATGTTAGCTGTGGGTTTTTCATATATTCCCGTTATCATGTTGAGGAAGTTCCCTTCTATTCCTATCCTTTGAAGTGTTTTCATCAAGAAAGGATGTTTTAATTTTATCAAATGCCTTTTCTGCATCAATTGAGATGATCATTTGTTTTTTCTGTCTTGATTTGTTGTTATAGTGTATTACATTAATCGATTTGCTTGTGTAGAACCATCCTGCATACCTGGAATAAATCTCACTTGGTCATGGTGTATAATTCTTTTAATGTGTTGCTGGATTCGATTTGCAAGTATTTTGTTGAGCATATTTGCATATGTAGTCTTTGAGGAGATTGGTCTGTAGTTTTCTTTTCTCGTATCTTTATCTGGCTTTGGTATTAGGATGATGTTGGCATCATAGAATGAGTTAAGTCGCTTTCCCTCCTCTTCAATTTTTTCTTTTTTTTTTGAAGCTTTTGAGCAAGATTGGCACTAATTCTTTCTTGACTGCTTAGTAGAATTCACATATGAAGCCATCTGGTCCTGGACTTTTCTTTTTTTGGGAGCTCTTGATTGATTAACAATCTCTACTTGTGATTGGTTTGTTGAAGTTGTATATTTCTTCTCAAGTCAGTGTTGGTTGTTCATACCTTTCTAGGAAGTTGTCCATTTCATCTACATTGTTTAGTTTATTAGCGTATAGTTGCTATAGTGTCCTCTCAGTACCTCCTTCATTTCTACATGGTCAGTGGTTATGTCTTCTCTTCCATTTCTGATTTTGTTTATTTGCATCCTCTCTCTCTCTCTCTTTTTTTTGTCAACCTAGGCTAAGGGTCCATCGATTTTATTAATGTTCTCAGAGAACCAATGTCTGGTTTTGTTGATTTTCTCAATTGTTTTCATGTTCTCAGTTTCATTTACTTCTGCTCTAATCTTTGTTATTTATTTCCTTTTGTTTGCTTTGGGATTAATTTGCTCTTCCTTCTCTAGTTCTTCCAAGTGAACAGTTAATTCCTTGATTTTTGCTCTTTCTTTTTTAATATAGGCATTTAAGGCAATACATTTCATTCTTAACACTGCCTTTGCTGCTTCCCGTAAATTTTGATGTGTTTTCATTTTCACTTGCCTCTATTTATTTACTGATTTCTCTTGTAATTTTCTTCCTTGGCCCACTGGTTGTTTAAGAGTATGTAGTTTAGCTTCTACACATTTGTGAATTTTCTTGCCCTCTCTGCCTGTTAATTGATTTTCAACTTCATTCCATCATGATCTGAGAAAGTGTCTTGTATGATTACAATCTCTTTAAATTTATTGAAACTTGTCTGTGAACTAGCATATGGTCTATTCTTGAGAATGATCCATGAGCACTTGAGAAAAATGTGTATCTAATGTTGTGGGATGTAATGTTCTGTAAATGTCTATTAAGTCTAGTTCATTTATCGTATTCAGATTCTCTGTATCTTTATTGATCCTCTGTCTAGGTGTTCTCTCCGTTGATGACAGCGGGGACTTGAAGTCTCCGACTATTATGTAGAAGTGTCTATTTCTCCCTTCAGTGTTGTTAGTGGTTGCCTTATGTACTTTGGAGCACTCTGGCTTGGGATATAAAAATTGTGATTGTTATATCTTCTTGCTGAATTGTTCCTTTTATTAATACATAGTGTCTTTCTTTGCCACTTTTAATTGTTTTACATTTGAAGTCTTATTTGTTGGATATTAATATAGCTTTTTTCTGATTATTGTTTGCATGAAATATCTTTTCCTAACCTTTTGCTTTCAGCCTATTTTTGTCCTTGGGTCTAAAATGAGTCTCCTCTGGAAGCATATAAATGGGTCCTGTTTTGTAATCCAATCTGCCAGTCTATATCTTTTGATTAAGTAGTTTAATCCATTAAAATTTAATGTTGTTACTGTAAAGGCAGTATCTTCTACCATTTTGTCTTTTGGATTTTTATATCGTATCTAATTTTTTTTTCTCCTTTTACCTTTACTGATAGTCTTCATTTCTACACTCTTCTCCAGACCTCTTTCTCCTGCCTTTTCCTTTCTGCCTTCAGTGCTCCCTTTAGTATTTCTTGAAGAGCTAGTCTTAGTCACCAATTCTCTTAGTGATTGTTCACCTGAAAATATTTTATTCCCCCCCTCCATTTCTGAAGGGTAACTTTGCCAGATATAGAATTCTTGGTTGGCATTTTTTTTCTCTTTTAGAACCTTAAATATGTGTACCACTGCCTTCTCACCCTCATCGTTTCTGCTGAGAAATCCACATATAGTCTTATTGGGCTTCCCTTGTATGTGATGGATTGCTTTTCTCTTACTGCTTTCAGTATTCTCTCTTTCTCTTTGACATTTGACATTCTGATTGGTAAGTGTCTTGAACTATGTCTGTTTAGATCTATTCTGTTTGGGGTATGCTGCAGTTCTTTGATCTGTAATTTCATGTCTTTCGTAAGAGATGGGAAATTTTCAGTGATTATTTCTTTCATTAGACTTTCTCCTCATTTTTCCTTCTCTTCTCTTTCTGGGACATGCACAACATGTATATTCATGCGCTTCATCTTGTAATTCAATTCCCTGAGACTCTGCTTATATTTTTCCATTCTTTTCCTTATATTTTCTTATGCGTTTTGGATTTCATATGTCCAGTCCTCTAGTTCACTAGGCCTTTCTTTTGCCTCTTCAAATCTGTTGTAGGTTTCCATTGTTTTTTTTTTTAATCTCTTTTATTGCATCTTTCATTCCCATAAATTCTGTGATTTGTTTTTTCAACTTTTCAAATTCATTTTGTTTACTCAGTCTCTTCTTTATACCCTCAATCAACTTGTTGAGTTGATTTTTGATGAGATTTTTTCATGTCTGTTCAAACATCCTGAATTAGCTGTTTCAAATCCTGTATCTCTTTTGAAGTGTTGGTTTATGCCTTTGACTGGGCCAAATCTTCAGTTTTCCTAGTATGAGTCATTATTTTTTACTGGCATCTAGGCATTTGATTTCCTTAATTAGTTTATTCTCGAGGTTGTTTTCACTCTTTGGCCTAAGATTTTCTTGCTGGATGGCTTTGTTGATTTTCTTGCTGAATGGCTTTGCTTTCTCTTTGTTCTTTGATATTCAGTTCAACTTATTCTAGACCTTTAGTATAGGTTCTGTTTAACTGATCAGAATTTTTTAGTCCTTGTTTTTCTGTTTCTTACCCTGCATATATGCAGCCTTTTTTTGAGCAGGATCTCCTCAGATATATAGACCCTAGCCAGATTTTCCCAGACCAGACAGGCTCATGTCTCGGGAAGAAAGAGTAGCCAGCATCAGTTTTCCCTTAGGGTGAGAATCAGCAGGTTGTGAGATTTTCCTATGAAGCCTCTAGGCTCTGTGCTTTTCCTGTCCTGCCCAGCATGTATTGCTTTTCTGCCCCTGGCTTCCCACCAGTTTAAAGTGATGTGGTGCTTTTAATTTTAACAGACTCTCCCTGCCAGGGAGTGGTTGAGATAGAGGCGAGATTTTAGGATGGCTTTAATTGCTTCAGTTTTCCAATCCCTGGGAACTGAATTCCTTGAAGGAGGAATTCCACTTAAGCTGGGCCCCACCTTTCTCTTGGGGAAGATACATCCTTTAGGGAATTAACTCCTTTCACCTGACTAATTACTTCTTCTGATAGGCAAGTTTAATTCTGCCCTCGCCTGGTGCAGTGCTGGAGTCTGAGAGTGCTTCCAGTTCTATCTAATGAGCGTTAAGGAGTAGAAAAGTTTCTCTTTTTTAAAAAAAAATTCTCTCCCTTAAGACTCTCATATTGTTCATTCACTGTCTTCCTGATATCCCTTAGTTCTCTCTTGTATTTTTCCTTTGTCTCTTTAAGTACTTTTAAGAAACCTTAAAGTGGAACCAGACAGAACCACTGGGGTTGAGGACACTGTGTTGGTCAGAGTTCTCTAGGCAAACAGAACCCACAGGTGAGATCTGTAAACACTGTGAGATTTCATCAAAGTGTATCACACAACTGGAAATGCATAAGTCTAAATTCCATGGGGCAGGTTGCAAGCTGAGAATGCTGATGAAGGTTTTCAGCAAATTCCCCAGGAGAGGCTGGCTAGCTGAAGCAGAGATGAAATTTCTCTCCTCTCACTGAAGTCATCAATTCTCCTTTTAAAGCCTTTAACTGAATGGATGAAACATCTCTCATTGCTGATGATGCTCTCCTTAGTTGATTGTAGAGGTAATCAATCATAGATGCAGTCAACTTACTGATGATTTAAGTCCATGAAATGTCCTCACAGTAGCAGGCCAGTGCTTGCTTGACCAGACAATTGGGTGCCATTACCTGGCCAGGTTGACACATGAACCCAACCATCACAAGCACAATAACTAAAATGAAAAATGCCCAGGAGGATTGGAGTTGACAGATGACAAGACAACTTGAGTCAGGCTGAGGAGCAGAAAGAAAAAAGAAAAGAGCCTAAGACAACTATGGGAGACCATCAAGTGCACCAATTAGAAAAAAAAAATCAGTAGAAAAGAAACAAAAAAAGCCTTTTCAGAGTGGAACCTGCTGCTTGAGTTTGTCAATCCAGAGCTTAAGTTGGTACTTGACTCTGTATATCTCCAGGCTCTATGTGTCCCCCTTTCTTGGGGTCCAGCCCTTTTCCATTATTTTGTGCTGTCCAACTCAAAGTCTCTTTTTTTTCCCCCATCAACCCTGCCCCCTCTCTGCTGGGGCAAAAACTCCTAGTACCTTTAGTGCTTATTACAGATTTATCTGTGCTGGGGCCTATTTTCAGTAGTCAGAATTTGTTAATTAATTGCAGAATTGGAGCTCCATTGAGCCAAGCCCTTGGTGCTAGTAAAGTCTGTTTCTTTTCTGGTGGTGGAACCAGCCTGCTGTGCCTGTTATGGAAGGGTGCTGGCCTCCAGGGCTTGGGGGACTTACAGTTCTGTGTGGGGTCTCAACCATTTCATCTGGTCCAGGTTGGTGTACACTGTGTTCCCTGATCAATTGATTTGTACTGTTGTTGGCTATTTACTAGCTGCTGTGGAGGACAAACTAAATTCCACACCTCACTATGCTGCCATCTTGCCCTGCTGCTTTAAGTGCAGTTAACAAGATGAAATTTAGCATTGATATATAGTTTACATCTGTTTTCACATTTTTTTCATATGTCTCAACAATGTCCCTTTGAACCTTTTATCTGCCTTTGTGGGAACTTATATACAACATAAACTGTCCCATCTCAACCACTACCAAGCATATCATTCAATGGAATGAATCACATTCATAATATTTTGGAACACTTAACACCCCTTCATTACTAAAATTTTTCCATCTCCCCAAACAGTAATGCTATACACATTATGCATTAAAACCCCATTCCCCTCAGCTCTCTAACTCATTCAGCCTGTATTCTAATTTCTGTCTCTATGAACTTGCAAATTCTCTGCTATTTTCTTGGTAGTTATTATGGGGCTTAAATGTAACATTCTAAACTATAATAATCTCATTTGCTTTGATACCAACTTACCTTCAATATTATGTGCAAACTGTGTTCCTATATCCTGCTGAACCCCAACCTTTATGTAGTTCTTGTAAAAAAATATATGTTTATATGTTTTGAGTCCAGTGCTACTGACTAATATCATTACATTATATGCATTTGTTTTTTAGATCATGAAGAATGTAAAAAGTGGAATTACAAATGAAAAATACAGTGCTACTGGCATTTGTATTTACCCATGTTGTTATTCTCGCTGGAGATCTTTATTTCTTTATGTGACTTTGATCTATTATCTGTTGTCCTGTCCTTTCAACCTGCAGAATTCTCTTTAGTATAGTCTGTAGGGACCGTCTAGTGATGATGAACTCCTTCAGCTTTTGTTTATCTAGAAATATCTTACTCTCTCCCTCAGTTTTTGAAAGATAATTTTGCTGGATATAGAGTTCTTGGTTGGCAGTTTTTTGCTTTCAGAACTTTAAATATGTCATTTCACTGCCTTCCTGCCTCCATGATTTCTGGTGAGATATTGACATACATCTTCCCATACATCTTATTGAGGCTCCCTCATACATGACACATTGTTTCTCATTACTGCTTTCAGAATTCTTGTTTATCCTTGGCGTTTGGCAGTTTAACTACAATATGCCACAGTGTTGTTCTATTTGGATTCACCCCATTTGGAGTTTTTGTAATGTCTTGGTTGTGTATATTCATGTCTTTTGTTAAATTTGGGAAGTTTTCAGCCATTATTTCTTTGAACATTCTCTCCTCGTCCCCCACCTTTCTCTCTTCTGCCTCCAGGACTTTCACGATATGTATATTTGTATGCTCGATCATTTCCCAGAAGTTTCTCATGCTGCATTTACTTTTCTTCATTCTTTCTTCTTTCTGCTTCTCAGATGGAATGATTTCAATGGTCTTATCTTCAAGTTTTCTGATTGTTTATTCTGCCAGGTCCAATTTACTGTTGAACTCCTCTAGCAAATTTTTAATTGCTGTTACCATAGTCTTTAGCTCTGGTTCCTTTTCATAATTTCCATTTCTCTATTAATATTTTTTTTGTTCATCTATTGTTTTCCTGATTTCCTTTAGTTCTTTGTCCATGCTCTCCTTTAGTAGAAAGTAAGATGGGGTATTCAATTATTTTATAGAATACTTTTCAAGTTGGGCTTTTCTTTTGTTTTCTTAAGATTGACATGGGGTTATACATTTTTTTTGGCAGGAATACTAGAGAAACAATGATGCCTTTCTTAGTGCTTCCTGTCAAATGATCTTATGTTGTTAATGTGTCTTATGAATGATGATGTTTACCTTGATCATTTGGTGAAGTTATTATCTGCTGAGGTTCTCCACTGTAAAGTTACTCTCTTTTTTGTTAATTAGTATCTAGGGGAAGATACTATAAGACTGTGCCAAGTCTCATAGTTTCTTTTTTATCAGACTTTGCCCACTAATTTTAGAATTTCATAGGGTATCTTGTCTACAGCAAGTTTTACTGGCAATTCTATATTTCGTGCTTTCCTTCTCTTATTTATTATTTGGAATTATATTGTAAGAAACAGCTACCTTTTCTCTGTAATTTATGTATTTATTTTATTATTTATCCCTATCATATGGATTCATGGGTATTTATTTTATTCTTTGGGTTAAAGTCCAGTACTGTATTTATTTTGTTGCTCAAATTATCATAGCTTTGGCCATTAGGAATTAATTCAGTTTGGTTCCTACGTTCTCACAACAAATACATATCTTTTTTTTTTTTTGATTAAAAAAATGTTTATAGAGAAGTTTTGGGTTTACAGAACAATCATGCATAAAATACAGGCTTCCCATACACCACCCCACCACCAACACTTTGCGTTGGTGTGGAATATTTGTTACAATTCATGATAGCACTTTTTAATAATTGTACTTTTTTTTTAGTAGTTGCCTTTGTTACAGTTGATGAATGATCACTAAAATAGCGTTATGAACTATCATCCACAGTTTACATTAGGTAAGTTTTTCCTCATATACTATCCTATAATTAAAACCTCATTTTATTATCATACATTTATTATAATTCATGAAAGAACATTCTCATGCTATTAGTATTTATTATAGTCCATTGTCTATAATAGGTTCACTGTGTTATACAGTCCTATCTTTTATCTTTTAATTATTATTCTAGTAACATACACGGCCTGAACTTCCCCTCTCAACCACATTCACCTATATAATTCTGTGCTGTTAATTACACTCACAATAATGTGTTACCATTACCACCATCCATTTCCAAACCTTTACCAACAACCTAAATAGAAATTCTGTACAAATTAAGCATCAACTCCGCATTTTCTAAACCCACTCTACCCCCTGGCAACAATAATCTAGATTCTAGCTCTAAGAATTTGCTTATTATAATAAGTTCATATCAGTGAGATCATATAATATTTGTTCTTTTGTATCTCTCTTATTTCACACAGCATAACATCCATAAGGTCCATGCATGTTGCATGTATTAGAACTTCATTCCTTTTTACAGATGAATAATATTCCATTGTATGTATGTACCAAATTTTGTTTATGCATTCATCAATTGATGAACACATAGGTTGCTTCCATCTTCTGGCAGTTGTGAATAATGCCACTACAAACATCGTTGTGCAAATATATGTTCAAGTCCCTACTTTAAATTCTTCTGGATATTCATCAGTAGTGGGATTGCTGGGTCATATGGTACCTCTAAACTTAGCTTTCTGAGGAGCTGTCAAACTATCTTCCACAGTGGCTGCACCATTCTACATTCCCGCCAACAAAGATGAGTGTTCCTGTTTCTCTACATCCTCTCCAACACTTGTAGTTTTCTGCTTTTTTTTTTTAAATAGTAGCCATTTTAGTAGATGTGAAATGATCTCTTGTTGTGGTTTCGATTTGCATTTCTCCAATAGCCAGTGATGTTGAGCATCTTTTTTGTGCTTTTAAGCCATTAGTGTATCTTCTTTGGAGAGATGCCTATTCAAGTCTTTTGCCCATTTTTAAATTGGGGTTTTTGCCTTTTTATTGTTGAATTGTAGGATTTCTTTATGTATCCTGACTATTAAACCCTAATAAGATAGGTGGTTTCCAAATATTTTCCCCTTTGAATAGGCTGTCTTTTCATTTGTGACAAAGTCCTGTATGCACAGAAGTTTTTAGTTCTGAGGAGATCCCATTTATGCATTTTTTTTCTTTTGTCCTTGTGCTTTGGGTGTAAAGTCTAAGAAACCATTACCAGCACCACAGATCCTGAAAATGTCTCCCTACCTTTTCCTCTAGGAGCTTTATGCTGGTTCCTATATTTAGGTCTTTGATCCATTTTGAGTTAATTTATATATATACAGTGTGAAATAGGGGTCCTCTTTCATTATTTTGGATTTGGATATCCAGTTCTCCCAGAAACATTGATTGAAAAGTCTATTTTTAACCTGTTAAGTGAACTTGGCAGCCTTATCAAATATCAATTGGCCATAGATATGAAGATCTATTTCTGAACTCTCGGTTCCATTCCATTGGTCAATAAATGTATCCTTGTGCCAGTACCATGTTGTTTTGACTACTGTAGCTTTGTGATATGCTTTAAAGACAGTAAGTGTGAGTCCTCTGACTTAGTTCTTTTTCAAGATGCTTTTGGCTATTTGGGGCCCTTTACCTTTCCAAATACTTTGGATAATTGGCTTTTGCATTATTTGGAAAGTAGGCTGTTGGAATTTTGATTCAGATTGCTTTGAATCTTTAAATCATCTTGAATTGGCTAATATATTAGTCATATCATACAGAATTGACATCTATATTAGTCAGGGTTCTCTAGAGAAACAGAACCAACAGGAGACATCTGTTAATATGAAATTCATAAAGGAGTCTTATGCAACCGTAGGAATGGAGGAGTCCAAAATTCCTAGGTCAGGCTGTGAAGCTGCCAGCTTCAATGAAAGGTCTCAGCAAATTCTGCAGGAGAAACTTGCTGACTGAAGAAAAAAGTGAAAAGTCTCTGTACCCATCTGTTTTGAAATTTCTTTACTTCTTGGCACCACAAGACTTTCCTTATCTTAGGTTTTCCTTGTCCCAGTTCTGGGAGAAACCACTTCTCCAAAGGATCTCTAGTTCCTTTTATAACAGGAAGGTATTTAGAAACCAAGATCTTGGCAGTAGGTATGTGGTTGCTACTGGCTGTCATTATTACTCTTAGTAGACAGAGTTAGGAAATACATGTATACATACTAAATCATGCATATATACAGTTTGTATTTCTGTATCTATCTGTCTTTGTGTGTATGTTTATACATACACACATATATACATATAAATATGTGTTAAAAACCATGATACCTCTTGATTCCAATCCAGAACCACAGGGTTCATTTTAGACTTCTTCCTTCATTTATAACTCATTTCTGTAACAGTGAGGCACCTGACTCTTACTATTCACAATATATTTACTTATTTAATTCCACTTATCTAAAATATATTTACTTATTCAGTTCCGGAATACACATAAAATACTTCCAGAATTGCTAGCCTGTGCCTATTCCTATAAGAAACACATTTATTAACTGGAGTACAGTATTTATGAGCAAATCTTTTAAAATTTAGTCTTAAACTATTCAGTGAATATATTTTCACTCTAACTTTGGTTTCCTTTTTTATTCCCCACTCTCTTAGTTACTATTATTCATTTATAATACACTTAGATTCAGTTGTTAATGTTTATATCCCATTTTGGATTTTTGAAGCATATGTGAACCTTACTGTGGTTCTGAGTTAGAGGTGAACAAGAAGATATACTCAGGGAGGTGTCACTCCCTCCTCATTTCCCTCTTCTTTCCAACTTTTCCGCATCCTTTTCCTGTAGACAGTCTTTTAAGTTTCTCATTTATCCATTTAATATTTGTTTTGCACTAATGAGCAGATACCTAAGTGTTTTCTTATATCCCCTTCTTTTTTACAAGAAGGGTAGCATACTATAGGTACTCATTTTGGGGGCCTTTTTATTAATAAGCTTTTGTGTGTATTTATGTTTGTATTTTTAAGTAAAGTTTGTAATCCAGTGGACACACAAAACAAAACTGCACTGAGAAAAATAGTTTCATAAATTAATGAGTGTTAGGAAGTTGGGGGGAGGTCCAGGTACCAGGAGAAGGGGCTTAGCCATACTTTTGTACAGGTGCTGTGTGACACTTGCACGTCACAGGGGCAGGACCCATGCTGTAATGAAGTACATGTATACAAATGAGTGACGATACAAAGTCTGAGCATGAAAATAATATTTTCTCTGAAAACGTGCTTTTGGCACAGATTAGAAAAAATGTATGTTGGAGGACTTTGATTTACGTCAGTATTATATATATATTTTCATATATTTAATTTTAGATTTACAGAAAAGTTGGGGAAGTTGTATGGAGAATTCCTGTCCTTCACCCAGTTTCCCCTGTTGTTAATTTCTTACATTACTATGAAACATTTGTCATAATTAAGGAATCAACTGGTATATTGTTATTTAACTAAACTTCATAACTTGTTCGAATTTTACTATTTTTTCTCCCTTTTCCCTTTTTCTTTTCCAGAGTCCTGTCTAAGATACCACTTACCAGTTAGTTTGCCATGTCTCCTTGGCCTCCTGTCATTGTGACAGTTTCTTAGACTTTACTTGTTTTTGATGACCTTGACATTTCGAAGAGTGCTGGTCAGGATTTTGTATGTCTTTTAGTTTGGATTTGTCTGATGTTTTTCTCATGGTGAAACTGGAGTTATTTTTTGGGGAGATACACTTTGTTATGCTTTGTTTTTTTCCCCCATAACTGTATGTCCTGAAAGTCACTCCATAGATCTATTTCTTTTTTTTTCCTTTTTTTTTTAATTTAAGAAAACAAACAATATACTTAGAACCACCAAAAATGGATATCAGCTAGCTTAACCATAGGTATATTTAAATAAAGCATCCACAGAATAATTTAAAGCTTGTGTTTGCACAGTAAGTTTTATAAACCAATTTAAAATTAAGGCAACAAGGAAAAATTCTACAAATTCAGATAGCAGAGTTCTTAAATTCTAAGTATTAAACACTTGGATACCATTTGATCAGCTGTCAAAACTGTGAATGTTCTTAAAATATCAATTAGGAAGTTCTTACAAATATCTGCATTGCTATATTAGTAACCTATGTTACTAAATAGTTTCCTGATTTCGGGAAAATATGAAGATAGAAATATTTTTACAATTAATGTATGGAAATATTAACCACCTAAAATAGATATCTTATTTAGCTTATCCATTGGCATATCAAAAAAACAAAGCAAAGCTGAGTAATCATCGTAAAGTGTGTTTGTACAATATGTTTCATAAACTGATTTAAAATTAAAGCAAGGATGGAAAAAAATCTATAGATACTTAAATTCTAAATATTAAACACTATCTTAAACACCTCATTCTTTTTTATTACATTTTTTAACATCTGCATTACCCCATTGCATGTCGTTTGTTAAATTCTTAGTTTATTATATTATCATTTTCAACTTTAGAATATCTACTGAATTATTTTTCAGAGATCCATTTTTCCAAGTTCTTTTGGGGTCTAATTCTATCTTGATTATATGTCACTTTTTCATGATTATTCTCATGTCTCATAATTTTCATTCAATGCCAAATAATAACCGTAGAGATTGGAGAAGTATTATCTTTTTTTCCTCAGAAAGGACATCCCATGTACTCTGTTAGGCAGCTAGGATTATGGCTGATCATTTTGATCCAGTGAAGATTTGAGCTTGATCAGAGCTTGGTTGCAGCTATAATTAATGTCAGTTCACCTCTAGTTCAAATGTTTTGAGGGCAGTGCACATTTGCTTATTTCAAAGAGAGTAAAACTCTTGGAATAGCAAAAGTAGATGAATGATGATGGGTCAGACAAGAGGGTCTTGGTTATGCTGCATTCGTTCATTCAGCAAGTATCTATTGAGAATTGGCTAGTTATGGGTACTTTCTAAGGATTGGAAATAGAGCAGTAAACAAAATTTGTAAAGTAGTATTGGATTATAATCCAAAGTATACAATAAATATTTTACTGGAGATTACATTGTATTAGAAGAAAATAGAGAAGAAACAAATAAATATGCAATAAGGATTATAAAGAAAAAAAACAATATGATATGGGATTAAGGAGTGACAGAAAGTATCCAGGCTCTGCCACTTAATTTTTGACCTTGGCAAGTTATATAGCAACTTGGTCTTGTTTCAATATCTGTAAAATGGGTTTAATAAAAGACGTAAAATAAAAGAGTGTTTTTGTGAGAATTAAATGACTTTGTATGTGATAAATGCTTTAATAATGCTTAACAGGTTATAAGTGCTCAATAAATTTTAGCTGTTTTTTTTTCATTATTATTAATATGAGGAGACTAGTTAAACATACAAGTTTAAACTTGAGAGAAGCTTGTACAATTTATGTTTTGGTACCTCAGTGCCAAACCAAGCTATGAGTGGCTGGTATTGGTGGTAGAAGGTCGAATTGTTGCCATGAGCTGCTGACACTTAGAGCAAAGCGAACATCACAGTAGGCCTGGGTGGGTAGAAAACCAGGGTGACAGTATAACAGGAGGAAAATGACAGAGTATTCTGAAGGCTAGGCCAAATGGACTGAGGCAGGTGAATTCTGTGAAGGGATAAGGTTAACACTTAGTCACTGAAACAGTGTTCCACCTTTTCTTCTGGTCTTTGCTGTAGTTCCAGTTTACTTTCAGGAGATTTGGTCTCCACAGAATTTTGTGCCAATTGAAGGTCCAGATTAGAACTGAGCTTGCACTCCAGCTTTGTCATAGAAACATATTTACATAGTTCAAATTATGACTTCTTATCCAGATTATAACCTCTCTTCTCAAATATGCGGTTCATTTTACTGTGACCATAATTTTTGGCACGGAAAATGAGTCATTGGGTCTGACAAAAAAGTTTGGTCTGGCTAATAAATTTATTCATATGAAAATTCTTATGTTGCTCAGTGAATCTGGATGCAGAGCTACATTTAATGAGGTATTTTTGTCAAACAATAAAAGTGCAATTATATATATATTCAGAAGTCTAGATGAGCAACTTTCATTCAAATTATTTTATATTGTGACTACACACATGCAGATATACCTTGAAATAACTCAACACTATGTATACTTTTCACCTCACTGCAATGATGTGTTCTGTTTCTATTTTATTCTGTTCCAAAAAAAAAAAAAAAAATTCAGGATAGTACCAGTAAATTAATTGTATGGAAAACTAAGGGGTCTGGAAAACCTTGTGGTTCAAACTCTGTGGTCTGAAAAACAGTTGCCTGAGAAATCTGGGTGGCAGATCACCCTAAGATCACTGAAGAAGAGGTGGAATCTTATATTGTAGCAAAGGGAGAAGTGATTGGCGGGATTCAGCAAGTAGTTACTGACCATCTTTTGAGTTCTTAACATGGCTTTGCTATGGACAGATCCAACCTCTCTACCCCTCACCACCACCACCACCACCACCACCCCCCAAAAAAAGAAAACCATGCTCCTTGACCCTCAGTTTGCCTTTAAGGATTGGTATTTGGGGAGACGAATGGTTAAGTGACATTGGAAACAGCTGCAGAGGTGATCCAGTAAGGGGATGCAGATAGCAGAGTTGTTGGAAGGGTATAAGCATATGCTCAGAACAGCTGTGACTCCAGAAGGACTGGAAGCACCCCATGCTGTAAAATGGCTCTGGTTCTCTCATAAGGAGACACTTTGGTGGAAAGGCAGACTGTTGAAGGTCTGTTGTAATGTATCTATTTATATTTTTTGTTTCTTATTCTTGCCTAAATAGGATTTAGGCAAGAATAAGAAAATCTAAAGAATAAAAAAATCTAAAAGGATTCACAACACCTTCTGATAAAAGCATGAAGTACTCTCTACACAGTGGTCCAACAGTGTCTTATTTGTTTTTACAGAATGAGATAGAAATTAAGATTAAGGTTAAGTGGTGGTTTGGTGTCATTAGTTAGAGCCATCCCTAACTGGTTTGAGGGAATGTTTATGTGAAGGTTGCGGTTCTGGGATTCTTCATCTCAGTCTACTTTCCAAAAAGTACTTTCCCAGCCTGTAATAAGTGCTGGAAGTATGCAATAAGACAGGGCTTTAGCAGGACAGCAAGATACAGTAATTTTGGATGGTGATATGTGAAGACACCAAATTATGGTAATGTAACAGTGAATGGTTTGGTAAGACAGGGGTACTTTCTGATAAAATCATTGTAGAAAGCATTTCTGAGCATATGATATTTGGGTGGAGACTGAATTATGAGCTCTTGCAAAGATCTACCGAAACCCTTTGTATAGCATTTAGTGCGGTCTGTGCAAAGTCCTGTGATTTTATTAATAGTAGAGACATTTGGTTTGACTCATAATTCTTTGTAGAATAGTGATTGTTTCAAAGTGAGAGAATGACATTGTTCCTGCATTTTTAGTATGCACAGGTGAACATACTCTTTGAAGGAAGTATGAACTTATCATTTTCACTTACACAATAGTTACATTTCTTAGGAGATTCAACATTCAGGGTAATGGTGCTTTATGAAGGAGAGTCTAGAAACCTTCTGAAGGTAAGTAGAGGGGGAAAGCCATTTAATCATGTCCTGATTAGGGTGTGGACTATTCTCACAATTTTCATTATAAATGTTACACTTCATTATCTAAGAATTTTAAAAAATATCTAGGAGAAGAATGCTTAAGGTAGAAAGAATGGTGAGTACAAAGGCTCTATGGTAGAGGTGAACTTAGGATATTGGAGGAAACAGCAGAAAGGCCATTATGGAGTGAAAGGGGAATGAAAAGTGAGGTCAGTAAAGAGACCTTGTTTTTTCTCAACCTTGGCTGCACATTTGAATCATCTGTGGAGAAGTGTTTGAAAACTACCTCTAATCAGCCCCATTTCCAAATCAAATAAAATCTCTGGGGATGGGGCCCAGGCATGCATATATATATATGTGTGTGTGTTTATATATATATGTGTATATATATATAGTGTTTGTGTGTTATATAAAAATAAATTTTTAATTGTAGAATTTTAAATTTATGGAAAAATTGTGAAAATTGTAGAGTTCCCATGTACTCACACCCTGTTTTCCTTATTATTAACATATCGTTATATATTTGTCACAATTAATCAACTAATATTGGTACATTTTTGATGAACTGAGATCCATAGTTTATTCAGATTTTCTTAGTTTTTTCTGATATATTTTTTCTGTTCCAGGATTTCTGCCAGGGATACAACCTTATGTTTGGTTGCCATTTCTCCTTAGGCTCCACTTGGCTTTCATTTTTTCTCAGACTTTCCTTATTTTGATGACCTTGACAGTTTTGAAAAGTACTGGTCAGGTATTTTATAGAATGCCCATCTATTGGGATTTTGATCTTATGTTTACCTCATGATTAGATTGGGGTTATGAATTTTTGGGAGAAAGACCACAGATGTAAGGTGCCATTTTCAATCATATGTCAAAGGTACATGCTGTCAACATGACTTATTGCTGTTAATGTTGACTTGATCAACTGTGGGGTTTTTCCACTGTAAAGTTACTCATTTTCCCCCAATTCCGTAGTAAACTCTTTGAAAGTATATCATTATACTTTAAAAATACATATATTTATTGGGTACTCTTCACACGCATGCAGTTCACCCACAATGTACAATCAGTGGCTCACAATATCATCACATGGTTGTGTATTCATTGCCATGATCATTTTTAGAAATTTACATCACTCCAGGAAAAGAAATAATAAGAAAAAAAGAAAAAACCCATACATCCCATAGCCCTTACTCCTCTCTCTAATTGACCACTAGTACTTCAGTCTACCCAATTTTTTTTTAAATCTCTTATCCCCCCCTATTTTTTATCTGTTTATTTTTCCTTACTTTTTGACTTGTCTGCTCACACCCTGGATAAAAGGAGCATCAGACACAAGATTTTCGCAATCACACAGTCATACCTTGAAAGTATATACTTATACAGTGTTCAAGGATCAAGACTACTGGAACACTGTACAACAGTTTCAGGTCCTTCCCTCTAGCCACTCCAGTGCACCATAAACTAAAAAGGGATATATGTATAATGCATAAGAATAACCTCTAAGATAACCTCTCAACTGGTTTGAATCTCTCAGCCACTGAAACTTTATTTTGACTCAATTCTCTCTTCTCCTTTTGGGTCAAGAAGGCTTTCTCAATCCCATGATACTGGGTTCTGTCTCATCCCAGAAGTCCTGTCCATGTTGTCAGGGAAATTTATACCCCTGGGAGTCATGTCCCATGGGGATGGGGCAGTGAGTCCATCTGCTGAATTGACTTAGAGAGAGAGGCCACATTAGAGCAACAAAAGAGGGTCTCTGGGGTGACTCTTAGGCATCATTGTAAGTAGGCTCAGCTCCTTTTGCAGGAAGAAGCTTCATAGGGGGTAAACCCCAAGATCGAGGGCTCAGCCTATTGAATTGGTTGTCCCCACTACTTGCGAGAATTCCCCAGATGGGGAATTTCTTTCTCCTCAGTCCCCCAAGGGGACTTTGTAAATACTTTTTTATTCTCTGCCCAAATTACTCTATAATATGTTGGGGCATTGCACTAACCTGTACAAACCAACAAGATCTCATGCTCCATTCAAGATTCCATACAATTATAGTGTTCAGATAAACTGACCATATAAGTTAAATTAGATGATGTGCTACCCAGAATATAAATTTTGCACCAAATAAATATCTCTGCCTTTGGTCTCACGTGGAAGTTGAAGTTTTAAAATATGAACCATATCACCCTTTACCCTGTATTCTGATATACCTTAGTCTTGTCCAGATCAGCTTCATTCATATCTCTATTCGAAGTCTAATCACTTTTTCAGAATTTTTAACAGTTGCTATATAGGGTGATGCTGACTTTCATAGCTTCAGAGCTCTAACTCTTGAGTCTCAGGTGTCACATAAATCCCCAAAGTTTCAAGGAACGACCAGATTATACACAAATAGCTCAGTACCTCAAAATGTAGAAATAACAGTTACAACTCCAGAATAGATGTGACTGCTATAAGAGCTTACAAGCTATGACCCTTTACAATAGGCCCCAACCTGATAACCCATGCTCTTGACTTCAGTTCTCTGAGGTTTTTTTTTTTTTAATATTTAGTGACTTTATGTACGCAAATGAAGAAAGCATAAATGATACAGAATTTAAAATATCAGAAATCTATATTTTTATGTTCATAAAAAATGAACATAAATTAGCCAACTTCATGGATATTTCTGGTTAAATATTCATACAAATATGTATTCACCTTTTAAAATTGTTTTAGGCATAGCACATACATACATGCCATGATGATTCTGGCAAAAAAGCTCAGAGATACTAAAAATATTCTTACGTTTTAAAAATGGTATGGAATAGATTTCACATATCAACATTCTGCATGGATGTAAGCCCCTGATTTAATTCCATGATTTTAGTGTGCCAGAATCATGGTTGGTTTTACAATTTTTAACAGATATTGGTATTACAACACATTGGTTTTTTAATAATGAAGGCATTTTGCAAACATAGTAAATCTCAGTGTGGACAAATAATGTTTAACACTGATTATTTGCTATGTTTTAATCTTGCAGTCTTTTCAGCATAAAATAGCTGCACACATTAAATGTTTTCTGATAAAATGCAATCTTACAGAATTAATGATGATTAGTCTTTGTGGTTCCGAGCAATAAGTCCTGTCTTATTTTTTTCACATAGTATAAATTATATTCATATGCAATATGCAGGATTGCATTAAGACCCAGTAGTTCTTAAACAATGTCAACAAATAATAATATAAATCCCAAATGCAGCAAAAGTGAACAATCTTCTTAGAGCACTTTCACCTCATTGAAGTTGGAGCTGCTCCTTTTGCATGTTTTCCACTTCAAATGTGGAGTAGATTGTTAAGAGTTTCATTAGTGGTTTCATTATGTGGCTTTTTAAAAGGAAAAAATGGTTTTGATTTCTTTTACAGTTCACAGTTCTCAGATGAGACTTTTTTTTTTTTGAAATTGTATAGTCCAGGGAAATCTTGAATAACCAAGCACTCTTTAGTAGATGAAACCTCTCAATGCAATTGTAATAAATAAGCTTCTAAATCCTTAAATGCAGAAGCCAGTAAATCCTGGAACCAAAGTAAGATGGTTTTCCTGTTCCCACAATCCACTTAATTGTTGTTTTAAAATCTGGTTATTTCTATCATTTATAATTTCTGTTTTGGATGCTAGTTCTGACCACCATCTTTTTATGACTGCTTGAAGCCAATTTAAACCAACTGTTACAGTCTTCAAATTTGCTTTCTAAGTGGTGACTTTACTAGAGGTACAAATCTCAGCAGCTAAGTGAGATGTATTGTTTTCCTTCTTGTAACTCCAATATCTTCTGTCCTCACTAAGTAGGCCACAAGTTCACTTATCCTTCTCTTCCTCCAGAAAGTTAAAGCTACATTCAATCTCAAATTCTGGCTGAACAGAACTTGTGCCATTGTTTCATGGTCCTGAGAAACCTCAGTAAAAAACCCACTGTATTTGGACGATGGGCTTTCTGTCTGTGGAGAACCAGAATCACTGGAGTTAACCAAATATGTTCTACCATCAAGGCATAATTTTTCAGGCACATGGCCGGTACAAGTCACTTCGTTTTCTTTATTTGCCGTGTCACAGCCCTAGCTTCTAGGGGACTGCTTTTTTTCTGTAACAAGGACTTGGAAAAGGATGATGAACTTTCTTTCTGCAATAAATCACCTTAGGTAGTTTGTCTGGGCTTTTCCAGCCTGTCCAACTGTTCGCTTTTTATAAGCAGCCAACTGTTTTGGAGATTTCTTTACCTCCTTCATGTTCTTATTAGTGAAATTAGAGATTCTTTTTCTAGGAAGATCAGTGGAATGATCCTGAATATTATTACAAAAGTTCCCTTTTTTAACATTGTGAATTTCAAATGCCATAATCTCTTAAATACTGGCGCCTCATGGTACCATGGCGCCTCAGTTCCGCTGATGGTGAACCATTCCCGGTGACCTAAAGTGTCCCTCTCTGAGTTTTTATATTATAGTTAGTCCAAATGAGTGAGGCATGATACTATTTATCATTATACTTTTTGATATACCTTCTCTGAGAGTAGAATATATACATAAATTATTTGTAATTCTTCTGCATGAGTGATTTGGTTATCTGTTTACTTACTCAATTGTTTGTTTATACCAATATGGACTTATAGACAGTAACTGTATACTTTGAGTTATAATACAGTACTGTTTTATTAATTTTGTTGCTCACATTGTTCCAGCTTGTGGTACTGGGAACTCTTTTATTTGGCTTTGGTGCCCTTTGATATAGTGCCATCATTGTGGGCTTTTTTTTTTTAGCTGTTAATTAAAGTACATGGTTTAATGGGGTCCACTGTGTAGTCTAGTTCCATGGATTCTTTTTTTTTTTATTTTTATTCTGTTACCATATAGACAATCTAGCATTTCCCCTTTTAATCATATTCATATATATATTTCAGGGTTGATAATTGTGTTCACAATGTTGTCTTACCATCACCACCATCTATTACCAAAACATTTCCATCATTCTAAATGGGAATGCTGTGTGTGTGTGTGTGTGTGTGTGTGTGTGTGTGTGTGTGTATAATTTTATTTTATTGTATTTTATTTTTTGCATGGGCAGGCACTGGGAATCGAACCCAGGTCTCTGGCATGGCAGGTGAGAGCTCTGCTTGCTGAGCCACCGTGGCCCGCCCAGAACACTATGTTGTAAGACTTTATTTCCATTCCCTATCCCTACCCCATCCTCTGATAACCTATAGTGTAGGTTCTGTGGCTGTGGTTATTCTCATGCTTTCAAATTGTGAGATCATACAGTATTTGTCCTTTTGTGTCTGCTTATTTCACTCAACATGATGTGTTCAAGTTTCGTCCATGTTGATTCATCTATCAGGACTTCATTCCTTTTTATGCCTGAATAATATTCCCTTGTGTGTGTGTGTGTGTGTGTGTGTGTGTGTGTGTGTGTGTGTGTGTGTGTATGCCACATTTTTTATCTATTCATCAGTTGATGGACACATGGGTTGCTTCCATCTTTTGGCAATTGTGAATAATGCTGCTATGATAATTAGTGTGCAAATATCTGTTCAAGGCCCTTCATTCAATTATTTTTTATATATACACAGTAGTGAGATTTCCAGGTCATATGGTAGGTTAATACTTAGCTTTTTGAGGAATTGTCCAACTGTCATCCACAGTGGCTGCACCATTTTACATTACCACTAGCAATGAATGAATGTTTCTCTTTCTGCACACACTCTCCAATACTTGTTATTTTCCATTTTTTTTGTATGCTGTGTGGTGGGGCACATTTCATTGTTTTCCATGTGACTACCCCATTATTGTAGCACCATTTGTTGAATTTTTGTTTGGTTGTTTTTTTGTTTATTTCCTTGTTTGTTTGTTTGGAAAGTGCATGGGACAGGAATTGAACCCAGGTCCTGCATGGCAGAAAATTCTACCACTGAACTATCCTTTCACCCCCGCACCAATGGGTTTGAAATGGTGTCTTATTGTGGTTGTGATTTGCTCTTCCCTAGTGGCTAATGATGTTGAGCACCTTTTCATGTGCTTTAGCGCCATTTGTACATCTTCTATGGAGAGATGTCTTTTTTTTTTGCATGGGCAGACACTGGAAAACGAACCTGGGTCTTCAGTGTGGCAGGCAAGAATTCTGCTACTGAGCCACCATTGCACCACCCCGGAGAGATGTCTTTTTAAGTCTTTGCCCATTTTAAAATTGATTGGTTTGTCCTTTTTGTTGTTAAATTGAAGGGCTTACATCTGCTGGATACTAAATCCTTTATCAGATATGTGGTTTCTAAATATTTTCTCCTATTGTGTAGGTTGTTTTTTTTTTTTTTGAGGGAAAATGTTTTTTTTCTTTATTCAAAAAGTTGTGCGTTTACAGGACCATCATGCATAAAATGCAGGATTCCCTTATATTATCCCACCACCAATATCTTGCTTTGCTGTGGAACATTTGTTATAATTGCTGATGGCACATTTTTATAATGGTCCTATTAACTAAAGTCTGTAGTTTAACTTAGGGTTAACTGTTTGTGTTGTGTAGTTCTATGGTTTTTTTTTTTTTTATTAATTAACGGAAAAAAAAGAAAAAAAGAATTAACCCAACATTTAGAAATCATACCATTCTACATATGCAATCAATAATTCTTAACATCATCACATAGATGCATGATCATTGTTTCTTAGTACATTTGCATCAGTTTAGAAGAACTAGCAACACAACAGAAAAAAATATAGAATGTTAATATAGAGAAAAAATAAAAGTAATAACAATAGTAAAAAAAAAAGACAAACTAATAACCAGAGAAAAACAAAAAAAACAAAAACAAACATACAAAAAAACCCAAAAACCTATAGCTCAGATGCAGGTTCATTCAGTGTTTTAACATGATTACTTTACAATTAGGTATTATTGTGCTGTCCATTTTTGAGTTTTTGTATCTAGTCCTGTTGCACAGTCTGTATCCCTTCAGCTCCAATTACCCATGATCTTACCCTGTTTCTAACTCCTGCTGAACTCTGTTACCATTGACATATTCCAAGTTTATTCTCGAATGTCGGTTCACATCAGTGGGACCATACAGTATTTGTCCTTTAGTTTTTGGCTAGACTCACTCAGCATAATGTTCTCTAGGTCCATCCATGTTATTGCATGCTTCATAAGTTTATCCTGTCTTAAAGCTGCATAATATTCCATCGTATGTATATACCACAGTTTGTTTAGCCACTCTTCTGTTGATGAACATTTTGGCTGTTTCCATCTCTTTGCAATTGTAAATAACGCTGCTATAAACATTGGTGTGCAAATGTCCGTTTGAGTTTTTGCCCTTAATTCCTTTGAGTAGATTCGCAGCAATGGTATTGCTGGGTCGTATGGCAATCCTATATTCAGCTTTTTGAGGAACCGCCAAACTGCCTTCCACAGTGGTTGCACCATTTGACTTTCCCACCAACAGTGGATAAGTGTGCCTCTTTCACCACATCCACTCCAGCACTTGTCATTTTCTGTTTTGTTGATAATGGCCATTCTGGTGGGTGTGAGACGGTATCTCATTGTGATTTTGATTTGCATTTCTCTAATGGCCAGGGACATTGAGCATCTCTTCATGTGCCTTTTGGCCATTTGTATTTCCTCTTCTGATAGGTGTCTGTTCAAGTCTTTTTCCCATTTTGTAACTGGGTTGGCTGTCTTTTTGTTGTTGAGTTGAACAATCTCTTTATAAATTCTGGATACTAGACCTTTATCTGATATGTCATTGCCAAATATTGTCTCCCATTGTGTAGGCTGTCTTTCTACTTTCTTGATGAAGTTCTTTGATGCACAAAAGTGTTTAATTTTGAGGAGCTCCCATTTATTTATTTCCTTCTTCAGTGCTCTTGCTTTAGGTTTAAGGTCCATAAAACCGCCTCCAATTGTAAGTTTCATAAGATATCTCCCAACATTTTCTTCTAACTGACACACAGCGTTCCCCAGTCTGGACTGGCTAGTCTGACTGCGAGACTCTGCTGCGGTGAGATCCACAAGCGGCGCGTGATTCCCCGAGCAGCGGCAGGGGTGGCGGCCGGAACTCCTCCCTCTCTCCTTCCCGGGCCAGCTGAGAGTCTCGGAGAGGCAAGTTTCCCAAGCTGTGGTGGCCGGTACCCTTCTTTTGCGGGCGGCTTCCTGGACCGGCCACGAGTCTCGGATTAGAGGGCTACCCAAGCCGCGGTGGCCCTCCACCGCGGGCGGCTTCCTGGTCCGGTGGTGCATTCCCCAGGCCGCGGCGGCCGGCGACCGACACCCCTTCCCCGCGGGCGGCTTCCTGGTCCGGTGGCGAATTCCCCAGGCCACAGTGGCCGGCGACCGACGCCCCTCCCCCGCGGGCGGCTTCCTGGTCTGGTGACGAATTCCCTGGGCCGCTGCGGCCAGCGACCAACGCCCCTCCCCTGTGGTCGGCTTCCTGGTCCGGTGGCGAGTTCCCCAGGCTGCGGAGGCCGGCGACCGACGCCTCTCCCCCGCAGGCGGCTTCCTGGTCCGGTGGCGAATTCCCCGGGCCGCTGCGGCCGGCAACCGATACCCCTCCAGGGAGAGGAGGGAATTTCCGACAGTGGCAGGGACTGGGTCCAACCAAACACCAATAGAAGAATTAATAAAGGAACCACAGGGTCCCCTCAAGCCGCGGCGGCTGTCGCCCCGGCCACGCGCTCCCCCCCGGACCAACTGAGAGAATTGGATCGGAAATCCCCAGGCCACGGAGAACGGTGACCGGGGGGAATCCCTTCCAATCACGTGAGACAAACGTGTGCCACGAGCGCCACCTACTGGGCAGGATAAGAAAAACAGAACCCAGAGATTTCACAGAAAAATCTTACAACCTTGTTGGGTCCGACACCCAGGGAAATCTGACTGAATGCCCAGACACCAGCAGAAGATAATGGTCCACGCTCAGAAGATTGAGAATATGGCCCAGTCAAAGGAACAAACCAATAGTTCAAATGAGATACAGGAGCTGAGACAACTAGTGCTGAATATACGAACAGAAATGGAAAACCTCTTCAAAAAAGAAATCGATAAATTGAGGGAGGACATGAAGAAGACATGGGCTGAACAAAAAGAAGAAATAGAAAAACTAAAAAAACAAATCACAGAACTTATGGAAGTGAAGGATAAAGTAGAAAAGATGGAAAAAACAATGGATACCTACAATGATAGATTTAAAGAGACAGAAGATAGAATTAGTGATTTGGAGGATGGAACATCTGAATTCCAAAAAGAAACAGAAACTATCGGGAAAAGAATGGAAAATTTTGAACAGGGTATCAGGGAACTCAAGGACAATATGAACCGCACAAATATACGTGTTGTGGGTGTCCCAGAAGGAGAAGAGAAGGGAAAAGGAGAAGAAAAACTAATGGAAGAAATTATCACTGAAAATTTCGCAACTCTTATGAAAGACCTAAAATTACAGATCCAAGAAGTGCAGCGCACCCCAAAGAGATTAGACCCAAATAGGCGTTCTCCAAGACACTTACTAGTTAGAATGTCAGAGGTCAAAGAGAAAGAGAGGATCTTGAAAGCAGCAAGAGAAAAACAATCTTTCACATACAAGGGAAACCCAATAAGACTATGTGTAGATTTCTCAGCAGAAACCATGGAAGCTAGAAGACAGTGGGATGATATATTTAAATTACTAAAAGAGAAAAACTGCCAACCAAGACTCCTATATCCAGCAAAATTGTCCTTCAAAAATGAAGGAGAAATTAAAACATTTATAGACAAAAAGTCACTGAGAGAATTTGTGACCAAGAGACCAGCTCTGCAAGAAATACTAAAGGGAGCACTAGAGTCAGATACAAAAAGACAGAAGAGAGAGGTATGGAGAAGAGTATAGAAAGAAGGAAAGTCAGATATGATATATATAATACAAAAGGCAAAATGTTAGAGGAAAATATTATCCAAACAGTAATAACACTAAATGTTAATGGACTGAATTCCCCAATCAAAAGACATAGATTGGCAGAATGGATTTAAAAACAGGATCCTTCTATATGCTGTCTACAGGAAACACATCTTAGACCCAAAGATAAACATAGGTTGAAAGTGAAAGGTTGGGAAAAGATATTTCATGCAAATAACAACCAGAAAAGAGCAGGAGTGGCTATACTAATATCCAACAAGTTAGACTTCAAATGTAAAACAGTTAAAAGAGACAAAAAAGGACACTATATACTAATAAAAGGAACAATTAAACAAGAAGACATAACAATCATAAATATTTATGCACCGAATCAGAATGCCCCAAAATACGTGAGGAATACACTGCAAACACTGAAAAGGGAAATATACTCATATACCATAATAGTTGGAGACTTCAATTCACCACTCTCATCAATGGACAGACCATCTAGACAGAGGATCAATAAAGAAATAGAGAATCTAAATATTGCTATAAATGAGCTAGACTTAACAGACATTTATAGGACATTACATCCCACAACAGCAGGATACACCTTTTTCTCAAGTGCTCATGTATCATTCTCAAAGATAGACCATATGCTGGGTCACAAAGCAAGTCTTAACAAATTTAAAATGATTGAAATTATACACAACACTTTCTCGGGTCATAAAAGAATGAAGTTGGAAATCAACAATAGGAGGAGTGCCAGAAAATTCACAAATACGTGGAGGCTCAACAGCACACTCTTAAACAACGAGTGGGTCAAAGAAAAAATTGCAAGAGAAATTAGCAAATACCTGGAGGCGAATGAAAATGAGAACACAACATATCAAAACTTATGGGACGCAGCAAAGGCAGTGCTTAGAGGGAAATTTATTGCCCTAAATGCCTATATCAGAAAAGAAGAAAAGGCAAAAATTGAGGAATTAACTGTCCACTTGGAAGAACTGGAGAAAGAACAGCAAACTAATCCCAAAGCAAGCAAAAGGAAAGAAATAACAAAGATTAGAGGAGAAATAAATGAAATTGAAAACATGAAAACAATAAAGAAAATCAGTAAGACCAGAAGTTGGTTCTATGAGAAAATCAATAAGATTGATGGGCCCTTAGCAAGATTGACAAAAAGAAGAAGAGAAAGGATGCCAATAAATAAGATCAGAAATGGAAGAGGAGACATAACTACTGACCTCACAGAAATAAAGGAGGTAATAACAGGATACTATGAACAACTTTACGCTAATAAATACAACAATTTAGATGAAATGGACGGGTTCCTGGAAAGACATGAACAACCAACTTTGACTCAAGAAGAAATAGATGACTTCAACAAACCAATCACAAGTAAAGAAATTGAATTAGTCATTCAAAGCTTCCTAAAAAGAAAAGTCCAGGACCAGACGGCTTCACATGTGAATTCTATCAAACATTCCAGAAAGAATTAGTACCAACCCTCCTCAAACTCCTCAAAAAAATTGAAGCAGAGGGAAAACTACCTAATTCATTCTATGAAGCCAACATCACCTTCAAACCAAAACCAGGCAAAGATATTACAAAAAAAGAAAACTACAGACCAATCTCTCTAATGAATATGGATGCAAAAATCCTCAATAAAATTCTAGCAAATCGTATCCAACAACACATTAAAAGAATTATACATCATGACCAAGTAGGATTCATCCCAGGTATGCAAGGATGGTTCAACATAAGAAAATCAATTAATGTAATACACCATATCAACAAATCAAAGCAGAAAAATCACATGATCATCTCAATTGATGCAGAGAAGGCATTTGACAAGATTCAACATCCTTTCCTGTTGAAAACACTTCAAAAGATAGGAATCCAAGGGAACTTCCTTAAAATGATAGAAGGAATATATGAAAAACCCACAGCTAATATCATCCTCAATGGGGAAAAATTGAAAACTTTCCCTCTAAGATCAGGAACAAGACAAGGATGTCCACTATCACCACTGTTATTCAACATTGTGTTGGAGGTTCTAGCCAGAGCAATTAGACAAGAAAAAGAAATACAAGGCATCAAAATTGGAAAGGAAGAAGTAAAACTATCACTGTTTGCAGACGATATGATACTATACGTCGAAAACCCGGGAAAATCCACAACAAAACTACTAGAGCTAATAAATGAGTACAGCAAAGTAGCAGGTTACAAGATCAACATTCAAAAATCTGTAGCATTTCTATACACTAGTAATGAACAAGCTGAGGGGGAAATCAAGAAACGAATCCCATTTACAATTGCAACTAAAAGAATAAAATACCTAGGAATAAATTTAACTAAAGAGACAAAAAACCTATATAAAGGAAACTGCAAAAACTGTTAAAAGAAATCACAGAAGACCTAAATAGATGGAAGGGCATACCGTGTTCATGGATTGGAAGACTAAATGTAGTTAAGATGTCAATCCTACCTAAATTGATTTACAGATTCAATGCAATACCAATCAAAATCCCAACAACTTATTTTTCAGAAATAGAAAAACCAATAAGCAAATTTATCTGGAAGGGCAGGGTGCCCCGAAGTGCTAACAACATCTTGAGGAAAAAAAACGAAGCTGGAGGTCTCGCACTGCCTGACTTTAAGGCATATTATGAAGCCACAGTGGTCAAAACAGCATGGTATTGGCATAAAGATAGATATATACACCAATGGAATCGAATAGAGTGCTCAGATATAGACCCTCTCATCTGTGGACATCTGATCTTTGATAAGGCAGTCAAGCCAAGTCACCTGCGACAGAACAGTCTCTTCAATAAATGGTGCCTAGAGAACTGGTTATCCATATGCAAAAGAATGAAAGAAGACCCGTGTCTCACACCCTATACAAAAGTTAACTCAAAATGGATCAAAGATCTAAACATTAGGTCTAAAACCATAAAACAGTTAGAGGAAAATGTAGGGAGATATCTTATGAAACTTACAATTGGAGGCGGTTTTATGGACCTTAAACCTAAAGCAAGAGCACTGAAGAAGGAAATAAATAAATGGGAGCTCCTCAAAATTAAACACTTTTGTGCATCAAAGAACTTCATCAAGAAAGTAGAAAGACAGCCTACACAATGGGAGACAATATTTGGCAATGACATATCAGATAAAGGTCTAGTATCCAGAATTTATAAAGAGATTGTTCATCTCAACAACAAAAAGACAGCCAACCCAGTTACAAAATGGGAAAAAGACTTGAACAGACACCTATCAGAAGAGGAAATACAAATGGCCAAAAGGCACATGAAGAGATGCTTAATGTCCCTGGCCATTAGAGAAATGCAAATCAAAACCACAATGAGATATCATCTCACACCCACCAGAATGGCCATTATCAACAAAACAGAAAATGACAAGTGCTGGAGAGGATGCGGAGAAAGAGGCACACTTATCCACTGTTGGTGGGAATGTCAAATGGTGCAACCACTGTGGAAGGCAGTTTGGCGGTTCCTCAAAAAGCTAAATATAGGATTGCCATACGACCCAGCAATACCATTGCTGGGAATCTACTCAAAGGACTTAAGGGCAAAGACAGAAACGGACATTTGCACACCAATGTTTATAGCAGCGTTATTTACAATTGCGAAGAGATGGAAACAGCCAAAATGTCCATCAACATCAAGTGGCTAAACAAACTGTGGTATATACATACGATGGAATATTATGCAGCTTTAAGACAGGATAAACTTATGAAGCATGCAATAACATGGATGGACCTAGAGAACATTATACTGAGTGAGTCTAGCCAAAAACTAAAAGACAAATACTGTATGGTCCCAATGATGTGAATCGACATTCGAGAATAAACTTGGAATATGTCATTGATAACAGTCCAGCAGGAATTAGAAACAGGGTAAGATAATGGGTAATTGGAGCCGAAGGGATACAGACTGTGCAACAGGACTAGATACAAAAACTCAAAAATGGACAGCACAATAATGCCTAATTGTAAATTAATCATGTTAAAACACTGAATTAAGCTGCATCCGAGCTATAGGTTTTTGTTTTGTTTTGTGTTTGCTATTATTACTTTTATTTTTTTCTCTATATTAACATTCTATATCTTTTTTGGTTGTGTTGCTAGTTCTTCTAAACCGATGCAAATGTACTAAGAAACGATGATCATGCATCTATGTGATGATGTTAAGAATTACTGATTGCATATGTAGAATGATATGATTTCTAAATGTTGGGTTAATTTCTTTTTTTCTGTTAATTAAAAAGAAAAAAAAAAGTTACCACCCACAACTGAGTGGGTCACATATCTATGGTAAGAATCAAAATGCTCCCAGCCAGCAATATTGAATGAGGATTAAAGGACATGGCTTTTGAGTTAGAAATAGGGTAAGATAATGGGTAATTGAAGCTGAAGGGATACAGACTGTGCAACAGGACTGGATACAAAAACTTAAAAATGGACAGCACCATACTACCTAATTGTAATGTAATTATGTTAAAACACTGAATGAAGCTGCATCTGAGCTATAGTTTTTTTTTTGTTTTTTTAGTGTATTTTTTGTATTTTTTATTTTTATTTTTTCTCTATATTATCATTTTATTTCTTTTTCTGTTGTCTTGCTATTTCTTTTTCTAAATCGATGCAAATGTACTAAGAAATGATGATCATACATCTATGTGATGATATTAAGAATTACTGATTGCATATGTAGAATGGAATGATTTCTAAATGTTGTGTTAGTTAATTTTTTTTTAATTAATAAAAAAAAAAGGACTTCTCAGTTAAGAAAAGCCTAGAAGTATCATATAGATGGGGTTGTGTTTTAGTTTGCTAGCTGCTGAAACACAAACCAGAAACAGAACAGCTTTCAAAACGGGGGATTTATTAAGTTGTAAGTTTATCGTTCTAGGGCCATGAAAAGGTCCCAATTAAGGCACCAACAAGAGGTTACCTTTACTCAGGAAAAGCTGATGAAGTTCAGGGTTTCTCTCTCAACTAGAAAAGCACATGGCAAACATGGCAGTGTCTTCTAGCTTTCTCTCCAGTCTTCTTGTTTCAGGAAGCTCCCCTAGGGGTGCATGCCTCTTCATCTCCAAGAGTCTCTGGCTGTGTGGGCTCTCGTGGTTTCATGGCTCTCTGGTGGTTCTATTTAAAAGAATCCTCTTTTAAAGGATTCCAGTAAAATAATCAAGACCTACCTGGAATGGATGGAGTCACATTTCCCTCTAACCAGAGGTTATTACTCATAATTGGGCAAGTCACATCTCTGTGGAGATAATCTAATCAAAATATTCCAACCTACATTATTGAATAGGGATTAAAAGAAAAGGTTGATCCCACAAGATTGGGTCAGGATTAAAATATGGCTTTTCCAGGACACATAATCCTTTCAGACCAGCACAGGGTGGCTTCCTAGACCATGCTCAGAGTATGAGCAGTGAAAAAAGAAATAGGTAAATGGGACATCCTCAAAATTAAACTTTTGTGCATCAGAGGATTTTGTTAGGAAAATAAAAAGGCAGTCTACACAATGGGAAACAATATTTGGAAACCACATATCAGATAAGGGTTTACTATCCAGAATATACAGAGAGATTATACAACACAACAACAAAAGTAATAACCCCATTAAAAAATAGCTAAAAAGCATATGAAAAGATGCTCAGCCTCACTGGCTATTAGGGAAATGCAAATGAAAACCACAATGAGATGTCACACCTACAAGAATCGCCATTATAAAAAAACAAGCTACAAGTGCTGGAGTGGATGTGGAGAAGGTGACATACTCATTCACTGTTGGTGGGAATGTTGAATAGTGTAACTGCTCTGGAAAATAGTTGGTGGTTCCTTAATGTGCTGGCTTGAAAGGAAGTATGCCCCCTAGAAAAGCCATGTTTTAATCAAAATATCATTTCGTAAAGGTAGAACAATCTCTATTCAATACTGTATGTTTGAAACTGTAGTCAGATCATCTCCCTGGCTGATGGGATTTAGTCAAGAGTGGTTGTTAAACTGGATTAGGAGATGACATGTCTCCACCCATTTGTGTGGATCTTGATTGGCTTATTGGAGTCCTATAAAAGAGGAAATATTTTGGAGAATGAGGGATTCAGAGAGAGCAGCACCACGAAGCAGAGTCCACAAGCCAGTGACCTTTGGAGATGAAAAAGGAAAACACCTCCCGGGGAGCTTCATGAAACAGGAAGCCAGGAGAAGAAGCTGGCAGATGATGCCATGTTCGCTACGTGCCCTTCCAGCCGAAAGAGAAGCCCTGACTGTGTTCGCCACGTGCCTTCTCACTTGAGAGAGAAACCCTGAACTTCATCGGCCTTCTTGAACCAAGGTATCTTTCCCTGGTTGGATGCCTTAAATTGGACATTTCTATAGACTTGTCTAATTGGGACGTCTCCTCAGCCTTGGAACTAAAAACTAGCAACTCATTAAATTACCCCTTTTAAAAGCCATTCTGGGTGGGCCACAGTGGCTCAGCACGTAAGAATGCTTGCCTGCCATGCCCAAGGACCCGGGTTCGATTCCCGGTACCTGCCCATGTTAAAAAAAAAAAAAAAGAAGGCCATTCCGTTTCTGGTATATTGCATTCCGGCAGCTAGCAAACTAGAATACTTAGGAAGCTAAGTATAGAATTGCCATATGATCCAGGAATCCCATAACTACGTATATACTTGGAGGAACTGAAGGCAAGGGCATGAATGGACATTTGCACACTGATGTTTATAGTGGCATTATTCATGATTGCCAAGAGATGGCAACAGCCAAAATGTCCATCATGCATGAGTGGCTAAACAAACTGTGGAATATACATACAATGGAATATTACATAGCTGTAAGACACAATAAAGTCATGACACATGCAGCAACATGGATGAATCTTGAAACATTAAGCTGAGTGAAATTAGCCACAAACAAAAGGACATGTATAGTCTTACTAATGTGAACTAACATTAATGAGCAAATTTTGACAGCTAAAGTTGAGAATGCAGGTTATCAGGAGATAGAAAGAGGGCAGAGATTGAGCATTTGATGCTGAGGAAGTACAGAGTAGTCAACAGGATTGATTGTAAAGATCCAGAAATGAACAGCGCAATACTGTCTGATGGTAGCACAATATTGTAAGTACACTGAACAAAGCTGAGTGTGAGTGGTTGAGGGAGGAGGGTTGGTCCTATGTGAAACCAGAAGGAAAGATAGAGGATGAAGACTGGGACAGTATAACTTAGCAAAACCTAGAGTGGACAATGATGATTAAATGTACAAATATAAGAATGTATTTGCATGAGGGAGAAAAAATGAATGTCAACATTTCAAGGCATTGAAAATGGGATGGTATACAATCAGTGCAAACTAGGATCTACAGTTCACAGAACATTGTAATATGCATCCTTTGAATGTAACAAAGGCAGTATGCCAAGGCTAAATGTCAGTAAGTGGGATATATGGGGGAGAGATATGGGATTCTTTGCAGAAGAAATGGAAATGTCCTCATATAAATTATAGTGTTGAAGGCATGGCTGTGTGATTATACTGGGAACCATAGTTTTTTACTTAGGTTGGATTTTGTGGTATCTGAATAATACTGTTTAAAAATGAAAAGAGAGATACAAGTGCTGGAGAAAATGTGAAGAGGGAGATCTGTCTATTCACAGTTGGTAGGGAAGTGGAGTGGTACAGCCTCTCTGGAGGGCAGTGTGGTGGCTCCACAGGAGTGTAGGCTTGGGTCTCTATCATTCTGCTACCCTGTAACTTGGTATTATTAGAGGAACTGAGAGCAGGGGCATGAATGGACATTTGTGCACTGTGTTTATGGCAGCAGTGTTTGCGATTTGAAATCAATGGAGGTGGCCTAAGGGCATTGAGGAATAGAAAGCGAACTGTGATGTATACATACACTGGAATATTGAGCAGCAGCAAGAAGGAATGAAGTTGTGAGGTGTACAGTAGGTGAATGAATCTTGAAGATGGTATATTGAGTGAAATAAGCCAGAAATGAAAAGACACATGACACCTCACTTGTATAGACTAACTATAATGTGAAAACTCTGAGAATTGAATTTGATAGTATAGGGTATTAGGAAAATGCCTATTGTAAAGGTTCCTAGATTGTAGGTTCTTACAGCAGTCACATCTATTCTGGATTGGTAACTATTATTTCTAAATTCTGAGATGCTGAGCTCATTTTGTAGAGGTCTGCAGCATTGAAAGTCAGATTACCCCATATAGCAATTGTTAAAAAATACTGAAAAAGTGATCAGACTTCACTTAGAGATGTGAATGAAGTTGATCTGGTTAGGACTTAAGTAAGCCAGACTAAAGGGTAAAGGATGATATTGACTGTATAATAAAAATTTCAACTTCTGTTTGAGACCAAGGAAAGAAATATTTGGTGCAAAATTTATATTTTTAGTGGCATACTGTCTAATTTAATTTGTATGGTCAGCTTATTCGAACACCATAATTACATGGAATCTTGAATAGGAAGTGAAGTCTTGTTGGTTTGTCCTGGTTAGTGTGATGCCCCAGTACATCCCAGAGTAATCTGAGCAGAAGACTGAAAAATATTTGTAAAATCCCCCTGAGGGACTGGGGGAAAAGGCAGAAATATTAAACTTCCCCATCTGGAGAAGACCTCATATTCTCAAGAATTTTTGGGGTCTGCCAGTTTGATGGGCTGGGCCTTGAATCTTCAGGCTTGCCATTTTGAAACTTACTCCTGCAAAGGAGAAGCTAAGGGAACATGTGATTATGCCTAAAAGTCATCCCAGAGAACTTCTTCTGTGGCTCAGTTGTGGCCTCTCTCTTTAAACCAACTCCACAGGTGAACTCACTGCCCTCTCCCATATGTGGGACATGACTCCAAGAGTTGTAAATCTCCCTGGCACCCTGCATCCTGATTCCTGGGAATGAGCCCAGCCATGGCATCATGGGCTTGAGAAAGCCTTCTGTGCAAGTTTGAAAATGTTTATGTACCCTAGAAAAGCCATATTTTAATCCTAATCCCATTTTGCAAAGGCAGCCATTTCTTCTAATCCCTGTTTAGTAATGTATGTTGGAAATTTTAATTAGATTATCTCCATGGAGATGTGACTCACTCAAGAGTGGATGTTAAATTGGATTAGATGGAATGTGGCTCCATCCGTTACAGGTGGGTCTTGATTACTGGAGTCCTATAAAAGAGGAAACATTTTGGAGAAAGCTGGAGATTCAGAGAGAGCAGAGAAAAACGACATAGCCACAAGAAGCAGAGAGTCTACCAGCCAGCGACCTTTGGAAATGAAGAAGGAAAATGCCTCCCAGGGAGCTTCATGAAACAGGAATCCAAGAGAGAAAGCTAACAGATGACCCTGTGTTCACCACATGTCTTTCCAGATGAGAGAGAAATCCTTACTGTGTTTGCCATGTACCTTCTCACTTGAGAGAGAAACCCTGAACTTCATCAGCCTTCTTGAATCAAGGTATCTTTCCCAATGCCTTAGATTGGACATTTCTATAGACTTGTTTTAATTGGGACATTTTCTCTGCCTTAGAATGTAAACTAGCAATGTAATAAATTCCCCTTTTTAAAAGCCATTCTGTTCCTGGTATATTGCATTCTGGCAGCTAGCAAACTAGAATACCTTCTTGCCCAAAAGGGGAAACAGAAATGAAACAAAGTTTCAGTAGCTGAGAGATTTCAGATAGTGTCAAGAGGTCCTTTTGGAGGTTATTCTTATGCACTATATGGATAACCTTTTTCAGCTTTTGGTATTATTGGAGTAGTTATAAGGAAATACCCGAAGCTGAACTGTAATCCAGTAACCTTGATTCTTGAAGAAAATTGTATAACTATATAGCTTTCAAAGTGTGACTGTGTGATTGTGAAAACCTTGTGATTGACATTCCCTTTATCCAATGTATGAACTGATGAGTAAGAAAATAAAGACAAAAAATAAATAAATAATAGAAGGGAATGTGGGGATGGGATGTTTTGGGTGTTCTTTTCATTTATTTTTATTTTTGAAGTAATGAAAATGTTCAAAAATCTATTGTTTTATTGAATGTACAACTATATGATGATACTGTTGACCATTGGTTTTACAGTTTGAATCATTATATGGTATGTGAGTATATGCATGTATCAATAAGATTGCATTTTTTAAAAAAAAGGAAAGGAAAAAAAAAGCCCAGGACCAAATGGCTTCACAGGTGAATTCTACTAATCATTCTAAGAAGAATTAATACCAGTCATGCTCAGACTCTTCCAAAATATTGAACAGGAGGGAGCATTACCTAACTTATTCTATGAATTCAACATTACTCTAATACCAAAGCCAGGTAAAGAATCTACAAGAAAAGAAATTACAGACCAGTCTTTCTTATGAATATAGGTGCCAAAGTCTTCTATATTCAGTATTTGTGTATTGAATCTAACAATACATCAAAAGAATTACATGCCATGATTAATAAGTGTCTTTTATCCCAGGCATGCTAGGGTAGTTCAGCACAAGACATATTGTAACACACCACATTAACAAACTGAAGGGAACATCACATGATCATCTTGATTGATGCAGAAAAGGCATTTGGCAAGATTTAGCATCGTTTCTTGAGAAAAACGTTTAGAAAGATAGGAATCGAAAGAAACTTCTTTAACATGATGAAGGCCGTATATGAAAAATCCATAACTAACATTGTACTCAATGGTGTAAGACTTAAAGCTTTTCCCCTAAGATCTGAATAAGAGATGGATGTTCACTATCACCATTGTTATTCAACATTATGATAGGAGTTTTAGCTAGAGCAGTTATGGAAGAAAAAGAAATAAAAGACATGCACATCAGAAAAGAAGAAGTAAAACCTTCAGTATTTGCAGATGACATGATCCTATAAATAGAAATTCCCAAGAAATCTATAATATACTGGAACAAATAAACAAGTTCAGCAAACTGATGGGATTAACATGAAAAAATCAGTAATGTTTCTATATTCTAGTAATGAACAATCTGAGGCAGAAATCAAGAATACAATTCCATGTACAGTAGCTACTCAAAGAATCAAATATCTAGGAATAAATTTATCCAAGTATATGAAGCTCCTGTACACAGGAAACTATAGAACATTGTTTGAAGAAATCAGTGAAGAACTAAATAAATGGAAGGACAATCTCTGTTCATGGGTTAGAATACTAAATATCATTAAGACGTCAATTCTACCAAAATTGATTTACATATTCAATACAATCCCAATCAAAATACAACAGCTTAGTTTGCAATTGGAAAAGGTAGTTTTCAAATTTATTTGAAACTAAATGGCCCTGAATAGCTAAAAACATCTTGAAAAAGAAGAATAAGATTGGAGGACTCACATTTCCTTACTTTAAAGAATATTACAAAGCTACAGTGGTCAAAATAGCATCGTACTGGTGTAAAGATAAATACACTGACCAATGAAATCGAATTGAGAGTGCAGAAATAGATCCATGCCTCTATGGCCAATTGATATTAAGAATATGTTTGTGAATTTTCCAGTTTTCTGCCTTGTTACTGATTTCCACTTTCATTCCAGTATGGGTAGAGAAAGTGGTTTGTATAATTTAAATCTTTTTAAATTTATTGAGCCCTATTTTGTGACCCAGTATGTGCTCTATCCTGGAGAGTGGTCCATGAGCCCTTGAGAAAAATGTATGGCCTACTGATTTGGGGCACAATGTTTTGTATTTGTCTATTAAATCTAGTTCATTTGTCATGTTATTCAGTGTTTCCATTCCTAAAACATCCTCTGTCTAGATGTTCTATCTAATGATTAGAGTGGTGTATTGAAGTCTCAAACTAATATTGTAGAGACATCTATTTCTTCCTTCAGGTCCGCCAGTTTTGCTTCAAGTATTTTGGGGCACCTTGATTAGATACAAAAATATTCATGATTGTTATTTCTTCTTGGTGGAGTACCCCTTTTGTTGATATATAGTGACCTTCTTGGTCCCTTATAGTAGTTTTACATTTAACGTCTATTTTGTCTGATACTAATTGTGCCAGTTTGGAAGGGTGTGTGTACCCTAGAAAAACCATGTTTTAATCCTAATCCCATTTTGTAAAGGCAACCATTTCTTCTATTCTCTATTCAGTACTGTATGTTTGAAACTTTAATTAGATTATATCCCTGAAGATGTGACTTAATCAAGAATGGTTGTTAAACTGGATTAGGTGGAGACTTGTCTCCCTCCATTCCAGGTGGGTCTTGATTACTTTACTGGAATCCTATAAAAGAAGAAACATTTTGGAGAAAGAGGAGATTCTTAAAGAGCATAGAATGACATAGCTACAAGAAGCAGAGAGTCCACCAGCCAGTGACCTTTGGAAATGAAGAAGGAAAATGCCTCCCAGGGAGCTTCATGAAACAGGAATCCAAGAGAGAAAGCTAACAGATGACCCTGTTTTTGCTATGTGCCTTTCCATATGAGAGAGAAACCCTGACTTTGTTTGCCATGTGCTTTCTCACTTGAGAGAGAAACCCTGAACTTCATCAGCTTTCTTGAACCAAGCTATCTTTCCCTGGATGCCTTAGATTGGACAGTTCTATAGACTTGTTGTAATTGGGACATTTTCTCCGCCTTAGAACTGTAAACTAGCAGCTTATTAAATTCCCCTTTTTAAAAGCCATTCTGTTTCTGGTATATTGCATTCTGGCAGCTAGCAAACTAAAACACTAATATAGCTACCCCAGCTCTTTTTTGGTTACTAGTTGCATGGAATGCCTTTTTCCCATCTTTCACTTTTAATCTATTTGTGTCTTTTGGTCTACGATGAGTCCTTTGTAGACACCACATAGATAGGTCATATTTTTAAATCCATTTTGCGAATCTGTGTCTTTTGATTGGGGAGTTTAATCCTTAACCTTCAGTATTACTGTAAAGACTGTCCTTACTTCAGCCATTTTATCTTTTGGCTTTTGTATGTCATATCATATTCTCATTTGTCTTTTTATGTTTTAGTTATCTGTTCTAGTTTGCAAGCTGCTGGGTTGCGATGCAACAGAAACAGAGTGGCTTTTAAAAAGGGGGAATTTGTTAAGTTGCAAATTTATGATTCTAAGCCCATGAAAATGTCCAAATTAAGGCACCAACAAGGGATGCCTCAACTCAAGAAAGGCCGATGAAGTTCAGGGTTTCTCTCTCAACTGTAAAGGTACATGGTGAACATGGCGATGTCTGCTAGACTTCTCTCCAGGCTTCTTGTTTCATGAAGCTCCCCTAGGGGTGTTTTCTTCTTCATCTTTAAAGGTCACTGGCTGTGTGGGTTCTGGTGGCTCTTTTCAAAATAGTTCCCTCTTGAAGGGCTCCACTAGCAACCCCACCTTGAATGGGTGGAGACACATCTCCATGCAAACCATCTAATCAGAAATTACCGCCCACAGTCAGATGGGTCATATCTTCATGGGAACGATCAAAAAGCTCCCACCCAGCAATAGTGAATGAGAATTAAAGAACTTGGCTTTTCTGGGGTTCACAACAAATTCCAACTGACACATTACCTTTACTGATAATCTGCATTTCTACAGTCTTCTTCAAGCCTCTCTCTCCTGTCTTCTCGTTTCAACCTGCAGAACTCCCTTTAGTTTTGTTGTAGGGAAGATCTCTTGTTCACAGACTTTCTCAGTTTCTGTTTAACTTGAATATTTTAAACTCTCCCTCATTTTGAAGGAGTGTTTTGCCAGAGAAAGAGTTCTTGGCTGGGAGTTTTTCTCTTTCAGAACTTTAGATATATCACCTACCTTTTCACCTCCATGGTTTCTGATGAGAAATTGTTGACTTAATTTTATGGAGCATCCTTTTTATGTGGTGAATCACTTTTCTTGCTGCTTTCAGTATTCTGTCTTTAACTTTGACATTTAACATTTTGATTAGTCTTGGAGTAGTCTATTAGGACTTATTCTATTTGAAGTGCATTGTGCTTCTTGACATGTATATTTAAGTCCTTCTTAAGAGTTGAAATTTTCAGCCATTGTTTCCTCAAAAAAATTTTTTGTCTTTTCCCTTCTCTTTTCCTTTGGGGATACCCATGATGTGTATGTTTGTTTGTTTTGTGCTGTTATTAAATTTCCTGAGACTCTGATAAATTTTTTTCATTCTTTTTCTTTGTTCTGCCTGTTCAATTTCAGATGTCCTATCTTCTGCTTTACTGATCCTTTCTCCTGCTTGTTCAGATCTGCTGTTTTATGCCTCCAGCGTTTAATCTCTTCTGTTGTGCCCTTCATTCCCTTAAGTTCTGTTATTTTTCTTTGCATGTTTTCAAATTCTTCTCCATGTTCACCTAGTGTCTTCTTAATATCCCTTATCTCTAGTCATGTTTTCCTTCGTTTCCTTGAATTGATTTAGATTTATTCAACGTCTTTGAGTAGTTGTTGCAAATTCTGTGTCTCTTCTGACTTTTTTATTTGTTCCTTTGACTGGGCCACATTTTCCTGTTTCTTAGTATGATTTGTAATTTGCTGAGCGTCTGATTATATTGATGAGTTTGCTCTGATAGTCATTTTCTCTTTCTTATCTGGGGTTTTAATACTGATTGTTTTTATGTTAGTTGTCTTTTTTGACACCAGGTTTAACTTATTCTAGATCTTTAGAAATGCCTGTATTTAAATTATCAAAACTGGGCCATGGGCCCACCAGGGGGATGCAGACCAGTTCAAAGGGCACTGAGGCGAGACTCAGGAAAGATGCCCTGCCTGTGCATTTTTCATATCCGTTATTATGGTCTTCAACTCCAGTAGTTCTGTTTGGTTCCTTTTTAAAAATTTTTCTCTTTGTTTAGACTCTGATATTGTTCATTCATTGTTTTCCTGATAGCCTGTAGTTCTTTCTCTGTTCTTTTCTTCATCTCTTTAATGATTTTTAAGATAATTTTTTAAAGGTTTTGTGTCATATGTCCACATTCCCATCTTCCTCATTGTTGTTTTCTGTATTTTTATCTTCTTTCTTTAGGTGGACCATCATTTCCTATTTCTAGTTTTGTACTTTTTTTGCATTTTAATATCTCAAAATATTAACTCTGGGAATTACTCCCTGAAATGTCTGTTTCTTGCTTTTGTAAGCAGCTGATGATAAGACAGATTTTCTTGACCTTCAGCCTCCTGTCAGGGAGGTGTGCCTAAGACGAATACAATGTGTAAGGTTCTCCCTCTCTTACTGGGCCTCTGTTGTGTCCTGAGTTTTAGCTTGTTAGTTGTTTTGGAGTTCCCCTGTTTTTCAGGAATTTGTCTCCTCTGTTTCCTAGGGGACAAACCTCCCTCTCCTGGGTTTCTGAGGCCCTCGGGCAGGGCTACCAGACCATCTGCTTCTGTAGTTTTTATGCTTCTTTCATTGTCTCATGTTCCTTTTGCTTGGAGGGCAAATTCTGGGAGGAGGTTTACCCCTTTGCCAATTCAGTCTTTCTCAGTAAAAACAGGTCCTGCAATCCACAAAGAAGGTGCTGAATAGCTCCAAGGTACCTGTGGAAGAGGTCAGGAAGGGTGACAAAACTTCTCCAATGGATTCCCAAAGCTGAGCTTTTCTGGCCTGCCAGGAAAATACAAACCTTCAGGTAACCATTCCCTATAGCTTTCAGGAAGTGCTTCATCTTATTTTTCTACCATCTCCACCCCTGTCTCAGAATGGTTGAAATAATGACTGCTGTCATCTTTGTCTGGGTTGGATTGAAACAGTAGCTGCCTTCAGAGCCAAGACCTAGTAATCTGAATTCCCTAAGCAAAGCTGCGGTCAGAGTTTGGCCGTGAACACCACTGTTCTTGGGGAGGAGGATTTTTATGTCCCTCTCTCTCACCAGCGACTAGCCAGGTACTGGACCCCATGGCAGCCTGCCTTGAGAGTGGCAGGTGGGTACTGGTAGCTGCTGTGCAGACAGCAGTTTACAGTTTTTTACTACAGTATATTAGCCTCTTCTGCTCTTCACTGGATGCTGTATAGCGCTCTTCTGGCCTCTTGAATTTCAAGATAGTTGTTTCAGACAGTTCCTTCCTGGTTGTGTAGTTGCTTTGCTGGATGAACTGAATTCTGGAGCAGCCTACTCCACCATCTTCCCCAGAATTACTGGCTTCTAAGAGCATTTCTGTACTTTCTGGCAGTGTGAGATACTCCAGGCTCACTTGGTGTATTTCCTTCCCCAGTCCTAGAATTCACCATTTCTCCAAGGAACGCTGTTCTTTCTGTTATTGGAGAAGATATTAGAAACCAAGATCATGGTGCTAGGTGTACTCATTGCTACTAGGATATAACTATCTTGTATCTCTCTTAAGCTAAACATAAATTCATAGTGATGCCTTAAATTCTAATCCATTACCACATTGGGTCATTCTAGCCTCCTCCCTTTGCTTATTGGTAACCTCCCACTCCAACAGTGAGAAACCTGACTCCCTCCATCTGCTGTCCATTTTCTTAATTGTTCAGTATACGTGTATGGTGACGTCAGAATTGTTAACCCTTAGCCTCGAGAGAAGCAGCTTTATCTTGCCTTTAATTTTATAGACTACAATCATTTCCAGAGTTACTTAAGTCAGCATCCTCACCACCCTTATCCGCTTCCATGAACTTGTTTCATACATTTGTAGTATAGTTAGATTTTTTTGTCACATTCTGCCTTCCATCCTGGGATTCCCTCACTTTCTAAATTACTTTTAAAATTTGCATACATTAAGGTCCACTCCTTTTTTTTTTAAATTTATTTATTAAATAAAAAAATTAACAAAAAACATTAACATATGATCATTCCATTCCACATATATAATCAGTAATTCTCAATATATCACATAGTTGCATATTCATCATTTCTTAGAACATTTGCATCAATTCAGAAAAAGAAATAAAAAGACAACAGAAAAAGAAATAAAACGAAAACAGAAAAAAAAAGATTATACATACCATACCCCTTACCCCTCGCTTTCATTGATCACTAGCATTTCAAACTAAATTTATTTTAACATTTGTTCCCCCTATTATTTATTTTTATTCCATGTGTTCTACTTGTCTGTTGCAAGGTAGATAAAAGGAGCATCAGGCACAAGGTTTTCACAATCACACAGTCACATTTGTTTCATTTCTTTTGGGTAAACATCTAGGAGTGAATTGCTGGGGCATAGGTAAGTGTAATTGTATATTGAATTTTATAAGAAACAGTGAAACTAATTTCTAAATTGGTTGTACCATAAGAAATATATGAGTGTTTCATTTGCTCTACGTCCTTGCCAACATTTGCTATTCTTAGTTTTTTTTGTTTTTATTTTAGCCATTCTAATGTATATGTAATGGCATCCCATTGTGGTTTAAATTTTGCCTTTCCCTGAGGTTGAGCAGCTTTTCATGTGTTTTAGGAAGTATCAGTTTAAATTTTTTGTCTGTTTTATTGGTTGCTTATCTTTTTATTATTGAGCTGTAGGACTTCTTTATATTCCGGATATGAGTCCTTTGTCAGATATATGTATTGTAAATATTTTCTCCCAGTTTGTGGCTTTTTATTTTACTTTTTGTATTTGTTTATTTTTCTTTTAGTATTTCTTTATCAGTGTGTGGCTTTTTACATTCAGTCCTGTTGCACAATCTGTATCCCTTCAGCTCCAATTACCCAATATCTTATCCTATTTCTATCTCCTGATGGTCTCTGTTACCAATGAAATTCTCCAAGTTTATTCACTAATGTCAGTTCATATCAGTGAGACCATACAGTATTTATCCTTTTGTTTCTGGCTAATCTCACTCAGCATAATGTCCTTAAGGTCCATCCATGTTGTTACATACTTCATAACTGGATTCTGTCTTACAGCTGCATAATATTCCATCGAATGTATATACCACAGTTTGTTTAGCCACCCATCTGTTGATGGACATTTGGCTGTTTCCATCTCTTGGTAATCGTAAATAATGCTGCTATAAACACTGGTGTGCAAATGTCCATTTGTGTCCTTGCCCTCATGTCCTTTGAGTAGAGACGGCATATAGATGGTCCCGTTTCCTAATCCGTTCTGCCAGTCCATGTCCCCCGATTGGAAAGCTTAATCCATCAACATCAGTGTTCTTACTGCCTGGGCTTTTTGCCTTTTGGCTTTTAATGTCCTTCTAATTTTCCTTCTTTTTACCTTTACTCATGGTCTTCCTTTCTACACTCTTCTCCACACCTCTCTCTTCTGCCTTCATATCTGTCTCTAGTGCTCTCTTTAGTATTTCTTGCAGAGCTGGTCTCTTGGTCACGAATTCTCTCAGTGATTTTTTGTCTGAAAATGTTTTAATTTCTCCCTCATTTTTGAAGGGCAATTTCACTGGATATAGAATTCTTGGTTGGCAGTTTTTCTCTTTTAATAATTTAAATATATCATCCCAGTGTCTTCTTGCCTCCATGGTTTCTGTTGAGAAATCTACAGATAGTCTTATTGGGCTTCCCTTATTGATGGATTGCTTTTCTCTTGCTGCTTTCAAGATTCTCTCTTTCTCTTTGACCTCTGACATTCTGATTAGTAAGTGTCTTGGAGTACATCTGTTTGGATCTATTCTCTTTGGGGTACGCTGCACTTCTTGGATCTGAAATTTTAAGTCCTTCATAAGAGTTGGGAAATTTTCAGTGATAATTTCCTCCATTAGTTTTTCTCCTCCTTTTCCCTTCTCTTCTCCTTCTGGGACACCCACAACATGTATATTCATGTGCTTCATATTGGCCTTCAATTCCCTGAGTCCCTGCTCATATTTTTCCATTTTTTCCCCTATATTTTCTTTTTCTTGCCAGATTTCAGATGTTCCATCCTCCAGTTCAGAAATCCTATGTTCTGTCTCTCGAAATCTACCATTGTAGGTTTCCATTGTTTTTTTCATCTCTTCTACCGTATCTTTCATTCCCATAAGTTCTGTGATTTGTTTTTTCAGACTTTCAATTTCTTCTTTTTGTTCATTCCTTGCCTTCTTTATATCCTCCTCCCTCAATTCATTGATTTGGTTTTTGATGAGGTTTTCCATGTCTGTTCGTATATTCTGAATTAATTGTTTCACCTCCTGTATCTCATTTGAGTTGCTGGTTTGTTCCTTTGACTGGGCCATATCTTCAATTTTCCTGGTGTGATTTGTTATTTTTTGCTGGCATCTAGGCACTTAATTACCTTAATTAGTTTATTCTGGAGATTGCTTTCACTTCTTTTACCTAGGGTTTTCTTGCTGGATGAATTTGTTCTATTTGTTCTTTGACATTCAGTTCAGGTTTTTCTGGACCTCTAGCTTAGGTTTTGTTTAACATAGCAGAATTTTTCAGTTCTTGTTTTCTTGTTTCTTGCCCTGCTTGTATGGTGCCTTTTCCCCCCCATGCTAAGGAGGGTCTACATAGGTATTATACACCCCAGCTGGATTTTCCCAGACCAAACTGGCCTCCTATGAGGAAGAAAGATTCACCTGCGTCGGTTTTCCCCGAGGGTGAGACCCAGCAGGTTGACAGACTTTCCTGTGAAGTCTCTGGGCTCTGTTTTTCTTATCCTGCCCAGTATGTGGTGCTAGTCTGTCCCACTAGCATAAGATGATGCGGTGCCTTTAACTTTGGCTGGGGGCGTGGTGGAGACAGAGGAGAGGTTCTAGGCTGGTTTTAGTGGCTTCAAATTACCAAGCCCTGGTGTCTGAATTCCTTGATGGAGGGATTCCACCTGGGTGGGGCTTCACCCCTCCCCTGGGGAAGGCACAAGCTCCAGATAAGCCCCCAAAAGAGCTCACTTCTGCCTATGCCTAGGGCAGTTGCAGCCTGAAAAGTCCTGCCGCTGTATCCAGAGGCAGTCAAGCCTTCGTAGATACACAGCCACAAAAACCTCTGTTTCCTTCTTTTTTTTCCCCCCTTTTTCTGTCAGTCCTGCCGCCTTGGCACCAGGGCAAAAATGAGCAACGTCTGCTTTGATCAGGTTCACCTAAGCTGGGGGCCTATTTTTAGTAGTCAGAATTTGTTAATTAGTTCCACAATTGGCGTTTGATTGTGCCCAGTCCCTGCTGCTGGTAAAGTCCTTTCCTTTCCCCTCTGGGAAGCGGCCTGTGGCAGAGGGGTGCTGGCTGCCACAGCTTTGGGAACTCACGATTCTGGGGGGTGATCACAGCTGGTCCAGCTGGTCCAGACTGGGGTACGCTGTGTGTGTGGTCACTATAGTGGCTCCAGGAGCTGTTCTGTATTGTTTCTGGTTATTTAGATATTGTTCTGGAGCACAAACTAAAATGTGCACGTTGTTAAGCCGCCATCTTGACCCAGAGGTCAAGGTCCACTCTTTGTGCTGAAATATTCTGTGAATTTTGACAAACGTATAATTTCATATCTGCCGTTACAGTATCATATAGTTTCCCCACACAGAAAATTTCCCCTGTTCTTCACTTCTTCAACCCTCAGTCTTTCCTCATGAGCCCCTGGCAACCACTGATACTTTAACTATTTCTAAAGTTTTAGCTCTCCAGAATGTCATATAATTGGAATCATGTAGAATGCAGACTTTTCAGACTGGCCTCTTTTACTTAGCCATTTGCATTTAAGGTTCATCTATGTATTTTCATGATTTGAAACTCATTTCTTTTTAGTACTGAATAATGCATTTTATAAATGTACTACAGTTTCTTATCCATTTATTTATTGAAGGACGTCTTGGGTACTTCCAGTTTTTGGTGGTATGAAGTTTAAAGCTGCTGCAAACATTCTCATGCTGGTTTTTGTGTACAAAAGTTTTTATTTTTTCATTTTTTATTGTGGAATATATATACAAAGAAGCAATAAATTTCAAAGTGTTTGTTAACAAGTTGTTTTAGAACAGATTTCGGAGTTTTATATGGGTTACAATTCCACAATTTTAGGTTTTTCCTTCTAGCTTCTCCAAGACACTGGAGCTTATAAGAAATATCAATATATGATTCAGCAATTATACACATTTGTTAAATCCTGTTTTCTCTGTTATAATTTCTCCTTGCCCTTTGATCTTTCTCCCAATCTTTAGAGGTATTTGGGCTATGCTCATTCTAACTTTTTCATGTTGGAAAGGGTTGTTGATAATATGGAATAAGGGGATGGAACTAGTTGATGTTCTGGAGAGGCTGGCCTCTCTGGATTTCAGGACTTACCTGGCTTGGGAACCTATCTGGAGGTTGTAGGTTTCTGGAAAGTAATCGTAATGCATGGAAGTTTTGTAGAATCTCAGATAGGGCCGAAGGTGTTCTTTAGGGCTGACAGAAATGGTTTTGGTTTGGCAAACCATGGAAGTAGCAATATCTAGATAAAGCTTGCACAAGAATAGCCTCCAGAATAGCCTCTTGACTCTATGTCAGCCACTGACACCTTATTTGTTACAATTCTTTTCCCCGATTTGGTCAGGCAGTCATTGTTGATTCCATGATGTTAGGGCCAGGCTCATCCCTGGGAGTCATATGCCACATTGCCAGGGTGATTTTCATCCCTAGATGTCATGTCCCATGCAGGGGGAAGATTAATAGTTGAACTTAGAGAGAGAGAGAAGTCACATATGAGCAACAAAAGAGGTCCTCTGGAAATAACTCTTAGGCATAACTATAGGTAGGCGTAGTTTTCTGCTACTTAAGTAAGCTTCACAAGAGCAAGCCTCAAGATCTAGGGCTTGGACTATTGACTTAGGAGTCCCTAATATTTGAGACAGTATCAGGGGTTTCCCTGGTGGTAAAACTTTATAGTTCCAGATTTTTTTTCCCATCCCACATGGAACTTTGCAAATACTTTTTAATTATCTGCTCAGTATACTCTGGAATATATCCTGGCATTACTTTAAGCTATACAGAATTACAAGCCCTCATTCCCATTCTGGGTTCCATGTGTTTGGGTTGTTTAAATTATCTATCCAAATAGGTTGAGTTAGATTATGTGTTACAGAAAATTTAGGTTTGGACAAAATAAACCTCTCTTCCTTTATTCTCATTGGGTAGGTGAAGTCCTAAAATACAGACAGTGTCCACCTAACCCCTGCATTCTCATTTACCTTAATCCTGACCTGATTGACTTTGTTATCTCTAATTGAAGGCTGATCTGTTTCTCATTTTCTTTAACTGTTGTTATATGTGGCAGAGCTCTTTCAGACCTGTGACATATGTTTTAAAATCAGTTGAGTAGACAACTAGGAGCACAGTTGCTGAGTTGTAAGACTGTTTGCCAAGCTGTCTTCCAAAGTGGCTGTATTATTTTGTATTTCCACCAGCAGTGAGTTCCTGCTCCATGTCCTGGCCACCAGTTGGTATTGTTAGCGTTTTGGATTTTAGCTCTTTTAATAGGTATGCAGATATATCTCCTTTTTTTAAATTTTCATTTCCTGAATCACACATTATGTTGGGCATCTTTTCATATGCTTATTTTTCATCTTTATATCTTCTTTAATGAAATGTCTGCATCCTTTGCATATGGGGTGTGTGTGTCTATGAGAGAGAGAGAAGAGGTGAGGAGAAAGGGAGAAATATCCACGTGCATCACTGTGAAAGGGATAAAGCCAACATGGTGTTGGAGAAGAAAGAGTATATTGATGCCCTTTTTAGAAATCAGAATACTAACCAGAAATGCAAACAAACAAGAACAAACAATAAACCCCCAATTTACTAAAGGTTCAGTCTATAATTTATGGCAAATAACCATATAGGCAGTGATTTTGAAGTATATTATAATGTGCTAGATTGTTCTCATTGTTTAGCTAGATTTTGATCAAGTAGCAGAGTAATCTTTCAACTTCAATAGAGTATTAGAGAAAACATTGGTTATAATATGTACAAACTATGATGTATAGTTAGCTTCAGTTTCAGAGACTAGCTTTTTATTTTATGATTATTTTATCTGAACAGTTCTTGTGCACTTATGATGAGCTAGATGGTGTATACTGAAAAGAATGAGGAAGGATTCCTGATATCAGGAAGCTTATGGTCTAATAACTTCCTGATGTCAGAATAGTCTTTTTACATGCTTATTTGTGTGTAAGTACTAAAGTAGAAGTCAAACAGTATGATATGGGGAACCAGAGAAAAGAAGAATTAATTTCAACTGGACCTACGGAACCAGGAAAATTTTCTTGGAGAAAGTGATATTTGGGGATGGATAGGATTCTAGTACGCAGAGAAATGGGCTATTAGATACCCCTCCCCTGTGTTCCCATAGCAACAACCTGTGCATATTTGCTATAGCACAAATGTAAGGTACTCTATTGATGTTAGCTCATTCCATGTGCAACCCCATGATTATAAATTCTTCAAGGGCTAGGACTTTCCTTGCTCAGTATCTAGCACATTACTTGCTGGATAGTAGATGTACATGAAATATTTCATAGATAAGTAAGATGAAGTGTCACAATCTCATCTAGTATAGGGTTTTTTTGAAGAATTGAAAGAGGCAGTATTGCTTAATGATTTAGTATATCAGTGTTTACATTAGGATTAAATTCTCCTGCATCTAAAATAATGTGACAATTTGGGAAAACCCAATATAACAATAACTCAAACATGACAGCTATTTCTCTCTCATGTTAAAGAAGTCTAAATTTGGGTATAGGCAATCTAAGTCTGCTATGGAGGAACCATGAACTTACAGGAATCCAGGTTCTTTCCAGCTCAACTCTGATATCCTTAGGGTGGAGTCCTTGTCATGGACCAAGATGACTACTATAGGTTTAGGTAGTACATCTGAGTTCCAAAGCATATGTAGGAAAGTGAAGAAGGACACATTCCTCCATTTTAATGAAACTCTCTAGAATTGCATACATTGCTATTTATGTTTCATTGGCCACAACTTAGTCTCATGGCCTTATATAACTGCAAGGGAAGTTGGGAAATAGTCTCCTGGCTACAGTGCATCTAGCTAAAAGCTGAGGTTCCTTTACTAAGGAAAAGTCGAAGGATGTACATTAAGGATCAAGTGGTCTTTGTCCCAATTGGCCTTGAAATCTATGGCTTTGAGTCCTGATTCTGCTACCTACTAGCTGGATAAAACAGAAGGTTTAGACAGATAGATGAGATGGATGAGATAGATGAGATGGATGAGATAGATGGATGGATGGATGGAGGGAGGGAGGGATGGATGATTGATAGATTGATTCTCTTTACCAGGTTATGCTATGGAACAAACAAGATCATAGAGATAAAGGGCTTAAAACAGCTCTTTTTTTTCTTTTATATCTGGAATGTAATTAGGCCTCAGTAATTGAAGACCCCTACTATTATTGCCATTAAAGAGCCATCTAAGGTTCTGTTCTGAGTTCAATTCCAGACTTGTTGGTCTGGCAGCAGTAAAGGTTCTAGACACCAAGTTTCTTCGGGTGAAAACTGTTCAGCCTCCCCTCCTGCTCCTTCTGCCTGCTCTATTCTGGTGGGTATTTAGTCTGGTGAAAAATTTGTTTTCAGGTATGAGGCGCCTATATATTTCAGCTTCCTGCTGGTTCCATATGCACTAGCTAACCAAAACACAGCTGGTAGGTCTAATTTTAGGTTCACAAGTCGCTGGTTGGCCCCTTTGATTCTGTTTTACATTCTGAGCTGTGCAAAATTTTTATAGATGCAGAGGGGAGGCAGGAGCAATGTGCACATTACTTTTTGCGTAGAAAATAGCTTCCAGTTTTCTTTCCAGTAGGCAATCATGGGCAGTGGTGTAGACTTAAGTTATATATAGGCACCCCCACTGCTCTTCTTTCTCCACTTTTTTGGGTATGTACAGACCTTGGCAGGGTGTAACCTGTGTTTTTAATCCTTTGACTTTGTGTGTGTGTGAAAAATGAACATTGTAATCTTTGGCTGAAGTTATAAAACTAATAGAGTCTAGAAGCTCTTATCTTCTGTTGACCATTGAGGCCCTTCCCAGAGATGAGGATAATAATAGCCATCATTTATTGATTGGTGCTTTTTATAGATTATTTCATTTGATTCTCAGTATAGCTCCACAATAAGCTGTGCTATTGTGATCCCTATTTTACACATGAGGAAACTGATACTCAAAGTGGTTGAGTTTTGGCAAAGGTCACCCAGCTAGTGAGTGGGAGAACTTGGATTTTAATCCAAATCTGACATCAGAGTCCATGCCCTTTCCATCATCCCACCTTTCCTTTCATTTAATTATTCCCATTCACATTTAAGCTTTCTAAGGTATATTTACATATTCCCATGATGTTTGCTGTCTGTGTCAAGGCATTTAATAAATACTTTCCAAATACTCTAAAACTATTCTTTCCCATCTCTCTGAAGTATTTGGATTAGTAGCAGATTTTTTTCTACTGAGCACTCCTCTAGCACAGTGTCTTCTACTTAATAGTCACTCAGTGTATTGGTTATTTAAATAATAATAGTAACGGCAATAATTACAAATTTATTCAGCACTTAAAATGTGCCAGGTTCTTTAGTATAAACTTACTACAGATCTCATTTAATTTTTACCACAATTCTTTGAGGTAGTGTATTAAGATATATTTATAATATTGTTTGAAGTTAGTGGCATAATTTTTTTCCTTTGATCTGTTCATTCACTCACCATGTATTTACTGATAGATTAAAATTTGCCAGGTAGAATATTTTAGGCAGGAAGATACCTGCAATGAACATTCTGAGTCTCTGGCCTCAGAAGCTTATACTTTATGGGCAAAATAGATAGTAAGGAAGTAAAACAATAAGTAATATTTCAGATAATGATAAGTGCTATGAAGCTATGAATAAAAAGAAATAAAGGAAGGAGATAGTGACTAGAATGGAGAAATGAGAGAAAGCCTCTTTTAAGAACTAAGAAGGACTTTTTTTAGATTAGAGCTAGTTATGAAAAATTTGGGGGCATAGTGGAGGGAACAATGAGTATAAAGATTCTGAGGTGGGAACAAGCTTGCTCAGGCATAAAAAGAATGGCTGAAGAGTGAGTAAAGGGATAGGAGGAGTAGTAGATGAGGTCAGGTTACCAAGTAGGCCATAATAAGATTTTGGATTTTATTCTTAATATAATGGGAAGCTATAAACTGTTTAAGCAAGGGAATGAGTGATCTGGTATATGTTCTTACAAGTGCCCTCTGTTTCTTGTGTGAGGAATGAACTCATGGTGGCAAGAGTTAGAATGGTGTTGGTGCTTGAACTAGGCTAGGAGTGTGGAGATGGTGAATTAGACTTAGATTTTTAAAAGACTTGTTGATGATCTTTTCCCATTGTTTCTTCCAAACAAGGCCTTTTTATTAAATAATGGAAAGTTGAACTGATAGTTTTTAAAAAGAAAAAAACATGGTTCCAACACAAGACTAGTGGGATAGGGGTTGGAAAAAAGAAACAGGCAGACAATATTTTTTCCTGAACTTAGCATGTTCTGATTCTTTGTAATATAGAATTGAATATTTAGGCACCAGATTAGGGTATTTATGTGATTTATATTTATATTTCTGCTGACATATGACTTTTCTTTTGATTCACAGCTGTTATTAAACTTAAACTGGACTGACTCCCATAGAAATACAGACTGATAGTCAAGAAATATTTCTTCCTGTTCTGATGTTGCTTTTACTTACCATATTCCACCCTTTTTTTTCTGCCCCTGGCCCATTTTCAAAGTATATTTACATTAAAGTGAGCTGTATTATTTGCATGTTTTGTTATGGATGGATGGATGGGCATATAGATATGTATATGAGGTATTCTGAGCCCCTTTGAAGAAAAGCATCCCGACTTTCTTGGCATCCCAAAACAAGGAGCTTTAGAGGTAGAAAAGTTTCATAGAGAGTTGCTTCCCTGGGTAACAATTTCAGATGTCCACAGAGGCGAGTAGGGTAATATAAATGAGAGTTTATAATATAAACTATGGCTAAGCTTGCCTTGCTTAATTGAGTACCTGCTTCACAGCTTCAGCTAGTTGCTGCAATTTAGGAGAGCCCAGTGCAGTCATACCCTTCAGATTTTCAAAGGAAGCTAAACATCTTTATTTTTATGTCATATTTTTTATTTTTAAATGCTGGCAACTACTTTAAATTTCCCAGTACACAATATTGGACAATACTATAAAAGCCAAGAAAATAATTTTGTAGTACGTATCCTTTGAATTTGGAGCTTCTGATTTGGTTCATCTTCCTCATTTACGGGTTGAGAAACAAACTCAGTTGTAAAATGACCTTCCCAAGCTTACACAGCAATTAGTGGCAGAGCTAGGAATAGAATCTGGTTATCTGTTCTCTTTCTGCAAAGTGCTCTTTACACTAGGGGCTGTTAAAACTTTTTTGGGAATCTGAGGAAACCTGATTTCCCTTTCCCCATAAAGTTCATATACATCCCCCAACTTCTTTTTTTTTGCATATTTTTTATTAAATTCAACAGTGTGTCTTGCCATGTATCCAGGTACATACGAATCTACTGCATTCTTTTTAGTTGTCATATTCCATAGTTTAATTCCATAATTAAAATGAAATTTAAAAAATTCAGTATTAAAAATGGATGCTGCAGAATATTCTGAGAGGTGATCATGGTGATGAATATACAACTATGTGATAATATTGTGAGTTATTGATTGTATACCAAGAATGGAATGATCATATGGTAAGAATGTTTGTGTTTGTATGTTGTTATGTTTAAAAAAAATTTTTTTTAATTAAAAAAAAAAGAGCCTGAAAAAAAAAATGAATCTGCAATAAGTATTTCTGTGCATGCCTCCTTGATACATGTACTGGTGTATCAAGGGGAGAAAAAAGTGAACTTTTTAGGCATGTGATTTCAAAGTGACTGTATCATTTTAAATTTCCGTCGTTTCTGTCGGCAATGTGAAAGTCCTCAGTTCCCCAAAGCATCTTTTTCATGTTTATTAGCCGTTTCACATTTCTATTATATTCATATCCTTTCTTGGGATTTCTTTGAGGCTTATTTGGCTCTCTCATTGATTTTTAGGAATTCCTTATGCATTTTTCCATATTCTTTTTTTTAATCTTTCAGTGCAATTTTATTGATATATATTCACATACCATATAATCCATCCAGTGCATACAGTTGGTGGCCCATGGCATCATCATATAGCTATGCAGTCATCACCACAATCAACCCTAGAATATTTTTATTACTCCAATAAAAAGGGAACTAAAAAGAAAAAAGAAAACCCAAAACAACCCATGCCCCTCATTCCCACCCATTATTATTATATTTTTGTTTTTATTTTATTACTCATCCACCCACCTATACCCTGGACAAAGGGATTGCCAGTCGCAGGATCTTACAAGAAAAAAGCTATATAGTCATACAGTCACTATCAAAGATCAGGGCCACTGGACCACAGTTCAGCCGCTTCAGGTATTTCCTTCTAGCCATTCTGATACACTAGAAACCAGAAAGAAACATCTATTTAATGAGTCAGTATTCATAATCATTTGTTGAGTCCTAATTTCTCAGTTACACCTCCTCCCTCTCATCTGATCATTTTCTCAGTCCTCAGGGACACCTGGACAGTGACCATTTTAACTTCTTAGTGCTTGAAAGGGTTCTAACCTCATGTGTTAGAGGAATGAAATGGACTGATGTTCCTGGAGAGAGATTGGCACCTCTGGGTCTCAGGGCTCAGCCGGCAGAGAAATAATCTGGAGGCCTTAAGTTTCTGAAAAAATAAACTTACCAAGAAAGACCCTTATGGAGTCCTAGACAAAGCCCAGAGTATTCTTCAGGGTCCTCGGGAGCGCTCTTGGTTTGGGCTTGGCACACTGTGGCGATTTTGCAGTATCTAACTGAAGCTTGCATGAGTGCAACTTCAGAATAACCCCTCAACTCTATTTGAAATATCTTAGCCACTGAAGCTTTATTTTGCTTCATTTCTTTTCCCCCTTTTGGTCAGAAAGGCATTCTCAATCCCTGGGAGTCATGTCCCATGTAGAAAGTGTATATTCTTGATTCCAATTCTCTTCTGTTGTATATGTTGCAATTTTTTTTTTCCATTTAGATCTTTCTGATCATGGGTTTGCCATTGACGTGTTCTGTGATTTTAGGTACATCATTTGACTTCCACAAATCTATTTTTCTTTATTGTAAAGTGAGAATATACTATCTTTTAGAGTTATTGTGAAATGCCAAAGAGTGTATGAGCGCTGTGATTTGGGGGTTCATTTGCTTTCCACTAGCCATTTTTCTCAGCTCTGAAGTGAGAATATTCTACTTTTTAGAGTTATTGTGAAATGCCAATGAAAGCATATGAAACATGTTTTGGAAAGTAAAGAATGCCTTTAAATGTAAGACATTTTGTCTTTTCTTTGGTTTTATTTGACTCATTCTGAGGAGCTAGCTTTTATGAAGCAACCCACTCCTTCATAGATTGATCAAATTCTGAGGGGTGGGTGTCACAACATAGCACTTCTCTTTTTATTCTGCGCTATTTTGGGGGAGGGATGAGGTACATACATAAGATATGTTCACGTTGAACCCTGTGTTGTTGGAATACATTAAATAGGATTGAGGTGGGGAAGTGCTGGTATCAGGCCAGTCTTACTTCTCAGTCTCATGCTTGCCCCAAGGACTGACGTAATAGATGCTGGCCATTTATGGAACCACGTGTCTTCAAGATCAGAACTAGGCAAAGAGTTTGTTTTGATAGGTGGTTATTTTCCTTTTATGTTGGGTGCTTCTTGGCATACTTGCTAATATGTATCCTGCCTTTTGTTATTACTGTTGTCCACTTCTGAATTAGAACACAGGTTTCAGAGGCAGCTGTTCTTTAGGGGAACTATGAAAGTACAATTGTCTGTTCTGGTTACCTTTTTTTTTTTAGTTGCTTTTCAATATTAAGAGCTCAAAGCTTATTTAAACATAATATATATAAAAATATTTTTTAGAGACGTTGTAGTTTACAGAACAATCATGCAAGCAAATAATTAACTAAAATATAATAGCACCCTATGACTTTGTAATACCATGCTCAGAGACCATCCTTCGACCCAGACTACCTTGTACCTCTACCTTAAGGTCTTTGCTTTAGAGGCCTTCTCCTCTAGCCTTCCCCTGGCCGTCCCTGTCCCTTATACACCATTCTCCAAATACCTGGTACCCAAGAATTACCTGGGCAAATATCATGCACCTACTTCAAGAGCCTGCAGAGCCTCTTCTTGAGTCCATCCTCCCAAGTCATCGGACCGCACCCCTGACATCCCTAGGTCCCAGGTGTGGCCAAGAGATGACTGTTTGTGAGGGGTATTTACAGTACTTAAACCCTGTGCTCAAAGCCCTTTGGGGTACAAAATGGGACTGGAGTGTGGGAAACGAAAAAGGGTGGGTTTGGGGCTCAGTTCCTCCATTTGTTCTCTGATCCCTGGCCTGCAACTCTCAGGGTCAGGTCTTCCCAGATGAGCTTCTCCCTTCTGACCATCTACTTATTTTATGGGGGAATAAAACATTTGGGAATGCTTTTCTTCAACCATTTACAGGCTGTGTATAGCAGGCTCAACGTAGAGTCCAAATGATCTTTGAGAATAATTCTGAAAAAGAGTGGGTTGGGGAGATAGAATGGGCAAATTTCCTGATGGAAGACTGTGCTTCTCATGTTTCTCCCTTGGGTAGGCAGTGCTGCTAATGCTTTATGAAAAGGAGGGAGGATTCTCCTGACACACTGCCTTTTAATGAAAGAAGGCTGCGGGTTCCCTTATCTCTCCGCACAAGGCACATCTGCCTGCAAACAGACTGACAGCTTTTTAGGGATTTCTTCATCATTCTGTTTCTTTTCTGAAGGATTTAAGGCACAGTTTGGTGCATCCTTTCTGTCTCTAGAGCCACTGGGAAAGTTATAAAACACCAGGGTTCTTGCTGAAGAGCTTAAAATGGGTGCTGTCAGGTGGGATGTTGAGAAAGAGCTTTCCAGGGACAAGTGTCCTGCTTGTTCAGCCAACAAGAAGCAGGTTAGAGGAATGATGTCATCAGACAGACTTTGTTGTCTGATGATCTCATAAAAGCAAGATTATGTCTGGCAGCTTAACCCTTTTTTATGTACTTTGGGTTTTACCCACTCCCTAGTATGTGATCTCTAGATTATTTTCCCTAGCTATATAGTTAGTGGGAGACCACTCATTAAGACTCGAAATTGGTGAAATTAGGGGAATTGTAAATAATAATTTTAAGAAATAGAAATTATTAAAATTTAGAACTGCAGTTAGAATAGAAATGTGATCTAAGCTGTGTTTAGAGAGCAAATCTAAAGCAGATATCAGCCTTAGTCATACTACATCAGATTTAAAAACTATCAATTTGGGAGGGAAGTGAAGTTATAGAGGAAAAGGATTTAACCTTTAGTATATTTTGATTAATGTAGTGGGTTCATAACTAGTATTTCTTGTTTTGAATGAAATGAAATTGATTCTGAAAATTTGAAAAATATCTTACTACTAGTTGTTAAGCCAGTTTCGAGTAAGAAATATTTGTAGTATTTGTTTATACTTTTGCTTCCCTTGTTGTTCCTTTTCCTGTAAATATGGGAGTCATTTAACCTCTTCATATTTCATTTTCCCTCACTGAGAAATTGAAGGCGTTGAGCCTGCCCTATCCTACAGAGCTGTTGAAATAAGAAAATAAACTAATTTATGTGATTCTAGATTGTGCTACATACATGTATTATTATTAGGACATTCATAACTTAAGGTTGTATGGTCATTCATTCATTCATTGAGCACACTTAAAAATATATTTTATTGATAAATCTTAGCATAAAAATGTTCCAGCTCTCCCCTCTTTGTCCGCCGGCCCGGCGCGCAGCACCCACGCCCCGCAGCAGCCGGCCTGCCTGCCCTCCTCTCCCCTCTTTGTCCGCCGGACCGGCGCGCGGCGCCCATGCCCTGCAACAGCCGGCCTGCCCGCCCTCCTCTCCCCTCTTCCCCCTCCTGCTCCGGCGGCTCTCCAACCACCACCGTGCCCTCTTCCGCCTTCAACGGCTCCTCCGCCACTGGCCTCGACAGCCTTGCCACCCTCACCTTTCCTCCTCCAGAACAGCTACTGGGGGAGTGGAGACAATACAGAGCAGCTCCCGGAGCCACGACGGAGATCAAAGGGACGGCGTACCCAATCCTGGAATGGCTGACTGTCTGGGAGAAACAGCTCCGGTGAGATCACCGAGGGGCGCAGGCTTTCCCGGGCGGGATGGCAAGCGGCCGGAGTCCCTCCCTTCCTCCTTCCCAGGCCAGTTGGCAGAATTGGGGAGGCGGTCCCCTTGGGCCGCGGCGGTTGGCGCACCCACCATGCGAGGCCCCCCGGACCAACTGAGAGAGTTGGGTCGGAAATCCCCAGACTGCGGAGAACGGTAACCGGGGGGTCCCTTCCAAACACGTGAATCCCAGGTCTGACTGGGAACAGTGCACTCTCCCGGGCTGCGGCGGCTGGCGCCCTCCCGCCATGCTTGGCGCCCCGGGCCGAATAGGAAATTTGGTCGGGCGCTCTCCCATGCTGCGGCGGCCGGCGACCCTCCCCGCGTTCAGACCCCCGGGCTGGCTGGCACTCTTCCAAGACGCTTCAGCTGCCGAACCTCCCCTACGGTGAGAGTTATCCAGAGTTAAAGGACCCACAGAACTTTCACTGGTGGAACCCGTAGACAAACGTGTGCCACGAGCGCCACCTACTGGGCAGGATAAGAAAAACAGAACCCAGAGATTTCACAGAAAAATCTTTCAACTTGTGGGGTCCAACACCCAGGGAAATCTGACTAAATGCCCAGATTACGCCAGCAGCAGATAACGGATCACGCTCAGAAAATTGAAAATATGGCCCAGTCAAAGGAACAAACCAATAGTTCAAATGAGATACAGGAGCTGAAACAACTAATGCTGAATATACGAACAGAAATGGAAAAACTCTTCAAAAACGAAATCGATAAATTGAGGGAGGACATGAAGAAGACATGGGCTGATCAAAAAAAAGAAATAGAAAAACTGAAAAAAACAAATCACAGAGCTTATGTAAGTGAAGGATAAAGTAGAAAAGATGGAAAAACAATGGATACCTACAATGATAGATTTAAAGAGACAGAAGATAGAATTAGTGATTTGGAGGATGGAACATCTGAATTCCAAAAACAAACAGAAACTATCTGGAAAAGAATGGAAAAATTAGAACGGGGTATCAGGGAACTCAAGGACAATGTGAATCGCACAAATATACGTGCTGTGGGTGTCCCAGAAGGAGAAGAGAAAGGAAAAGGAGGAGAAAAACTAATGGAAGAAATTATCACTGAAAATTTCCCAACTCTTATGAAAGACCTAAAATTACAGATCCAAGAAGTGCAGCGCACCCCAAAGAGATTAGACCCAAATAGGCGTTCCCCAAGACACTTACTAGTTAGAATGTCAGAGGTCAAAGAGAAAGAGAGGATCTTGAAAGCAGCGAGAGAGAAGCAATCCATCACATACAAGGGAAACCCAATAAGACTATGTGTAGATTTCTCAGCAGAAACCATGGAAGCTAGAAGACAGTGGGATGATATATTTAAGTTACTAAAAGAGAAAAACTGCCAACCAAGACTCCTATATACAGCAAAATTGTCCTTCATAAATGAGGGAGAAATTAAAACATTCTCAGACAAAAAGTCACTGAGAGAATTTGTGACCAAGAGACCAGCACTGGGGAGAAGATGGCAGCTTAGTAAGACGCGCGGATCTTAGTTTCTTCTCCAGGACAGCTACTAGGGGAGTAGAAACGATACAGAACAGCTCCCAAAGCCACAACAGAGATAAAAAAAGACAGCGTACCCCATCCTGGAATGGCTGGCTGGCTGAGAGAAGCCGCTCGGGTGAGATCGCCGAGGGGCGCGGGCTTCACTGGGCAGGGCGGCAAGCGGCCGGAGTCACTCCCTTCCCCCTTCCCGGGCCGGCTGGGAGAATTGGACAGGCGGTCCCCTCAAACCGCGGCGGCTGGCGCCCACACCACGCGCGGCCCCCCGGACCAACTGAGAGAATTGGATCGGAAATCCCCAGGCCGCGGAGAACGGTGATGGGTGGGGGAGGCCCCTTCCAAACCTGTGACTCCCCGGGAACGTGCACTCTTCCGGGTGGGCCGCTGCCGCTGGCACCCTCCCGCCACGCTTGTCGCCCAGGGCCGACTAGGAAATTCGGACGGGCGCTTTCCTGGGCTGCGGCGGCCAGCGACCCTCCCCGCGTTCGGACCCCAGGCCGGCACGCACTCTTCCAAGCCGCTTCGGCTAGCGAACCTCCCAGACGGCGAGAGTTTTCCAAAGTTAAAGGTTCCACAGCACCTTTTACTGGTGGGACCCGCAGACAAACGTGTACCACGAGCGCCACCTACAGGGCAGGATAAGAAAAACAGAACCCAGAGATTTCACAGAAAAATCTTCCAAACTTTTGGATCCAATACCCAGGGAAATCTGTCTAAATGCGCAGACGCCAACAGAAGATAACGGATCATGCTCAAATAATTGAAAATATGGCCCAGTCAAAGGAACAAACCAATAGTTGAAATGAGATACAGGAGCTGAGACAACTAATGCTGAATATACAAACAGAAATGGAAAACCTCTTCAAAAACGAAATCAATAAATTGAGGGAGGACATGAAGAAGACATGGGCTGAACATAAAGAAGAAATAGAAAAACTAAAAAAACAAATCACAGAACTTATGGAAGTGAAGGACAAAGTAGAAAAGATAGAAAAAACAATGGATACCTACAATGATAGATTCAAAAAGACAGAAGATAGAATTAGTGATTTGGAGGATGGAACATCTGAATTCCAAAAACAGAAACTATCGGGAAAAGAATGGAAAAATTTGAACAGGGTATCAGGGAACTCAAGGACAATATGAAGCACACAAATATACGTGTTGTGGGTGTCCAAGAAGGAAAAGAGAAGGGAAAAGGAGGAGAAAAACTAATGGAAGAAATTTTCACAGAAAATTTCCCAACTCTTATGAAAGACCTAAAATTACAGATCCAAGAAGTGCAGCGCACCCCAAAGAGATTAGACCCAAATAGGCGTTCTCCAAGACACTTACTAGTTAGAATGTCAGAGGTCAAAGAGAAAGAGAGGATCTTGAAAGCAGCAAGAGAAAAACAATCCATCACATACAAGGGAAACCCAATAAGATTATGTGTAGATTTCTCAGCAGAAACTATGGAAGCTAGAAGACAGTGGAATGATATATTTAAAATACTAAAAGAGAAAAACTGCCAACAAAGATTCCTATATCCAGCAAAATTGTCCTTCAAAAATGAGGGAGAAATTAAAACATTCTCAGACAAAAAGTCACTGAGAGAATTTGTGACCAAGAGACCAGCTCTGCAAGAAATACTAAAGGGAGCACTAGAGTCAGAACCGAAAAGACAGAGGAGAGAGGTATGGAGAAGAGTGTAGAAAGAAGGAAAGTCAGATATGATATATATAATACAAAAGGCAAAATGTTAGAGGAAAATATTATCCAAACAGTAATAACACTAAATGTTAATGGACTGAATTCCCCAATCAAAAGACATAGAATGGCAGAATGGATTAAAAAACAGGATCCTTCTATATGCTGTCTACAGGAAACACATCTTAGACCCAAAGAAAAACATAGGTTGAAAGTGAAAGGTTTGGAAAAGATATTTCATGCAAATAACAACCAGAAAATAGCAGGAGTGGCTATACTAATATCCAACAAGTTAGACTTCAAATGTAACACAGTTAAAAGAGACAAAGAAGGACACTATATACTAATAAAAGGAACAATTAAACAAGAAGACATAACAATCATAAATATTTACGCACCGAACCAGAATGCCCCAAAATACGTGAGGAATACACTGCAAACACTGAAAAGGGAAATAGACACAAATACCGTAATAGGTGGGGACTTCAATTCCCCACTCTCATCAATGGACAGAACATCTAGACAGAGAATCAATAAAGAAATAGAGAATCTGAATATTACTATAAAGGAGCTAGACTTAACAGACATTTATAGGACATTACATCCCACAACAGCAGGATACACCTTTTTCTCAAGTGCTCATGGTTCATTCTCAAAGATAGACCATATGCTGGGTGACAAAGCAAGTCTTAACAAATTTAAAAAGATTGAAATCATACACAACACTTTCTCGGCTCATAAAGGAATGAAGTTGGAAATCAATAATAGGCGGAATGCCAGAAAATTCACAAATACCTGGAGGCTCAACAACACACTCTTAAACAACGAGTGGGTCAAAGAAGAAATTGCAGGAGAAATTAGTAAATACCTCGAGGCAAATGAAAATGAAAACACAACATATCAAAACTTATGGGATGCAGCAAAGGCAGTGCTAAGAGGGAAATTTATTGCCCTAAATGCCTATATCAGAAAAGAAGAAAAGGCAAAAATGCAGGAATTAACTGTTCACTTGGAAGAACTGGAGAAAGAACAGCAAACTAATCCCAAAGCAAGCAAAAGGAAAGAAATAACAAAGATCAGAGCAGAAATAAATGAAATTGAAAACATGAAAACAAGAGAGAAAATCAATAAGACCAGAAGTTGGTTCTATGAGAAAATCAATAAGATTGATGGGCCCTTAGCAAGATTGACAAAAAGAAGAAGAGAGAGGATGCAAATAAATAAGATCAGAAATGGAAGAGGGGACATAACTACTGACCTCACAGAAATAAAGGAGGTAATAACAGGATACTGTGAACAACTTTACGCTAATAAATACAACAATTTAGATGAAATGGACGGGTTCCTGGAAAGTCATGAACAACCAACTTTGACTCAAGAAGACATAGATGACCTCAACAAACCAATCACAAGTAAAGAAATTGAATTAGTCATTCAAAATCTTCCTAAAAAGAAAAGTCCAGGACCAGATGGCTTCACATGTGAATTCTACCAAGCGTTCCAGAAAGAATTAGTACCAATTCTCCTCAAACTCTTCAAAAAAATCGAAGTGGAGGGAAAACTACCTAATTCATTCTATGAAGCCAACATCACCCTCATACCAAAACCAGGCAAAGATATTACAAAAAAAGAAAACTACAGACCAATCTCTCTAATGAATATAGATGCAAAAATCCTCAATAAAATTCTAGCAAATCGTATCCAACAACACATTAAAAGAATTATACATCATGACCAAGTAGGATTCATCCCAGGTATGCAAGGATGGTTCAACATAAGAAAATCAATTAATGTAATACACCATATCAACAAATCAAAGCAGAAAATCACATGATCGTCTCAATTGATGCAGAGAAGGCATTTGACAAGATTCAACATCCTTTCCTGTTGAAAACACTTCAAAAGATAGGAATACAAGGGAGCTTCCTTAAAATGATAGAGGGAATATATGAAAAACCCACAACTAATATCATCCTCAATGGGGAAAAATTGAAAACTTTCCCCCTAAGATCAGGAACAAGACAAGGATGTCCACTATCACCACTATTATTCAACATTGTGTTGGAGGTTCTAGCCAGAGCAATTAGACAAGAAAAAGAAATACAAGCCATCAAAGTTGGAAAGGAAGAAGTAAAACTATCACTGTGTGCAGACGATATGATACTATACGTTGAAAACCCGGAAAAATCCACAACAAAATTACTAGAACTAATAAATGAGTACAGCAAAGTAACAGGCTAGAAGATCAACATTCAAAAATCTGTAGCATTTCTATACACTAGTAATGAACAAGCTGAGGGGGAAATCAAGAAATGAATCCCATTTACAATTGCAACTAAAAGAATAAAATACGTAGGATTAAATTTAACTAAAGAGACAAAAAACCTATATAAAGAAAACTACAAAAAACTGTTAAAAGAAATCACAGAAGACCTAAATAGATGGAAGGGCATACCGTGTTCATGGATTGGAAGACTAAATATAGTTAAGATGTCAATCCTACCTAAATTGATTTACAGATTCAATGCAATACCCATCAAAATCCCAACAACTTATTTTTCAGAAATAGAAAAACCAATAAGCAAATTTATCTGGAAGGGCAGGGTGCCCCGAAGTGCTAAAAACATCTTGAGGGAAAAAATGAAGCTGGAAGTCTCGTGCTGCCGGACTTTAAGGCATATTATGAAGCCACAGTGGTCAAAACAGCATGGTATTGGCATAAAGATAGATATATCGACCGATGGAATCGAATAGAGTGCTCAGATATAGACCCTCTCATCTATGGACATTTGATCTTTGATAAGGCAGTCAAGCCAACTCACCTGGGACAGAACAGTGTCTTCAATAAATGGTGCCTAGAGAACTGGATATCCATATGCAAAAGAATGAAAGAAGACCCATCTCTCACACCCTATACAAAAGTTAACTCAAAATGGATCAAAGATCTAAACATAGGTCTAAGACCATAAAACAGTTAGAGGAAAATTTAGGGAGATACCTTATGAAACTTACAATTGGAGGCGGTTTTATGGACCTTAAACCTAAAGCAAGGGCACTGAAGAAGGAAATAAATAAATGGGAGCTCCTCAAAATTAAACACTTTTGTGCATCAAAGAACTTCATCAAGAAAGTAGAAAGACAGCCTACACAATGGGAGACAATATTTGGAAATGACATATCAGATAAAGGTCTAGTATCCAGAATTTATAAAGAGATTGTTCAACCTAACAACAAAAAGACAGCTAACCCAATTACAAAATGGGAAAAAGACTTGAACAGACACCTATCAGAAGAGGAAATACAAATGGCCAAAAGGCACATGAAGAGATGCTCAATGTCCCTGGCCATTAGAGAAATGCAAATCAAAACCACAATGAGATACCGTCTCACACCCACCAGAATGGCCATTATCAACAAAACAGAAAATGACAAGTGCTGGAGAGGATGCGGAGAAAGAGGCACACTTATCCACTGTTGGTGGGAATGTCAATTGGTGCAACCACTGTGGAAGGCAGTTTGGCGGTTCCTCAAAAAGCTGAATATAGAATTGCCATATGACCCAGCAATACCATTGCTAGGTATCTACTCAAAGGACTTAAGGACAAAGACACAAACGGACATTTGCACATCAATGTTTATAGCAGCGTTATTTACAATTGCAAAGAGATGGAAACAGCCAAAATGTCCATCAACAGAAGAATGGCTAAACAAACTGTGGTATATACATACGATGGAATATTATGCAGCTTTAAGACAAGATAAACTTATGAAGCATGTAATAACATGGATGTACCTAGAGAATATTATGCCAAGTGAGTCCAGCCAAAAACTAAAGGACAAATACTGTATGGTCCCACTGATGTGAACGGACATTCGAGAATAAACTTGAAATATTTCATTGGTAACAGAGTCCAGCAGTAGTTAGAAACAGGGTAAGATAATGGGTAATTGAAGCTGAAGGGATACAGACTGTGTAACAGGACTAGATACAAAAACTCAAAAATGGACAGCACAATAAAACCTAAGTGTAAAGCAATCATGTTAAAACACTGAATGAAGCTGCATCTGAGCTATAGAGTTTTTTTTTTTACTATTATTACTATTTTTATTTCTTTCCTCTATATTAACATTTTATATCTTTTTCTGTTGTGTTGCTAGTTCCTCTAAACCGATGCAAATGTACTAAGAAACGATCATGCATCTATGTGATGATGTTAAGAATTACTGAGTGCATACGTAGAATGGTATGATTTCTAAATGTTGTGTTAATTTTTTTTTCTTTCTGTTAATTAAAAAAAAAAATGTTCCATACATGGTTTACAATCAGTGGCTCACAGTATCACCACATAGTTGTGCATTCATCAGTATGATCATTTTTCAGAACATTTGTATCGTTCTGGAAAAAGAAATAAGAAAAAAGAAAAATCTTACATATATCACACCCTCCACCCCCCTCCCATTGACCACCAACATTTCCATCTACCCAATTTATTTTAACCTTTGTCCCCCTATTATTTGTTCATTCTCCATCCATAATTTTTACTCATCTGACATACCCTAGATAAAAGGAGCATCAGACACAAGATTTTCACAGTCACGCAGTCAAACTGTAAAAGCCATATTGTTATACAATTATCTTCAAGAATTAAGGCTACTGGAACACAGCTCAATGGTTTCAGGTGGTACTTCCCTCTAGCTACTCTAATACACCATAAACCAAAAAGGTATCTATACAAAGCATAAGAATAGCCTCCACGATAACCTCACAATTCTGTTTGAAATCTCTCAGCCACTGAAACTTTATTTTGTCTCATTTCTCTCTTTCCCCTATTGGTCAAGAAGGCTCTCTCAATCCCTTGATGCCAAGTCCCGTGGGATTTCTATCCCACGTTGAGCACACTTTTTTAAAACTTCTTATATATATTATATATATATATATATAATATATATATATAAGATTTTTCTTTAGAAATATCCACACATATACAGTCCAACCATATTATACAATCAGTAGCTCACAATATCATCACATAGTTGTGTATTCTCCACCATAATCATTTTTGGAACATTTTCATCACTCCAGAAGAAGAAATAAAAAGAAAAAAGAACTCATACATCCCATACCCCTTACCCGTCCTCCTCATTGACCCACAGTATTTCAGTCTACCCAATTTTTACCGTTTTTCTCCGTTTATTGTTTATTTACTTTTTTAATCCTTATTTTATTCTATTTTTTTACTTATCTGTCCATACCCTGGATAAAAGGAGCATCAGGCACCAGGTAAAACATCCTGATGATTGGTACAGAAATGAAAGAGATACAGAGACGAAAGATGTATTCTTTCCCTTAAGGAACTGACAGCATCATGAGTGAGACAGACAACAAGATAAAAATATCTTATAGTTATGTTGTATTTATCATGTACCAGGCCCTATTCTAAGCACCTGGCATGTATTAAATCATTTAATCTTACAACAAACCTCTAAAATAGGTACTGTTCTTAGCCCCAAGCACAGAAAGGCTAAGTGTCTTGCCTAATATCACACAGTGATTAGTAGAGTTGGGATTTGAATCTGAACATTGTCTTTGCTTTAAATCTGTGCTGACCAATACAGTAGCCACTAGCCACATGTGGCTATGGAGTACTTGAAATGTGACTAGTACAGATTGAATTGTGTATTAAATACATATTGGGTTTCAAAGACTTAGTGCAGGAATAAAAAGCATAATAAAAAAATCGCATGTTGAAATTATACATTGCAATGATAACATTTTGGTTATGTTAAGTCAATAAGTAAAATATATTATTGAAATTAATTCTATGTGTTTTTACTTTTTTTTGTTGTGGGTACTACAAAATTTAAAATTACGTATGTGGCTTGCATTTGGGAATTCCATTACATTTTTATTGAACTGTGCTGCTCTAAATTATTATATTGCAATAACAATAATAATAGCAAGTGACATTTATCAAGCATTTACAATGTGTCACATAATGTACTACTAGCTTTACAAACACTATTTCAGTTAAGTCTAAAAATAGCCCATTACTTATCCCATTTTATAGTAGGGGGAGAAGGTTCTGAAAAATTTAATAATTTACCTGAGGTTAGTCAGGTAAATTAACAGTCCCCCAATTTGAAATCTTATTTGTCTGACTCAAAAACTTGTGCTCTCAGTTTTAAAGAGAAAGATAGACTAAGGAGGCAGTGACAATTAAATATAATATATGATCCTGGACTGGAACTAATAATGGAGAAGAAAAATGCCCAAAACAATTTTATTGGGACAACTGAAGAAACTGAAATATGGATTATATACTTTATTTTATTATAAAATTTCTTGAACTTGATAGCTTTTCTTCTTATGGTTATATAAGTAAATGTCCTTGTTCTCAGGAAGTATACATGGAAGCAGTATATTAGAGGACCATGATGCATGCCACTTACTTTCAAAGGTTTAAAGGATAAATGATACATAAGCTATATAGATGGATGGATAGATAGATAAAATAATATAAAAAATGTGGCAAATTGCTAGTCATTGGGTATCTCACTGGGGATATGGATGGGGGTATATTGGAGTTCTGTGTGTTTTCTTTTCTATTATGTTTTCAACTTTTCTGTAAGTTTGAATTTATTTCAAAATAAATGAATTTTTAAGAAGTAAACAAAACAAAGCAAAAAAAACTTGTGCTCTTAACCAGTATATTATAATACACTTCTAATTAAAGCCCAGGATTTGGTCTTTGTTTTTATTTTTATGAAAATGTTGCACACTTCTGTGTTTGACATATAGAGGTTCAAAATAAAAATTACTAGTTATAAAATAGACATCCTGGATGGAAATCTCTTTTATAGCGCCTTGGCCTTCAGTGAACACTGGCACAGTGGAGCCCTATGATGAAGCAGTGAGTCAGACTATACAAATTATGTTTAATTTTCATTCAAAAAATTCTCTCATAGATTGACTGGTCAATTTATGTCCCAACCCTCTTTGTCCGTAGAGAAGGGGAGGAAGGGCAATCCAGCTCTCCTTAATAGTTCAGTACTCTTGGATGATAAGAAAAAGCTGCTTCCTGCTTTCCTTTGTATTGTCCTTGGAAATGCTGTTCGTGTTTGAGAGAGCAGCAAAATGCTGCCTACTGACCCCTGACTTTTCTTTCTTCTAGAGCAAGGACTCAGGCGGACTGAAGGCAGCTATGATTGAGTTGGTGGAAAGGTTAAAATTCAAGAGCTCAGATCCTAAAGTAAGTATTGTTTGGAGATTGGGTGTTGGTACCCCAAGCATTTTACTCTCTTGGAGCTAAGTTGGAAAGATGTTAATGATCATCTGTGTGAAAATTGCATTAAGATTTAGTTATATCTGCCCTTCAAAAACAAGGTACAGTTCTAATATGCCTAGAAATGTCATCTATTTTTCCCTTTTTTTATTTGATGACTTATAACACATAATCATTTTCCCTGAATGCAGACAAGTACATTTTTAGTCTTCCTTTACCAAGCCTTTGAGGCTTCTGTCCTGTGTGTCCATTATATCTAGCCAGAATCATCTGAGATGCTGATCAGTGTAATGCTGGAGTCTGGAACAGGATTGAGACCCATCCAATTGGTGTTCAGCACTAGTATCTCATCTCTCCTGCACTTACAGGAGCCAGCTGCCACTGAGAATGCCTTTGTCCTCATGAGTTGGAGTCTGGTCTCAGAAAGGGTTTAAGCCTGTCAGATTTTTCTGCAAGATGTAGGAGGCTGGAGGGTTGATATTCTGGGAGACACCATACCAGGGTGGGGGTGGACTGGAAACTGAACATGCTGGAGGGATTATGACTAACTCAGACTCCCTTCTCCTGCCGAGACACTTACTTTTGTACTAGCTGCTGCCAGCTGGCTTTCCCTGACTGTCAAAGCCTCTCAGAATTAAGTAGGGAAAGGAGTATGATTTTATTTTTCTATCTTTCTTTATTTTTTTCATTCTTTTTTTTAAAATTTTTTTTTATTAATCAAAAAAAAGAAAAGAAATTAACATAACATTTAGAAATCATTCCATTCTACATATGCACTCAGTAATTCTTAGTATCATCACATAGATGTATGATCATCATTTCTTAGTACATTTGCATCGATTTAGGAAAAGAACTAGAAAAACAGCAGAAAAAGATATAGAATGTTAATATAGAGAAGAGAATTAAAATAATAATAATAAAAAAATATATATATGTAAAAAGGAAAAAGAAAAAAACAAAAACAAAAGATACAAACAAACAAACAAAAAACTATATTTCAGGTGCAGCTTCATTCAGGGTTTTAACATAGTTACATTACAATTAGGTATTATTGTGCTGTCCATTTTTGAGTTTTTGTATCTAGTCCTGTTGCACAATCTGTATCCCTTCAGCTCCAGTTACCCATTATCTTACCCTGTTTCTAACTCCAGCTGGACTCTGTTACCAATGATATATTCCAAGTTGATTCTCGAATGTCGGTTCACATCAGTGGGACCATACAGTATTTGTCCTTTAGTTTTTGTCTAGACTCACTCAGCATAATGTTCTCTAGGTCCATCCATGTTATTACATGCTTCATAAGTTTATCCTGTCTTAAAGCTGCATAATATTCCATCGTATGTATATACCACAGTTTGTTTAGCCACTCGTCTGTTGATGGACATTTTGGCTGTTTCCATCCCTTTGCAATTGTAGATAATGCTGCTATAAATACTGGTGTGCAAATGTCCATCTGTGTCTTTGCCCTTAAGTCCTTTGAGTAGATACCTAACAGTGGTATTGCTGGGTCGTAATCCATTCTGCCAGTCTATGTCTTTTGATTGGGGAATTCAGTCCATTAACTTTTAGTGTTATTACTGTTTGGATAACATTTTCCTCTACCATTTTGGCTTTTGTATTATATATATCATACCTGATTTTCCTTCTTTCTACACTTTACTCCATACCTCTCTCTTCTGTCTTTTCGTATCTGACTCTAGTGCTCCCTTTAGTATTTCTTGCAGAGCTGGTCTCTTGGTCACAAATTCTCTCAGTGACTTTTTGTCTATAAATGTTTTAATTTCTCCTTCATTTTTGAAGGACAATTTTGCTGGATATAGAAGTCTTGGTTGGCAATTTTTCTCTTTTAATAATTTAAATATATCATCCCACTGTCTTCTAGCTTCCATGGTTTCTGCTGAGAAATGTACACATAGTCTTATTGGGTTTCCCTTGTATGTGACAGATTGTTTTTCTCTTGCTGCTTTCAAGATCCTCTCTTTCTCTTTGACCTCTGACATTCTAACTAGTAAGTGTCTTGGAGAATGCCTGTTTGCGTCTATTCTCTTTGGGGTGCGCTGCACTTCTTGGATCTGTAAATTTAGGTCTTTCATAAGAGTTGGGAAATTTTCAGTGATAATTTCTTCCATTAGTTTTTCTCCTCCTTTTCCCTTCTCTTCTCCTTCTGGGACACCCACAACACGTATATTTGTGCGATTCACATTGTCCTTGAGTTCCCTGATACCCTGTTCAAATTTTTCCATTCTTTTCCGGATAGTTTCTGTTTCTTTTTGGAATTCAGATATTCCATCCTCCAGTTCACTAATTGTAGCTTCTGTTTCTTTAAATCTACCATTGTAGGTATCCATTGTTTTTTCCATCTTTTCTACCTTGTCCTTCACTCCCATAAGTTCTGTGATTTGTTTTTTCAGATTTTCTATTTCTTCTTTTTGTTCAGCCCATGTCTTCTTCATGTCCTCTCTCAATTTATTGATTTGGTTTTTGAAGAGTTTTTCCATTTCTGTTCGTATATTCAGCATTAGTTGTCTCAGCTCCTGTATCTCATTTGAACTATTGGTTTGTTCCTTTGACTGGGCCATATCTTCAATTTTCCGAGCATCATCCATTATTTTCTGCTGGTGTCTGGGCATTTGATCAGCTTTCCCTGGGTGTGGGACCCAGCTGGTTGAAAGGTTTTTCTGTGAAATCTCTGGGCTCTGTTTTTCTTTTCCTGCCCAGTAGGTGGCGCTCGTGGCGCTCGTCTGTCTGCGGGTCCCACCAGTAAAAGATGCTGTGGCTCCTTTAACTTGCCAATCCGAATCTCGTAGTCGGCCTGGGAAACCGCGTGTGGAGGGGAGTCGCCGGCCACTGCGGCTTGGGGGAGTGCCGGTCCAAATTGCCCAGCTGGCCCGAGATGCCAAGCGTGGCGGGAGGGCCCCACTATCCAATGTTCCCAGTCAGACCAGGGACCCACGTGCGTGGAGGGGACCCCAGTCGCCAGCTGCCCCAGCCGGGAAAGCACGCACCCCTCGGGTATCTCACCGCAGCGGATTCTCCCTGCCCGTTCAGCCGTTCCAGAATGGGGTACGCTGTCTTTTTGGTCTCTGTCGTGGCTCTGGGAGCTGTTTCGTATTGTTTCTGTTTCTTTAGTTGCTGTTCTGGAGGAGGAACTAAGACCCGCGCATCTTACTAAGCCGCCATCTTCTCCAGAAGTCTCTTTCTTTATTTTTTAAAGATCTTTATAAGGGAACTGAAACTAGCATCTCTTGAGAGCCAGGTACTGTTCTAGGATCCCAATATACTTTTGATCCTGCAGTAATCTGTAAACTAGAGTTTTTTTTATTATGATTTTATTGATAAGGACATTGAGGTTTAAAGAAGAGGAGTCATTGGCTCCAAATCTGGTATATATTAGAGGTGGGATTCAAACTCTGATTACAGGGTCTGTGCTCTTGTTGAAGTCTAAGCACTGGGTTTGGTTTCCTTTCTACCATTTAACAACATTGTGAATCAGTTTTTTAAGCTGAAACACCATATGAAGTAGAACTACAGAAAGTGACGTGCTTTTCAAAACAGCCACCAATCTACAAAATAATTTTCTCTTCGTACAGCATTGAAAGTATTGGGGTGTGGTAGTTAGATTCAGGTGTCAACTTGGCCAGGTGAAGGTGCCTAGTTCTGTTGCTGTGGACTTGAGCCAATGGCATGTGAACCTCATCTGTTGCTGATTACATTGGCAGTCGGCTAGGAGATGTGCCTGCTGCAATGAATGATGTTTGATTTAATTGGCTGGTGCTTAAATGAGAGAGCTCAACAGAGCACTGGGCAAGGTGCACTTGCAGCTCAGCCCATGCCTTTGGAGATGCAGAAAGCATCTCCAAGTTGTTGGAACCCAGAGGCCTGGAAAAAAGGCCAGCAGAGATTGCCCTGTGCCTTCCCATGTAAGAAAGAACCTCAGTTGAAAGTTAGCTGCCTTTCCTCTGAAGAAATATATGTTAACTAAAAAATCCCCTTTTATTGAAAGCCAGTCTGTCTCTGGTGTATTGCATTCCAGCAGCTAGTAAACTAGAACATGGGGGCATTGGTGATTTCTTGTCTTCTGGTGTAGTTAAGTTTCCAAAGATAGAGAGTATCCTGATAGAAAAAAATGTATAACTTTTCACAATGTAGCTCAAAGTAGGAGGGCCACTAGCGCAAGTAGTTTTTCCTTTAGTGAAGATTAACCACTTAATTATTAAAGGTTACTGAAAGCTTTTCTTACCAAATGTCCCTAGCTTCTGGGGCAACATCCATGCTAAGGGAGACAACTTATATTTTCTTTTTCTGTCAAATCCACATGATTGTAACCATCAGCAGGGCAGTGAAGAGTGTGATGATTTGTGCAAATCGTGCTGAGTAGCCTCTGTGAATGATGATAATATAGGTAGAACACTTTGGAGTCCTTTATGAATGCATTTAATGCATCTAATACAAAGAATTGAGTGATTTCCTGAGGGAAACTCATGGAAGCCTCAGTATTTCCCAGGATGCATCATAAGCTAAAGCATGTTTATTAGGAACTGATTTGATGTTGGACAATGTGTACACACTCACCTCTAGTCTACCTTCTCTTTATCTTGCCCTGGATCATTTACCTCCAATCTATTTTACTTTCCTAGTTTGCTCTATGTATTTGCTGTGCATACATGGAATCAAATTGATGAAGGGTGAAGGTAATTGTGGAACGACTGCCAGGTCAGGAAGGGGAATGAAAAAATGGACCACTTAAGCACACAATTTCTACAACAAAGAAAAGTTTCCCAGAAATAATTTGATGTCTTCCAAGAGAACTCTTAAGTTTCTAATTAAAACCCCAGCATCCCCTTATTTTTAAGTTGGCTTATTTAAGAAAGCCAGAATCTCTCAGGCTGTATGAACTGTCATTTCCCGGAACAGTACTTTACATAGAAGTACTGATTGAGTCATGGAGCACTGAGCACTATCTCTGCCTCACTTCCTCTACAATTCCCTAAAGCATCATAAAGTTTGATTAGTCCAGACACTGAAGTCTACTGAATACTGAGTTAATTCTCCCCTTGGAGTTTTGCCAGAGAGTAGTGAAAGATATCTCGATTAACCATTAAAAAAAATTATAAAATAATATTATATATTATTAAAATTGCATATATTCATAAAGGAAGAGAAAATTGTATTTACCCTGAGGTAACCACTGCTAACAGTTTGGTGTGTAATTTTCTGGGAATTTTTCATATGGAAATGTACTAATTTTTTTTTACAGAAATTATACTATATCTGTGATTTTGCGATTGCTTTTATCATTACACAGAATATCCTGTCAGTAATATATACTTAATTCTTCTTAATGAGATGCCTCATTTTGTTAAAAACATTTTTTAGGCATCCTCTTTTCCTTTAGACTAGTGTGTATAACAATTACCTGGAGGGTTTGTTAAAACACAGAGCTTCCCATCAGAGTTTCTGATTTGGTAGGTCTGGGGTGACTAGAGACTTTTCATTTCTAACAAGTTCCCAGCTATGCTTACACTGTTGGGCCAGGTATCAAACTTTGAGAACCACATTTGGATCTTAGCTCTTGTTTGTGTTTTGTTTTTTTTTAATTTCTTTCAGAGAATAGCCAGAAGAGCCCCTGAAAATCAAGTGATTTCAACTCCAAAAAAAGTGAAATATATGAAAATCCAGGTATACAGAACAGATAAATGGAGCACAGATAGCAGTTGTTTAGGGAAAGAAAGAGGAGGTAGACTGGGGAATCAACTCATGCTAAGAGGACAGCTTCAGTTTTAACTGTTATTTTTAACAGAAATAGCAAAACAAAAAGTGAGAAAGAGGTCCTGGTCAGGATTTAGGAGCATAATCAAAACCCATACCAAGATTCAGCCATAGGCTGAGTTTTAAAACCAGAAGAACAACGGGAGACTTCAAATCCCAGCCATCCCAGGGGAGCCTGAGGACAGGAATTAGAGCCAGTGATGGTTGGTAAATAAGGCACATGACCAGACAAAATTGTGTACATGCATGTTTCTATGGTGAGCCGTGTTTTACACAGTGCATATCTCCAGGGACCCAGAATGAGCTATATAGTAGAAAAAGATTATTCGTAAGAATAAACAATCTAGTCCCCTTTGGGGAATAGTGAGAAAGGGGGAAAATCAACTTCCTTAAGTTGAATTCTTGATATTCTCACAAGCAGTGTGGACAACCTACGCTATAGGCTGAGCCCCCAGTCTTGGGGTTTGTTCATATGAAACTTAACCCCAGAAAGGATAGGCCAAGCCTACTTAAAATTAGGCCTAAGAGTCACCCCCAGGACAACCTCTTTTGTTGCTCAAATGTGGCCTCTCTCTCCAGCCATCACAACAAGCAAACTCACCACCCTCCCCCTGTCTACGTGGGACATGACTCCCAGGAGTGTGGACCTTCCTGGCAACGTGGGACAGAAATCCTGGAATGAGCTGAGACTCAGCGTCAAGGGATTGAGAAAACCCCTAGAATGAGCTGAGACTCAGCATCAGGGTATTGAGAAAATCTTCTCAAACAAAAGGGGGAAGAGTGAAATGAGAGAAAATAAAGTATCAATGGCTGAGAGATTCCAAACAGAGTTGAGAGGTTATCCTGGAGGTTATTCTTATGCATTAAATAGATATCACCTTGTTAGTCAAGATGTAATGGAGAGGCTGGAGGGAACTGCCTGAAAGTGTAGAGCTGTGTTCCAGTAGCCGTGTTTTTGAAGATGATTGTATAATGATATAGCTTTCACTGTGTGACTGTGTGATTGTGAAAACCTTGTGTCTGATGCTCCTTTTATCTACCTTATCAACAGACAAGTAAAACATATGGAATAAAAATGAATAATAGGGGGAATAAATGTTAAAATAAATTTAGAGTAAAATGCTGGTGATCGGTGAGGGTGGGGTGGGGGTTATGGTATGTATGAACTTTTTTGTTTTCTTTTTATTTCTTTTTCTGAATAGATGCAAATGTTCCAAATGATCATGATGATGAATATGCAACTATGTGATGATATTGTGAATTACAGATTATATATGTAGAATGAAATGATCAAAAGTTAAGAATGTTTGGTTTGTTTGGTGTTTTTTGGTATTAAAAAAATTTTTTTTAAATAAACAATCTTTAATTTGCAAAAAGGATTAATAGGAAGTCGTCTTTTAAATAATGAGCCATCTGAATCTGTTTGAAATTATTCATTCGCAAAATTTTCAGCCAAACTTTTACAAACAGCAGGACTTTTGTCTCTCGATTTCTTATATTTGTTCTAGGTTTCAGGAAAATTATAAGATGTAGTGAATCAGGGATGTGTCTTTGTGAGTGTATGCATACATGTATAGCTGGAATTTTAGGAAGTCTAAAGCACTCTGAGGTTTTTATCTTCACATCTTTCCTTTGTAGTGACTGTAGTTACCTTCCACAGTTAACTCAGAGAAAACTGAGGCTTAGAAAACACATTGATTCTCTCTTCTCTACCCCACGCCCTCCAGTCTCTCATAAACATTGAACCAAAAGCATAATATGCTAAGCTCAACCAAAATAACCTTTTATTATGTGATTAATAACAGCCACTTTCTCTATTATGTGTTGATTGTTTTTCTATCCCTCTAATGTTCAGTGTTTCCTGTAACAGCTGTGTTTGAAGCAAGCAGTTAAAATAACGGTTTTGTATCTCAAATTCATACTAATCTTATAAGAAGTTACTCCCATAAAAGAAACTCTTTAAAACTAGAGCCAGGTGGCTGACATTCATTCTGACTAAAGTGGGGTTAAATATGAGATCTGGTCATAACCACACTGCTTAAAACATTCCAAGTTTTTTTCCTTTCTTGTTTTTTCCAATCTCTAGAGGTTATTCTTGCTGAAGTATGAAACCAAAGAGTTGTCAAGCTAATCATAAATCTGTGGATGAGTAGACATATATACATATAGCCTGTCATCCCTAGCAACTTTAAATAGATCTGAAAGTGGTTTTATTATTTTCTTATTTTTATTTGTCATTTATATAGCATTTTATCATTGCAAAAGAGCTTTATAATCATTTTTAATAGTTGATATCACTGACATGGAACACAGCCCAGTCTTTCATTCTCCTGTGCTAATCAGACTTTTGCCAAAATTATATGTTTTGCATGCACAAATGGGTAATTAGTATAAGCAAAATCTTATTTTAATTCTTGTTTTCAGTGCTCCTGTTATTTACAAGGGGTAAGCCAGACCTCACAGTGGTCTATGCCAGTCCCGAGGCAGTGTTTTGGAGCAGTATTTATTAAACCAATTGAAGTGTTCCTTTGGATGAGTGAATATTAGGATTATTGACCTATTTCTGCATTGTTCATTAAAAAAGAAGCTTTCCATAGGAAATTTTAGAGGTATGAACTGTGTTTATTTTTATCTCTGTGTTCTTAGCTCTCTAGTATGGCACGTGGTACATGGTAATAGATATGCATTATCTTTTTCAACAACCCTTTGAAAATAAGTATGATTATTTGCTCTGCTTTGTGGATGAGAAAACTGAGACTTAGAGGAGTTAGGAAACTTACTTATAAGTGATGGTATCTTAACTTCATATTGGGTCTTTCTCCAAAAACCCGTGTTCTATCACACCCACACTGTTGTTGAATCTGTAGATAAGTTGGTATATATACATACAGCCTGTCATCCCTAGCAACATGATTCTTCACTGACTATTTTCCCCTCACACTCTTTCAACTCCCTTTTCTGGGATTCTGCAGTCACAGTTCCTTACAATTCCAGAGCCCCATCAGTGGACAATGACCTTTTGTAACAGAAGATGTCAGGATATGACAGAGGAGCCATGACAGCTTCAAACAGGGGATGGATGCTGTATTAGTTAGGGTTCTCTAGAGAAACAGAATCAACAGGGAACACTTGCAAATATAAAATTTATGAAAGTGTCTCACGTGACCGTAGGAACGCAGAGTCCAAGATCCACAGGGCAGGCTGCAAAGCCGATGACTCCAATGGATGGCCTGGATGAACTCCACAGGAGAGGCTCACCAGCCAAAGCAGGAATGCAACCTGTCTCCTCTGAGTCCTCCTTAAAAGGCTTCCCATGATTGCATTTAGCATCACTAATTGCAGAAGACACTCCCCTTTGGCTGATTACAAATGGAATCAGCTGTGGATGTAGCTAACGTGATCATAACCTAATCCTATGAAATGTCCTCATTGCAACAGACAGGCCAGCACTTGCCCAATCAGATGAACAGGTACCACAACTTGGCCAAGTTGACACCTGTCCCTAACCATGACAGATGCTTTTCCTGGCTAGGAACTAGATTTGGAGTACTGTCCTTGAGGCCCAGCCCTTGCTAAATGAAGAACTGAGGCAAGTGCTTCAACAGTTTGAAATCTTGATGGAGGACATCAAATGAAAATAATAGCATATTTTCTCAGGCTCAACCTAGGCTCTGAGGCATGGAAACCACTCAGAAGTAAATGTGGACCCTTTTTCATCCTTCCTAGACATGTGGGCAGCAGAAAGAGAAATAAACTCTTTTCCCTCCTTCATCTTCCTCTTTGTCTCCATCAAAATAATTCATCCTCCTGCCTCAAACCCAGTTATAAAAGTAATGCGTATTTTCTGTAGAAAAATGTGGAGAATGCAGGCAGGTATAAAAAGAGAGGAAAATAATTACTCATTCTTCTGTTAACTGAAGTGGCTTTGGGTAATTTTTTTTAACTGCAGGTTCTTTTTTTTTAATGCTTACTTTTTTTATTGTGAAAAATAACATAAATACAAAAAAGTGGTAAATTTCAAAGCACACCACAACAATTAGTTATAGAACAGATTTCAGAGTTTGGTATGGGTTACAACTCCACAATTTTAGGTTTTTACTTCTAGCTACTCCAACACACTGGAGACTAAGAGAAATATCAATATAATGATTCAGTAATCACACATTTGTTAAGCCCTATCTTCTCTGTTTGTTCACAGAGGAAACTGACTTAATCTAAAATGAGGTGTGTAGTGCCACAGCCAGCACAGGCTATCAAGTTCATAGCATCTACTTTCCCATTGATCAGGGAGTCTTACATAATAGGACTGTGTATATAAGGCTAAATGGGAAATCTGATGCCATATGCTTCATTTCCCCACTTTACAGATGAGGATACTGAGGTGCCAAGATGTTAAGGGTGCTTGCCTGAGGCTACCAAGCCTAGTTATAGCAGAGCCAGAACAGGTTGACAGCTCTCAGGGATACAGCTGTACAGTTTTCTCAGTAAAGAGAAATTTACTGGGTGTGGATGTGGAGAAATTCCATATCTCATATAGTGCTGGTGGTAATGTAAAATTGTGAGCTGCTTTGGAACACAGTCTGACAGTTCCTCAAAGGTTAAACATAGTTACCATATGACTGAGCAGTTCTACTGTTGAGTATATACCCAAGAGAAATGAAAACATATGTCCACACAAAATCTTGCACATTACTGTTCAAGGCAGCATTATTCATGCTATCCAGAAAGTGGAAACAACCCAAATATCAATCAGCTGATGATTGAATAAATAAAATATGGTATAGTCATGCAATGAAATATATTTGGCAAAAAAGTGAAGTGAAGTACTGATGATATGCTGCAACATGGATGGACCTTGAAAACGTTATATTAAGTGAAAGAAACCAATCAAAAAAGACCAAATAATGTGTAAAAATGAAATGTCTAGAATTGGAAAATTTATGGAGAAAGCAAGTGGCTTAGTGGTTACTTGGAGCTGAGGCGGATAGGGCGTCAAGGATGTCTGCTAAAAAATATGGGGTTTTGGAGGTTTAGTAGGAGAGTGATGAAAATGTTCTTAAAATTAATTGTGGTGATCGTTGCACAACTCTTACGAATATATCAAATATTACTGAATTCTATTCTTTAAAGGGGCGAGTTGTATGGTGTGTGAAGTATCTCTCAATAAGGCTGTTGAGAGAGGGAAGAGAGGAAGAGAGAGAGAGATTTTGCTGCCTGAGTCACCTTTTTTTTGGTCCTTCACTTGAGCTGTCTGCTGTTAATAGTCTTTTTCTTTCTTCTTTCCTCATGTAGACTGGAATGAAGGGTCAGAAACCTGATGTTAGCCTCTGGCGGAGGGAACAATATACTATAGTTATTAAAAGCTCAGACTCTGAGTTCAGACTGCACCAGGACAGATCAGCAACAGCATGGATAAACTATGTGACCGTTTACAAATTATGTGATTAACCTGTTTCTTAGTTGGTTTCGTTTTGTTTTGTTTTCCCAGCTGCAAAATAGAAGATAAATTTATATACTTTCTACAGTTGTAAGGAAGATTAAATGAGATAATCCCTTTAAAAAGCTTCAGTGCCTGGCACATGGTTAGCATCAGCATCCTGTAAATGGTGGCTGCTGCATTGCTGCTCCCAAGAACCATCACCACTTCCAGCAAAACATAAGGGTACAACTCTCAGGCCTGTGAGGGAACCCTCACCCCCCATCCCCACCCCCACATACAGTTCAGGAGACCTTCCACATCTTACCAAAATATAAGCCACCTGTTTATAAATAAATTCTATACCTGGATCAAAGAACTCTTTCTAGGATTAGTGACACAGATTGTAGGTTTTAAAGGGCTGTTGATATCTCTTTGAGTGGAATGACATGCAGAATAATTGACTTAAAGTTTCACAGTGGGGATCCCTTGCTGTTGCTGCCTGGTTGGTTGACTGATTCTGTGAACCTTGCCTGACTGTAGAATCACCCGAGTCAGTTCACTGTGGCTTTAATGCCCATTCAAGTAAAGGACAATATATTTGCGTTAGGACTGTACAGCTTTGTGTCCATATATTCCTAATGGAAAGAAGAAATCAATGTATAGAAGTAATTATGTTTATTATTATAGAGCAAACTCTTGTGTTAGAACTGCCTGGTGTCAAATTAAAGGAAAAATAAAGAAATTAAGAGTCACATTTAAGAGATACATTAGGGGATACGTCCCTATTTTAAAGCAAACACCACTGAGATTCTTCTCTCCCTTCCTACCTCATCTTGCCCCTACAGCTCTACCCTTTTGCTATTCTCTTTCTTATTGGGTCCCAGAGCTCCTAAGTGAGCCACCCTACAAAATGACAGTAGGTATTTTAAGACTAGGATAGACTGGAGAATTGTTAGAAAGCAAAGCAATTAAGCTTTAAATGGCTTAATAAAATTAACACATTTTGATGTCCTTCTCCCCCTCCTTCAGTTCCTCTCTACACTGACAGAGGAAACTTGACAATATACTGTCTGCCAAGAGCTTGAAGGGCTGATTATGCAGCCAAGGCAGAGAAGGGAATGGAGCTGTCAGGACTCCCCCATAGGCAGCCATGCTTCAAGTTTCCAGTGCAGGATTGTATTTGACATTTAATTTAGGAGCCTGTATATCTAGATATAAAACTTTACTGTGATAATAGTGATAAAACTATCCAGACAGTTGCTTGAGGATTTCCTCCTCTCATGACCCCTCTCCCCTTTTCTTGTTAGTTCAGACTCTCAGTTAGGCAATGGAATTTAGGTTTGCTCGAGGAAAATGGTCTGTAGATTACAATTCTATCTCCGGTCTCTATATAAATGCTTGTATATTATATATAAGCTTATCCCTTGATTGACTCTTCATTTAGCCAAAGGGCAAAATTCATCCTGTCTCTACAACTGCTGAGAGAAATTGCATTCAACCCAGTGATCCAGGTGGTCACCATCCCCTTGTTGAATGGCTTGCTTTACTTGAGCAACACCTAAAATAGATTCTAGGATATCTCATTAATTCCTAACTCAGCCTGATTGGCTAGATATTATTATAACCCCATTTTACAAATGAAGAAATGAGATTTAGTACTTACATGACTTGTCCAAGGTCACAGGGCTAATGATGCTAATAAATTACCTTCCTATGACTGCTATATAGAATTATTAGTAGTTGTAGGAAGTTATTGACTCTTTACATATAAAAGAGGTGTTGGGAATGGTATATCAGTATGAAGTTCATCCAGATTTTTAGGAGAAAAAATTTATGTTGAGTTTGACATGCTTTCCTTTTATTATAATGAAGAGAGCACAGACGTTGCAGTCAGATGATTTAAGTTTTGCATGTATTTCCTCTATCGCTTAATGTGTCTGAGCCTTTAGTTTCATCTATAAAGTTGGACTAAGCATGTTTTTATTAATGAGTATCCTGAAAATGGAAACTTTTCAGGAGGAGCTGAGAAATGATAGAGGATTATTGGTATCAGGGCCGTTAGGGACCCAAGAAGCATTAACAGCTGTAGTTAATTAATGAGCCCTACGATTAATAGATATGTAGGTTGTTAGCTGCCCAAGGGGGTGGAATGAAGTTTCAGTCTGCAAGGGAGAAAAAATAGGATTTAGAGGCAAGTTCCATGGTTGAACAGCTGACTATACTCACGGGCTGTAGATGCTAAGGAGCAAAATATGTCCTGTCCTTCCTTGCAGTCTCTGCTTTGTTCCTGCATCATGAAGTAGACTGTATCTGAGTTGAAGCCCATTCAGATCTTATCAAACTCAAAAAAGCAGTCATTGCTCATTGTCAACCTGTAACCATTTACTGAAACTAACACAGGGAGCCACAGTACTGACATCCGCCCTCTTCAGGATGTATAAAAAAGTTCTTCCTGTGTTCCCTTGGGAGATTAGAATCTGAACTCCCTAGGATGCACGTTCTCTCTTTTCTTCTAAGATTGTTGGGGGCTCTTCATTTGTGAGTGCGTAGTGGGTACTGTATGGGCAGCCTATAATAAATGCTCATGCTTAATATAAACGCAGACCAGCAGAACAGTGCCACTGGTATGCTTATGTGCCTAGAGAGTACTGAGTTCTTTCCATGTAATATTTTTTTGTAAATCTCACAAAAATATCTAGTAGGTTGATATTGTTACACCCTTTTTACAAATGAAACTTCTACCTTTCTCAGCTTCAGAAGCATTCAGTTAGCAGGACCAATGCTCAAGCCCTTTTTTCTATAACAAACCATGTGTGCTTCACCATTATGACCCTCTCTAGCAAAGAAGGCTCAGAAAACTTGAGACCTAATTTCATTGCTCTTTTTTGGTATTCCTGCTGCTATGTGGTTATTTTGATTGTGTGGTTTCTGTGGTATACAAATAACTGTGGCTTTGTAGGGGAGGTGTTTGATAGGGAACTGTAATGGAAGTTGAGGAGTAAGTCTTGTTTTATAATTGCTTTAATCTTCAACAGATAAAATAGGCTTACTTCATATATTCAAGTCCAAAGATATAACAGTAGTACAATTTCTGAAAATAGGGATCCCCTAAAACTTGGTGTCATTTTTTACCTCTCACTTCCTACACAGTAACTCCTGAAGCAGAAACTGTCTTTCTAGTTTATGCACAGGTTAAGGTGGAAAGAAGGCTGGAAACAAGATGAAATAGAAGCTATCATTCTTATTCTTGGACATTACGGGTCCTGGGTGTCTCTGGGAACTCATTCGTCTACTTTTACATTCCGGGGGGGGGGGGGGCACGGGGTGGTCAACCAGAATGGTTTTCTCTTTGCTCAAGAAAAGTGGTGCTCAGAAGTTTGTGATTGATCTCTGTTGCCACGCTGGGGTCAGGCAAAGAGAGAGGCATCTTAAGAGCAAGCAGTAATATTGATTCAGTGTGAGTCCAGCATCCCTGGTGAACTGCTGTCTGGTGCTTCCATATCAGTGCTGTGTCACTGGGTTACACTTCTGGTTGTCATGGCAATGAAGTCATAGCAACTGATAGCATGAACCAGGAACCTTGGGAGGGAGATACTTGGCAGTGATGCTACAACCATAGTGGTTAGATCTACTATTCTTGCTAAGGGTTGCTTTGATTATGTCTCTGTCAGATGACTGGGGGTGCACAGTTTTTATCCACTTCATAGCTGATTAGCAGATTCAATTCAAGTGTTTATTAGGTGCTTTCAAACATAACGCCATTAGGAAATATGGTTCTGGGCCTCTAATGCTTTAGTAGTTAGATATGGGGTGTGTGCACGTGTGTGTACATGAACGTGTGTATTTGTGTTTGTATGTGGGGGCAGGAGAACTACAAAAGGAGGAGATTCACAAGAAGCAGATTACAAGATCATGTGCACAAAGCCAGTGAAGAGCAATATAGTACTTAGGCTCAAGTACCAAAACGCATAGTCTCAGGAAGAGGTACCCTGGATAGAAATAGAGAAGAGCTAGAGTATGGGATCCCTATCCGAAAGTGTGTAATTCTGGGAGTCAAAGCTACAAGCCAAGCCAAAGGCTATATGAGACAAAGCCACAGAGGAGGGGATGAGGGGTGCATTTAGTCACAAAGTCTGAAGGGGCTGTAGGTGTTAAGGTCAGGTTTAGAAAGCCAAGAATTCAAAACCAAGTGGAGATGAGAAGGGAAAGAAAGTTTGCTAAGAACAAGTTGGAGGTAGGGTGAGGATCCTAAGCAGTTTCCCCATATCACCCAGAAGCTGTTTGTGACTTAGAGTTTTGTATCAGTTAGTTAGCGGTGTGGGTGAGGAGTGTAGGTTAAAGGGTCTGGGTAAGGTAGAGAGATGGTACTAAAATGGAGCTTTGAAGAATGGGTCTACCTGTTTAGTTGATAGAGGTGGGAAGGGAGTACAAGGAAGGAGTTTTATTTAAGTATAGGGAAATGTCTCTTCAGCCAGATTGATCGAGGGGCAGATTTGAGATGGCTTCTGGCATTTAGTCAGTACAACATATATGTATTTCCCACCAATATGTGTGAGGCCCTAAAATAAGATGCCATGATTACCCCCACCCCCAACCAGATATCAAGTCAAGAGACTTATTATCTGGCAGAGAAAATAAAATTTGACTCCGGAGTTTGGAATCTGGATAATTGCCTAAACCCTGGTATCTTTAAGGCAAACAGGGGCAAGAAATCAAGGTTTGAAGAGAAGATGAGGGAGAATAATATTGTGGTTAGAAGGAAAATTATGTAGTCAAACTCTGTGGGCTTTAACTTCCAACTTTGTACTTACTATGTATGTGACTTTGGGCAGATTTTAACTCCTCTGTACTTTGGTTTATTTATCTGTAAAATGGGTATAACAATAATAGTCGCCTTGTGGTATCATTGTGATGGTTAATTGAAGTAATACTTATAAAATACTTATACTAGTAACTAATATGTGGAGTTCTCAGAAAAGCAAGATAGTGATAAGGAGGATTCAGCTTGAAGCTTAATGGATTGGGTAATGAAAAGTATCTCACATTAGCCACGAGAAATTGTGAGACTAGAGACCTAGAGGGAATATCCAGGCTTAGGAGCCATCTCTTTGGAGGTAATGGTTGAATTCCAAAGATGGGATGAAATTGCTCAGAAAGAGGTTATAGAGTAGTGCTTCTATTTGCATTGGGGAGCGATTTTACTCCCTGAGGACATTTGGCAGTGTCTGGAGACATTTTGGGCTGTTACAACCTGGAAATTGCTACGAACATCTAGTGTATAGAAGCCAGGGATGCTGAAAAATATCTTGCGAAGCACAGTACAGCACTCCTTCCACCCCTAACAAAGAATTATCCAGCCTAAAATGTCAATAGTACCGAAGTTGAGAAACTTTGGTGTAGAGGGTGTTTCTCCAATCATCTGGAGAGAGAGACTGTAAAATTGCAGGGATGAAGCCATCAATCAGAGAGCTAGAAAAGTGCAGTTACAGAAACCATGCAAAAGAGAATTTAAAGACTAGGGAGGATTAATAGTGCTAAATGCTATAGACAGGTCTGTAGTAATGCCAAATGGATTTGATGAATAGAACAATCCTTAACGATGGAGGAAATAGGGCGGCAAATGTTTTGTGTCTTTGAAAAAAACTTTGTGGCTAAAGGTCGAAGAGAGGGTAATTGCTTGATAGAGCAGTAGTGTCAAAGGAATAGGGTTGTTCTGCACTTTTCATGTGTTATTTTGGCTCTGTCACCCTAACAACTACTAAGTTAGATTTCTATTTCCCTAGGTCTCCCCTCTTATTTTGGCAACAACCGTGATTAGAGACAAATATGGACTGCTAGTTTATTGTTGCAAGAGTCTAAAATTTATACAAGTATGTCATTTTAGAGATAAGAGGAAACTTGAGTTTGGGGCCCTGAAAAATGAAGTGGCTCGACCAAAGTCACACAGCTAGTTAGTTCCAAAAGACAGGCTGACTAGCTGACTAGCATTCAGGGCCCCTTCTGACTCCCCCTTCTGATTGTATTCCTCTGTACTGAGTAGCTTCTAATGGTCTAATGTTGGATTTCAGAGGCTCATTTTTCTTTTTAGTGCCTGGATGCGATAAGGAGTGGTTGTCAGAGTACTGTCTTTGGAACAGGGCCGACATGGGAGTGAATCTTCACTCCACCACTTAGGAACTGCATAATATGGGGCAACACTTCTCTGAGCTTCAGTTTCCTCAAATATAAATTGGAAATATTATCACTTACTTGAGGATTAAATGAGAAAAACAGATATGATGGCAAGTTGAAACAGTATCTGGCACATATTAGCTCTTAATATTGTTTTCATTGTTATTATCATAAGGCCCTGTCTGTGTTATGGATTAAAAGAAAAGAGAATGTCCAATGACCAAAATGAAGCTAAAGTTGGGCATGCCTTCTGTTTCCCCCATCATTGCTCCTAAGTCCACTTCCAGTTTTATAACATCAGCAGGACCTTGGAGTTAGTGCCAAACAGTGTCCTGAATCAGGTTTTTCTGATCTGTTGTGATGATGTCCATTTCTCACTGATGAGCCTGATATTTCTCAAATGTAGGTGATTTTATATTTCAGGTCACTCACTGGATCAGCTAGTTAAACTGTTTTCGGAATTTTTCAGACACTGAAATCTTTCTGAAGGACACTAGGATGATCACTTAGGCTCCCATAAAGAATCTTCAAAAGGAAGCCACATGTGCTGAGTGCTCAGATGTTTTGGAAGTCAGTATTAATATTGTTATTATTATTATTATTTTGTTTGTTAAATTGAAAAAGGCTTTAAACATTTGATTTGTTGTAGAAAAGGGGAAGTCAGGTTGGGAAGGAGGGGTCTAGTAGTAACTGGGAAGGCAGAGAATGAAAATGTTGACATGTCTCAGACTAAGTTCAAGTAGAAGAATTATCCTGTCTGGCTTTTTGGATGCCCCCAGACCATGTCTAGATTCCATTTCAGTGGCTACTTAGTTTTCTGTATAGTTGTATTAAATTTTTCTTTGAGTCACATTTTTAAAAACTCATTACTAAAGAAATAAGTTTTATACATTTATAGAATATTTGGACTGAAAAGTAACAGAGAAAAAGTACTTGTAAATGCTACTATTCAGATGTAAATGTTCTGAGAAGTGGTCATGGTGATGAATGTACAAGTATGTATATTGTATGATGATATTGTGAGCCATTGACTGCGCACCAAGTATGGAATGTTCATACATTAAGAATGTTTGTGTTTGTATGTTGGTTTTTATTTTAAAAGATGCTACAACTCAGAGACAGCCACTTTTGTTGTACTTATTATAGTCCTTTATAATAGAAATAATAACAATACCTACCGCAGCAATAAATATACTAGTCCATTGAGTGGATAGTTGAAGAAACTAAGTGGATAGCTAAGGTAGAAATCCCATAGTGCTCTGATAACACAAGTGGGGGTGATGAAAGGAGATGAAGAGAATACAAAGGACAGCCTTTGTCTGGTGGCTTCTGATGAAGATGAGAAAGGTTTTTTAAAGAAGAGACTAAATGTTTAATAACCATTTCCTCTACCCTTCTCAACTTCAGTTGTAAAACCCCAGCAGGTCAGGCCTCTAACCAAATTGTCAGGAATATCTTTGACATCCAGAGTATTAGTAATAGAATAAAGCTCATAGTTCATGTCTGCTGTGTTTCTAGGCTGCTGGATAATTTTCCAACCTTGAGGAGTGGGCAGTTGTTTTATTCATAGTAGCTGTTCCACGCATACACAAAAAACATAGGAAATGGGAGATCTAGCTATCCAAAGAAAAAAGCCTCTGTCCAACTTGTTGATGAAGTTTTTCCCTCAACTGTTCTCACTGGATTCTGGCAGAAGTTTGGAAGAAGCACCCTTGAAGTACAATGCCAGAATAAATACTGGAGACTCTACAGAAGCTTTAACTTTGATTTTCCCAACTTAAAAGTTTCCATGGATGCTGGCAGGGTCAGAGACACTGTGTTGTGGTCCTGGGGACAGTATACAGCATATGAAAAATTACCATTTCCTGTTTTTTCATTTTTCTGTTGAAAAATACTGGCCATTCAAATGAGGAAGAGTATTTATAATAGACTTTTTGACCTTTTGGGGAGACGATATACAGATTCATTTTGAAAAATATTTTCATTGATAAATCATCACACACATACATTCCATACATGATGTTCAATCAGTGGCTTACAGTATCATCACACAGTTATGTATTCATCACCATGATAATTTTTTAGAACATTTGCATCACTTCAAAAAAAGAAATAAAATGAAAAAAGAAAAAATTCATGTGTATCATAACCTTACCTCTCCCTCTCATTGACCACTAGCATTTCCATCTACCCAATTTATTTTACCCTTTTCCCCCTATTACTTATTTATTCTGTATCCATATTTTTTTTACTCATCTGTCCATTCCCTGGACAAAAGGAGCATCAGGCACAAGGTTTTCACAATCACCCAGTCACATTATAGAAATAATGTCCTTGTACAATCATCTTCAAGAATCAAGGCCACTGGAACACAGCTTGACAGTTTCAGGTACTTCCCTCCAGCACTCCAATACACCATAAACTAAAAAGGGATATCTATATAATGCATAAGAATAACCTCCAGGATAACCTTTTTACTCTCTTTTGAAATCTCTCAGCCACTGACACTTTATTTTGTCTCATTTCTCTCTTTCCCCTTTTGGTCGAGAAGGTTTTCTCAACGCCTTGATGCTGGGTCCCAGCTCATCACAGGATTACTGCCTTACATTGCCAGGGAGATATACACCCTGGGAGTCATGTCTCACGTGGGGGTGGGAGGCAGGGAGGGCAGTGAGTTTACTTGCTGTATCTGCTTAGAGAGAGAGAGAGAGAGGCCACATCTGAGCCACAAGAGTTTCTCTTTGCAGGGATAAGTTTCATAGGGAGGAACCCCAAGATCAAGGGTTCAGCCTATTGATTTGGTTGTCCCCAATGCTTGTGAGAATATCAGAAATCTCCAAATGGGGAAGTTGAGTATGTCCTCTTTCCCCCCCCATTACCCAAGGGGACTTTTTAAATACATCTTTATTAACTGTCCAGATCACTCTGGGATTTATCAGGGCATCACACTAACCTGGACAAACCAACAAAATCTCATGCTCTATTCAAGATTCCATGTACTTATGACTGTACAAGTTAAAATTAGGAAATGCGCTAGCCAAAATACACATTTTGAACCAAATAGGCATCTCTCTCTCTTTAGTCTCACACAAAAGTTGAAGTTTTAAAATAGCAATGCTATTATCCTTTACCCAGTCTTCTGATATACCTTAGACCTAATCAGATCAGCTTCAGTCATATCTCTTCTCGATGTCTGATCACTTTTTCAACTTTTTAAACAGTCCTTGTATGGGGTACCGCTGATTTTCATAGCTTCAGAGCTCTAACTCTAAGTCTCAGGTGTCACTTAAATACCCAAAGTTTCTGGGAAAGACCATGTTATATACAAACATCTCAGTGTCTGAAAATTTAGAATTAAGTTACACCTCCTGAATATATATGACTGCTGTAGGGGCTTACAATCTAGGACCCTTTACAGTATGCCCCAATCTGATATCCCATGCTCTCAACTTTAATTCATTGAATTATTATATTATATTTTGTCCATATGGTTGAGGCATGATAATATTTGTCTTTTTGTTCCTGTCATGTGATTCAACATACAGTTCTTAAGGTTCATTCATCTAGTTGCATGCTTCACAACTTCATTTCTTCTTGTGGCTGCCCAGTAGTTCACTGTATTATACACCATAATTCCCCCTTCCATTCCTCATTCATTCTGCACTTAGGCCACATCCATTCATTTTGGGTCACAAACACTGCTGTCAGAGACACTAGTATGCAAATGTCCATTCGTGTCCCCACACTCAGCTCCTCCAGGTATATACTGAGCAGCGGGAATTCAGGATCATGTAACAAATCCACCCCTAGCCTCTTGTGGAACCGCACACTGCCCTCCAAGAGGCTGCACCTCTCATTTCCTTATCGACAGTAAATAGGTTCGTCTCTTTCTCTACTTTATCTCTAGCACTGGTTTCTTTCTGTTTTTAAAAAGTTTTCATCACACATCATCCAATCCAACCTAAGTGTATAGACATGTCTTCACCACCATAATCTATATGGAGACATTTCCTTTTCTTCCACAAAGAATCCAGACCCCATGCCCCCTCTGTTGACATTTAGTCTTGGCTTAATGCCTTTGTTACATTCAGTGGCAGCATATTACGTGATTGTTGTGTATAGACACTAGTTTGCACTGATTGTGCTTTTTCCCATATACCATCCTTTTCAGCACCCTACAATCTTGACATTCATCTGCTCTCCTTGCAAAAACGTTTTTTAATTTCTGCATTTAATCATCATCATTGTCGACTCTAAGCATTCCTATATTATACCTTCTCAGTCTTTATCCTCTTTCTTTTGGTTTCATATGTGCCCTCAGCCCTTCTATTCATATTCAGCTTCCTTCACTGTAGTTATATTATTGTGCTACAATCAGTAGTATTGTGCTATCCATTTCTAAGTTTTTACAATCAGTCTTGTTGCACAGTCTGTATTCCTTCATCACCAGTTGCCTAATTTCTTCCCTATTTCTATCTACTGATTATCCTATGTTCTTAACTTCAATTCCCAAAGTTGACTCATCAATATTAGTTCATATCAGTGAGACGTATTCTTTTGTTTTGGCTAATTTCACTCAGCATAATGTCCTCAAGGTTCATCTATGTTATTATGTGCTTCATGACTTTATTCTATGTTACAGCCCTGTAATATTCTCTTGAATGTATATACCATAGCTTGTTTAGCCCCTCAGCCATTGATGGACATTTGTGCTGTTTCCATCTCTTGGCAATTATAAATAATGCTGATATTTGATATGCAAATGTCCGTTTGTGTCCTTGCCCTCAGGTCCTCTGAATATATACCTAGTAATGGGATTGTTGGCTCATATGGTAATTCTATATTTAGCTTCCTGAGGAACTGCCAAACTGCTTTACAGAGTGATTGTACCATTTTACATTCCCACCAATAGTGGATAAGTGTTACGTTTTCTCCTCATCCTCTCCAGCATGCGTTGTTTTCAGTTTTGTTTTGTTTTTTATCATAGCCATTCTAGTGGGTATCAGTTGATATGTAATTGTGGTTTTGATTTGCTCCCTAATAAACAGTGAAGTTGAGCATCTTTTCATGTGCCTTTTAGCCATTTGTATTTCCTCTTCTGAGAAATGTCTGTTCATGTCTTTTGCCTAATTTTTGATTGGGTTGTTTGTCTTTATGTTGTTGAATTGAAGAATCTCTTTATTATTCTGGGTACTAAACCCTTATCTGATATGTGGTTTCCAAATATTGTCTCCTATCGTGTAGGCTGCCTTTTTACTTTCTTGACAGTGTTCTTTGATGTGCAGAAGTGTTTAATTTTGAGAAGTTTCCATTTTTCTATTTCTTTTTTCAGTGCTCATGCTTTAGGTGTAAGGTCTAGGAAACCACCTTGTATCACAAGTTTTAGGCAAATTTCCGTACCTTTTCTTCTAAAAGTTTTATGGTCTTAACTCTGATGTTTAGGTTTTCGATCCATTTTGAGTTAATTTTTGTATAGACTGTGAGATATGGATCCTCTTTTGGATATAGATATCCAGTTCTGCAAGCACCATTTATTGAAGAGTCTGCTCTGTCCCTGCCTTATCAAAGATCAGTTGTCCATAAATGAGAGGGTCTATTTCTGAATATTCTATTTTATTCTGTTGGTCAGTATATTTAGCTTTATGCCATGCTGTTTTGACCAGTGTATCTTCATAATATGCCTTAAAGTCAGGTAGTATGAGACCTCCCACTTCATTTTAGTTAGTCCCCGTTAGTGGGTATGAGACCTCCCACTTCATTTTTCTTTCTCAAAATATTTTTAGCTAGTCAGGGCACCCTTCCCTTCCAAATAAGTTTGGTTGGTATTTCTATTTGTGCAGAGTAAGTTGTTGGTACTTTAAATGGTCTTGCATTGAATCTATAGATCAATTTGGGTAGAATTGATATCTTAACTATATTTAGTCTCCCAGTCCATGAACACAGTATACCCTTCCATTTATTTAGGTCTTCCATGATTTCTTTTAGCAATTTCTTATAGTTCTCTGTGTACAGGGGTCTTTTGTATCCATAGTAAATTTATTCCTAAATATTTTATTCTTTTTGCTGTGATTGTAAATAGGATTCTTATCTTGATTTCCTTCTCAGAGTGCTCATTACTAGTGTATAAAACATTACTGATTTTTGAGTGTTGATCTTGAACCTTGCCATTTTTCTGAACTCATTTATTAGCTCTAGTAGCTCTGCTGTAGATTTTTTTTGGATTTTTGACATATAGTATGTCATCTGCAAACAGTGAGAGTTTTGTTTCTTTCCAATTTGGATGCCTTTTATTTTTTTTTCTTGTCTCATTACTCTGGCTAGAACTTCCAGCACAATGTTGAATAACACTGGTGTCAGTGTGCATCCTTGTCTTGTTCCTAATTATAAGGGGGAACACTTTCAGTCTTTCCTATTGAGGATGATGTTGGCTGTGGGTTTTTCATATGTTCCCTTTATCATATTGAGGAAGTTCCTTTCTACTCCTGTCCTTTGAAGTGTTTTCATGAATAAAGGATGTTGAATTTTGTCACATGCCTTTTCTGCATCAATCAAGATGATCATATAGTTTTTCTTCTTTGTTTTGCTCATATGGTGTATATCACATTAATTGATTTTCTTACATTGAACCATCCTTGCAGAACTGCAGTTAGTCCCAATTGGTCATGTTGTATAATTCTTGTAATGTGCTGCTGGATTCAATTTCCAAGTATTTTGTTGAAGAATTTTTCATCTATATCCTTTAGAGAGATTCATCTGTAATTTTCTTTTCATGTAGTATCTTAGTCTGGCATTAGTATTAGGGTGGCCTCATAGAGTGAGTTAGCTGACTTTCCTAACTTCAGTTTTTTTTGAATTGTTTGAGCAGTATTGATATTAATTCTTTCTTGAATGCTTGGTAGAATTCACATGTGAAGCCATCTGGTCCTGGACTTTTCTATTTGGTGAGCTTCTTGGTGACTGATTCAATCTCTTTACTTGTGACTGATTTGTTGAGGTCATCTATTTCTTCTCAAATCAGTGTTGGTTGTATCAGTGTATGCCTTTGTAGGAAGTTATCCATTTCATCTATGTTGTCTGGGTTTTTTTTAGCATACACTTGGTTGTAGTATCCTCTCTTTACCTCTTTTATTTCTGTAGGGTTGGTAGTCATGCCTCCTCTTCCATTTCTGGTTTTATTTGCATCCTCTCTCTCTCTCTCTCTCTCTCTCTCTCTTTCTCTCTCTCTCTCTCTCTCTCTCTCTCTCTCTCTCTCTCTCTCTCTCTCTCTCTCTCTCTTTTTTTGTCAATCTAGCTAAGCATCCATCAATTTTATTTATGTTCTCAGAGAACCAATATCTGTTTTTGTTGATTTTCTTGATTGTTTTCATGTTCTCAGTTTCATTTATTTCTGCACTGATCTTCATTGTTTCTTTCCTTTTGTATGCTTCGAGGTTAGTTTGCTGTTCTTTCTCTGGTTCTTCCAAGTGAACAGTTAATTCCTCTATTTTTGCTTTCATTTTTAATATAGGCATTTAAGGCAATAAATTTCTCTCCTAACAGTGACTTTGCTGCATCTGATAAGTTTTGATATGTTGTGTTTTCATTTTTATTTTCATTGAGATATTTCCTGATTTCTCTTGTAATTTCTTCCTCGACCCACTGGTTGTTAAAAGTGTGTTGTTTACCCTTCATATGTTTGTGAATATTCTGGTACTCTGCCTATCATTGATTTCCAACTTAATTTCATTATGATCCGAGAAAGTGTTTTAGTATGATTTCAGTCTTTTTAAATTTATTGAGACTTGTTTAAATTTATTGAGTCTTTTTAAATTTATTGAGACCATTTAGCATATGGTCTATCCTTGAGAATGATCCATGAGCACTTGAGAAAAATGTGTATCGTGCTGTTGTGGGATGTAATGTTCTGTAAATGTCTGTTAAGTCTAGTTCATTTATCGTATTCAGATTCTCTGTTTCTTTATTGATCCTCTGTCTAGATGTTCTCTCCATTGATGAAAGTGGGGGATTGAATTCCCCAACTATTAATGGTAGAAGTGTCTCTTTCTTCCTTTAATGTCGTCAATGTTTGCCTCGTGCTTTGGAAAGTTCTGACTCAGTGCATAAATATTTATATTTCTTCTTGTTGAATTGTTCCTTTTATTAATACATAGTATCCTTCTTTGTCTCTGAATTGTTTTACATTTAAAGTCTAATTTGTCAGATATTAGTATAGCTACTCCTATTCTTTTCTGATTGTTGTTTGCATGAAATATCTGTTTCCAACCTTTTACTTTCAACCTTTTTTGTCCTTGGGTCTAAAATGAGTCTCCTGTAGGCAGCATATAAATGGGTCCTGATTTTTTAATCCATTCTTGCCAGTCTTTGTCTTTTGATTGGGAAATGTAATCCATTAACATTTAATGTTAGTACTGTAAAGGCAGTTCTTTCTTCTACCACTTTGTCTTTTGGATTTTATGTGTCATAATCTAATTGTTTTTCTCTTTTTATATTTACTGATAGTCTTCATTTCTGCACTGTTCTCCAGACCGCTCTCTTGCCTTTTCCTGTCTGCCTGTAGTGCTCCTTTTAGTATTTCTTTCAGAGGTGGTCTCTTATTCACAAATTCTCTTAGTGATTGTTTGTCTGAAAATATTTTAATCTTCCCCTTATTTTTTTTAACATGGGCAGGCACTGGGAATCAAACCCAGGTCTCCAGCATAGCAGGTGAGAACTTTGCCAGTGAGCCACTATGGCCCACCCTCTCCTTCATTTTTGAAGAACTGTTTGCTGGATATAGAGTTCTTAGTTGGCATTTCTTCTCTTTTAGAATTTTAAATAAATCAGTTTTCCAGACCCTGGGGCCTGAATTCCTTGAAGAAGGAATTCCACTTGAGCTGGGCCCCTTTCTCTTGGGGAAGATATACCCTTTAAGGAATTAACTCTTTTCACCGGACTAGTTTCTTTGTCTGTCAGACAAGCTTAATTGTGCTCTTGCCTGGGGCAGTTCTAGAACCTGAGAGTGCTTCCATTTCTATCTAATGAGCTGTTAAGGAGTAGAAAAAAAACCTTTCAGATTTATACCCCTGCTCCTTGGGTTTGTCAGTCAAGAACTTAAGTTGGTACTTGGCTCTATGTATCGCCAGGCTCTGTGTGCCCCGCTTTTTGGGGGTCCAGCTTTTTTCCAGTATTTTGTCCTGTCTGACTCAAAAAGTCTCTAGTTTGTTTTTTTTCCCCATCAGCTATTAGAAAGAAAGCCGTACCTGAAAGAGAACAAATGCTAATCCAATTGTGGAGAAGAAAAGGATTTATTCATGATCTTGCAAGAACAGGTGCTCAACCAACAAAAACGATGGCTTGTACTCCAAGGAATAGAATTCCACAGGTTTTATACCCTAAATTTAGCATGCAGGCCCCTCCCCTGTTTCTCCACTGATTGGATATTCCAGAAGTTACAACCTATCTGAATAATCTAACTAATCCAAATTTGCCACCAAAAGTTCCTGCTTTTGATTACGCTTTACCTTTCAGTGATCCTGGCCGTTACATATTTAAACTTGTTTCTACCTCTATAAGGATTTGGTGCTAATTCTAGGCTTGCATCAGAGGCTCTCTCCTTTCCCTACTTGCAAGACCGGTTTGAGCTGTCCTGCAGCCCTTTGTTAATTAAGTTCTGGTTCTCCCATCCTGCACCATCTTGTGTGAAAACTTAATTTTATTCTTGCATCAGCCCTGCTCCCTCTCTGCCAGGGTAAAACTTGTACGTTTAGTAATTATTCCAGGTTTATCTGTGCTGGTGCCTATTTGAGTAGTCAGAATTGTTAATTAATTGCAGAATTGGAGCTTTATTAAGCTAAGCCCTTGCTGCTAGTAAAGTCTGTTTCCTTTCCCGTGGTGGAACCAGCCTGCTGTGCCCATGGGGAAGAGGCACGGCCTCTGCAGCTTGGGGGACTTACAGTTCTGTGTGGGGTCTCAGCTGGTCCACCTGGTCCAGGCTGGTATATACTTTGTATCCAGTCACTGATGTTCCCCAGGCAGTTGTTGTGTACCTTTCTTGGCAATTTACTAGCTACTATGGAGGATGAAGTAAATTCCATACCTCACTAAGCCCCCATCTTGCCCTGCCTCTCTTGGAAGAAGTTTAATAAAATCTACTTTATTTTCTCTGGGTTCCTTATTGGTTATTTATCAAATTTACTTCATCCCCAATCTTTGTTCTTTGGAAAGGCAGAAAAAGGGAGGGATGGGTGGGCCTGATATGTAGATTATTTACATTCTAACTTCATGTGGTCCTCAAGTTTTTAAAGTCATTTTTGGAACAAGCTCCTTTAAACCTAGTGGGAAAGTTGACTAATAGAGTAAGTATTTCTGATGTCTGATCAACGTAGACTTGGACATTTTTCTCTTGTGTAACTTCCTGCTCTTGACCCTATTCTATCTTTTTCAGTTCATCTCAGTAACACTCTTCTGGAACAAAATATTTTTTAAGCTGTAATGTTTTCTAGCTAGCATGTTGTTGTTTTTACAAGATGTCAATAATAGAGAAATGAATAAAACCTTGATTTCCTTCAAGCCAGATAGCTAGGAGTTAATGGCTTCCAGTCTACATCAAGCACAGTGAGGAGTGTTATTTTTAAGTGCAAGCTCTTAATTTAAGGTTTTATGTATTTAATTATGTATTTTTAAAGTGGGTCTGGCCTGGCTTGGAAATAGAAATGACAAGAGCCCATAGAAAATGTTGTGGGATGAGACAACTCTCAGATCTAATACCTTTATCCCAAGATTCACTTGCAGAGTAAAGTGTAACTTGGATAACAGCTGAAGCAGTCTGTTGACCAAGGAAGCATCTCAGTTAAGAAGAAGTGAATTTGAAGAATATGAAGAAGAAAGAAAGAGATCATTAGAGGCATTTGCTGTAGTAGAAAAGACTGGACTAGACCATAGGAGAGCTGGTTTCTACATCTAATTTTATCTGGGCAATTTTCTTTTCATTATAAAATGAGGTGTTTGACCTCTGCTCTACTGAGAACAACCAGATGTTCACTAGTGCTGACCATTCACAAATAAACCATTAATTCTTTCCAATTGCATCACTGAACACTAGTTATAATCTTACTACTTAAATATAGCATTTCACGTTAACACTACTATAACAAAGATATATCATCTTGCTTATGACCCAGGGTCTGAAGGTTTCAACAACTTAGGGGCTAGCCAGTTGACCAAATGGCAAAAATTCTTTGTTAGTTTACATTTGCATGAAGGATACAGGTCCCTCAGGCACAGTTTTCCTGGGTGTCATGGTTAGGGACAGGTGTCACCTTGGCCAAGTTGTGGTACCTGTTCATCTGATTGGGCAAGTGCTGGCCTGTCTGTTGCAATGAGGACATTTCATAGGATTAGGTCATGATCACGTTAGCTACATCCACAGCTGATTCCATTTGTAATCAGCCAAAGGGGAGTGTCTTCTGCAATTAATGATGCTAAATGTAATCATGGGAAGCCTTTTAAGGAGGACTCAGAGGAGACAGGTTCCATTCCTGCTTTGGCTGGTGAGCCTCTCCTGTGGAGTTCATCCAGGCCATCCATTGGAGTCATCGGCTTCTCAGCCTGCCCTGTGGATTTTGGACTCTGCGTTCCTACGGTCACGTGAGACACTTTCATAAATTTTATATTTGCAAGTGTTCCCTGTTGATTCTGTTTCTCTAGAGAACCCTAGCTAATACACTGGGGATCACTAATAATACCCTAGAAAGTATTTTAGGAAGTGGGGGGAGATATTTTTATTTTAACCAGAGTAGTGCCATCTTCAGTTCTATCATGTTTTGAGATTCCCCATTAGTATTTTATTTGGGGCATTGTGAGTTCTGCAGTTTTAGAAAGGTTTGAAAACTACAAGTAGATGCCATATGAAAAGAGCCTTTTACATCACCAATTTGATCATTCTGTGACATGCCCAACCTCTTTGTTCTTTGAGCATATAGGATTTTCTCTTTCTGTGTGAAGTCACTTGTAGTAGTAGTCAAAGAGTATAAGGCTATTCTCATACATTTGGGAAGCAAGAGGAAGAGACTAAAGAATTTAAAGGATCCCATGACTGCAGACAAATTAGAATTTTAAATAAGTGTAAAATTGAAATATAATCACTGAAATAGTAATCTTAGCAATATCATTCAGGGTTAGTGTGTGTTAATATCCTAAAACATAGATAATAAATCATGTTGTTTCCCTGCTCAAAATCCTTTCATGGGTGCTTGTAGCCTATAGGACTAGAGTCTAAATGCCTTAGCAGGACTTACGACATCTTTCAAATCTGCCTCTCTATGTCCTTTCTAGTCTAGTTCCTAACTACATTGTCAATGTACCCTATGCTCCATTGCTTTCTAACTTTTAATGGCAAGAAGTCCTATACTCCCTGAGGTGTCACAATGCACGGATGGAAAACTAGTGCTCCATTCATATCAAAGCTTCTTAGCTATCCCCATGCATATAACCCTGCTTATTTCTTTGCTTTTACTCATTCTCTTCCTTCTGACTGTAATGCAATTTCTTTATTTTCTGCTTAATGAATTTATTCTTGTCTTTTAAGACCTAGATTATGTCTTTTTTTCTGTGAAACCTTCCTTCTATGTGTAGACCAAGTCACTCTGCTTTTTGTTCTCATAAAACTTTCCAAACTAATTCACCACACTGACAATTTATGTATTTATGGGGACTAAACAAACAAAAAAGGGGGGTATTTTCATTTTCATCAAAGCATCAGCATATTAAGGGGAAATATGGAAGACAAAAAAGTCACAAATCCAACATCTGGATGTGGAAAAATACAGAATCTGAGGTGAAAAATAAACTGAATGGGAACAAAAGCAGATTAAGACACTCTGTGTATTTACTAGTGTCCTGCAACCTCCCTAAACTTGCTTATTATGTAGATTAGACACCACAGAAGAAAAAATTAGTGAACCTGAAGACATAGCAATAGAAATTATCGAAAATGAAACATAAAGGAAAAATGAGTTGTAAGAATACTTCAGACTTTCTAATTCATGTGTAATAGTAGTCCCTGAAAGAAAGGGGAGGGGGCGTGTAGAGGGCAGGAAAAAAATGTTGTAAGAAATAATGGCTGATTATTTTCTAAATATGATGAAAACTATAAACTCAGATTTTAAGAAGTTCAACAAACCCAAATAGAAGAAAACTGCGTGAAATAATACCATAATCAAATTTCTTAACACCTATAATAAAGACAAAAATCTTAAGACTAACCAGAGGGGAAACAAAGTATATGGAGGAACAAAGATAAAATGATACCAGATGTCTCTTCAGAAACATTGCAAGCCAAGAGATGATGGACCAAACCCTTTAAAATACTAAAAGGATGCAAATTCTCAACTAGGATACTTTCCCCAGTCACATAATCTTTCAAAAAACAAATGTAAAAATAAAGAATTTTTCAGACATACAAAAACTGAGACAATTCAATATCTGACATTTCTAACTAGTTAGAAAATAAATATATGTCTAAATAACACATGGGTGAAAGAAGAAACAAAAGGGAACATTCCATTATTTTAAATGGAATGATAATAAAAACACCACTATAACCATTTATGGGATGCAGCTAATGCAGTGCTTGGAGTGAGATTTACAGCACAAAATGACTATATTGGAAAAGAAGAAGGATCTCAAATCAATTACTTAAGCTTCCACTATAAGAACTAGAAATAGACAAGCAAATGAAACCCTATATAAGCAGGAAAAAAAGAAATGATAAAAATAAGAGCAGAAATAAATGAAATGGAAAGAGTGGAGTAAATCAGTGAATTCATAAGCTAGTGCTTTGAGAAGATCCATAAATCTATACCCAAACTAATCAGGAAAAATAGTGAGAAACGTAAATTCCAATATTACAAATTGAAAAGAGGACACCACTGCAAATCCTATGGCTATTAAAAAGATAAGAAGATACATGGCATCTAATTTATTAATTTATAGTTTGTTATTTTTTGCTATGGCAATAAATTGGACAACTTTAGGTGAAATGGACAATTTCCTAGAAGGACATTTAAGAAGAGATTGGTGCTATGCAGATCCCAATGTCTGTTAAAGAAATTGAAATTATAGTTAAAAACTTTTCTATTAAGTAAATTCTATGCACAGGTGGCTTTGCTGGTGAACTCTACCAAACGTTTAAGGAAGAAATAATACTGCTTCTTCACAAATTCTTCCAGAAAATTAGAGATGGGAGGGAACTCTTCCCAAATCATTCTATGAAGTGAGCATTACCCTGATATGAAAACCAGAAAAATGCATCACAGGCAAAGAAACTACAAACCCATATTATTCATGAACATGGACACATAAACTTTTAACGAAACTTTAACGAATTGAATCCAGTAATATATAAAAATGATGATTCAACATGCCTAAGTAGATTTATCCTAGGAATGGTTTAGCATTTAAAAATCAGTGTAATTCACTAAATTAATAGTCAAGTAAAGAAAAACCATACAGTGATCTCAGAAGGTGCTAAGAAAACATTTCACAAAATCCAACATTTATTCTTTATTCTTGATAAAAATTCTCAGCAAACTAGGAATAAAAGGGAACTTCTCAACCTGATAAAAGAAATCTATGAAAAATTAACAGGCAACCTTATTCTTGATGGTGAAAAAGTTAATGCTTTCACCCTCCCAGATTGGAAACAAAGTGTGTGTTCTCGTTACTTTTGTTCAGCACTACACTGGATGTTCTAGCCAGTGCAGTAAGGCAAAATAAATAAATAAATAAAGCCATATGGATTGGCAGGGAAGAAGAGAAAAGCTCTTAGGATAAAAAGTTGGTTTATTGAGCTTACAGGATACAAGTAAGTATACAAAGTTCAATTTTTTTCTATATAATGGCAACAAAGAATAAAATCAATTTACCATTTATAATAGCAACAAAAATATGAAACATATAGGGATGATTAAATAAAAGATGTGCGAGACTTATACACTGAAAACTACATACCATTTCTGAAAAAATTTTAACAAGACCTAACCAGAGAGAAATACCATGTTCATGGATCAGAAGACCCAGTATTTTTAATTTGATCGGTGATTCAACACAATTCCAGAAATATTTCCAATATCTTCTTTAAATACACTGAGTTTTATATTTTGACTCTTAACCCCTTTGTTACTAATAAATTTTCCTTTTGTATAGTATGAGGTAGGATATTTTCCAAATGAATAACCACTTTTCCGAATACCATTTGTTGTGCCAATTTTATACTAAAAACCCCATGTGCACATGGTTTTGCTTCTAGACTTGCTACTATATTCCTCTACTAATACCGCACTCTTTTAATTACTAAATTTTAGTTTGTTTTTTAATATGTAGTGGGACAGGCCCACACTCAATTTTCTTTTTTACAAATTTCTCTGATATTATAAATTTTTCTTCTTTCTGAGTGAATTTGGGACAATGTTGATTAAGTATTAAATATTCTCATATTTAAGGTACAATCCAGAAGCTATAAATGAAATAATTGACATTTTCAACTATGTAAGATATTTGTACAAAAATAGGTATTATAAACAGATTGAAAAGGTAATTACCAACTAGGAGTAGAAGCTTTGTAGCACTTAACATATAGAACATGGCATACAGAGTAGGATGAATGAAACTCATACAGCTCAATAAATAAAATAAAATAATTTGAGAAATGACAGAAGCCTCAGAAATAACAGAGCTGATGAAAACAACAGAAACTTCAGGGCCAACAGAAAGAGCAGAGTAACGTATGTTTGGAGATGCTCGGAGTCCAGCAGACATTGCCATGTGACTTCCCATGAGATGTTAAGCAAGCCAGAACCTGGAGCAAGCCAAGGAAAGCCAAGAGATGAAAGCCAGCCCCAGAGAAGCAAAGTGAGGGACCCACACACAGACAGAGACTGAAAGCAATGGAGCCCAGGACAATTGAGGGACCAGCAGATGCCAGCCACATGACTTCTCAGATGACCAAGGTGTTCCAGACAGCATCAGCCTTTCTTGAGTGCATGTAGCCTCTTGTTGCTGCCTTAATTTGGGCGCTTTCAACTTCCTTAGAACTGTAAACTTATAACTTATTAAATTCCCCTTATTAAAAGCCAAAATAAATAATAAATAAATAAATAAATAATAAATAAATAAATCGATCCCAACTAGATATTGCCAAGGGCTTCGAGAAAGTAATTCACAGAAAAAAATAAATAAGAAAAGAACATGTCAGACTCTACCATCCCTTACCATGAAGGAAATGCAAAATAAAACAATCATATATTTTTATCTACCAGGTGGTAAAAACAAATATGTAAAGTGCTTGATATTAGTTTAGTATTTGTGAGGGTGCAGGGAAATGTTTACTTTGACAAATGGGTGAATAATTGGTACATCTATTTTGGAGGGCAGTTTGTCAGTATCAACCAATATTTTTAGAGTATATGTAAATTGACTCAATGATTCCAGCTATTAAGAGCCATATTCAAAGACGTTCATTTAAGTCTGTATTTCCATCAAGAGAGGAATAGTTAAATAGGTTATACACACACACACACACACACACACACACACGTATATTTATATTGAAACAAATATTTTTAACAAATACAGAGAACAAAGTTGCTGTATGTTTCCTGCATTTTAAATAGAAAATCAAGATATAAAACCATTTTGTTCAATATAATCTATGCATATAAAAATTATGTAATTGTTTCTCTCTGTATATATGTATGTAATTATATAGAGAAATGGATGGAAGGGTATATACCAAACTGTTAACAGTAATTAACTGCAATTACCCTCTGATGAGGTTAGTGGTATTAGGATGGGGAGAGAAGAGGAATATCACTTTTTATTTGTACATTCATCAGTTTAAAAATTTTTAAGGTAATTATGTATTATTGGTATAAAAATGAACAAAAGCAAAAAGGAAAGTATGCTAATTTAATTTCCCAGCTGCTGTAACAAATACCTTATAATGGATTAGCTTAAACGACAGGATTTTATCAGCTCATAGTTTTTTTGAGGCTAGGAGGTGTCCAAAATCAAGGCAACAGCAAGGCAGTATTTTTTTCCTTGAAGACTGATTTTCTGGGGCAGGCTGCCAGTGATCCTTGGTCTGTAGTTTTTCTGTCACGTGAAAGTGTGTATGGCATGGCCGTGTTTTTCCCTTTTTCCTCCAGGTTCTGTTGACTTCCTGCATCTCCTTTTGGCTTTCTCTCTCTCTATGTCTGAGTTTCATTCCGTTTATAAAGGACTCCAGTTATCTGGATTAAAGCCCAAGACTCAGCTAAATGAGAATTAACTGAAGTAACGTTTTCAAGTGATCCTATTTACAATGGATCCACATTTACCAGAATGAGGACCAAGACCAAGAACTTGTCCAAACTGGGTTATACAATATAATCCACCACAGAAGGATAAGGAATTACTTCCTGAAAAATGAAAGATACAAAAATATTACGAGGAAATTATCAAAGCTATTAGGGGAACATTGTTTAGGGAATATCCCCAAACTTTCAGGATCAGATAAAAGCCATGGTTTATATTTTGACTAGGGCTTTCTAGCACTGATAGTAATCTCTACACTTCCATTTCTTAATATGTCCAACTTATTCTTTTTGTGTGTGTATTCTCAGGTAACTCGGGACCAGATGAAGATGTTCATACAGCAGGAATTTAAGAAAGTTCAGAAAGTGATTGCTGAAGAGGAGCAGAAGGCCCTTCATCTAGTGGATATCCAGGAAGCAATGGCTACGGCTCATGTAACTGAGATACTGGCAGACATCCAATCTCACATGGATAGGTTGATGACTCAGATGGCCCAAGCCAAGGAACAACTTGATACCTCTAATGAAGTAGCTGAGCCAAAGGCAGAGGTAAAAATGCCTGTTATTTTTAGTAGCAGGAAAAATAGGAGTAAACAGACTGCCATATTTGTTAGATTAGAAATACCACCTTGTGGTCCCTAAACATGAATTGAAAAGTTAGTTATGGTATAAGTGTTTAGTCTGGTACATAGACTAGTACAAAAGTATTGGCCACTAGGACCTGTACCCATTAGCTGGCCTAGCAAGGTATTAAGCCCCATAATTTAAAGTAATACTGTCAGTGGGATGGGAAAACCAGACATCAAAATCAGAGAAAAGGGCAATTGACAGGTCCAGAGAAGTGAAATGGGTCACAGAGATTAGAACTGGGCTGAATTAGAACTGGTCAAGAAGTGGCACATAAAGCAGGCCATAACTGAAAAGTTTTGAACTGATTCTGTGAATAGTGAAAAAGTGCTTTAGGCTGGTTTTTATATGGAGCCAACTGCATTAAATTGGGGCATAATTGCTAGGTTAAGAGAGGCATGTGTGATAGGGCATTGTGAAGATCAAAAACAGTGTGAATGAAACAAGCAAGATAGATGTTAAATGCTTTATAAATAATAGTCACTATATTCATTATTACTTTGTATTAGGAATAAGAAGGCTTTGATATTTTACAAGAAACATATTCAGGCATTTAGGATCTATTTCTAAAAATGAATTTAGGGCAACCATTTAAAAAAGATACAAATGTAATAACGTATTTCAACTACTAGGGATAAGACTGCTTTTTGTTAGATTTTACAGCATTATGTTGAAAATTCTAGTCAAGCCTATGCCAGATAGGCTTAGGCTGGGCCCTTCTAAAAGAAAACCTACAAGAGTTCTATGGACTTTCCAGGACTTCTGCTGACTCAGTGAACTCAGCCTTAACTGGCAGTCTTGCCTTGGCTGAGGAAAGAAGAGCCAAGGTATAATCCAGGAGGCGGGTATTGCCCAAGCCATCTTGACAGGAAGTATAAGAGACCATTGTACAGATTATCTGTTGTTTCCATCCAGGTTTCTTGATTACTTTCTGTGTGAAAAAAAGTGCTCTTGTTCTTTTCATTTCATCCTTCCCAGAATTAAGAAAATATGTTCCTAGCCAACTTTCTACATAGGTAAGAGTGTACTTTATTTTCATCATTTCATTTAGTCCTTACATCAGCATTCAATAGCTCCATTTTAAAGATGGGACATTGAACTGTAGAGATGTAGAGACATTGTTCTGATGCCGTTTAGTTAGGAGATAATAGAACCTGAATTCAAATTTGAATCTGTCCTATTCTAGTGCCTGTGCTTTTCCTATATTAGATACCATATGCCAAGCATCTGATTTGTATCTGTGTAAGAATTATGAGATGTGTCCTAGACAATGTTGCGTTCTTAAGGCCTTTTGCAGTGTAAAGATGGTCACTTTGAGTCTTAATAAACAAAAAGATCAACCAGAGTTAACTCAGGGGCTCAGTGGCATAATTCTGCCTCCAGTTCCCTTCTAGTTAGACCTTTCCATTTATTAATCTTCTTGATTAGGCTGCTGTTTTAGTTTGTTAATGCTGCTGTAAATACAGTGTACCAGAAATGGGTTGGCTTTTATAAAGGGAATTTTTTAAGTTTACAGTTCTAAGGCCATAAAAAATATCCGAACTAAAGTATCCAGATAAAGATACCATGACTCAAGAAAGGCTGATCTGGGAAGGCGTGTGGCTGATGTCTGCTGGTTCTTTGGCTTCTGGTTTCAGATAGTTTCCCTGGGGGGTGCTTTTTTCTGCCCCCAAATATCTCTGTTTCAGCTCTGAATTTTCCAAAATGGTCCCTCTTAAAGGACTTTAGTAAGGAGATTAAGAATCCTTGAATGGGCAGAGATGCATCTCCATTAAATCAACCTAATCAAAAGGTCTGCCCCACAAGATTGGATTAGGAAAAAGAACATGACTTTTCTGGAGTATGTAACAGCCTCAAACCAACAGTTGGTCTTCCAAAAGTAAATATTTAATCTTGAGACAAATCCTCCACTTTTTATTTCATTTCAAATAATGGATTTATTCTGTCCCCAACATTAAAAATCCTTTAAGCACCTCAGTTGTCCTATGCTTGTTAATTCTGATAGAATTCTGTTTTTGTTTCCTAAAATGACAAATGCAATATAGCAGAAATGGGTTGGCTTTTACAATAGAGATTTATTAACTTACAAGCTTACAGTTCTTAGGCCATGAAAATGTCCAACTCAAGGCATCAGCAGATGATACTTTCTCCCTGAAGACCGGCTGCCAGCGATCCTCAGCTCCTCTCGTTTGGTCAGGCATGTGGTGATGTGTGTTGGTCTCTCCCTTCTCTCCTGAGTTTCGCTGCTTCCAGCTTAGGCTGCTTCTCTCTCAGCTTCTCTGGGAATTTTTTCAGTATTAGCTTTTCTCTGTCTCTCATCTCCTATAAAAGACTCTAAAAAGAGTATTAAGACCCACCCTGCATGAAGTGAGTCATACCTCAAGTTAAGATCCTACTCACCAAAAGACCTTATTTATAGTGGGTCCACACACACACGAATGGATGACTTTAAGAGCATGTTCTTTTCTGGAGTACATACTACTTCAAACCATCACAGGATGCTAGAGGTGACAGGGCCTAAGGGCCAGGCTATAGACAAAATAAGCGATTACAAGCAAGAACTAGCATTCAGTTGGTGAGAGCTGTTACCATTTAATAGCCCGTCATTCCAGCTAACCTGATAACTTATTGGTCAGAGTAAATTTTCAGTACATTTGTTGTATTACACAGAATTCAGTAAAGATGGTTAATTTTGTGGTTATTAATTCCGTTCTTCTAGCAGGGTCTTTCTGTGATTCTTTTTCTTCCCTTTGCATGATACAGAAGTTTTAAAAACTCACTTGCATTTTATTCTATGGCCAATTGTTAACAGGAAGACATCACCAATACCATATCACTATTAAGGTCAGCTAATGGAGGGGGGTATGATGGGGGAGATGATAAGCGGTGGTTTTAATTTGATAGTTGGTAATGCTCTGTTTGTCAGATTCTTTGTCATTATGGACCAATGAAAATGGTCTAAAATTGAGAGTGCTGCTGATTGTACAACCAAGTGAGGATACTGTAAAACACGATTTGTTTACTTTGGAAATTATACTTGAGGGAGAAGAAGGATAAAATGACTGAGAAGTAAAATGACCAGCTATGATACATTTATATGGTGAAATACGGTGTGGCTACAAAAATGAAGAATGTCGAGAGGCACACAACAAACTGAATAAACCTTGGAGACAATGTTTTGTGCAAAATAAGCCAGAAACAAAGGAACAACTATGCTAAGATCACTTTCAGAAAATACTTATAAGAAAATTGGAGCCTAGATTGTAAGTCCATATAGTAGCCACACTTAGTCTGAGGTTGTAAATGTATTTCTGGATGCTGAGACACTGAGCTATATGTGTATCAGCTGGTATTTCCCTGGTACTTTGAGTAACTCTGTGACACCTGGGATCCAGAATGTGCTGGTTTGAAGGGATGTATGTCCCCTAGAAAAGCCATGTTTTAATCTAAATCCCATTTTGTAAAGGCAGAATAATCCCTATTCAATACTGTATGTTTGAATCTGTAATTAGATCATCTCCCTGTAGATGTAACCTAATGAAGAGTAGTTGTTAAACTGGATTAGGTGATGACATGTCTCCACCCATGTGGATGGGTCTTGATTAGTTTCTGGAGTCCTATAAAAGAGGAAACATTTTGGAGAAAGAAAGAGATTCAGAGGGAGCAAAGAATGTGGCAGTACCATGAAGCAGAGTGTCCATGAGCCAGCAACCTTTGGAGATGAAGAAGGAAAACACCTCCCAGGGAGCTTCATGAAACTGGATGCCAGGAGAGAAAGCTAGCAGATGATGCCATGTTTGCCACGTGCCCTTTCAGCTGAGAGAGAAGTCCTGACTATGTTCACCACGTGCCTTCTCACTAGAGAGAGAAAGCTTGAACTTCATCGGCCTTCTTAAACCAAGGTATCTTTCTCTAGATGCCTTTGATTGGACATTTCTATAGACTTGTTTTAATTGGGACATTTTCTCAGCCTTGAAACTGTAAACTAGCAGCTTACTAAATTCCCCTTTTTAAAGCCATTCTGTTTCTGGTATATTGCATTCTGGCAGCTAGCAGACTAGAACACAGAGATAGTGTGCTGCAGCCCTGAAGGTTAGCATAGCTATATATAATAACAGTTAAAGTAACCAAGGGGAGATCAGGCCTCAATTAGAGTTAAAGACAAAGCCCATCTGGCTGGGTTTAAGGTAAATCAGAATACAGGGTAAAAAGTGATAATGCTAATGTATATACTCTAGAAATTCACCTACTGTATGGGACCAAATTCAGAGAGGTTTGTTATGTCTAGAACCTAGATTTTCTGTAATACATAATCTAAATCAAATTGTCTGATAGCTCATTTGAACAACCTTGTACCCTCTTAACCATTGGGGATTCCTAGCAACATGGGCCAGGCCCTTGATTTTGAGGCTTGCCCGTATAGAACTTATTTCTGTGGGGGAGAAGCTAAGACTGCCCATGGCGGGCCTGGGAGTTGCTTCCAGGAAACCTCTTTGTTTCTCTCTCTCTCTCTCTCTCTCTCTCTGTCCCTCCCTGCCAGGAAAGGCATTGTCCATCCCCCCTGCATAGGACATAACATTCAGGACTGAAGGTCTCCCTGGCGGTGTGGGGATATGCCTGGTCCTGGCGCCCTGGGATCAACAGCACATTCCAGACCAAGGGGTGGAGGGGAAAGAGATATAAGAAAATAAGGCATCAGTGCCCAAGAGAGATCAAATGAAGTCTGGAAACCAACCGACATCATTCCTTTTGACTCTTGAGAACACATAGGGCTCAAACTGAGACTCTGTAAAGGTTTCATGCACTAAGTTTGCTTTCCTGGAACATATAATTCCTGGAGAGTTCCTAGGTCAGAGAAATCTTGAAACCCAGAGGGACTAGCCTCTCCAAGACTATCAATTAATTACTATCCTTTAGTGTTGACACCACTTCTCAACGCGAGAAAGTCAGAATGGGCACTGCCCAAAGATCCCTATAGATTGGGAGAAGGATCAAAGGAGAAGGAGGAGGTATAATAGAGAGAATAGGATTTAACAAATAAGTTTGACTGTTGAATCACTGTATTAATAATCCTTCTAGCCTCCAGTGTTTAGGAGCAGCTAGAAGGAAAAATCTAATTTGGTGGAAAAATAACCCATGATAAACTCTTGGGTCTGTTCTGTAGCTGCTTGTTGAAGTGTACTTTGAAAATTATTGCTTTTTTCTTTCTTTGCTTTCTTATATATGTTATTTTGCACAATAAAAAAACATTAAAGAAAAAAGCAGACTCACCTGCATTTTGAACTCAATCAAAAGATTTTCCTCCCAGCATTTTATGATGAAAAATTTCAGGCATACAACAAAGTTTAAAGAATTTTACTGATTACACTCATATACCTACCACCAAGATACAACCATTAGCATCTTATATATTTGCTTCATTACGTAGCCGGCCATCTTTCTAACTTTCTATTCCTCAATCCGTCTTATTTTTATTTATTTATTTTTTGGGGTGCAGGATCTGGGAATCGAACCCAGGTCTCCTGCATGGAAGGCCAGCATTATACCACTGAATCACCTGTGCACCCTCAATCCATCTGTTTTTTGATACATTTAAAAGCAAGTTGCGGCTGATGCGATAGTGGCTTACTGACAGAATTCTCTCTGCCATGCCAGAGACCCAGGTTCGTTTCCCTGTGCCTCCCTCTGCAAAAAAAGCAAATTGCATGCCAAGTCCAATCAAGAGGTAAAGAATAGTCTCTTCAACAAATGGTGCTGGTACAACTGGAAATCCACATACAAAAGAATGAGTTCAGACTCCTACCTCTTACCATACATAAAAATTAATTTAAAATGTATCAACAACTGAACTATAAGATTTAATACTGTAACACTCTTTGAAGAAAACATAGGGAAATATCTTCATGACCTTGTAGTAGGAAATATGTTCGATTTTATGCCAAAAACATGAACAACAAAAGAAGAAATGAATTGGAGTTCATCAAAATTTAAAACATTTGTACCTCAAATGGTAAAAGGTGAAAAGACAACTACAGAATAGGAGAATAAATTTGAAATCATGTATCTGATAAGGGTTTAATATGCAGAATACATAAAAAACTTCAGGAAATCTCTTTGGTTTTTCTGCAGATTGCTTGGGATTTGAGCAGTTAGTTTCATGTAAGTTTTTTTTTTTTTTTTTTAACACTTCCTATATATCCTGGCCTGGGTGCTAGAGAAGCCTGCAAATGGAAAACACTAATGACCACAGACAAAATAAAAGCCCCTAAAAAAACATAAAAAGGCATCCTAGCAGGGGAGAAACTTTTGACCATATCTCTCTGTTCTGTAGTTGAGTACCATGAAAACAGCTGCTCTTCTCCTTACCTCAGTAGGCACTGCAGCAGTGGGACCAGTGGAGTAGAAGCTTGTTTTACACCCTTACCTGCAGTAATAAGGAATCATTTTCCTTCAATGGCACCTATAGGTGAAACTCTCTGACTTTCACCCTCATATACCTCTTCCTCTTCAGAGTAATGAGTGGTGTCCCTCTCCATTGAAGCCCGAGGACAAAACTATGACTTAGATCCCTGTCCTGTAGTAATGGTAAGGAAATACTTTCCCTTAATTTTGCATATTAGTTTTGTAGGTTGTTACCTTGCTGAATTCACTTATTGGTTATAATAGTGGTTTTATAAAATTCTTTTAAGACTTTCTATAATAATCATTCTGTCTGCAAATATAGACAGTTTGACTTCTGTCTTAACGTCTTATTTCTTTTTTTTTCTGTGTCTAGGACTTCCATTACAATGCCTAATCTAATTGGTGAAAGTGGACATTCTTGTCTTATTCCCAGTCTTAAGGGGAAAACATTCAGTATGTCACCATCAACTATGATGTTAGTTGTAGGTTTTTTGTGGTTGCCCTTTATCAGTTTGAGGAAGCTCCTTTCCATAATGTGCTGTGTTGTTTTCTTTAATCATAAATTGAGGTTAAATATTCTCAGATGTCTCTTCTATATCTATTGAAATATTCTTGTGGGTTTTCTCCTTTACTCTATCGTAATGATTAATTATGTTGATTAATTTTACAATGTTAAATCAATATTGCATTCCTAAGATATACTTGGTCATGATGTATTATCTGTATTCAATTTGCTCATATTTTATTAAGAATTTTTGTATCTATTCATGAGGAATATTGGTCTATTATTTTATGTTTTCATAATGTCTATCAGGTTTTAGTATAGAGGTTATTCTGGCATAATATATAAAAGTTTAAATGAACTCACTTTTTATCTGCTAGTTTTATTCTTTTGCTTTTTTTCTATTTTGTTTTGATTTGCTCTTGATTTCCTTTTTTCTACTTATTTTGGATTTACCTTCCTTTTCTTTTTCTACCTTCATGGGGCATTGATTTTCTTATTTTCTTTTTCTCATGTGAGATTTTAAAGTGGTGCGTTTCCCTCTAAGCTTTAGTTGAATCCCTCAAATTTTGATAATTTGTATTTTAATTATCATTCAGTTTGAAATATTTTCTCATTTACCATGTGAATTTTTTTTCTTTTACTCATTAATTATTTAAAAGTGTGTTGTTGGGTGGGCCGCGGTGGCTCAGCGGGCAAAGTGCTTGCCTGCCATGCCGGAGGACCTCGGTTCGATTCCCGGCCCCAGCCCATGTAAAAAACAAACAAACAAACAAAATACAATAAAACAAGAAAATGTTTAAAGATGTTTCCCTTTCTTCCTCCCTTCCTTCCTTCTCTCTGTCTTTCCTTCCCTTCCTCCCTCTCTCTAAAAAAAAAAAAAAAAGTGTGTTGTTTAATTTCCAAATATTAGAGGTTTTCCTGGATATCTTTTTGTTATTAATATCCAATTTAGTTCTGTTGTGATCAGAGAACATATTTTGAGTTTCAGTCTTTTAAGATTTATTAAAATTCATGTGGTCTAGCATGTGGTCTATCTCAGTGAATGTGTAATATGCACTTGTAAAGAATTCTGTAGTTTAGGATGAAGTGTCCATATTAATTATCACTTAGGTATTGTTTAGATCATTTATGCTTTTACTGATTTTTTGACTAATATTTCTATCAGCTGCTGAAAGGGGTGTTAAAATTTTCAGGTATGGTTGTACAGTTATCTATCTCTCCCTTTAATTCTGTCAAACTTTTCTTCATATTTTTTGAATCTCTTATTACTAGGAAAATATATATTGTGATTGTTATGTCTTTCTGATGAATTGACCCTTTTGTCATTATGAATTTACCCTCTTTTTCTCTGATAGTACTGTTTGTCTTTGTGTCTCTTTCATCTAATGTTAGAGTCAATTCATTCTTCTATGCTTACTATTTGCATGGTATATCTCTTTCCATTCATTTGCTTTCACTCTGTGTTGTTAAAATGCGATTTTTAGCTAGATATAGCTGGGTGTTATTCTTTTACTCATTCTGAAAATCCCTGTCTTTGAATTGAAATTTATAGTGCATTAATATTTAATGTAACTTAGTGTATGTTTGAACTTAGGCTTACCATTATATGATTTGTTTTCTGTTTGTCCTTCTGGTTTTTGTTTTTCTCTGTCTTTTCCTTCTTTTTTTTTGAATTTTGAAACTTTAATTTCATTTTAATTTACCTATTGGCCTTTTAACTCTATTTATTTGCTTTTTTTTTTACCATTCTCTATGGAGATTACAATATATATATAGCCTTACATTTTCTGTCTGCTTAGCATTAATACCATACCACTTCATGTAAAATGTAGAAATTTTGAAAGTGTGTAGGTCAACGTTTCCTTTTTTTTTTAATTTCAGTGTAATTTTTGGCCATCTTACTGCATGTAGGGTTGAAGAGTAGTTTCACTACCATTCCCATAGGTCTAATAAGATGTGGTAGTTCCCTTCATCAATAACTAAATAAGTAAAGTTTCTTATAGAATGCTTAAGAGTTATAGACGTAACAGAAAGGAATTATGCACATACACTAAATTGATAGTTAGCATTGGGTATTTCATTTGTTCCACTTTTTTTTCACATAATATTTAAAATTTTCCTTTTATTAGTGGAAGTCTTCATAACATGATGTTTGAATACTGAATCAAAGATACAAGTTTGACTTCTACTTCATTGTTGCATTTTAAGTTATTTTCAACTCTTATTCTTGTTATGATAATATAGTAAATGACTGTGAAGAAATCAAATTTGTGAATATTTTTAGCCTTATAAAGAGATATGGGGGTAGGCCACAGTGGCTGAGCAGGCAGAGTTCTCGCCTGCCATGCTGGAGACCCAGATTCAATTCCTGGAGCCTATACATGCCAGAGAAAAAAAAGAAGAGGCTTGGAAATTTTTCTTATCCAGAGCTTGCCCATGTAAATATATTTAAAAAAAAAAAAAAAAGATGTGGACCTCTTTAAAGATGTAGGTTAAAGTTGTGGAGGTTTTTTAGACTTCAGTACATATTTGCATACTATCCACAAAATTATTTTATTCTTATCATTGGTTTTGAAAATGACTATATCATTTAACTTTGCCAGAATTGAGTTAAAGCATTTTAAGAAACTCTGTGGCAAAGTCATATATTTTAAAAATGGTATGTCTTTATTTTTATTTGCATGCCATGAGCATTTCTACCTTGTGTCCCATTTGAGGGAGGAATACTAAGTTGCAGTGAAATAATACTAGAAAAACCTGGCTCAAATTGGGAAATCATTAAAAATGGTACATGCATGTTTTAAACATTCATTTCAAATATATATATATACAGTCTTTTGACCCAGCATCAAGGACATTCATTCATTCATTTATTTATTTGTAAGATTATGAGTTTGCTGTTTGCAGTTCAAAATCATATTTCTGTTCCATTTATGATGTCTAATTTAAGTCTCCTTAAGTGTCGGGTGGGAACTCATCAGAAGCAAGTTGATTGCAGAATCCTAGGTTTCTATAACTAATTTTTCCAAATATTTTGCACATATCTTACCTATAACAAAACTGACAGTAGTTCATTTTTATTGAATGCTTACAAAACATTTGACTTAGTTTTCATGTCAGAAACAACTCATGGAAGCACCAAAAAATCCTCTCTCACATACATTTTTTGTTATTAAATTGAACGTGTCATTATAAAGAGTTCAACTGGCATAAACAAGCTTAGGAACAAATATATTTGATTCTTGGTGACCACATATTTCTACTGATAGAAGTGGAAATGGGAGGCAAAATTAGTTTGTAACCTTTCAGCTGAGGGCATTCTAGGTGTGGCAAGCACTAGTATGTTTTGCAGATTTTGGGAGTGTTGTTTAAGAGGTTGTTTAAATGAAATTGGTGTTTAAAGACTTTCAGCTCTAAAATTCTGATTCTCTGAGATCAGAAATTCATTCATAAAAATGATAGAAATTAATCTCCTTAAATCCTTCTTATGTCTTGCTCTCCTTTTCTGTTCTTGAATAATTATTTGCTCTGTGCCTATAGTGAATACAGAGGTGAACAAAGCAGTTTCTCTTCTCAAGAAATTGAAATCCAAGGAAGGAGATACTATACAGAGCTGTCATGCGTTATTAGCCTAGAAGTATGCATCATTCAGATGTGAAAGACAGGGAAGGATTACCTTACTTGAATTGTGAGTGAGGAATAGTTTCTGAGTGAGGCTTGATTCCAAAGGATGGATAGAATTAACCAGGCTTTCAGAATAAGAGATGTGCATTTCGAGTAGTGGGAATAGCATGTGCATATCTTTTGTTGGCAAAGTTAGTAATCTTCTGAAAGTCTCCTGGCCTTTTCAAAATGGCCTTATAAATCGTGTGTGTGTGTGTGTGTGTGTGTGTGTGTGTGTGTGTTTTCTTTCATTCATTTATTCATTCTTTCAACAGTGAAACTCTCATCCTGGCCCCTCCATTCATTATAATGGTGATTGTCTCTGAAAAGAACCATGGTTCTTTTAGCAGCAAAAATAGGTGAACATAAAGCAGAACCTTGTGTTCATCTTCTATGTCTTTCTCGACTCTCCCTTAGAAATGTTATTAACAATTCAGAAGAAGTACAATATGACCACCATTTGTTGAAAACTTATAATGTACCAGATATTTGCTTAATGTCTACATAAATTTTCTCATTTATTTTAATCAACATAGTTACCCTGTGAGGTAAGAATTATGATCTTCATTTGCACATGAGGAAGCTGAACCTCAGAAGAGCTAAGTAAATTGCCAGGAGTCCCATAGTTGGAATTGATGAGCCAGAATTTGAAGCCATGTTTCTCTAACTCAGAATCTCTGTCTTTTAATCATTGTATCAGGATGTGTGATTATGAGAAAAACTTGCTTTAAATCATGGAAGGAAGTTCAGATACTTTTTTCCATATGGTTCTCCTATGTAATTATGCTTAAACATCTGAAGATAATTGAAAATTTGTATTAAGGTTTAATTGTGTCATTGATAGTTATGTAACTCATGTTAAATTTAAATTTTATGACTTTTTTTTACTAGATTATAGTTCCCATAAGACAAATCAATCAATCAAAATGCAAAGAAAGCTTCTGCCATTCCTGTATCCTCCCTATACCACTCACTCCACTTCTTTCTCAGAGTATGGATAAGTGCCTTCAGCACTATTTGATTTCTTAAGAGTCTGCTAAAAATGCCCTCCTTATTCACCCTCCAGTGTGTAATCTGACTTAAATAACCTTTCTGGCTACAGCCATCCTTTACAGTCTTATACCCTGGCAATCCTTTATCCCAGTCACATTCCTACCTCCCTGACCCCTCACCATCAGCATCCCCTTCCCATACCCTGCCCAAGACACACATATATACAACCTCATTCTCTAATTTCACAAATCTCAAAGTTCTTTGAACAAACAGTACATTTTTTTTCTTTTAAATCTCTGCCTTTGCTTTTGCCAGTACGATGCCCTTCCACTTTTCTCTGTACCTGGCCTGGGAAAAATCCTACTTATCCCTCAAGTACTAATATAAATGTCACCTTCTGTGTTAAGCCTTCCCTACCCTCTCTATGTAGCATCCATTGCTTCATTTTTGATTCTTAAAGCATTCTGTTCATGTCTTTGATAGCGCCCTTAACACATTTATCATAGTTAATTTTCTATCTGCCCATCTCCAGGCTCCTAATAGGGAAATCCTAGAAGGTTAGGTCATTGAGAGTTATTTAATGTTTTGCCCTCAGCACGCACATATAGTAGATTCTCAACAAATCATACTGATTTGCTACCAACATTGTTAAATAACTTTTATTAAGTGTTTCCTGTGTCTCAGGCACTGTGTTATCATTTAGATACATTATTTCATTTAATCTTCATATTCAGTTATCCCCAAATAACAAATTAAGAAATTGAAATTAGGAGAGTCAGAGTAGCTTAACCAAGGAAACACAGCAAGAAAGCAACAAAGCCAAAATATGAACCTATTCTCATCTGACTCCAGAGTTCATCCTCCTTTATACCAATAAGAACTGAAAAATAATTCATTAATTCTCTGGGGATTAATCAGCAGCTGAGAGATTCATTCTCTATAAGACCAATCCTGAGTGGTTAAAAAGGAGGATGTAAAAGAGATTCTGTCAAAAAAAATATGAGGTTCCCTTGGAAAGTCGAGTCTTTTGAATCTCATTGCAAAGGAATCTGCTGTGATCACTGACAATATCAGGTTGAAAGTGCACTACCTGGAAAAATAACACCTATACCTTCTTTTTGCAAAGAGTGAATGGGAGAAAGAAAAAAAGCCATTGTTTAGCCAAAGGGATGCTCTGGATCATCAAATGCTAAAACTACCCTTTTAAAGAGATCAGTTTCCAGATTAATTCATTAGTTTACACAAGGGCGTACAGCTAATAAGTAGCAGAACTTGGACTACAATCTCAATTTCCTCAGTCCCAGTTCAGTTCCCCTTCCAATAGTGTACTATATATTAGAGTTGCTGTGTTCATGTTTGGGGAAAAAAAAATGCTAGACCAAAGTAGAATGTCTTTGAAAGAAACAGCTTGATGCTTTTGGAGCTGGTCAGCTTCTTCCTAAGGCCTGTTACTATTTTGGGCTCTCAATAAATTCTGCCAGCTGTACATATAAAAAGGCAGGACTATTATTTAAGCTTCCTAACTCTCTGCATTTACTTCTCTACTTGCAAGGGCAAATTATCAGTTCATCTCTGCTGGACATTTTGAATATAGAGATTATATTAGTCCTTGACTTAGCCTTTAGATGTCCATTGATTTGTCTCTGGTACAATAAATGCACAAACCTACTTTCAGGTTAGGAGAAGAGAAAAGAAAGAAATCTAAACTGGTCTTTACATGATCTTGATTCTAATGCTGTTTCTTTCTATTGTTTTTCAGGGTGACGAGGAAGGACCTAGGTAAGATCATATTACTGCTGCTTTTTTGTTCTCTGAATTGAAGTAGAATGACATTTGTGGCCTTTTAATGCCCCATGAAATATGGACAGCCAAGGAACGGCACAGAAAAGGAATCTCCATCTTAAGCCAGGGCTTTGAAGATCTTATGTTGTGAGACTCTCATCTTCCTCCCCATCTCAGTTACTCCATTTCCAGTCTGTAACTTTCAGATAAAGGCTGACTTTAAAGTATCCAATGACAGTACTTTTCTTTATCCTTTAGCACATTCAGAATACCTGGCTAAGAAGAACAGATATTACACTAGAATGTTAATTAGGCTATCTTGCCGACTGACTAGATAAACTTTTGCATTGTTCTTTCTCATTGGAATTGGATTGCTTTTTTTTAATGGGGTCTGGATCCAATATTCTTTATTTCTGACCTATAGCATCTTTGTGTCTGGCTTATGATCTTGATCATAAGTATACAGAACTTTGTTTAGGGGGGAAAAAGAAGCTCCTTAGTGCTTCTGTATCACCATAGTTTGATGGAATTTAAAAGTGCATTTACTGTGGCTTCAATCTTGCAATGGTCCTGGATTTTGGTTTGCTTATCATTCTGTCATTCACTTCTAACAGTGACAGGTTCTAGAAATTGCTGCAGCTGGGCAATTTCACAATGAGGGACATTTGTACGATGTAAAATACAACATCCAAACAGGTCCCATCTGTCACATGGGCTCAAGCACTGTTGAGGCTACAAGATATCAGGCCACTGCTCTTCAATCTTAATTTTTAGCAAAAGCACCCTTTATCAAATGGATTTTAAGTAGAGCTCCAATGTGTAAAAATTTTTCTCTGGTTAAAATTAGGAACCACATTTCCTAATGAATCTTTTCTCTTCCTCAGATTAGACCCTGACTGGCTTTTGCAGAAGACTAGGGTTCCTCAGAACTCAGTTTGAAAATCACTATCTAGTTAAAGCCCTTCATTGAAAGAGGCTAAGTGAATTGTCCGAAGTACCCCTTCTTAGAAATCAAACAAATTCATTTCCTTCTATCTTCCCACTTCTTGACCCACTTTCTTAGTGCCTTTTGTAATTCCACATCTGCATTTTTGTGTGCTTCCCTCCCTTGGGACTGTGGTTTTCTGCCTCCACTCCAGAAGTGTATGAACCGACCTAGCTCCTTGTCTGCTGTGGCTAAAGCTACAGGCACCCTGCTTGAAACCTACCCAGCCTCACAGCCTCAAGAATCCCTTCAAACTCCATCCTCAGGAATAGGTCCCCTTATACTGTGGCTCAGTTTCTTCCTTACTTCCTTTTCCCCTTCATCCCTTCCTCCCTTTTATCCATTTAAAGTTTATTTGTTGTGACTGTACTGTGTGTCAAGCACTGTAACTAGGTGTACAATACATAGACGTGGTGTTTGCTTTCATGGATCTAGTGGGAGAAAAGAGTTAAACTGGGCAATGATACTGTGGGGGATGTGCTATAATAAAGGGAGTTTAGATTGCTTTGGAAAGGACTCCTAAGTCAGTTTTGAAGAATGAGGGGAGCTTATCAGAAAAGGTTGTATATAAACAGAACTCTGAAAGATGAGAAGGCAGGTAAAGGGGAAGCAAGGGTATGGATATTCCAGACATAGGGAGCAACTTGTATAAAAGCTCTAGACTGGCAAGGGAGGAGTAGAGGAAAGAAAGCAGATCCTTGTAAGCAGCCTTAAGGTATTTGAGCTCTATCCTGAAGGCAGTGGGAAGCCATTAAAGAATTTTAAACAGGAATTAACCTCAGTAGATTTGTATGTTTAAAGTCTTTCCTGCCAACAGAATGGAAACTGAATAGTAGGTTTATCAAAACAGTTGCCTCCTATAGTATAGGAGACTATTTAGACTAAGCTAGTGATGCTAGGAGCCTAAATCATCTTCTCTACTTATTGATCAAGTTTTCACCATTTTGCACAGACCTTAGGTTTAGACATACTCTTCAAATATCTTCTTGGCATTCCACCTCTTCTACTCTGAAGACTAGCTCTAGCTTCCTAAAATCCAGACCAAACAGCACACCGGACCTCCTTCTTCTCCAAAAAGAGAGTTCAAAGAAGACCATGATAAAGGATATATCTTAGTAGGTATATTGTATAGGCTCCACAGGAGAGAAGTGGCATTTCTGTTTTAAGGGAGTCTGATTATGAGGAACACATTTGTCTTTATGGCCACATGCCAGAGTCAGGTTGATTAGAAGAATACAAGAACTTTATGAAGAAAATAACTCCCTTCAGAGATACTATTCAATGTGAGATGCTGGCTTTAGAGTTTAATTACAGGTTAACTTCATGTCATTTTGACAAGACAGAGGTGAAGCATAGAATTTCTTTATTTGCAACCAAGATGTCAAGCTATCTTCCTGGAGCAAGGTTGCTATAGATGTCAGCAAAGATTCTTTTGGACTGGGATTTAAGAAAATCCTTTTTGGTACAATCTACACTTGAAAAACAGTTTCTAGTTTGGCAGAAAGAGGGAAGAGGAGTCATTTTCTTTTCAATGTCTAAATTCATACTTGTTGGTTCCACTCAGTTTGTTTATATGGAACTACCATTTGGCTCAGTTTATTCTAATTAGGATTTCAGGGTAGATTGCCTTTGATCTGAAATTTCTCTCACTTATGATATGCACTTTACCATTTCAACAAGCTGAACAGAATTTTGTTCCAAAGTCTTCTTTTTTTTTTTTTTTTTCTATGTACAATTTTTTTTTTATTAATTAAAGAAAGAATTAACAAAACAATTAGAAATCATTTCAATCTACATGTACAATCAGTAATTCTTAATAACATCACATAGTTGCATATTCATCATTTCTTAGTACATTTGCATCGATTTAGAAAAAGAAATAAAAAGACAACAGAATAAGAATTAAAACAATAATAGAAAGAAAAAAAACAAAAAAAACAAAAACAAAAAACCTATACCTCACATGCAGCTTCATTCAGTGTTTTAACATAATTGCATTACAATTGGGTAGTATTGTGCTGTCCATTTCTGAGTTTTTATATCCAGTCCCGTTGTACAGTCTGTATCCCTTCATCTCCAATTATCCCTTCTCTTTTTTTTTTTTTTTTTAATTAACGGAAAAAAAGAAATTAACCCAACATTTAGAGATCATACCATTCTACACATGCAATCATTAATTCTTAACATCATCACATAGATGCATGATCATCATTTCTTAGTACATTTGCATTGGTTTAGAAGAACTAGCAACATAACCGAAAAAGATATAGAATGTTCAAAGTCTTCTTTATTGCTAACAGTATTAAATGGGGGTTTGATATAAAAGGGAGATGGAAAGGAAGTCTCCCTGCACAGAAGGTAAAAGAGAAGTGAACCTGGAGGCCCTGAGTTCCAGGTCTGCCTGGATCGTTCGGATTCTTGTCCCCTTTGCCAGTATTCTTACCACATAACCATTTTCCCACTGTCTGCACAGAAGTCTACAAGAAAATTAGATACCAACCAGTCTCCACAATGATAGGAACATAGGAAATTTTGTCCTCTTGAAAAGTATTTGTGATAGACTGTTTTTTTTTGTATGCTGTATGGTGGTGGTCACATTTCATTCTTTTTCTATGTGACTATCCTGCTATTGCAACACCATTTGTTGAATTTTTTTTAATTTTTTGTCGGGGTGGGGGAGGCGTGTATGGGCCAGTAATCGAACTCAGGTCTCCTACATGGCAGGTGAGAATTCTACCACTGAACTACCCTTGCATCCCCATAATGGACTTTTTATTTCTTCCCTTCTTACCAGCTGGAATCTCACTGCCTTCTTTCCTGTTTTCATAACTTCCCTAGCTCTTTGTGCTGGTTTGAAAGGGTGTATGTACCCTAGAAAAGCCATGTTTTAATCTTTTTTTTTTTATTATTAATTAAAAAAAATTAACTAACACAACATTTAGAAATCATTCCATTCTACATATGCAATCAGTAATTCTTAATATCATCACATAGATGTATGATCATCATTTCTTAGTACATTTGCATAGATTTAGAAAAAGAAATAGCAAGACAACAGAAAAAGAAATAAAATGATAATATAGAGAAAAAAATAAAAATAAAAAATATATATAAAAAACAAACAAACAAAAAAAACTATAGCTCAGATGCAGCTTCATTCAGTGTTTTAACATAATTACATTACAATTAGGTATATTGTGCTGTCCATTTTTGAGTTTTTGTATCTAGTCCTGTTGCACAGTCTGTATCCCTTCAGCTCCAATTACCCATTATCTTACCCTGTTTCTAACTCCTGCTGGTCTCTGTTACCAATGACATATTCCAAGTTTATTCTCGAATGTCCGTTCACATCAGTGGGACCATACAGTATTTGTCCTTTAGTTTTTGGCTAGTCTTACTCAGCATAATATTCTCTAGGTCCATCCATGTTATTACATGCTTCATAAGTTTATTCTGTCTTAAAGCTGCATAATATTCCATCATATGTATATACCACAGTTTGTTTAGCCACTCGTCTGTTGATGGACATTTTGGCTGTTTCCATCTCTTTGCAATTGTAAATAATGCTGCTATAAACATTGGTGTGCAAATGTCCGTTTGTGTCTTTGCCCTTAAGTCCTTTGAGTAGATACCTAGCAATGGTATTGCTGGGTCGTATGGCAATTCTATATTCAGTTTTTTGAGGAACCGCCAAACTGCCTTCCACAGTGGTTGCACAATTTGACATTTCCACCAACAGTGGATAAGTGTGCCTCTTTCTCCGCATCCTCTCCAGCACTTGTCATTTTCTGTTTTGTTGATAATGGCCATTCTGGTGGGTGTGAGATGATATCTCATTGTGGTTTTGATTTGCATTTCTCTAATGACCAGGGACATTGAGCATCTCTTCATGTGCCTTTTGGCCATTTGTATTTCCTCTTCTGAGAGGTGTCTGTTCAAGTCTTTTTCCCGTTTTGTAATTGGGTTGGCTGTCTTTTTGTTGTTGAGATGAACAATCTCTTTATAAATTCTGGATACTAGACCTTTATCTGATATGTTGTTTCCAAATATTGTCTCCCATTGTGTAGGCTGTCTTTCTACTTTCTTGATTAAGTTCTTTGGTGCGCAAAAGTGTTTAATTTTGAGGAGCTCCCATTTATTTCTTTCTTTTTTCAGTGCTCTTGCTTTAGGTTTAATGTCCATAAAACCGCCCCCAATTGTAAGTTTCATAAGATATCTCCCTACCTTTTCTTCTAACTGTTTTATGGTCTTAGGCCTAATGTTTAGATCTTTGATCCATTTTGAGTTAACTTTTGTATAGGGTGTGAGATACGGGTCCTCTTTCATTCTTTTACATATGGATATCCAGTTCTCTAGGCACCATTTATTGAAGAGACTGTTCTGTCCCAGGTGAATTGGCCATGTTTTAATCTTAATCCCACTTTGTAAAGGTAGCCATTTCTTCTAATCCCTATTCAGTACTGTAATGTTTGAAACTTTAATTAGATTATCTCCCTGAATATGTGACTCAATCAAGAGTGGTTGTTAAACAGGATTAGGTGGAGACATGTCTCCACCCATTCTAGGTGGGTCTTGATTACTTTACTGGAATCCTGTAAAAAAGGAAACATTTTGGTGAAAGCTTGAGAATCTGAGAGAGCAGAGAACGCCACAGCACCACAAAGCAAAGAGTCTACCAGCCAGAGACTTTTGGAGATAAAAGAGAGAAAATGCCTCCTGGATAGCTGAAGAGGAAGCTAGCAAATGACGCAGTGTTGGCCATGTGCTCTTCCAGCCAAGGGAGAAACCCTGACTGTGTTCACCATGTGCCTTTCCACTTGAGAGAGAAACCCTGAACTTCATCAGCCTTCTTGAACCAAGATATCTTTCCCTGGATGCCTTAGATTGAACATTTCTATAGACTTGTTTTAATTGGGATATTTTTTTGGCCTTAGAACTGTAAACTAGCAATTTATTAAATTCTGCTTTTTAAAAGCCATCCCGTCTAAGCCCAGCTCTGCAAGTGAAATCATTGCCCTCCCCTCTATGTGGGACATGGCATCCAGGGGTGAAAATCTCCCTGGAGATGTGGGAGATGACTCCCAGGGATGAATCCAGACCTGGCACTGTGGGATCAACATAACATCCTGACCAAAAAGGAGAAAAGAAGTATAATTAATAAAGTATCAGTGGCAGAGAAAATTTAAATAGAGTCTAGAGGCTACTATGCAGGTTACTCTTATGCAAGCTTCAAGTAGACCTTACTACCTACCATAACCTGCCAGCCCCCAACCAGGACCATTCCAGCCAATCTTAAAAGACACCTAGGGCAATATATAAGATTCCACAAGGGTTCCATGCACTAGAGTAACTTTCCAGAAACCTACAACCTCCAGATGGGTCCCTGGTTCAAAAAAGTCCTGAAACCTAGCTCAGCCTCTCTAGAACATCAGATAGTCCCACTTCCCTACCCCACATTAGTGATAGACTCTTCCAATACCAAAAATTTAGAATTGCCATCCAAATAACGCCAAAGAGAGGTATGGAGAGATCAAAGTTGATGGTGGAATTATACACAGAAGATAGTACTTAACAAATAAATATGAATGCTGAATCATTAAGTTGATATCTCTGTTAGTCTCCAGTATTTTAGAGCAGCTAGAAGTAAAAACCTAAACTTGTGACATTGTAACCCATGTCAAAGTGTGAAATATGTTCTACAACTAATTGTGGTGCTGTGTTTTGAAATTTATAGCTTTTTTGTATATATGTTATTTTTCACAAAAAAAGGAAAAAAAAGTCAATTGTGATGATAAAGAAGTATTTAAGCCCTCTAGCCTCCTATATTCTGGGGCAGCTAAAAAATATGAAAGGATTGTATGGTAGCCCATGAGAAACTCTGAGATCTGTCCTGAAACCACTTGTTGAAGAGTGCTTTGAAAACTATTGCTTTTTTATTTCTTTGCCTTGTATATATGTTATACTATACAATAAAAAAAGTTAAAAAAAATATTTTAAAAAAGCCATTCCGTTGCTGGTATATTGCATTCCGGCAGCTAGCAAACTAGAACACTCTTTGACATGCAGTAGCCAAATATTATGCTTTAGGTCATGTCTATTCCTTGCCCTGAGTTTTATTGTGTAGTTGACTACTAATCAACAGCAATTGTAATCATAGCTACCATTTATTGAAAGTTTACTATGTACATAGTGTGTTATGTATGTTGTCATTTAATCCTCATACAAACCTTATGATGTACTTATTAGCCCATTTGTCAAGTGAGTAAATTAATGCTCAGAGAGATTAACTTGCCCTTGACCACAGCTAGCAAGTGGCAGAGCTAGAACTTGAATCTATGCCAGATTCAGGGCTCATGCCCTCAACCACCATTCATACAACCTCCAGGCCAGTACAGTTCTCTCTGTAATTCTTTATGAAAATCAGGAGTATTTGTGCCCTTAGAGGGTCATTTTGTTCTCATTCTTTTAACCTGGGAGTTCTTACTTGCTTTGACATTGAATTGTTTTAGCCTCTTGTTTTCTGCGACTGCTTTTCCTCTCCTTAGCCTCTGTCATAAAGAGATATTTCATCATACCTCATCCTCACACTGTGCCCTTGAGGGTCAGTAGCAAAAAAGAGGTGCTTTTGGACTCCCTGGGGGACAGCCAATGAAGTCTTCCTTTGACCCCACAGAAGGGCAGCCTGTTGCTTCTCTATCTGACAGTTTCCTCATATCCAGTTTACACAGTCATGTAGATGGCAGGCATTCTTGGAGGAACAAAGTTCTAATATGTAGAACATGGCTGCTAACCACTGTGGAATCATTTTTAAGAGGGTGTCTATGAAGCCAGGAATGATTTTTTTCCCAAGCAAAAAAAAAAAGCAATTTATACTACTTTTGGCAGCAATTTTCTGTCTTCTCTGTGCTATTATGGGAGATTTTGTGTTTGCTTCCTCATAGATTGGCTCCTTCTCTACTCCTTCTGGAGCCTGCTGAGAATTAATATATATTTGAGGAAAGGGGTAGCAGTAGGATCTGCTGTCTTGAAAACTAGTGGATGGTGGGAGGAAGTCAGAAAGAGAAAGACCCTTAAACTCTTGTCCTCATAGGAGAATGAGCAAGATCAATATTAAATTTTGATTTGCTGTTGAGATTTTCTTGATTTTTTTTAAGAGGAAAATGACTTTTTAATAGGGACAGCCATACTTGAAACTTTTGTAGACTTTTTCATTTTCAAAGCTGGCTCCTTTTGACTAAACACCCCTGCTGAAATCAGTGTAAATCTAACCCATGCTGTTTTCTATGATCAAACAGGAAGCATGTTCTGTAGGAATAGATGCTGAAGGAGAGTAAGCAGACCTAGCTTCTATTCTTGGTTCTGCCTGTGACTGACTCACTCTGTGACCTTGGGCAAGTCATTTAATTTCTCTATAATCTGTCAGTTTTTTCCCTGTAAATACTAGCTTTACCCTCCCTAACCTGGTTTGTGGATTTGTTGTGTGGAGGAATACAAGTCTTGCATCGAATATGGGGTAGAAATAATCTGCTTATAGATTCTCTAATTTGATAGATTTTTTTTTAATCTTTTCAATTTTGTTTCTTGAAACATTATCTTGGAGCTAGGTACTGTTTTTTCCCCATCTCAAATAACAACCATATATTCTTAGGCAAGATATTTCTCTTTCTATCTATTTGTAGAGATGAAAAGACTAAATCAGTGATACTCTTTGGTTTCTTTTGTCCTCTGATTACAGATTAATGGTTTGACTGTTAAATTTTCATTTCAGGAGGCCTAGCTGGAAGCCAAAAAAAAGGGCTCTGATAGTTGTGACATGAAATGGAACCATCATGGCTCCTTACTGTGCAGAGTAGAATTCTAACATCTAAGTTGAACTTCAGCTTAGAGTCTCCTTTTGTTTGTTTGTTTGTTTGGGGGTGCATGGGCTGGGAATCAAACCCGGTTTTCCCTCATGGCAGGTTAGCATTCTGCCACTGAACCACCCATCCACCCCCTAAAGAGTCTCTTAACAGTCACATTTCCCCTGTTAAGAAGTCTGTACTTTGTTTCTCCATGCCAGTGTGGATTATTTATCCATTATTTCTGCCAGATGAAGGATATAAGCCATGCTAATCATAATGCTGCATGTTTGTAATAAATGCAAGCCTCCTTGCTCAGTAATTGATTTTCAGATATTTGCCTGTGTGAGCCGCAGCTTATCTTGTACATGTTGTTGTAGAGCCAGAGAATCCATTTGTGATTAGAAAATTCACCTGAAGTTCCTCTTGCTTATCTGCCTAACCCTAGAAATGCTAGCTCGAAGTAGCCTCTACTCTAACGTGTATTTCCCTACCTCTTCTGACTTTAGAGTACTAAGAAAAAGGAGAAAGGAGCCTGGATGTCACTTTGCCTACTATTCTGATCAACTTTTGTTTTCCATCTAATATATCCAATATAGTAGTTATGATGCTTGGCAGGCCGCTTTATTTATATTCACTTCAAAGATTATCAGTATAGCATTTGCCACTAGTAGCTCTGTTCACTGATCTATCAGATGGGAAACACAGCAGAGGAATTCTTACGTTCATTTTTTACAACAAACATTTTAGAATGATTACCATGTTCTAGACCCTATGCTAGGCCTCAGGGATATAAGACTTTGTTCCTGTTTTTAAAGATGTTATAGTCTAGATTGAAAGAGAAAACTTAATAAATATAATTTCATACTTAATTGCACTATAATAATTATTATGATAATATATATTGTAAATAAGCATTTATTGAGTGCCAAGCATGTATCAGTACAATAATTACTTCCAGCATTTACATGTATTATCTCATTTGTTCCTCACAGCAGTTCTAAAAAGGGATTGATCTGAGATGAGAAAACTGAGTCACTCAGAAACAGACTATTTCACCAGCTCTACCAGTTTTCAGTTATGTTACCTCATGTGTGTATAACCTTTATGTAACTTTCCTTTTTCAAAGTCCAGCACAAATGTTTTTCTGATTATCTGTTCTGAGTTATTTGTACCCTATTCTATATCCAATGTATTTATTATAGAATGTCAGTGTAGTGCAGTGTTTAAAACTTTTAAGGGTAGGTAGAAGTAGATTTTTCCGGATGAAAAGGGTAGGAAGGCAATCCAAGCAAAGAGATCAGGAAGTAGAAAAGTTTAGAGGAATGAAAGCACATGTGCTGTGTGGGGACTCGTGAGAAACTCCGTGACTGGGCTGTGGCAGGAGATGAGGTTGAATCTACCTTGTAAAGGGTCTTTTATGCCATGTTGAGAATTAAAGAGTTTACACTGTGTTCTGTTGGACTTTACCCCTTGACTACATTTCCTTATCTGTATAAGAAATGGACAGGCTTCTGAATTTTAACGGTTTTTCCTCTAGTTACATCTCATGATTTGTTGTGGGTAAATTGTTTGCTTTCTTTATGCCTCAATTTACCTATCAAAATAGCACATCCTATTATACTTAAGGGACAAATATGCTGTGAAATATTGAAAGTATTCTCCTTTTGGGGTTTCCTCTTTTACATGGAAAGTGAGGAACTGAGATACAGTAGTTGGAAATTTGACCGCTCCTGCCTTCGTCTAGCTTAAAATCAAGTTTAGAAAGTAATTACCTAGTTCCTTCTAAATTAGTGGGAAAAAGAAATACTAAAGCACCAACCTTTCCTGAATATATTTAAGGCTATAGATGTTCTGCTTAAAATCTAGCCAAAGAATGAAGTTGATGTGAAAGAATGCCAGATTTGTCCCTGAGTTAAATCTAGTCCAAAAGCATTTAACTGGTGCCTACTTCTCTTCTCCCTTGTTTGTCTTCATAGCCATTTTGGACTGGTGTGTTCATTTGTTAATGCTGCTGGAATGTAGTATACTAGAAATAGGTTGGCTTTTATAAAGGGAATGTATTACATTACACATTTACAATTCTCAGTCCATAAAACTGTCCAACCTAAGGCATTTAGGGAAAAATATTTTGACTCAAGAAAGACAGATGGGTCCAGAATACCTCTGTCAACTGAGAAGGCATGTGGCTGGGGTCTGCTGATCCTTTTGCTTTTGGTTTCAAACAGCTTCCCTGGGGGTGTTTTCTTTCTGCATCTCCAAATGTCTGTCTGCATTAGCTCTTTAGCAGCTCTTCTGTAGGTGTCTACATCTCTGTTTCTCCAAAATGTTTTCCCTTTTAAAGGACTCCAGTTAAGACCCACTTGAATGGGCAGAGTCACATCTCCATCTAATCAAAAGGCCAGAAACACAATTTAGTGGGTTAGTTTCTATGGAAATAATGTAATCAAAGGTTTCCAACCTACAGAATAGGTCTGACCCCAGAAGATTGGATCAAGATTAAAACATGGCTTTTCTGGGGTACGTAATAGTTTAAAACTGGCACAACTGGCGTTAAGCATAATAGATTTTAGGAAATGACAGAACCCCATCTGTATTTTCCTTTAACTAAATTTGATGTCTTTGATCATGCACCCCTTCCCTGTAGGCAGTCACAGCAAAATTATTTTTAGTCCTATCTTTTTCATTTTAGGACAAACTTACTGAGCTCACGTATCTACTTGTTTCTTCCCAGTGAAAAGCAGGCAAGAAGTCAACAGTTCTATTTTCCTAACAACAGCTTCCAAAGGTCCTTCCTTTTCTTTGTACACTCTCTGGTTGAACTGCATTCATCTCTTTATCCAGAGACCCACAGCAAGCATCTGTAACAGATGCTGAGAGCACAAGATGGTGTTTTTGTTTCTTTTTTCTTTCAAAAGATAGTGTATATATATAGTTTAGAGTCAAGGAGTGCAGGTTTCCTTAAAATTAGAGCTGCAAGAAGGTAGCTTCACAACTTTCAAAAAGGTAGACAAAGACTGAGATAAAACTGAGTTACCCTAAATGGTGGGGGCCAAGAGCCTTGTGCTTGTTTATACTCAGCACATGAACATGAGTGGTTACAGGTTCATAAAAGAAATAAGCAGGAGTTTCAGGGAAGAAAAACACTTTCTTATATAAATGCCTAATTCCCCTCACTCCTTAGTTCCACTACCAAATTGTTCCTGGTAGATTGCAGTGCGTTTGTAAAATGGAAAAGCATTTTGTTTCCTCAGTGAGTACGTCTCCTTACCCTCTGATTCTATCAATTCTATTTAAAGGAAAGTGCGATTTACCATGAGAAAAATAGTACAGAGAGAGAGTAGCTGACAGAATTGCAGCAAAGGCAGGAAGAAAAGCATTTGTCAGCTGCCTCTACTTGCTGCTCTTGTCCTAGGTACTGTTGGGCAGTTTATCCCACCTACACAGGCATTGTCACTCAGACTAGGACCAGTAAAAATGAACTGAGCTGCCAACTTTGCTATGACTTTCAAGGCTGTCCAGAATTAACAGCTAAACAGCAATAAGAGTGATATCTTTATACTGAACATTAATTATGAGCCAGACCTACATATATTGTCTCAAAACTTTAAAACCACTCTGCGGGATAGTTATTCTAACATCCTTTTTGCAGATGAACAAATTGATGTTATAAGAGGTCAGGTGACTAAGTTGCACACAGTTAAAAAGTGACTCAATCAGGGTTAAAACCCCAGTCTATCAGGCTTAAAATTCTATGATTTCAACCACTATACTATAATGCCTTTATCAGTAGTTGGAAGATTCATATATGTCTTCGGTGGGAGCAAATGAAGCTAATGGATGGGACAGTGACAAACCAACAGGGGTTTGGCATTTTATCGAAAAATTTTTTTCATTTTCTTTTCTCAATGCTGACAAGCAGTTTGAGAAGAAAGTTGAGGTGGGAATTACCAGGAAAGTGCCTGAAATGGAATTAACAGGAACTTCTCTCCCTAGACAGGTAAACATTGGTTTACTCCCTAGCTTTTATGGAGCCAGTAACTGCCATTACCTCTTCTGAAAGAGTCACTGTTCACCCAGTGGCAGGTGCAGGCCAATTGTCGTCATGGCAACGGCAGGAGAAGCAAGCAGTTTAATTGCAGAACTGATAATTAACTGGGTGGTGGGATGGGGGTGGGGTGGGAGATACGGGGGGATAATTGTTGCAGGAGGAAAACTTTGCAATTACCAACAAGCTGCATAGATGAAAAGGCCAGGTACAGATGCTTCAGCCCAGCATGCCCCTGGCATTCGGCACTCATTCCCCCGGTTAGGAATTTTTGACAAACTTAAAATGAAGAGTTGAGTCCCCAGCCAGCCAAGCCTCTTTAAGGAACCACATGAGGAAAGAGGATTGTTGCATAGGCTGTGAAAAGAAATGCAGGGGGCCGGATGAATGATTCCCCTTAAATGACACCAGCCTGCCAGAAACATTCCAGAAATGCCAGCTAAACTCTGCTGGAAGAATTCATGCCTGGAAATAAAACAGGACTCAAAAAGCAAATCTGTCATGAAGTTTCTACTTCTGTGAATGGAATGCGGGAAAATGGTTTATCAGAAAGAAAATCAAAGGTTATGAACTGTTCTTTAGATATTTGAGCATTACAGCTATAGTTTGTCAGCCCCTCAGAGATTATAATGATGATAGTAGCTAAATACTCCACATAGATTCTCTATTTTATTTAATCCTCACAACAACCTAGGAGGAAGGAGCTACTGTTCCCCTCATAAAGATGTTCAGTACCTTTAAGATCACTGAAGCTAGGAAATCAGTATATTAAATACTGTTATTCTACTGATTGATTTTTATAAAATACAATCTATACTATTTTATGGGGATATCATGGTTCTAATCTAGAACAAAATCAGACTTAAGTATATATATAAACAATTTACAATAAAAAGGAAAACAGTATTTTTTTTCCTAGTAAAATAAGGTAAGCTACGAGATAAAAATTACCAAATGAACAATATTGTAGAATGTCCTATAGTGCTTTCAGATCTGTCAGGCTTATAATTTAAGATTAACCCTATATCCCAGTCCCAGATCAGGTGAATAAGTGTGAGTCATGGTTCCTTCATAACTTGTTTCTGTGGCTCAGAGTAGGTTAAAAGCTTGGAAAAGGAAGTGATTTGGTGATATTACATAATGCAAAGAGTGTGTCCTCTCTAATGATCTATTTTAACTGAACTTCCATGATATATTTATCGTGGGAAAAAAAAGTTAAATAGCAAAAATTCTTCTCTATTACAGAGGTATGTTTGTGTGTGAGAGATTGATTTTACTTTAATATAGTGTTTCTCAGTGGGATGGGAGACATAGCATTCATTCAGCAGCATTTGCAGACCACCTGTTTTCTTCCAGGCATTGACTTGGTGTAGGGGATATGTAGGTGAACAGAACTTTCAGGGTCCCAGCCCTCAAAGAGCTTACATTCTAGAATCTCAAGTAGGGGTGGCAGAATGTAGGTAATACGGCATTTTAAAACATTTTAAAGTGGTCCTTCCCTTAATACCTATTAAGGAAAATAAAATTTGCCCAGTCTTTTCAGCTGATGAGGAAATATGCAGATGATAGCATAAGAGAGCAGTGTAGGTTGACAAATCACTACTTAAAACTATGAGCTTCTCCTCGATTTTCCAGAGGTTGGACAAATTAATATCAAAATCTGGGAGCTCTACTGACACAATAATTATACTAAAAATGTAATTTTGCCTACAGAATAGAGATGGGTTTATTTCAAGGAGATCTCATTAATGTGCTGTTAATCAAAGAATAGTATACGCTCTGTCTTAATAGATTAGTACAGGGTCATGATGCAAAGGATTGTTGGCGTAATTTTAGTCTTTTGTTCTAAGAAAATAAACACTATCTAGAGGTCTAAATATGGAAATTGAAATTACTGGAGACAGAAAAGTAGTGTGGCCATGTTTTTTGAACTCTCCATGAGCCTCCTGTCATTTCTGCAAGATTCACTTCCTTATCCATTTGTTTAACAAATTTTATTGAATGTCTACTGTGTACCAGGCACTGCTAGCTGTTGGAGCGCCCCAGTAGGAAGCAAACCAGGTAAAGTCCTTGCATTCATGGTGCTTACTATACACAGTAAATACTCTCTCCTCATTTCAGGTATGTGCATCTGTGCTGTCTGCTCCACTCTTTTTTTTTTGTTAAACATGGACAAGCACCAGAAATCGAACCCGGGTCTCTGGCATGGCAGTCAAGAATTCTGCCACTGAGCCACTGTCATACTGCCCTGTCTGCCCCAGGTTTTGCAAGCTTAAAGAATTGGCAGTCCTCTTTCTAAGCCCAATTCTGCAAGGAAAATCATTACTGTTCCCCCCTATGTGGGACATGACATCCAGGGGTGAAAGTCTCCCTGGCGACATGGGACATGACCCCCAGGGATGAGCCTGGCCCTAGCACCATGGAATCAACAATATCTTCCTGGCCAAAAGGGGAAGAAGAAATGTAATAAAATGAGATATCAGTGGCTAAGAGTCCACACAGAGTTGAGAGGCTATTCTGGAAACTACTCTTTTTTTTTTTTCTTTTTCCTTTTTATCATCACAATCGACTTTTTTTTTTTGGTGAAAAATAACATGTATACAAAAAACAACAGTTTTCAAAGCATATGGCAACAGTTGGTTGTAGAACAAATTTCAGAGTTTGGTATGGGTTACAATTCCATATTTTTAGGTTTTTACTTCTAACTGCTGTTCCAAGATACTGGAGACTGAAAGAAATATCAATATAATGATTCAGCAGTCATACTCATGTGTTAAACCCAACCTTCTTGGTATAACTCCACCATCACCTTTAATCTTTCTATCATTATTTAGGGGTATTTGAGTTATGCCCATTCTAACTTTTTCATGTTAGAAGGGTTGTCGATAATATGGGATAGGGGAAAGAACTAGTTGATGTTCTGGAGAGGCTGTCCTCTTTGCATTTCAGGACTTAGCTCATCCAGAGACCCATCTAGAGGTTGTAGGTTTCTGAAAAGTTACCCTAATGCATGGAACCTTTGTAGAATCTTATATTATACCCTCAGTGTTTTTTAGGATTGTTGGGAATGGTTTTGGTTAGGGTTTGGCAAGTTATGGTAGAGACCGGTGTCTAACTGAAGCTTGCATAAGAGTGACCCCCAGAGTTTCCTCTCGACTCTATTTGAACTCTCTCAGCCACTGATACATTATTAGTTACTCTTCCTTTCCCTCTTTTGGTCAGGATGACATTGTTGATCCCATCGTGCCAGGGTTGGGGCTACTCTTATGCAAGCTTCAGCCAGATACTGCTAATTACCATCGTTTGCCAAACCCCAACCAGTATCATTCCTGTTAATCCTAAAGAGCACCTAGGGCTGTGTCTGAGATTTTACAAAAGTTTCACACCGTAAGATTACTTTCCAGAAACCCACAACCTCCAGATAGTTTCTAGGCCAGTTAAGTCCTGAAATCCAGAGGGGCCAATCTCTCCAAGAAAATCAACTAGTTCCATTCCCCTACTCCATATTGTCAACACCCCTTTCCCATGAAAAAGTTAGATTGGGCATAGTCCAAATACCCCTAAAGATAGGAGAAGGATCAGAGGAGAAAGAGGAGTTGTAACAGAGAAGATAAGATTTAACAAACGAGTATGATTGCTAAATCATTATATTGATATTTCTTTTAGTCTCCAGTGTCTTGGAACGGCTAGAAGGAAAACCTGAAATCATGGAACTGTAACCCATACCAAACTCTGAAATTTGTTCTCTAACTATTTGTTTACAATATAATTCAAAATTTATTGCTTTTTATGTATATACATTTCACAATAAAAAAATTTTTATAAGAATTGGCAACCACTGAAATCGATGTATGTAATGTGCAGTTATAAATGAGAATCTCCCAATGCATAGTTTCCCAGGTATATTAGGCTTAAACACTAGCTATTTAATTGTTTACTTGCTTTTGTAGGGTTTTATGGTCCCATAAGTTTGGCAAATGTTGCACATTTTACTTACTTTTGGAGTTCTGCAAGTACCACAGTATAACAAAGACTCTGAGCAGCCCTGTGATAATGAAACCTGTCTAACCCAGAATTCCTGAAGTTATTGACCAAAAAACTCTTCTAACTCATAATGCATACATATCCTTTAGAAACAGCCTTCTTCAAAATATACATTGGGGAATGTTGCACGTTATACCCTAGATATTGGGACCCATTGCTGATGATTTGTCATTCAGAAAGAAGGTATAAAAAATGTAAGATAATAAAGAATCCACATCTTCTTAGTTTGAAATCTCCTCCTTATTTTAATTTACTTAAAATAACAGAACTTCCAAACCATTTCTCTATTATATTGATATAATTTATTCCCAATGCAATTTGAAGTGTGGTTATCAAGGGTGTAGATAATGAAGCTGATACGCATTATTTGGAAAACGAGGCTTAGAAAGGGCCCCTTGGAGAATTTTTTTAATTGACATGAGAAAAATCAAACTTGGATGTTCATCATTCCATTAAAAAAATAAGATATCTATCACAAATTTTGCATTCTTTTCATCTTTGTAATATATTTTCTTTTGTTTCTTAACAATGACATCATTTGCTGTGACCCAGCACCCACCACATTGCCTAGCATAGACTAGGCAGTGCTAAGAGATCTTGAATGAATGAATGAGTCAAACACTGCTTGAATGAATGAATGAGTCAATGACTAGGCAAAATTCTAAATGCAAAATAGTGCAGAACAATGGCATTTTTTAAGCATAAGTCAGTATTATGGTGAATTATCCTTTTGTCTATGAAAGTGTCTCTGCACATCTAGTAGTTATCAAATGCTTATCAAATGTTGGGAGGGGCCAAGAAAATTATATATATATGTGGTAAATGAAGTACTGTTTCTAAAAATAGCATTATTTTTGTACTGATGATCATGGAAGGGCTCAGCATTTTGTGTGTCAGAAATTTCACTGATGGGATTAGGTCATAATGCCAAATGGATTATGTACCAGTTTTACAGTATTCTGACTTAAAGGCCAAGGCAGGGCAACTAGACCAAAACACCCTCTCTTCTGCAAATTTCTCATCAGTCATCTAGGGACAATAGCATCTACTCTGTCAGTATTAAGGTATTAATGATCAAGTGAGACAATATATGTTCATATTCATATGTAAGAAATGCAAATAAAAGATATTCTATACTTTTCAAAAATATAATGCACTAAGGTAAAATAGGACTGGATGATATAATTAAGACTGGTATTTTTAGTGATATTTTGCAATGATACCTGTGTTTTATGAGACATAATGATATTTGTTAAACAATAGTATTTCTAAACTGAGGTTCAAATATGAGTCATTTAAACAAGCATTTACCAGAAATAACAAAAGAAAGAAGAAAATTAAAACACCCTTACAATTTACACGGGTATCTCATTCATTATTCTAACAATTCTGAAATGTAGTTTTTCTTTTCCTTATATTTGTAGATGAAGAAATAGAATGAAGGCAAGAGATTTTTCCAAGGGCCACCCAGCTAGAACTATAAGTGGCAAGAGTAAGGATGTTAAGTAAGGCCTTCCCTATTCTACATTCCATGCTTATACTCTTATAGCTACTTTTGTTTCAAAACATGTGTCTTGTTTTCTCCTTTCTAGCCAACATGTTTCTACCGCTGACTTCTCAGTAAATGCCATCTTGTCTCAGGCCAGTAACCTAGGAGTCATCCTCAGTATCTCTTTCTTCACATCCCTTATCCAGTTAATAAGCAAATCCTGTCAGATTTACCCTCAAGTATATCTCAAATTCAGGGACCACCTCACCCCATCATCCTGGTCTAAGCCACATAATTTCCCTCTAAGAATCCTACTACCTTCTCCTTGCTGCTACTCTTACTCATTTTAGCTCTATCCCATTCCATTTTTCACTTATGAGCCAGAGTGATTTTTTAGGTTATAGAAAAGATCATGTACTTCTCTACTCAAAACATTTCAGTATGAGTTATATGATTCTGTAATCTGTGTCAGAATAATCTGGAGGTAGGAGAGTCTGTAAAGTCATATAAGATTCTGCTGCCACCTATCCATCTATTCTTATGCCTGTCAGTCACTCCATTGGTCACTTCTGCCACACATGAAGTTCCTTCCTACCTCAGGGCCTTGGTGCTTGTGTTTCCTTCTGCTGAGAAGCTTATTCCCAGATCGTTACATGTTCGCTCACTCACTTCATTCAGGCCTTTGTTGAAATATTACCTCTTTAGACCTTAATTCCTTACCCTATTTAAATTTTTTGCATAGTACTTATCACTACACAAAAGTGTACAGTGTGTTTGTTAATTTATTTTCTTCCCTACCAGATAATAAGTGTCACAAGGGTAAAAACTTTGTCTCGTTCACACCAGTATATTCTCTGTGCCTAGAACATAGTAGGCACTCAGTTGGTTTTTGAATCAATAAATAACTATGCAAACCCCATTGTCCCCATAGTGGAGAGAACCCTGTTTGGAATAGAAAAACCTTAGGTTCAGTTTATCACATTCTCAATCTGTCACCTTGTACAAGTCCATTGCCTTCAATAGTTATTTGTGACCCCGCTGTTCTCCACAAAATGAGGATAATAAAATGATGGAATTTTGGAGGGATTAAATGAGCAAATGTATATGAGTCCTTTAAAAATAGTGAGGTGTTATTTATACACATGAAAGAGAAAGTCTGCATATGATCTTCAGAGCCTGTTTCCCCTCAAAGACAGCACTGACAGACTTCATACAAATCCATTTCTTTCATTTTCTCTGTAGCTCTGTAACCTAAAAAACTTGGCAGAGACTACTTGGAAATGTTAGAATCTATGCCTAGACCCTTTCAGTCATCTTCAAATCCAGGCCCAAAGAACAACTTGACTGAGCTTTATGGCTCCCAGATGACAATATGAAATAGTCCTAAGCATAGTAATTTTTGCTAAGAACCAAGTAATGTTAAATCTATAGTTCTAGGGGCAGTTCACTTAGGCAGGGCTACCTCAGTAATAGAAATGTCTTCTCTTGGTTTTTCTGTCTTGTTTCTTTTCTTTTCCTCAGAACATATCAACTTTAGTTTAAATAAATGAGTAGCACTGTTTGTCATTACTCAAACCAGATCTCCTCTAGTGGTGTTTGGAATGAGAAAGCTTCATCCCATGAAATTACCAAACTGAGTTAGAGGAACTGGCCATCTTGTCTTGAGCCTTTTATATGGATGTGACTCCTTTCAGAGATTCTTACTTTTTGTTCTCTTCTGCTCCTGACCACTTAGCCTCTGTGGAGTTCTAAGTAATCCCAAGCCCCTTCTCCCTATACCTCATCTAAGGAGTCATTTTGCTTACCCTCTGACCAGTGTAGCCATCTGTTTTTCTGAAACACTTCTTAATAGAAGCTGACAGGTAATGCAGTGAAAGTTCTAGTTGCTGTAAGTTATGTCGACATTTGTAGCATAGAGCTTGCAGCAATGAAGTTCCTTACCAAGTAAGTAAAATCTACCTGTGAATGTGCTGTTGTTCACACTGAAGGAGAACATGAATCTGGTTCCTTCGTGCTGCTGCCTCCACTCTCATGCTGGGAGGAGAGGAGAGAGGTTGGCAGTGTGTTGGAGGCAGAGACTGTTACCTGCTTCTGGAGACAACTTGATGACTGAGACAGATTATAATACCAAGAAGAGTTGATAATCATGCCTTCCTGCCTCCTTTTTGGTCTTTAGGTTCTTTCTGAACTGAGTCAGATGACAAATGCTGATTCTATGTCACAATAATGAATGGGAAAATAAAAGAACTGGTTTTCTGTAATAATAATAAATAAAAGTATACTAGAATCTACTTATCAAATACTAGGTGCTATAAGTACTCCAAAATTATGATAGAATTCACTTACTGAATATTAAGACTTTTGCTGGACCAGGACTTCAGGCTTTTGTGTTAGAAGTAAAATCTTTTAGTTGCATGAGAAAGGCATGCTAGTAAGTAAAGGACAGGGAACTGTGTCAGCCCCCTTTTAGGCCTCTTAGAAACAGCATTCAGAATACAGTGGAACACTGATGGTCAGTGTCCGTGCTGCCCCTTCAGCAGCAGTTTCTGTTGCTATCCGCTCTAGTGCTCTGCTGTTATGGAAGCTCACCTAGCTACTTCCTTTTTACCTGTTTAAGTTCTGCCTTTCTTTCAAAGTTCAACTTAGTTGCCTTTTCTTCCATGAATCCTTCTCTGATCTTCCAGTTTTTATAGTTCATTTTTGGTCTTACCACTTTCTTTTCTGTTTTAAAATTATGTACATGCTGTATCATACCAACAGCCTGTGAACTTCTGAGTGGCAGCATCTGTACTTGATTTTTCTTTGCTCCATAACATATAGCAGGATTGTCATACTGTTTGCTGTATACATACATAAGCAATATTTCTTCCATGTTTTGGTCTTAGAAAATGACTGGCTAGAACTCATGAACCCTTGGTCATTCCTTAAATAGTAAGGATCCTGGCCATAATAACTAAAACTGACTGAGGGCTTACAGTGTGCCAGACACTGTTAGAAGAGTGTTGTGTGCCATAATTCCATTTAATCCTTATAATAACCCCATAGGGCTAGATACTATTATCACTCCCATTTTTCAGATATGGGAAATTAAACATAGAACCATTAAATACTTTTCCCAAGGTCACACAGCTAGTAAATGATAGAGCCAGGGTTTGACCAAAGCTGTCTAGCTGCAGAGTTTGTGTTCTTAGCCACCTCTCTCTGCTCCCTTCTTAGATCACCCTGGTAGGCTTGCACTGAAATAAAATTCTCCCATGCACATCTGTTCTAAAGATTTGTTTTAATCTAATTATTCAAGGCTGCTCTCTTTGATTTAAAACAGACTCACTGGTCCTGTGTGATCTGTTTGAGCCTTCCATGAAGAAAAAGAATGCAACAGGAAGAGCTTTGGAGAGAGTAAACTGTGCTATCAGGACTGCGACAGAAGAACCCCTGGAGAGATTTGACTAGGCAAGTGACAGGCTGTAGAAGTGCTTTTTGACAGCGGCCCTCTTTTCAGCTTCAGACTTGTGTGCTATGTACATGATGAGATAGGAGAATGCCTTCGAATGCTGCTATCTGGAAAAGCAGTGTGTGGGCTCAAATGTATTGTCTTGATACATTCCTCAAAATAAACAGACTTTTTGTGGTAAATCCTGCTTTACTAACTAGGGTCTTTTCCACTTTCTTTTAAAACAAGCTTTATAGACAGTTTTTTCTCTCCCTGCCAGCCCCCCACCCCCACCCCCCATCCCTCACTTTGAGTGATAGGGCTGACATCTAGGAAGAAGGAAGTAATCTCCTTCAAAGTTGTATCTCCATCTGACCTGAAAGTTGTTTACTACAGTAAGGTGATTGATAACAAGGTGTAAAGTTATTCACAACAGTAAGGTGATTGGTAACATATTGGAGAATGGACATCATAATTATAAGCTTATATAATGAAGTTTATATGATTATAAACTTAATTATAAGTTTTAGTTATTATGGCCAGGATCCTTACTATTTAAGGAATGACCAAGGGTTCATGAGTTCTAGCCAGTCATTTTCTAAGACCAAAACATGGAAAAAATATCGCTCATGTATGTATACAGCAAACAGTATGACAATCCTGCTATATGTTATGGAGCAAATGTTACTTACAAGGGAATTTTGAACCATAGTTCACAAGATGGGAAGTGCTTACTAAATCACTCATAAGTCCTTTTCCAGCATTGTACCTTATTTTGTAAGAAGAGGGTTTCCCCAACATTTATCCGTTGGTTCTAAAAAGAGCATGAATATGATGAAAGTAGATGGTGTATTTTAAGGCAATCATAATTTGGGACCTTTTCAGTTTTGAATTTGTACTCATTCATTCATTCATACTCCCCTCTTTTGGTGCAGTCTGAAAGGCATTTAGTTTCTTTATAACTATCTCCTGCTCTTTCAATTGTTCTCTATTATAACATGTCTCCTGTTTCTTATTGTGTTAGAACCTGATTGTAAGAAATAGAAATCCACTCAGACTAATTGATATAACACAGGCAGGTATAGAAAGGATATGAGTGCATTTCACAGGCCCTAATCGAAGGAAGTATCTTTGTGCCTGGATGAGATTAGAGTGGGAATTGGGGTTAGGACTAGAGCTGTTCTGTCAATCTCCTTTGTTCTTTGTCTCTTTCTCCTTTCTGCTTCATTTTCCTCCCTGCAGAGTAGCTCCTTTGTTTACTTGTATTCTCTCCTTACCCCTTGTCATTTCTGCTGGCCCTAACATCAGCTCTGGCCACAGACCTAGAGGATTTTCTGCTCTAGGGTTCACTGTTGCCTTACTGCAGTATTAAGAGAAAACCCAACCTACTTCGTCTGACTGTTAATTAGTTATCCTTAAGTTAAATGGTCATTTCTCTTCCAGTTTAGCTGTGCTGAGGCAGGGAGGGGGTGGACAGTCATGTAGTTTTTATAGGGCTTTTTCTTCTGAAGATGGGGGCAGGGCAGAAGGACAAATTGGGAAAAGCAGGCAAAATGAATGATACATTGCTGTACTACCCTACAGGCAAACTAATATATAGTCAAAAAATGACAATTTAGTTTTACTACCCACAATTCTTCTTCGGGGGGCATGAGCAGGCTCTGGGAATTGAAGCTGGGTCTCTGGCATCTGGTCAAGAATTCTGCCACTGAGCCAGTACTACACCACCCTACCCACAATTTTTACAATTAGTCAATAAAGTGCCCCTTAATGCCCACATTTAGTGTCCATCCCAACAAAAGTTCCATTTCTTTAACACTTAGCATTTTGTAGATATAGAGTAACAGTTATACAGCCTACTTATGGGTCTTAGCAGCACCCCTGTTTCTCATTTGCTGTGGTCTCTTTTTTATTTTTTATTTTTATTGACCAGTCTTCATGCATATGCATTCCATACATGGTTTACAATCCATAGTTCACAGTAGTGTATTTATCACCATGTTCATTTTTTGAACATTTGCATCACTCCAGAAGAAGGAAAAAGAGAAAAGAAAAAACTCTTACATCCCATACTCCTTACCCCTCCCTCTTATTGACCACTAGTGTTTCCATCTACCCAATTTATTTTACCCCTTATCCCCCCTATACTTTAATTATATTTTGTCACTCATCTATCCATACCCTGGATTAAAGGAGTACCAGATACAAGGTTTTCACAATCATCTAGTCACATTGTAAAAGTTATATCTTTATACAGTTGTCTTCAAGAATCAAGCCTACTAGAATACAGCTCACCAGTTTTAGGTACTTCCTCCAGCCACTCCAATACACCGTAAGCTAAAAAGGGATATCTACGTAAGAATAACCTCCAGGATAACCTCTCTAATCTGTTTGAAATCTCTTGGCCACTGAAACTTTGTTTGGTCTCATTTCTCTCTTCTCCCTTTGGGTCAAGAAGGCTTTCGCAATCCCTTCTGTCTCATCCTGGAAGTTCTGTCCCATGTTGCCAGGGTGATTTACATCCCTAGGAGTCATGTTCCATGTACGGGGAGGAGGGCAGTGAGTTCACCTGCCAAGTTGACTTAGAGAGAGAAGCCACATCTGAGCAACAAAAGCAGTTTTCTGCGGGTGACTCTTGGGCCTAGTTTTAAGTAGGCTTAGCCTACCCTTTGAAGAAATAAGTTTCATAGTAGCAAATCCCAAGATTGAGGATCAGCCTGTTGATTTGGTTGTCTCCACTACTTGTGAGATTGCTGTGGCCTTTTGCAAGCCAGGGTATATTAAAAAAACATGAATTTAGGGTCCCTGGACTTACTTCCATCTCTTACTAATTCAGGGATTATGAATTAGTTCCAACTTTTAGAGCTTCTGTTCCATGAACTAAAACATGAGGTTAATTTGTGCCTCACCAGCCTCCTTAATGTGCTGTGAGGAGCATATGATAAATGTATGATGGATGATTTTGTGAATAGTAAAACATTATACAGGTCAATTAAAGTAGAGGTGGGAGCAAAGAGATTATTATTATTTTGTTTGTTTGTCTAGCATTTAGCATGTGCTTCTAAGGAAAGGACCCTCTGGCATTGCTCACCTGTTAGTGCATGAATTTATTCAAAACTCATAACCATACAGAGTTTCAGTTCTCCAGCTCTAAAATTCAGAATTTGGAGTTCCTTGACTGAACAGTGCTATGGAAGGTAACACAGACATGCTCTGCTTCAGCATGCATATCATCATGGCTCCTATGTATGATATAGAACCTTTTGTTTTTTTTATTTTTTTTAACTTTTTTTATTTGATGATAGCATATATACAAAGCATAAAAAGAAAAAAGCAATAGTTTTCAAAGCACTGTTCAACAAGTAGTTACAGGACAGATTGCAAAGTTTGTCATGGGTTACCATATGATCCTCTCAGATTTTTCCATCTAGCTGCTCCAGAATACAGGAGGCTAGAAGGAATAAATGTTTTTTTATCATCACAATTGCCTTTTTTTTTCTTTTTTGTGAAAAATAACAATATATATAAAAAAGCAATAAATTTCAAAGCACAGTGCCACAGTTTGTTATAGAACAGATTTCAGAGTTTGGCATGGGTTACAATTTCATAATTTTCGATTTACTTCTAGCTGCTCTAAAATACTGGAGACTAAAAAAAAATATCAGTATAATGATTCAGCAGTCATACTCATTTGTTAAATAAACCCTACCTCTCTGTATAACTCCATCATCATCTTTGGTTATTTCCCACTCTTTAGGGGTACTTGGGCTATGCCCTTTCTATTTTTTTCATGTTAGAAGGTCTTTCAGTAATAAGGTGTCAAGATAAGGAACTAGCTGATGTTCTGGAAAGGCTGGCCCCTCTAGGTTTTAGGACTTACCTCGTCCAGGGACCCTTCTGGAGGTTGTAGGTTTTTGAAAAGTTACCCTAGTGCATGGAACCTTTGTGGACTCTAATGTATTGCCTAGGGTGCTCTTTAGGATTAAGGGGAATGGTTTTGGTTGGGGTTTGGCAAGTTATGATAGGTCTAACTGAAGTTTGCGTAAGAGTGACCTCCAGAGTAGCCTCTTGACTCTATTTGAACTCTCTCAGCCACTGATACCTTATTTGTTACACTTCTTTTCCCCCTTTTGGGCAGAATGGCATTATTGATCCCATGGTGTCAGAGCCAGCCTTATCCCTTGGAGTCATCTCCCATGCCACTAGGGAGACGTTGACACCTGGATGTCATGTCCCACCTAGGGGGTAGGGCAATTATTTCACTTGCAAAACTGGACTGAAAGAGAGTGTGCTGGTTTGAAATGATGTATGGACCCTAGAAAAGCCATGTTTTAATCAAAATCCCATTTCATAAAGTGGTAGAATAATCCCTATTCAATACTGTATGTTTGAATCTGTAATTAAATCATCTCCCTGGAGATGTCTCCCAATCAGGAGTGGTTGTTAAGCAGTATTAGGGGAGATGTGTCTCCACCCATTGGGGTGGATCTTGATTGGTTTACTGGAGTCCTGTAAAAGAGGAAACATTTTGGAGAATGAGAGATTTGGAGAGAGTAGAGAAGAAGGACATAGCCACGAGAAGCAGAGAGTCCATTAGCCAGCAACCTTTGGTGATGAAGAAGGAAAACGCCTCCTAGGGAGCTTCATGAAACAGGAAGTCAGGAGAGAAAGCTAGCAGATGACACCATGTTCGCCATTGCCCTTCCAGATGAGAGAGAACCCTGAACTTCAGGCCTTCTTGAGCCAAGGTATCTTTCCCTGGATGGATGCTTTTGATTGGACATTTCTATAGACTTGTTTTAATTGGGACATTTTCTCAGCCTTAGAACTGTAAACTAGCAACTTATTAAATACCCCTTTTTAAAAGCCATTCTATTCCTGGTATATTGCATTCTGGCAGCTAGCCAACTGGAACAGAGTAACAGAAAAGGTCCTCTGGAGGTGAACAATGAAAGAGGTCCTCTGGAGGTGACTCTTAGGTACATCTGTAAGTACGCTAAGCTTCTCTGCTACATACATATGCTTCATGAGAGCAAGTCTCAAGATCAAGGGCTTGGCCTATTGATTTGGGTGTTTCTAATGTTTGACACATTATTAGGGTATGGTATGGTTCTTATATTTAGGTGTTTGATCCACTCTGAGCTAATTTTTGTATAGGGTGTAAGGTCAGGGTCCTCTTTCACTTCTTTGGCTATTGATATCCAGTTATTTTATGCCCATTTATTGAAAAGACTGTTTTGTCTCAAGTTCAGTGGATTCAGGGGGCCTTGTCTAAGATTAGTTGACTATAGATTTGGCGGTCTGTTTCTGTGCTCTCGATTCGATTCCATTGGTCAATACTTCTGTCTTTGTGCCAGCACCAGTGGTTTTGACCACTGTGACTTTATAAGTTCTCAGATCAGCAAGTGTTAATCCTCCCACTTTGTTCTTTTTTTTTTAGGATGCTTTGAGCTATTCAGGGTCTCTTTCTCTTCCAGATGAATTTGGTAACTAGTTTTTCCAAGTCTTCAAAGTAGGTTGTTGGGATTTTGATTGGCAGTGTGTTGAATCTGTAGATAAATTTGGGTAAAATTCACATCTTAACCATATTCAACCTTCCTATCCATGAGCAGGGAGTGTCTTTCTACCTATTTTAAATCTCCTTTGATTTTTTTTTTGGCAATATTATGTAGTTTTCTGTGTGCAGGTCCTTTACATCCCTAGTTAGGTTCCTTCCTAGATACTTGATTCTTTTAGTCACCGTTTTAAATTAAATCTTTTCTTTAATTGATTCCTCATTTAGGTCATTGCTCATGTATAGAAACATTACTGATTTTTGCACATTAATTTTATATCCCACCACCTTGCTGAATTTGTTTACTAGCTCAAGTAATTTTGTTGTGTATTTCTAAGAATTTTCCAAGTGTAGTATCATGTCATCTGCAAGTAATGAAAGTTTTACTTCTTCCTTTCCAATTTGGATGCCTTTTATTTCTTTGTTCTGCCTGATTACTCTAGCTCAAACTTCTAGTACAATGTTGAATAATAGTGCTGACAGAGGACATCCTTGTCTAGTTCCTGATCTTAGGGGGAAAGTTTCATCTCTCTCCATTGGGTACAATGTTGGCTATGGGTTTATGCCCTTTATCATATTGAGGATTCCTTTGATTCCTATGTTTTGAAGTATTTTTATCAGAAAAGAATGTTGAATTTTGTGAAATGTTTTTTCAGCATCATCAAGGTGATCATGTGATTTTTTCCATTTTGTTTTGTTAATGGGCTGTATTACATTAATTGATTTTCTTGTGTTGAACCATCCTTGCATTCCTGATATAAACACTACTTGGTTGTGGTGCATAATTCTCTTTGTTATTGGATTCGATTTGCTAGTTTTTGTTGAGAGTTTTTGCATCTGTGTTCTTTAGGGAGATTGGCCTGTAGTGTTCCTTTCTTGTAGCATCTTTACCTAGTTTTGGTATTAAAGTAATTTGACTTCATACAATGAGTTAGGTAGTGTTCGTTTTTCTTCAGTTTTTTGGAAAAGTTTGAGCAGGATTGGTGTTCTTTTTTTTTTTTTTTTCGTTTGAATATTTGATGAAATTCACCTGTGAAGCCGTCTGGCCCTGGACTTTTCTTTGTAGGAAATTTTTGATGACTGGTTGAATCTGTTTACTTGTGATTGGTTTCTTGAAATCTTCTGTTTGTTCTTGAGTCACTGTAACTTGTTCTGTGTTTCCAGGAATTTGTCCATTTCATCTAAGTTGTCTAGTTTGTTGGCATATAGTTGTTCCTAGTATCCTCTTATGATTTTTTTTTTATTTCTTCAGAGTTTGTGGTAACATCCCCTTTCTCATTTCTGATTTTGTTTATTTGCATCCTCTCTCATTTTTAATTTGTCGGCCTTGCTAGTGGTCCATTGATTTTACTGAACCAGCTTTTGGTTTTATTGATTCTTTTTATTGTTCTTTTGTTCTTGCAATCCATTTAACTTAGTTCTGCTTTAATCTTTGTTATTTCTCTTCTTCTGTTTGCTTTGGGGTTTGTTGCTGTTCTTTCTCAAGTTCCTCCAGATGAGCACTTAGGTCCTTGATTTTTGCTCTTTCTCCCTCTTCTTCTTTTTTTTCTTCTAAATGCTCCATCTGGCATTTAGGGCAATAAATTTCCCTCTCAGAACAGCCTTTGCTGTATCCCCTAAATCCTGATATGTTGTGTTCTCATTTTCATTAGTCTCCAGATAGCTACCAATTTCTGTAGCAATTTCTTCTTTGACCCACTGGTTCTTTAAGAGTGTGTTATTTAATGTTCATCTGTTTGTGAAAGTTATTGTTCTTTGATGGTTATTGATTTCTAGCTTCATTCCATTGTGATCAGAGAAAGTGCTTTGAATAATTTCAGTATTTTTAAATTTATACAGACATGTTTTTTGCCCCAGCATGTGATCTATCCTGGAGAATGTTCCAAGAGCAGTAGAGAATGTATATCCTGGTGTTTGGGGGTATAATGATCTATATATGTCTGTTAGGTCTAATTCATTTATCAGTTTATTTAGGTTCTCTGTTATCTTGTTGATCCTCTTTCCAGTTGTTCTATCTATGGAGGAAATCTCCTACAGTTATTGTTGAAACATCTGTCACTTCCTTCAGTTTTGCCAATGTTTCTCTCATGTGTTTTGGAGCTCCTTGATTGGGAGCATAAGCATTTATGATTGTTATTTCTTCGGGAATTGTCCCTCTTATTAATGCATATTGTCCTTCTTTGTCTCTTATGATTTCTTTACATTTAAATTATATTTTGTCTGATAATAGTATAGCTACTCCTGCTTTCTTCTGGTACAGCTTGCATGGAACATCTTTTTCCATCCTTTCACTTTCAGCCTTTTTGTGTCCTTGTTTCTAAGATGTGTCTCTTGTAAGCAGCATACAGCTGGATTATATTTCTTAATCCATTGTGTCAATCTGTATCTTTTAATTGGTAAATTTAGTCCATTAACATTCAAAGTTATTACTGGAAAAATGTCTCTTGAATCCTCTTATGTTTTGGATTTTATTTATCAGATCTATTTATTCTTTTCCCTCTTTCTCTTTTTATCCTTTAAATTACTCTCACTGGTAGTCTTCAATTCTTTGCCCTCCTCCAGACCTTCATCTCCAATCTTTTTATTTTGGCCAGCAGAACTCCCCCTTTAGTATTTCTTGTAGGGCCAGTCTTTTGTTGACAAATTATTTCAGCCTTTTTTGTCTGTGAAAATTTAATCTCTCCCTCAGTTTTGAAGGGCAGTTTGGCTGGGTACAGAATTCTTGGCTGGAAGTCTTTCTCTTTCAGGATCCTAAATATATCATACCACTGTCTTCCTGCCTCCATAGTGCCAGTTGAGTACTCCTAACTCAGTCTTATGTGGTTTCCCTTGTATGTAGTAGATTTTTTTTTCTTACTGCTTTCAGAATTTTCTGCTTCTCTTCAACATTTAACAGACTGATTAGTATGTGTCTTGCGGAAGGCCTGTTTGAATTAATTCCATTTGGGGTTTGTTAGACTTCTTTGATTTGCATATTTACAGCCTTTATGAGGAAGGGTTGGAAAGTTTTTCCCCATTATATCCTCGACTAATCTTCTAGCCCTTTATTCTTATCTTCTTCTTCTGGGACACCAGTGTTTCTTATATTTGTGTGCTTTGTTTTGTCCATCATTTCCCTGAGATACAATTCATATTTTTCCATCTGTTTTGCCATTTGCTCTTTGTGTGCTTGCAATCAATTGCCCTGTCCTCTAGTTCATTTATTCTTTCTTCTGCTTCTTCAAATCTGCTGTTGTGTGTCTCTAGTATATCTTTTATTTGATCTACTGTATCTTTAATCTCTGTGATAGCTACTGTTTTTCTATTTATTCTTTCAAATTCCTCTTTATGCTCTTCTAGTGTCTTTTTTATCTCATTTATGTCATTAGCCATCCCATTGATTTTATTTAGCATAATTATATCAGCATCTTTGATGAGTTGTTCCAAAGTCTGTTTCTCCTCCAGTGTTTTAATTTAGTCATAAGTCTGGGCTATATCTGTCTGCATCATGATATGCTGAGTGAGCTTCTGTTGCCTTCAAGGCATGTAAATATCTTGACAGGGTTACTTTGGAAGTTGATTTCCTTCAGTACACTAACGCTTGTATTTGCGGGTTGGATGTGGAGCAGGATGCAGGGCACAACAGTGCAGTGACAGGTTACAGCACTTTATAGGAATGGGTTGGGCATGCTGCACTGGCACCTGTGAGCCTGATGTGCTGAGTGTGGGGTTGTGGAGATGTGGTGCGGAGACTGTGGGGGCGGAGTGCAGCTCAGGCAGGCCTGGTAGCACAGGAGCAGGATGTAGTGTGGGGGATACAGCGGTTGAGTGCAGCAGGAGGCAGATGGGGGAACTGAGTGGATGCACGGGGGCTGGTGCACAAGCAGGATGTGGGTGGGCACTTGGTATCAGTGTAGGGGGTAGGTGGCACAGAGGTTGGGCACAGGAGGGCAGGGTGCAGTGTCCTTGCATAGGTGAAAGAGTACAGGGGGCCCAGAATGTGGATGTACGAGTAGGTAGGGGTAGGGCACAGGTCGCGTGAGTTTTGGGATGTTGGTCAGGTTTGGGTGATGTCTGGTGGGTGGGGCCCTGGCACAGGTGCGCTGATGCAGGTGGGCGTGGCTGTTAGGGCAGGGGTGCACGTGTGTGCAGGGGAGGCCTGTGTAGCACAGATGCCCCACATGAGCATCTGCCAGGTGTTGAAGCAGGGCACATGTGCCCAGGCCCGGAGAGGGGAGGTGGTTCAAGAGTGTGCACGTGTGGAGCAGGGGATTAGGGTACAGGGGTCAGGAGGTCAATGTATGGATGCATGGACACCCAGAGCGAAGGATGTGGCTGTGAGCATGCATGGGTCTGTGGGCAGGGCCCTGATGTGCAGGGCTGGTAGGGACAGAGTCCTGGTGTGAATATCCAGAGTTCAGGGGCAGCCAGCTCAGGTTGGGCCTACTTGTGCTATTGGTGGCTATGGCTTATATGTGCTGATTAGGGCTTTACCAGAGCTAGGGGTTATGGCTGGGTGCATGTATGCACAGATCTGAGAGGTCTTTACCCTGATGTACACATGCACAGACCTGGGGGAGAGCAGGATAGGGTTGCATGATTATATGGGCTGGGGACAGGTGTGGCCCGGGTATGAAGGTGAGTGGCCGTGGCCTGGGTATGCAGGTGACAGCCTGCAGGGAACAGGCAGGGAGAGGTGGGGGTTGGGCTGAGCGCAGGTGCATAGGTCTCTGGAAAGACAGAGTGAGACTGCGCTTGTGTGGAAAAGGTGGATCAGACTGGGGCAGGTGTGTTCGGGATGGCAGAATGGGATGGGATTGCACATGGCATGTGGGGTTGGGGCCAGAGCTGTTGGAGCATGGTATGGGGGTGGGTGACGGGCTTCAGGTACATGGGATGTGGGGGGAGTGTCAGGGCATGTGAGGAGTAGCATGTGAGGGTACTGCATTTAAGTAATGCAGCTTGGCTTACTTCCTAGTACCCATCTCTATGTCCATGCACTCTGAGGGCTCGGGGCTTGTTTGAAAATGGGCGTGCTAGGCTGTTTGTACTAGCCAGATGGTTTCTAGTTCTCTGTGTCTCAGTTCTTCAGCTTTTACAGCTAGGGCTTCCCTAAGTGGTATAGAAGATCCTCCTAGTTCACTTACAGCCTGGAATCGCCGTCCCATTTGCCTTCCTGTCCCTTCTCTAGCTGTTTCTTGAAGCAGGGGTGAACTCAGCCTATCCTGTTTGCCACATTTCCAGAATTCCCTTAATTGTTTCTTACATTGCTTTCCAGGCAAAACTGCTTTTGCCTGGAGGGCAAATTCTTGGCGGTGGGGAGGATGGAACAACAGAGAGTAGTTTTCCAAGTCAGTCTTTCCCAGCCAGAACAAGATCAAGGACCCACAAAATGAGCACCAGCTGACTGTAAACTGCTCTGGGGAGGGAATGAAGGACGGTCTGGGCAGGGCCTCAGGAGCTTCCTCCACAGATTCCCAAGGCTGTGTTCTCTTGATTCAGCCCCTGCCAGGTAAATGCGGCCTTTCAGCTTTCTGCTGCAGCTCTGAGAAAGTGTGCCATCTCTGAGTTTCCTCCACCACCTTTGTCCAGGGCAGGTTAGAGCAATGGCTGCCCTCAGTGATCCTAGCTAATCAATAATAGGGTCAACAATTTGACTGCATCTTCCCCCTCCTGCTGGTTCTTGGGGAACTAGAGCTTTATGTCCCTCTTTGGCACAAACAAGCTATGCCAGGGGCTGGACCACGCTGCTGCCTGCTATGAGCGTGGCATCTTCCCATAATTCTGATGGTGACTTAGTACTAGAGCTAGACATGCAATTGGCGCACAAGTGATGCTTATGAATGAACAGATGTGAAATAGGTAGAAATGAATTGAATATAAAGGAAGTTCATTGTATCCAAAAGGGCAAATAGCTGTCAAGGATTCCACCTAAAGTTCTCTGGAAGGCCTGGGGACTACAGACTTGATGACTTTGAATGCTGTGGTTTTGATGAGACTAGAGAAAGCACATGTTATAGTTTGATCAGTGCTTAAAATTCTTTAGAACAGATTGTAAGTTTCTCTCTGTAGGATAACAGCACCAGTTTAATGTAAGTTGATCTAAGGTTGTAAAGAAAGGAATAAATCTCTAATAATCTTGGAGGGTGGATCTGTGCTCACGATTTTGAGAATGTACTCAAGACTTCAAAATTATACTATGAAACAGACTCCCTGATTAAGCAAATTGAGATTATCTCCCTGAAGAATCAGTTGCTAAGGTGACTTCTAGAATGGGAAAAGGCATTAGATCACTGCTTTCTCTTTTTATAGCCTTAAGGGACAGGCAGAGAGGAACTGACTTATTTACTAGGAACCATGACTATACTATGTATACCCTTTATATACAGTACTATCTCATTGTTACATTGATCCTGTGAGATAATTCAGTATGTAGGTGAAAAAACTGAAGATCAGAGAGGTTAAGAGACATGTTTAAATTCTTATAAGTGGCAGACCAGGATCTGGCTTTTTCCATGACTCCACATGGCCTACCAGTGCCAACCTCACCACCACTAAATATACATAGAGCCCATCAACTCCATCCCCATCCTATCTCCCAAAAGGAAACTCAAGCAAAGGCTAGCAAAATGGATTTACTGAGTTAATACATACTTCCTCTTCCCTCTTATTCATTTTCAACATATATTTATTAAGTACCCACATTATGCCAGAAGCAGCTCTGGCTGCTAAGGGTGTAGGCTGACTAAGACAGGTGACTTTCCTTCTCTGGTGGAATTTAATTCTAGTTCAGGGAAATAGATTTTTAAAACTAGCAAACCACTAATGAACAAAATAATTTCAGATAGTGATGTTAGGAAGGAAATGAAACAGGGTGATTTGATAGAGAGGGACTGGGGAGAACAAGCCACTATAGATAATATTTTCCAAGTACAGCTAAGGAGGTCACCTTTGAGCTGAAACTGAACTAAAAGAATGAGCCAGCCAAGCGAAAATGGGAATGTGCCGGTTTGAAGCTACTATGTACTCCAGAATAGCCATGTCCTTTAATCCTCATTCAGTATTGCTGGCTGGGTCCTTTCTGATTGTTTCCATGGAGATGTGTGTGACACACCCACTTGTGCTTGTAACTTTTTATTAGATGGTTTCCATGAAGATGTGTATTCACCCATTCAAGGTAGGGTTGCTTACCTGAGCCCTTTAAGAGGGAAAACCATTTTGGAAAAAGCTTTAGACCCAACAGAGCCTAGAGAAATGACAGAAGCCCCAAGCCAACAGAAACTTCACAGCAGAATAGACACAGATGTGGACAAATGGAGAGCAGAGACACGGGTGTTTGGAGATGCCTGGAGACAAGCAGACTTTGCCATGAGATGTTTAGCAAGCCAGAACCTGGAGAGTGCCAAGGAAAGCCAAGAGATGAAAGCCAGTCCTGGAGAAGTAAAATGAGGAACCCCCACAGAAACAGAGGCTGATTTGTTTTTTGAGACTTTCGATTTCTTCTTTTTGTTCATTCCTTCCCTTCTTTATATCCTCCCTCAATTCATTGATTTGATTTTTGATGGGGTTTTCCATGTCTGTTCGTATATTCTGAATTAATTGTTTCAACTCCTGTATCTCATTTGAATTGTTGGTTTGTTCCTTTGACTGGGCCATATCTTCAATTTTCCTAGTGTGATTTGTTATTTTTTGCTGGATCTAGGCATTTAATTATCTTTATTAATTTATTCTGGAGATTGCTTTCACTCCAGAATAAACTAATTAAGGTAAGGGGCCTTAAGGCGATGCCAGCCATACGGCTACCCAGCAACAGAGGTGTTCCTGACCCATTGGCCTTTCTTGAATGAAGGTAACCTCTTTTTGGTGCCATAATTGGGCACCAAATTATGAGCAAGGGGCCAGCCAATGCCAGCCACATGGCTACCCAGCAACAGAGGTATTCCTGACCCATTGGCCTTTCTTGAATGAAGGTAACCTCTTTTTGGTGCCATAATTGGGGCACTTTCACTTCCTTAGATCTGTAAACTTGTAACTTATTAAATTCCCCTTTTTAAAAGCCATTTTGGGGGGGTGCCACGATGGGGGCTTAGCAAGGTGTGTGATTTAGTTCGTCCTCCAGAACAGCTACTAAATAACCAGGAACAGTACAGAACAGCTCCTGGGGCCACATCAGTGACCAGACACACAGTGTACCCCAGTCTGGACCAGCTGGACCGGCTGCATGCCCCCCTAAAACCATGAGTTCGACAAACCGTGGCAGCCGGCGCCCCATCCCCACAGGCTGCTTCCCAGAGACTTTACCAGCAGCAGGGACTGAGCACAACCAAATGCCAATTGTGGAATTAATTAACAAATTCTGACAACTAAAAATAGGCCACCAGCTCAGGTGAACCTGGTCAAAGCAGAGGTCCCTCATTTTTGCCCCAGTGCCAAGGGGGCAGGGCTGACAGAAAAAGAAACAGAGGTTTTTGTGGCTGTGTTTCTACAAAGGATTGACTGCCTTTGGATACAGCAGCAGGACTTCTCAGGTTGCAACTGCCCCAGGCATAGGCAGAAACAAGCTTGTTTGAGGGCTTGTCTGGAACTTGTGCCTTCCCCATGGGAGGGCTGAAGCCCAGCTCAGGTGGAATCCCTCCCTTAAGGAATTCAGACACCAGGGCTTGGTAATTTGAAGCTGTTAAAACCAGCGTACAACCTCTCCTCTGTCTCTACCATGCCCCCAGCAGGGAGAGTCTGCCAAAGTTAAAGGTACCACATCATCTTATGCTGGTGGGACCTGCAGGCATACAAGCGCCACATACTAGTCAGGCTAAGAAAAACAGAGTCCAAAGACTTCACAGGAAAGTCTTTCAACCTGCTGGGTCTCACCCTCAGGGAAAACTGACGGAGATGACTCTTTCCTCCTGACAGGAGGCCAGTTTGGTCTTGGAATATCTGGCTGGGGTCTATAATACCTAAGTAGACCCTCTTCAGGGTGGGGGGTGAGGGGGAGGCACCATACAGGTAGGGAAAGAAACAAGAAAACAAAACTGAAAATTTCTCCTCTGTTAAATAAAACCTAAGCTAGAGGTCCAGAAAAAACTGAACTGAATGTCAAAGAACAGATAGACAACAAATTCATCCAGCAAGAAAACCCGAGGTAAAAGAAGTGAAAGCAATCTCCAGAATAAACTAACTAATTAAGGTAATTAAATGCCTAGATGCCAGCAAAAAATAACAAATCACACTAGGAAAATTGAAGATATGGCCCAGTCAAAGGAACAAACCAACAATTCAAATGAGATACAGGAGTTGAAACAATTAATTCAGAATATACGAACAGACATGGAAAACCTCATCAAAAATCAAATCAATGAATTGAGGGAGGATATAAAGAAGGGAAGGAATGAACAAAAAGAAGAAATCTAAAGTCTCAAAAACAAATCACAGAACTTATGGGAATAAAGGGCACAGTAGAAGAGATTAAAACAACAATGGAACCTACAATGTTAGATTTTGAGAGGCGAAGATAGGATTAGTGAACTGGAAGATAGAGTATCTGAAATCCAGTAAGCAAAAGAAAATATAGGGAAAAAATGGAAAAATATGAGCAGGGACTGAAGGAATTGAATGACAATATGAAGCACACGAATATAGGTGTTGTGGGTGTCCCAGAAGGAGAAGAGAAGGGAAAAGGAGGAGAAAAACTAATAGAGGAAATTATCACTGAAAATTTCCCAATTCTTATGAAAGACTTAAAATTACAGATCCAAGAAGTGCAGCGTACCCCAAAAAGAATAGATCCAAGTAGATATACTCCAAGACACTTACTAATCAGAATGTCAGAGGTCAAAGAGAAAGAGAGAATCTTGAAAGCAGCGAGAGAAAAGCAATCCATCACATACAAGGGAAGCCCAGTAAGACTATACATAGATTTCTCAGCAGAAACCATGGAGGTGAGAAGACAGTGGGATGATATATTTGAATTACTAAAAGAGAAAAACTGTCAACCGAGAATTCTATATCCAGCAAAACTGTCCTTCAAAGACAGGGAGAAATTAAAACATTTTCAGACAAAAAAACACTGAGAGAATTTGTGACAAGAGACCAGCTCTGCAAGAAATACTAAAGGGACCACTAGAGACAGATACAAAAAGACAGAAGAGAGAGGTGGAGAAGTAGAAAGAAAGACTATGAGTAAAGGTAAAAAGAAGGAAAATTAGATATGACATATAAAATCCAAAAGGCAAATGCTAGAAGAAAATACTACTCATACAGTAATAACACTAAACGTCAATGGATATAACTCCCCAATCAAAAGACATAGTCTGGCAGAAAGGATTAAAAAACAGGACCCATCTATATGCTGTCTACAGAAAACACATCTTAGACCCAAGGATAAACACAGGTTGAAAGTGAAAGGTTGGGAAAAGATATTTCATGCAAATAATAATCAGAAAAGAGCATGAGTAACTATACTAATATCCAACAAACTAGACTTCAAATGTAAAACAGTTAAAAGGGACAAAGAAGGATACTATGTATTAATAAAAGAAACAATTCAGCAAGAAGATGTAATAATCATAAATGTTTATGCACTGAGCCAGAATGCTCCAAAATACATGCGGCAAACACTGAAAAGAGAAATAAACACATCTACCATAATAGTTGGAGACTTTAATTCACCGCTCTCATCAATGGACAACATCTAGACAGGACCAATAAAGAAACAGAGAATTTGAATAATACAATAAATGAGCTAGACTTAACAGACATTTATAGAACATTACACCCCACAACAGCAGGATACACCTTTTTCTCAAGTGCTCATATATCATTGTCAAGAATAGTCCATATGCTGGGTCCCAAAGCAAGTCTCAACAAATTTTAAAAGATTGAAATCATACATAACACTTTCTCAGATCATAAGGGAATGAAGTTGGAAATCAATAATAGGCAGAGTGCTAGAAAATTCACAAATATGTGGAGGCTCAACAACACAGTCTTAAATCACCAGTGGGTCAAGGAAGAAATTACAAGAGAAATCAGTAAATATCTCCCGACAAATGAAAACACAACATATCAAAATTTATGGGATGCAACAAAGGCAGTGCTAAGAGGGAAATTTATTGCCCTAAATGCCTATATCAAAAAAAGAAGAAAGAGCAAAAATCAAGGAATTAACTGTCCACTTGGAAGAAGTAGAGAAAGAACAGAAAACTAACCCCAAAGCAAGCAAAAGGAAAGAAATAATGAAGATTAGAACAGAAATAAATGAAAATTGAGAACATGAAAACAATTGAGAAACTCAACAAAACCAGAAGCTGGTTCTATGAGAAAATCATTAAGATTGATAGACCCTTAGCAAGACTGACAAACAGAAGAAGAAAGAGGATGCAAATAAGATCAGAAGTGGAAGAGGAGACATAACTACTGACCCCACAGAAATAAAGGAAGTAATGACAGGATACTGTGAACAACTTTATGCTAATGAGTACAGCAATGTAGATGACATGAACAACTTTGTAGGAAGGCATGAACAACCAACTTTGACTTGAGAAGAAATGGATGACCTCAACAAACCAATCACAAGTAAAGAAATAGAATTAGTTATTAAGAAGCTCCCCAAAAGAAAAGTCCAGGATCAGATGGCTTCACATGTGAATTCTACCAAACATTCCAGAAAGAATTAGTACCAATCCTGTTCAAACTCTTCAAAAAAATTGAAGAGACATTTCCTGGCCTGGTTGTGTGTCTGTGTAGCTACATCCACGAGGACAGGGTGTTTTTATTCCAGTTCACACAAAGATGCTATGTAAACTAGTGTTGGTCATAATACAAAGTCCTTTCATGAGGTTATTATTTTCCTGCATTTATGCATTATTTTTTTCCTGTTCTGTTTCCCCATACCATGAATATTGATTTGCTATCTGTGCTCTTAAATAAAAAACCTAATTCACAGTAAACTTTAAATGGAGAACATGCAATAGAACATGGAAGAGGAGTAAATCTGAGACTTTCTCACCGAAAGCAATGCAAGAAGTTATGAAAATGCATGAGAAATTTTTTGTGTAGAGGAAATGTGATTTCATTATTACTGATTGCTCATAATTTGAATATTCTATAAATGAAGATACATTTACTTTTCCTACAAGTTACTTCTTTAAAATGTAATAAAATATACTCTCTCCATATATGCAATTTTCAGCATGGAAGGAAAGCGTGTAAAGATTCAAAGCATAATATACAATACAAAGAAAGTTGATAATATGAACACAACTGATTTGCTAACTATCATACATAAAAAAAAAAAATTGAAGAGGAGGGAAAGCTACCTAACTCATTCTATGAAGCCAACATCACCCTCATACCAAAGCCAGACAAAGATATTACAGAAAAAGAAAACTACAGACCAATCTCTCTAATGATAGATGCAAAAATCCTCAACAAAATTCTAGCAAATCAAATCCAGCAGCGCATTAAAAGAGTTATACATCATGACCAAGTAGGATTCATCCCAGGTATGCAAGGATGGTTCAACATAAGAAAATCAATTAATGTAATACACAGTATCAACAAATCAAAGCAGAAAAATCACATGATCATCTCAATTGTTGCAGAAAAGGCATTTGACAAAATTCAACATCCTTTCCTGTTGAAAACACTTCAAAAGATAGGAATACAAGGGAACGTCCTCAAAACAATAAAGGGAATATATGAAAAACCCACAGCTAACATCATCCTCAATGGGGAAAAACTGAAAACTTTCCCTCTAAGATCAGGAACAAAACAAGGATGTCCACTATCACGACTGTTATTCAACATTGTGTTGGAGGTTCTAGCCAGAGCAATTAGACAAGGAAAAGAAATACAAGGCATCAAAATTGGAAAGGAAGAAGTAAAACTATCACTGTTTGCAAATGATATGATTCTGTATGTCGGAAACCCTGAAAAATTCACAGCAAAACTGCTAGAGCTAATAAATGAGTACAGCAAAGTGGCAGGTTACAAGATCAACACTCAAAAACCTGTAGTGTTTCTATACACTAGTAATGAATAATCTGAGGGGGAAATCAAGAAAAGAATTCCATTTACAAATGCAACCAAAAAAATAACTAAAGAGACAAAGACCTATACAAAGAAAACTACAAGAAATTGTTAAAAGAAATCACAGAATACCTAAATAAATGGAAAGGCATACTGTGTTCACGGATTGGAAGACTAAATATAGTTAAGATGTCAGTTCTACCTAAATTGATTTACAGATGCAATGCAATACCAGTTAAAATACCAAAGACTTACTTTTCAGAAATAGAAAAACCAATAACTAAATTTATCTGGAAGGGCAAGGTGCCCTCAATAGCTAAAAGTATCCTGAGAAAAAAAAATGAAGTCAGAGGTCTCGGGCTACCTGACTTTAAGGCGTATTATGAAGCTACAGTGATCAAAACAGCATGGTACTGGCATAAAGATAGATATCTTGACCAATGGAATCCAATAGAGTGCTCAGATATAGACCCTCTCATCTATGGACAATTGATCTTTGATAAAGCAGTCAAGCCAACTCACCTGGGACAGGACAGTCTCTTCAATAAATTGTGCCTAGAGAACTGGATATCCATATGCAAAAGAATGAAAGAGGACCCATATCTCACACCCTATACAAAAGTTAACTCAAAATAGATGAAAGACCTAAACATTAGCTCTAAGACCATAAAACTGTTAGAAGAAAATGTAGGGAAATATCTTATAAATCTTATACTTGGAGTCGGTTTTCTAGACCTTGCACCCAAAGCAAGAGCATTGAAGAAAGAAAGAAAGAAAGAAATGGGAACTCCTCAAAATTAAACACTTTTGCACATCAAAGAACTTCATCAAGAAAGTAAAAAGACAGCCTACACAATGGGAGACAATATTTGGAAATGACATATCAGAAAAAGGTCCAGTGTCCAGAATTTATAGAGATTGTTCAACTCAACAATAAAAAGACAGACAAGCCAATTACAAAATGGGTGAAAGACTTGAACAGACACTTCTCAGAAGAGGAAATACAAATGGCCAAAAGGCACATGAAGAGATGCTCAATTTCTCTGGCTATTAGAGAAATGCAAATCAAAGCCACAATTAGATTTCATCTCATACCCACCAGAATAGCCATTATCAATAAAACAGAAAATGACAAGTGCTGGAGAGGATGTGGAGAAAGAGGCACACTTATCCACTGTTGGTGGGAATGTCAAATGGTACAACTGCTGTGGAAGGCAGTTTGGCAGTTCCTCAAAAAGCTAAATATAGAATTGCCATATGACCCAGCAATACCATTGCTAAGTATCTACTCAGAGGACATGAGGGCAAGGACACAAATGGACATTTGCATACCAGTGTTTATAGCAGCATTATTTACGATTGCGAAGAGATGGAAACAGCCAAAATGTCCATCAGCAGACGAGTGGCTAAGCAAACTGTGGTAAATACATAGAATGGAATATTGTGCTGTAAGACAGAATAAAGTTGTGAAGTATGTAACAACATGAATGGTACTTAAGGACATTATGCTGAGTGTGATTAGCCAGAAACAAAAGGACAAATACTTTATGGTCTCACTGATATGAACTGACATTAGTGAATAAACTTGGAGAATTTCATTGGTAACAGAGACCATCAGGAGATAGAAATAGGGTAAGATATGGGTAATTGGGGCTGAAGGGATACAGATTGTGCAACAGGACTGAATGTAAAAACTCAGAAATGGACAGCACAATACTCCCTAACTGTAATACAATTATGTTAAAACACTGAATGAACCTGAATGTGAGAATGATAGAGGGAGGAGGGCTGAGGGCACAAATGAAATCGGAAAGAAAGACGATAAAGATTGAGATGGTATAATCTAGAAATGCCTAGAGTGTATAATGATAGTAACTAAATGTACAAATTTTAAAAATGTTTTTGCATGATGAAGAACAAAGGAATGTCATTATTGCAGGGTGCTGAAAATATATGGTAAATTAATATTTTAAAATTTCAACTTATGTGTGAGACTAAAGCAAAAAATGTTTATTTGGTACAAGATTTATATTTTGACTAGTGCATTTCCTAATATAACTTATGTAGACTACTTAACTGAACACCATAAGTACATGGAACCTTGAGTAGGACATGAGATTTTGTTCGTTTGTCCAGAGTGATGCCCTGGTAAATCCCAGAGTGATTTGAACAGTGAATAAAAAAGTGTTTGCAAAGTCCCCTTTGGGGAATGGTGAGAATGGGGGAAAATTCAGCTTCCTCAAGTTGAACTGTTGATAGTCTCACAAGCAGTGTGGACAACCAAAGCTATAGGCTGAGCCCCCGGTCTTGGGGTTTGTTCATATGAACCTTAACCCCACAAAGTATGGGTCAAGCCTACTTAAAATTAGGCCTAAGAGTCACCCCCAAGAGAACCTCTTTTGTTGCTCAGATGCCCTCTCTCTCTCCAGCCAACACAACAAGCAAACTCACCCCCCGCCCCCATCTACGTGGGACATGACTCCCAGGGGTGTGGACCTTCCTGGCAATGTGGGACAGAAATCCTAGATTCAGCATCAAGGGATTGAGAAAACCTTCTTGACCTAAAGGGGGAAGAGTGAAATGAGACAAAGTGTCAATGGCTGAGAGATTCCAAACAGAGTCAAGAGGTTATCCTGGAGGTTATTCTTATGCATTAAGTAGCTATCACCTTGTCTTTCAGATGTAATGGAGAGGCTGGAGGAATTGCCTGAAAATATAGAGCTGTGTTCCAGTAGCCATGTTTCTTGAAGATGATTGAATAATGATATAGCATTCACAGTGTGACTGTGTGATTGTGAAAACCTTGTGTCTGATGCTCCTTTTATCTACCTTGTCACCAGACGAGTAGAACATATGGAATAAAAATAATTAATAGGGGGAACAAATGTTAAAATAAATTTAGTTTGAAACACTAGTGATCAGTGAAAGGGATGGGTGAGGGGTATGGTAGGTATAAATTTTTTTTCTGTTTTCATTTTATTTCCTTTTCCTCATAGATGCAAATGTTCCAAGAAATGATCATGATGATGAATATGCAACTATGTGATGATATTGTGAATTACTGATTATATATGTAAAAACGGAATGATCAAAACGGAATGTTTGCATTTGTTTGGTGTTTTTGGTATTTAAAAAAATAAAATTTAAAAATTAAAAAAAAAAAGCCATTCCAGGTCTGGTACATCACATTCCAGCAGCTTGCAAACTAACACAGAAGCAAACTAATTCTATGTAATGAAACAGGGGGTTCAGACCTAGGTCTGGCCACTTCTTTGGAAGACCAGCCACTTCATCTTTTATATATGAGGTCTGTGTGGTGTGTTTAACAGGAGAGCATGTTTCTGATTTATAATCTGAATATTTTTATTACATTTGGCATTATTCTTTTTCTGGGCATTTGTCAGTGGGGCTGATGATCTTGCTTCAAGAAGGCTGTAATCTATACAAGTCATGGAAATAACCTGGTTTTATAGGAGGAGAGCGAGCATAAGAGTTATCTGTTTCCTGGCAGAACCACATTTTAGGCCCAGCCAGAGAAGCTGCACGCTATATTCAGGGATGATAAAACCCAGCTATACCAGAGTCAGCAGGGAGTACAGATCCTCTGTTACACAGTATGCTGGTTTGATAATATTATGTACCCTAGAAAAGCCGTGTTTTAATCCTGATCCAATCTTAAGAGAGCAACTGTTTCTTTTAATCCTGATTCAATACTGTATGCTGGAAACTTTTGATTAGCTTTTCTCCATAGAGATGTGATATGCCCAATTGTGGGTGTGAACTTTTGATTACATGGAGATGTGACTCCACCCATTCCTGGTGGGTCTTGATTAGTTTACTGGAATCCTTTAAAAGTGGAAATATTTTAGAGAGAGTCAGAAATGACAGAAGCCTCAGAGTTGACAAAACTTCACAGTAGAACTAACACAGATATGGATACGTGGAGAACAGAGACAGATGTTTGGAGATGCTTGTAGCCCAGCTAATGTTGCCATGCGATGTTAAGCAAGCCAGAACCTGGAGAGAGCCAAGGAAAGCCAAGAGATGAAAGCCAGCCCTGAAGAAGCAAAGTGAGGAACCCCCACAGGAACAGAGGCTGAAAGCAATGGAGCCCAGGAGCAAGGGGCCAGCAGATGCCAGCTACATGACTACCCAGATTACAGAGGTGTTTGTTCCTCACCCATCACTGTTCTTGAATGAAAGTTGCCTCTTGTTAGTGCCATAATTTGAATACTTTCACTTATTAAATTGTGAACTTGTACTTATTAAATTCCCATTTTTAAAAGCCATTCCAGTTCTGGTATATTGCATTCCGGCAGCTTACTAACTAAAACACACAGAACTCAGAACCCAGGAAGGGAACCACTTGACAATGTGAACATTTATTTTGATGCCAGATGGGATTATTCCCAGGATATTTTTGGTTATCACAAAGGATAAATTCTGAAATGGTGAAGAGTGAAATAAAATAGGTAAATATATTTTTGCATAGGTAAATATGGACTAAAATATGTGGCATAAAATAAGTTTGGGAGTAGGTTTGGAGAATGTCATGAATTAAAAAAGGATCAAGGAGTATATAACTTTTAAAAAGATAAAAACCACTGCTTAGACCTTTGCTTCTTACCCTAGAGTCCATGAATGTAGAAAAAGGAATTAGAGACCTATTTGTAGTGTTTCAAAAATATGGATGGATACTAAGGCTGCTCAGGTTATCATTTAATTCATTCCATTTCTGATCATTCTTTCATTGGATTACTCAATATTTCAACAAATTTTTAATGAATTACCTACCGTGTACCAGGTTTTATGATAAGTGTTAGGGCATTCTTCAGATGGCTAAACTAAGAATTCTTACTTATGAAACATTTTAGCCATTTAGTTGGGACTCAGAGACAAGTAAGGATAATTACAGAACAATATTACATGTACCATGATAAAGATATTTACAGAGAGGTCTGAGAATCCAAAGGGGGAGGAGAATGGGGTCTTGGAGTGCTTCCTTGAAGAGATATTACTAAATCTAAGTCTTAAAAAGGCATATATAAATTAGCCAGATGGATACAAGGAAAGGAAATTTATGGCAGAGGAGAAATCATGTTCTATGTGTATAAGGCTTTTAATTCTCCATAGCACTTATACATTTTATCAGAATCATGTTCAGCTTTGAGTAACAGAAAAACTTGGTATCAATAACTTAAACAAATAAAAGTTTGTTTTATATATAAGTTTGGAGGGAGGTAACTTCTGGCTTTGGTTTACTGACTGATGATTTCAGTGCTGCCCTGTGTCTCATATTCCCTAGGATTTTCTTTTTCATGCTTGTTGTCTTATGATTGAAAAAGAGTTTTAGCTTTGGATATCATCTCCATGTTCAAGCGTGAGAAAGGAGACCAGAAGAAAGGGCATACCTCTGTTAATCAGAAAGTAAACACTTTGCCAAGAACACGTACTCTCCCAAAGCAAAAAACGTTATCCTTCTGTGCCATGGGCCTGAACTGGGAAATATGGCCACCCCTCACTGCAATGCAGGCTGGGAAACAAATATTTAACCCTTCCACCCTCAAAAACAGAAGTTAACAAGGAGAACAAGTTGGGAATGACTACTAGGTCAGCTTATATATAATATCTGCCAAACATATAATTTCATTTTGTCTCATAATAAGCTTGTGAGGTAGAAAGAGCAGGTATTATTTAGCTCCAGCTTACAGAAGAGAAAACAGGTTTAGAAGGTGAGGTAATGCCTATAGTCCCAGAGTTAAACATTGATTTAGTGATAAAAACAATAAAATAAATGCTGATGTTGCTTGTATGCTTATGATGCATCTTATTTTACGTATGTTCTCAATTCCTTCTCATGCATTCCTGTGAGTTAAGTTCTCCTTGTTTTAGATGTGAACAATCTGAGGTATAAGGCCGTAATGACAAAACTTGCCCAGGATCACAACACTAGCATGTTTCAGTTCTCCAGAATGCCAGCCTGATATTCTTCTTCTTCCTTCTTCTACTTTTAAAAGGTCAAAGCTTTCTCCTGTGGCTGCAGGGAATGTGCCATCTCACTGACTGCCCAGAGCCCTTAAAGTCGCTCGTGCCTCTGTCACTCCTTTTAATTTATGTAACCCACTCCTGTTTCTTCATTATTCCTTTTATGCTCACAGAATCCAGCAACACATTATTTCAAACATCCTACCATTAGGAGTGCATTTCCTTTTATTATAATAGCACCAACAATAATGAATACATTTTGTATCCATGCAGATGTCACTGGTGTTTTCGATGTTCCTATCTAATTTATGTTGAGAAATGGATGCATGAAGTATTGCCCAGGCTCCCATTACTCCAGAGGAAATGAGGGATGCCCGTGTATATGCATATCTTTTTTGCATTCATGCAGCAGATACAATGTTTGGGTCAGAATGAGTCGTATGCCTAAAATGGTAGTTTGGCCCTTTGCAGGAAGGGAGCTTTGGAGGTAATTTGCTATGCGTATTAGAAGCAGGTTTCTTTGTAAACGGATGTTTGGGCCTATGTAATAAGCACAAATTGTAGTCATACTTCTTTGGAAGGGAACCAGGGAAAACTGCTGATTAAGGACTCCATGTTTTGGTGTTCCCCATGATTTTCTTATCTTCATGTGCATAGCCAGCAAGCATTGCTGATGATCTTGATGCCAGGAATCACCCTGTCAGTCAACCACACTCTGGCACAACCTTCTTGTGTTGAGGGTAAATAGTGAGACGGAGGCCCCCTGGGCAACACAATGTGCCTAGCTTTGGATCAGTTATGTGAGTTGATCTTTATCTTGAGAGTTGGGCCATAAGATAAGAAGATGATAATAGCCTATGGGTCTGACCTGCCAGGTAATGGTAGGAGGTGGCTCCTTTGGGGAAAGAAAATACAGTAGTCTTCTATCTAGGAAATGGTCTCCCCTATTTCTGAAATAATATGTGGGTCAGAATGCTATAGACATTCAGCCTTGTCTATACAGGAATTTTGGGGGTAATGATTTTTTTTAGATACACTTTATAGGAAACCCATCCTTTCCAAGACTTGAGATCTCAGCAGTTGGAGAGTACCTGTAAGACCCAATATTTTGAATCCTCATTTAGGGGTTCTGGTAATTAAAAGCAAGGTTTACAGAATATAAGAATATCGTAGGTTTCCATAAAAGACTGCATATTTATATATACCAATTCCAGCTAAATCTTGTAACTATGCAAAAGTTGCCCCTCAATAAAAATTGACTGCCCAAGTTTATGATTACGATTTATTTAGTAACCTCATGGCAAAGTAAAGAAGGAACAGATACTGGAAACCAAAGTCAGAATGAAGCATGTCTGAGTGTTTCTGTGGAAATGTTTGTTTTGCCTTTAAACAACCACCACACACACAAAAAAAAGCCAAGAACTTTCCTTAAAACTTGGCCTGAGCAAAAGCAAAATTTCTATATCTCTAAGTGATCTTTAATCTCACCAGCTTTTTATTACTGGAAATATACTATCAAAAACCATGGCTGTAGAATTTCAGTATCTCTTTGTTTTGCAGAGAGCTCCCTGTTTTGACTTTTTTCAGTTTTAACTTTCATACAATGCATCACCTGACTCTTATATCAATACCTAAAAGGCATACTTATGAGAACTAGTTTTCCCAAATCTACAGAGAAATATAAGCACAGATAAGACCACTGCAGTAACCTTAAAGAGATTATTCTTCTTTGCCATCTTCAGAAAGCTACCAACACTTTTCAATACTGAAAAGTCTACAATTATATAGGAAATTCTGTAGAACTAAGTGTACTGTTTGGGGAAATTCATTAAAACTCAAATAATTCTAGCTCTAAGTTGAATCTCTGAAATCATATCTTCTCTAGTCTGACGAATTCTAACAAAAGTACCTGCTATATTTAATAGCCGAAGGTGAGAACTAAAAGGAAATGGCAAGAAGCAGAAACTTGCAAAGTTCTGCATGTCTGGGTAGTTCACCATTTCCTCAAGGACAGGATTCTAAGCATATTTTATTTAGCCTTTCTTGGTGTGCAGAAATGAGATGTTGACTTCAGGTTTCCATGGACAGAGAGAAGATTATGGATGCAGTTTATCCAGAGCATCTTTGGGTCAGAATTGCCAGAGACTAAAATCCAGACAGAACCTCTGGATCTTGGCAGCCATGTTGGGGTCAGAGCTTAGCCTCCATAGTGAGGAGGAAGGAGCCTGATTTTCCTTCAGTTCATTGCTGTAGGCTGAATTAAACTGATAAGCAAACCTGAGAACCAGCCTGAACTGCCTTCCCAAGAAGCTACCCATCTTTAAGGGAGTTCTGTAGCAAATGTGCCTTCAGGGGATGATATAACTAGAAGCAAAGCCATCTGCATTAATTTATCATGCACATGTCTTTTGCCTCCTAAAATGCTCAAGGTTCCCCACCATGTATATAGTAGAGGTTTCTAGTTTCTAAGTCATTGTGTTTAAAATCTGTTCTATGATTGAGCTTGAGAGAGTACTAGCCGCAGCAAATATGGCACGCTATTTGCTGAACTCTAGTTGTCTGTGCTTCAACTCACAATCTTTTGTGGTGGTTGTTCTTAACCATGAAACAAATTCAAGATGTTTAAAATATTTTCAACAATAAATAGCACTTACTAAATCAGAGCAGGTTGGTGCCAAACTTATGTATTTTCTGAAACTGTTAATCTGAAATAAAACAAAAATTACAATAATAGCAATCATTTCTAAAGTATTTAGCTTGTGCCAGATACAATATTAAGAACTTTACATGAGGTGTTCCTCTTTTGTGTCCACGACTATTCTTTTCCATAGTGGATCTATTTTACAGATGAGGACGTGAAAACTCAGAAAATTAAGTGAATTTCCCACGGTTACATTATCTATCTCAATTCCCAATATTCCTTTTTGTGGTTGTTAGCAACCAGAAAGTTGAACAGACACCGTCAGCCTTCTGAAGGCAGTTGGCTCTTCCTTTTATCAGAGTGTGCAGGAAAAGCCACTGTGCTCTGAAGACCACCCACACTAGTACATTTTTGCCCCAGTTGTAACAGCTGCTGACACTTAAGTCAAAGTGATGCTAACGTGGAAGGTATTCACAATCCATCCCAACATGGTGGGAAGAACTTGAGCTTTGCAGTCAGACAAACCTGGGCTCCAAATGTGGTCAGTCTTCTTCTAAGCCTGAACCTTTTTTTTTTTTTTTTTTACATCTTTCACAGAAATGGAGTCAAAATTGGATGAAATGTTACATATAAGTACCTATTATAGTGCATGGTACTTAGTACTCACTGAATACATTTTTTATGATGCATAGTTGCTTAAAATGTCAGTTTGCTCTGTTCATGTTAGCAAAAGGTTCCTCAACACCCGAAGGGTTTTGGCACTAGCAGGAGAGTGATTAGAAAATAAAATGCTCCTCTGTTTCCCAAAGGCAGGAATTCTTTAGAAACGATTTTGCTTTTTATATTCTGTTTTCCCCACCTAGGTAGGAGATGGGCTGGTGTTTTCCTTTCTGCCCTCCGTGTCCTGTAGCTTTCCCCAAAGTTTTCTCTCATCTCTCCTTTGTGATTTCCTTAAGTGCTTTTAATGGCTGCTTGACACTAGAAAGATATTCCCAGCAGGGATCCAATTTGTAATCACTGCTTCTTGCTTGATGTGAACTAGTGGGTGACCTCTGGGAAAGGACTAAGATGGGGGAAGCAAACCTCTTCTCCAGCAAAGCAGAATAATATGTTCCCGAGCAGCTCACAGGCAAGGAGTGGCTCCAAAGACTGTGCTCACACCTTCTTCCACTTCTCTTAGGCATGTCTGGACATGTAATTGGTAGAAGATTATAGTATGGGTACATTCCCATATTCTTAAACACTACCATCAGCAACAATCCCATCATCACTCTGAGAAAGGGTGGAATAGCCTTAGGAGCAGGCTACATACAGGTAGAACCAACCAGCCATTATGCCAGGGCCTGCCATTTGGGAGCCTGTACTACCCTGCATGTTCTTTGCCTTCTAGTTGTGACTATTATCACAGAAGGGAACCTAATCAAGGTACAGGGAAATTGAGGAAAAATGCAAATCCCTGTGTGCTCATTCCACGAATACTAGACCCACAGCCACTAATCAGGACTGTAAGTGATGAATCAGGATACTTGCCCTCAAGCAGCAGCTCTCTGTCTAGAAGAAGAAAAGCCAAGGATCTGTGTTTGATAATACTATCCAAAGAGACACAACGCCAGGGAAATGGATTACACATTAAGTGCCTCATGCCCAATTTTGTATGACCCTCTTGAACCTTGTGGGCTTAGCTCCAAACCATACAGCCACCCTTTCATGGAGAGTCTCCAGTGTCCACCACTATTCAAGCCCTCGTCCTGAATTCTTGTCCTTTTCACCTCGAACTCCACTTCTTAGCCCTCCCAGACCTTCCAGAGTTAAGAGTTTGTAAGGAATTATCATGTTTTCGGTTAAGACTTACTGCTCAGAGCTGCGTCTCTGCCCTACTCTAAGTTCAGCCTTGCCTCTATGGCATCTGTTGATACACATCCCTCATTTGCATTGCTTCCAGTTCGCCCAGTCTGACTGGCCCTTGGAATCCTACATTCTACTGTTCTTTCATGAGCAGTATATTTGCTGGATTCCCCTTGGACCTACTAGCAGGACCTTGTCTTTATGAGTCTGAGAAGTGAGTGATGAGTGGTCACTAGGCTGGAGTGGTCAACTGTCTTCTTGGAAGATGTAGGTCTTAAAGGCTATTTATGATTTAAGTAGGGAAGAAGAAAGGATATGGATATTCCAGGTTGGGGCAAGGGAGGTTTTTGCTATGACTTAACAGCTGTTAAAGTCATCAGTGTGAAGGAGGAGTTTGGAATAGAGCTGCCACAGAGATTTAAGGATTATCTGTGTATTTTAATACCATACTGTTACGACAAGGGAGCAGGTGACAGGAAGAAAATCAAGACTTTAATATGGAGTTATGTCAGATTCATGGATTTATTTTGCTCTCCTTCTCCAAACAATTTTTACATTCCCTATGTTAGGCCTAATTTGAGAGTCCAGGGTTTGTCCTGTGCCATTCACGTCAATTTAAATGAGTAAGAGTTAAGTGGGTGATCATCTTATCTTTCACATAGATTAGTGGTTTCCAGCCTTGGGTTCCAGACCCCTACCAGATAATCTAATCCCATTTCCAAAGCGTGGTCTTCCCTTCCTCTTCAGTGGGGAAGAAGGGGCATAGTTAGAAACATATTTAGCCATCATAGTCCTTGAGTTCCACAATGGCTCCTCCCATTGCCAGAAATTAGAATAGGAAACTTAAAAAAAGTAATTCTGTTGGCTTTTCTTAAATTCCAATACGCAAAATTATTACTTTTTTTTTTTAACTTCTTTTTTTCTTTCTTGCATATACTTCAGCCAAGGGCCCTAAAACTACTTTTTTAGAGAGGAGTAGCTTTATTGTTTTACAGCAAATGTTTTTTTAAATTTACAAACAACCTCCAAAAGAATTCTCTTGTGTTTTTCCCTAAGTGGTTGGCTGATATATTTATTTTGTTGTCATTCCATTTCCCCCACCCCTCTGTGCTGGGCTGAGTAAAGATTGCACAGGGATGTTTTAAGTAGTGAGTGGGTGAATGGGTGGAGAAAGCAGAAGATGTACATACTTTTTGTTAACTTCTCCTACTGGAATAGAAAACCCATCAGATATATTTATTGTCCTGTATAATACGCGAATCTGATTGGGACTCATAGACTGAGAGAGCCTTAGAGAGCATCTATTCCCAGAAGAAAGGAAGGGAGCAGAGCATTTTGCAGTGAAAACCTACTCTGTGCAGGGCACTATCTCTCACACAATTGCTTATTAAGCCTTTACCATGTTCCAGACACTTTTACATTCATAAAAAACCTAGGAATCATTGACCTTATTTTATAGATGAGGAAAACAGAGGTTCAGAGGAGTATGTTTTATCCAGGGAAACTCAGTAAGTGGAAGGACTAGATTCAAATTGCAGAACCTGTGCTCTTTTTGCTCCTCTCAGTCTGAAAGCGAAGCTTGAGAGTTCTGATAGCAGGGAACTCTGCCATCCAGATTGCCAATAGATGCCACTCAGGTATCTTTAAAGGGTATCTGGGCCTTAAACTTGATTCTAGGAAGCGCATTTCCCTTTGGGGTGCCTTTATGGTATAGGTATTGTACCCTTCTGGCAGCTATTGGGCCTTTAATTGGCCTGATGGAGAGTAATTACTTTCCAGGTATCATAAATAAATCTTATAATGCCTGATGTATATTGAGACGGAGCCATAAAGAGATTCTTCTGCATATGAGAGGAAACGGTTCTAAAGTGGTAAGATTATGCCATTTAGATGTCACAGCAGAGCTGGCTTCAGGAAAAACTAGGAAGAAGGCAGAGTATGTCTTTAAGAATCATTATATGCTTCTTTGGGCACCCTGTATATCTATATTCTAGTTCTGGCTCTTTAAAGATTATCATTTCTCTTTCCCCAGCAAAATTACTACTGCCTCATCCCATCAGCTTCTAAAATGACAGTTGGTTCTCCCAAAAAGTCATCTATGCTCAAGTGGTTTATGGTGGTCTTTTCTTGTAACATATACTGATTTTTAAGTCCAGCTAGCAGCTTGGCCAGAAGGGACTGAATGTAGTACCTTAAGTCAAAGGAATGCCTTTAATAGGAACTTTATGCTTAATGGCCTGTGGGGAGATCTTTTGAATTGACAAGGCCTTGTCTATTTCTCACATATCATGTTGGATGTCTGTCACTTCCTCCAGTGCACAGGGCACCCCTTTGAATTCAGAATGATGGCTCTTTTAAATCGTAAGAATGGGTGATGATATGCAAAGGATGGGAACTTGCAGTGTCAGGTTCCTCCTTTCTCTGTTTGCTTTGTCTCTCCTGTTTGGTGTTTTCGTGTGTTTGGGGACATCTTCCTCTCTTCTGGCCAGACTAGTGCTCCCTCTCATCTGACAGCACTGAACTAGAATCCAGGGAGAGCCTCTGGTAGGATTGGCTGAAGGTAAATTGGGTGTTACGTTCATCTCCATGTTGTCTATATCAAGCACGGGGTAATTCCTACAGTCCAGATCTGATAGCTGTATCACAAATATTAGAATATTGAGCATGGAGAGTGTAACTTTCTCACCTTCTCCATTTCCTAGAGAAACTTACAACTAGAGCTTTTACTGCAAGGGCAGGGATAAGATTGAATAATTAAAAAAATGAGGAACAGGCAAGGGAACCTCTGAAATGGTTCCGTTTTACAAACATCTCCCTACTTATGCTCATCTGAGAGATGTGATGGCAAAGGTGACTGAGTTTTTCCCCACAGTGATTATTAACTAGGCTGAAGAAACATCCTCAGAATTTCCTGCTTCCCCATTCCAGAGTCCTCTCACTGCTGCTCGCTCGTATGGGCTTGGACTCTTAGATAATTGAGTCTGACATTGTCAAAAAGAAAGCCCTGAACTTTGCTTGGGAACAAGTTGCCATTCACTGCAGACCACCACATCATCAGTTTGGCACCTGCATTTTCCTTCCAAGCTGAGTCTCAGACCTATGCTGAGGATATAATTACATTTGAGCAGCCCAGTGCCTATCTACCCCTCCCCACACACACATGCAGGTTTTATATTGAGTTACCATTGGGTGTTTTTTATTATTTTCTTTTCTCCCTGAAACACATGTATGTGCTGCCTTGGGGAGTGCTGCACAAAACAGAGCCTGAGTATTTTAAACATAACCTTTGTTCACAGTTTGAAGTGTGGTAGACACCAGATGGAGCCCTGGCACTCCTCTCATCTTCTGTTCTTTCCCCTCCATTTCCTCCTGTCTTCTTAGAGAATGCTTCAAGCATGACCTTTGAAGATAAGCATTAGGAACTGCTGTTAAGATATTTTTTCTCTCAACGTACCCTCTCTACTTTATCTCTAGACCTTCTGAACTCTTCACAGCTCCCTGAACACAATGAGCTGTTTCACATCTCCAAGACTTTGTTCAAGCTGCTCTCTGCACCTGGCATGCCCTCCTCCTGGCCCTGTTGTCTTCCTGGAAAATGCCAATCCATCTGTCAACACCAAGTAATGAAGTCTTTTCTGGCTCTGTAGGTGGAGTTTTCCACTTCCTTCTCTCATAGCACCTAGTCTACATTCTTTGCCAGACTGTGAGCTCCTTAATGGTAGGGAGTCTATCTGATTCATTCTGTATTCCTGACACCCAGCCCAGTCACTGACATGTAGCATGGACTCATTTGGCGAGAGATGAAAGAGAAATGACCGACTTCAGGTTGGGAATAATATAAAACTGTTGACTTTGGTCGAGTGTTCATTACTATTTAGTCAGTATACTAAATACGTTCATTATCTCATTTAATACTAAATCAACTCTTAAGAGATAGATATTGATATTTCTCCCTTCTTGAGTTGCATCCAATACATACTTATGCACCCATCATTTTCTATCCCAATATTCTGTTTTATTTCCTTCATAGTGCTTTCCACAATCTGAAATTATTTATTATTTGTCTCCACTAGAAATGAAACTCAATGAGAACAGGGATCTTGTCAGTTTTGTTCACTACTACATTCTCAGAGGTAATTACAGTGCCTAATTTACTGTGTGTGTTCAATAAATACTTGTTCAGTGAAAGAGTGACTGACTTGCCATTTCACAGATAAGAAAACTAAGGCTTAGAGACATTAAAGAGCTTTGCCAAAGTCACTCAACTCAGAAGCTGAAGAGTTCGGATGGGAAGTTCTTTCTTACTCCATAATGGAAGACCCTCACATAGTCTGTTCTATAGGTTTTCCTCAAGCAGACAGAGCTTAGTGCTCTTGGGAGAAAGATGTGCTTTTCTGTTGGATAGAGCCTCTGCCTTGAAGGTCAGCCTTCCCTCCCTTTCACTTCAATAGCTAAATGTCACCTTCTGAGCCAAGGCATCTTGTGAGAGATAGCATGTGTTGCCACCAAGGGTATTCTAGTTCCAGGCATGTTGTTTAAGATGGGATAAAAGGATGAAGGAGACACAGATTCAGGTCACAAGGAGCTCAAATTGGCAGATACATGTATAGTACAATCCAGCTATGCTAAGATGCACAGAATCCCTGAACACCTGGAGTCTGCAAGGACAAAGCAGGAATCTGTCAAATCATACTTATCCTGGTTCCCTGAAGGTAGACAAGGGGATATCATCTCAACTTAATTCAGACTTCATCCTCTAGTGGGGTGGGTAAACATCAGCTGAAGTCTTCAAAGGTATTTACTATACAACCTGAATAAAAGGGTGAGATGTTGGTTCCTCTTCCCTCAGGACAGATGGAATTGAAATTGAAATTGATGCCTCCCCCAGAGAAACTCTGTCTTAAGTCAGAGGATGGTATCTAGATGATAGGCCCTAGATTTGTATAACTGTGATTGGCAGAGTGTTCAGGAACCAGGGGGAAAATCTAAAGAAAATGACCACCTTGTAGCATGAAAGTCACAGACTAGCTGCAGTTGTAAAACTGAGAAATCTTTCTTGTCTTTTTTTTTTTTAGGAATTATCAGGATCCCCTGTAGCAAGAAAGATGTTTTCTTATAAGTGGTGCCTAAACTGTAGTTTGAGGCTGCCAAAGCCTCAGAAAATCTTCTGCAGAGATTGCTAGCATGAGACATTAACAGTAATCTGGCTGGATACATACAGCCAAGCTAATTTCACCAGCTCCCTTGTATGCTTCCTCCCATCATCATTGAATCTCCCTATTCAGTACAGAAAACAGAGGCCAGGCCTCAGTTGTAATTCCAGCTCTGCCTATCTGTGGGATTATGGGAAAGTCACTTCATCTCTCTGTTCCTCATTGTCTTCATTTGTAAAATAAGCATGTTAATACAATTTCACAGAATTTTGATGAAAACTGGTGAGTGATTAGCACATTGCCTAGCAAGTAATACTAGCATTCACTTATTGAGTACTAATAGTGTATTGTTTTCACTTTACAGATGTAGAAGCTAATTTAAAGAGGCATCTTGCCCAAAGTCATACTGCTTATGTGTGCTAGAATGGGGTCTTGAAACCATGTCTGTGATTCTAGGGTTGTGTAGTCTTTCTACCACCTGTTACAGCCATTACTATAACTAACCAATTCTCCTTTTTCTGAATCCATGCCTCAGCTAACATTTTATCTAATGGAAAGAGGAAAGCAATGAGTTAGCATTTCTTTATACCCACCTTAGCCTGGAAGTCTTACTACAACTCTCACTTCTCTCCCTCTATAGACCATTAGAGTCGAGTTTGGATGGTTAAACTCTTGGAAACCAGGCCTACCTTGAGCATGGCTTATGGCTGGATTGTGGAGGGCTGGAAGTTGCCAAGCCTGCAGCTGTTTTATGGGGGAAACCAGGGGGAGAATATTTCCTTGGGGGTGAATTTATTCCTCAAGTTTCCTTGCTTGGAGAATGCAAGGCATAAATTTCCTTTTCTTTCACCATCATTGATGTCTCATACCGTGCTTCCAGTCCACTGGCCACACCCATTCTTTACCAGTAAAGGTTATTTGTTTGTAAGAGAAATCATTTTATATTAGACAGCATTTTAATCCGCACCTAGTACCCCTAGTGGTTATATGTACCTGATCATTGTGGTGACAATTGGAAAACAAACGTAGCCTGGGTTCAGTCACAGAAGGAGGCTGCTATCTGTGAGATTCCTGGGTGGATCTCCAAGACCAGCAAGCTGCCCACAGTTTTCCTGGGAAGGTGGTAGCCTCAAGAACAATAATACTTTGTAAGATTATTTTGATAATTCACTTATTCATTTAAAAAATACTTGTGGAAGTTTTTCTGGTGCTAGGCATATTACTAGGTGCCAGTAATATAGCTGGGAATAAATTAGTTAAAATCCTCCTCACCTCAAAAAAACTTCATGTAGTGATCACTGTGCTATAAACACAATACAATAGTGTATTGTAATAGTGTAGGAGTTGGGGGGCGGGGGCTACTCTAGATTGCTTGGTCAGGGAAAGCCTCTGAGAAGGTGACATTGGAGTGTAAAATGAATGTTAAAGAACCAGTCATTCTACAGTGTGTGGAGAAGAGCTTTTGAGAGAGAGAGCATGGCACATGCAAAAGCTTTAAGGCAAGAATAAGCTTAGCTTATTTGAGAAATAAAAAGAAAGCCAGTGTGTGGCGTGGAACCAGGTTAGAGAGGTAAGCAGGGGCCAAATCATGTAGGGATGTAGGGCCACAGGTTTTATTCTAAGGGTTATAGGAGGTCAGTGAATGATTTTTAAGTGGGGCAGTGACATAATCTGTTACACATTTTAAATTATTACTCTGAATGAAGCTCGAAAAATAGACAAAAGTGAGGTAAGAGTAGAAGCAGGAAGACAAGTCCAGGGACAACTTCAGTAAGTAGTTCAAGCAAGAGGTGGTGGTGGCAATGGAAAACAGTAGTAAACAGACATGGAATAGGTTGTGCTGTGTACATTGACAAGACTTACTGTTGGATTCAGTGGGATAGGAAGATGATGGGCTCCTGTTTAGCACAACATTTGGCACATAGAAAGTACTCAGTAAATGATAGCTGCTGTTATTATTAATAAAAAGCCTATTAGCAAAAACCAAGAAAACAGGCTTGAGAAGGAATCTTGAACCCACTCACGTGACAACATGGTACCTACAGTGCCTGTGTGACAACAGTGTTGGTACTTCTCTTTTGTTAATGACATTCTTAGAGACAAAGCGGATGAGTGGGTTGCAGGTATGGTGTTATTACTCAGGCGCCAGAACCTCTGACTTACAGTCAGTTTCCACTCTCATCAATTCACCATATGATTTTTAGCCTCTCTTAGCTTTTGTCTGATGTCACTAAATAACTACAAGATGTTTTAAACACTTACTGTGTGTAGGTACATATTTTATATACATACTCTATGTATATTAATCTCACTTAACCCTCCCCACAACTCTTCCGGATACATACTAAACTGTCCTCCATTTCCAGGTAGGAACATAGAACTCATAGTAAGTGGCAGCTCTGACTCAAACCCAGGTGTTTCTGGCTTCTAAATTCAGTTAAAACCTTCTGCAATATGAGGAAGTAGCATTAGTCTCCAGGGTTAGTATGCATCCAACTTCCAGCCACTTCTAGACCTCAGTCAAGGTCATCATGGAAAGCAAAGGCACTGAAAACCATTCTGTGACACTAATTATAAGCCTGTTCAAACAAATGAGATTAGTGTTGAGAGTGTATTAATTAATTAACTCTTTCTTCCTCTCCCTTTAAAAACTTTTAAGATACAGCAGCTGATGCAACAGGAAATTTGAAGTCCAGCATTTTATTAAATCTTCTGTTGAAGATTTCTGTGGAAGGACACTTCTTGAGAGAGATTTGGTTTCCATCATTCATATGCCAAATGAGGATGAGGAAATCGGGTCGATATATTTTCTGAAGGTGTGGGAAGCAGGGAAGGTAAACCCTTGGGCTATGTTCTGCTTCTAACCACCCCCCTGCCACCTCCTAGAGTTGCCTGGGCCCTAAAAGAGGGTACAGGAAAAGGCTCCTTTCAGACCTTACTACAGGAGATCTTCTGTTATGTGAAATCCGGCAGTGCTGAGGGAGGGCAGAGATTACAGAAAGCCAACATAAAGGCAAAGAAAAGGAAATGCTTTCTGCCCCCATGGCATTTTCCTTTTGAAGTTAAACAGGAAACTGAATTATAACATGGAAGTTATTTTGGAGAGGAGGAACAGACACACATGCATGCCGTGTTGCCAAAGTCCTCAGACTTCGAAACTGCCCCAGTGTTGGCCAGAGTGTGGGGAAAATAGGCATTCTCATACCTATATGAGTAATGATTGGAAATCAGTAAAAGATGATTTCTGGAGGGCAGTTTAACAGTAATGTATCAAAAACCTTTAAAAATACATGCCCTTTGAGCCTTAAAGAAATGGCTGATTTCTTAGAGAATTTCTCAGAGAAATGAGTGGCAGGAAATAAACAAAATATGCCTATAGCACCTTGAAGGGCCAGAAAGTAGGAAATACTCAAAACAAAACAAAACAGAACTCTTACGTCAAAGGGACATAAGAGCCAGTTAAAACAGCCTCCAGTGGCCAAAGCTGAAACAAAATAAATAAAGTTGTTTATTAGTTTCCTGGCTGCTAAAACAAATACCATACAGCTGGGTTGGCTTAAACAACGGGGAATTTACTGGCTTACAGCTTTGAGGCTACAAGTCCAAAATTGAGCCATCAACAAGGTATTGCTTTCTCCCTGAGGACTGAGGCATTCTGTGGCTGGCTGGCAGTGATCCTTGGTCCCAGGCTTTTCCATCTTAGGGCAATGCTCGTGGCAGCATCTTTTCCATTCTCTTCTGAGTTCCCTTGACTTCCTAGTTGTTCATCAGGCTTCTACTCCTTATGTCCAATTTCCTTTCCTTATAAGGTCTTCAGCGCTGTTGGATTAAGGCTCACCCTCATTCAGTTTGGACACACTTTTTAATAACATCTTCAAAAGTCCTATCACAAATAGTTTTTGTAAGTATGGATTTAGGAGTCAAACCCACAGAACCCATGGCTGGGACCTACACATGCCTTTTGTGTGGAACATGATTCAATTCCCAACAAGTAGCATTGGATTATAGCCTAAAGGCTAAAAGGAATATCCATGAATCCATACTGATATAAATAAATAATTGAATAAATAAATAAATAAGGGCAAATAGACAAATCTTTAATGCAGAAAAATCCCAGATAATTTATGTAGATTTTCCACCTACAAGGAAGAGGAGATTAAATCCCAATTCCTTAACTGTGGGCTGCACATAATGAGAAAGAATACAATATGAAAAGGGAAAAAAGGAGTAACTTTACAGTGGAGAATCTCAGCTAGGTGATCCAGGTCAACAACCATAGTGGTAAGTCATTTTGATAGTACATACCTTTAGTATGATGTAATGAAAATGGCACCTTAACTCTGTGGTCTTCCTCTCAATTACACATAACTCCAATTTTATCATGAGTAAAAACATCAGACAAGTCCTAGTAGAGACACTGTACAAAATATCTAGCCAGTACGCCTCAAAACTATCAAGGTTACCAAAATAAGGAAAGTCTAAGAAACTGTCATATCCAAGAGAAGCGTAAGGAGAAATGACAGCTAAATTTAATATTGTATCCTGGATGAGATCAAGGAATGAAAAAAGGCATTAGGTAAAAAAAACTAAGGAAATTAAAATAAAATATGAATTTAGTTAATAATAAATATACCAAACTAATGTAAGATCTTAATAATAGTGAAAATGGTATGGGAGCACCCTTTCCTATTGTTGAAATTTTTCTGTAAGAGTAAAATGAGACAAAGTGTCAATGGCTAAGAGATTCCAAACAGAGTCAGAGGTGATCCTGGACGTTATTCTTACGCATTAAGTAGATATCACCTTGTTGTTCAAGATGTAGTGGAGAGGCTGGAGGGAATTGCCTGAAAATGTAGTGCTGTGTTCCAGTACCCATGTTTCTTGATGATGATTGAACAATGATATAACTTTCACAATGAAACTCTGTGAATGTGAAAACCTTATGTCTGATGCTCCTTTTAGCTACTATATCAACAGAAGAGTAGAACATATGGAATAAAAGTAAATAATAGGGGGAACAGATGTTAAAATAAATTCAGTTTGAAATAGTGGTAAATGAAAGCGAGGGGTAAGGGGTATGGTATGTATAGTCTTTTTCTCTATTATCATTTTATTTCTTTTTCTGTTGTCTTTTTATTTCTTTTTTCTAAATCGATGCAAATGTACTAAGCAATGATGAATATGCAACTATGTGATGATATTAAGAATTACTGATTGTATATGTAGAATGGAATGATATCTAAATGTTTTTTTTGTTAATTTTTTTAATTAATAAAAAAGGTTTAAAAAAAAAAAAAGAAAAGAATGAGTATAATAACTATGAACCCAAAGATTAATCTACAAGGATGTATGTCACAGAGGTGCGGCTAATAGTGAAAAGAGGGAAAAAACTTAAATGCTCAATATTAGGTATGCTAAGTCCATACAATTCAATCATGAACAATAATCTTATAGAAATATATTTCTTTTTTTTTTAGAAATCATACCATTCTACATATGCAATCAGTAATTCTGAACATCATCACATAGATGCATGATCATCATTTCTTAGTACATTTGCATCGGTTTAGAAGAACTAGCAACACAACAGAAAAAGATATAGAATGTTAATATAGAGAAAAGAAATAAAAGTAATGATAATAGTAAAAAAAAAAAAAACCTGTAGCTCAGATGCAGCTTCATTCAGTGTTTTAACATGATTACTTTACAATTAGGTATTATTGTGCTGTCCATTTTTGAGTTTTTGTATCTAGTCCTGTTGCACAGTCTGTATCCCTTCAGCTCCAATTACCCATTATCTTACCCTGTTTCTAACTCCTGTTGGACTCTGTTACCAATGACATATTCCAAGTTTATTCTCGAATTTCCGTTCACATTAGTGGGACCATAGAGTATTTGTCCTTTAGTTTTTGGCTAGACTCACTCAGCATAATGTTCTCTAGGTCCATCCATGTTATTACATGCTTCATAAGTTTAGCCTGTCTTAAAGCTGCATAATATTCCATCGTATGTATATACCACAGTTTGTTTAGCCACTCTTCTGTTGATGGACATTTTGGCTGTTTCCATCTCTTTGCAATTGTAAATAATGCTGCTATAAACATTAGTGTGCAAATGTCCGTTTGTGTCTTTGCCCTTAAGTCCTTTGAGTAGATACCCAGCAATGGTATTGCTGGGTCGTATGGCAATTCTATATTCAGCTTTTTGAGGAACCGCCAAACTGCCTTCCACAGTGGTTGCACCATTTGACATTCCCACCAACAGTGGATAAGTGTGCCTCTTTCTCCGCATCCTCCCCAGCACCTGTCACCTTCTGTTTTGTTGATAATGGCCATTCTGGTGGGTGTGAAATGATATATCACTGTGGTTTTGATTTGCATCTCTCCAATGGCCAGGGACATTGAGCATCCCTTCATGTGCCTCCTGGCCATCTATACCTCCTCCTCTGGTAGGTGTCTGTTCAAGTCTTTCTCCCATTCTGTAACTGGGTTGGCCGTCTCTCCGTTGCCGAGCCGAACAATCTCTTTACAAATTCTGGATACTAGACCTCCATCCGATATGTCATTTCCAAATATTATCTCCCATTGTGTAGGCTGTCTTTCTACTTTCTTGATGAAGTTCTTTGATGCACAAAAGTGTTTAATTTTGAGGAGCTCCCATTTATTTATTTCCTTCTTCAGTGCTCTTGCTTTAGGTTTAAGGTCCATAAAACCGCCTCCAATTATAAGTTTCATAAGATATCTCCCTACATTTTCCTCTAACTGTTTTATGGTCTTAGACCTAATGTTTAGTTCTTTGATCCATTTTTAGTTAACTTTTGTATAGGGTGTGAGATATGGGTCTTCTTTCATTCTTTTGCATATGTATATCCAGTTCTCTAGGCACCATTTATTCAAGAGACTGTTCTGTCCCAGGTGAGTTGGCTTGACTGCCTTATCAAAGATCAAATGTCCATAGATGAGAGGGTCTATATCTGAGCACTCTATTCGATTCCATTGGTGTATATATCTATCTTTATGCCAATACCATGCTGTTTTGACCACTGTGGCTTCATAATATGCCTTAAAGTCAGGCAGCACGAGACCTCCAGCTTCGTTTTTTTTCCTCAAGGTGTTTTTAGCAATTCGGGGCAACCTGCCCTTCCAGATAAATTTGCTTATTGGTTTTTCTATTTCTGAAAAGTAAGTTGTTGGGATTTTGATTGGTATTGCATTGAATCTGCAAATCAATTTAGGTAGGATTGATATCTTAACTATATTTAGTCTTCCAATCCATGAACACGGTATGCCCTTCCATCTATTTAGGTCTTCTGTGATTTCTTTTAACAGTTATTTGTAGTTTTCTTTATATAGGTTTTTTGTCTCTTTGGTTAAATTTATTCCTAGGTATTTTATTCTTTTAGTTGCAATTGTAAATGGGATTCGTTTCTTGATTTCCCCCTCAGCTTGTTCATTACTAGTGTATAGAAATGCTACAGATTTTTGAATGTTGATCTTGTAACCTGCTACTTTGCTGTACTCATTTATTAGCTCTAGTAGTTTTGTTGTGGATTTTTCCAGGTTTTCGACGTATAGTATCATGTCGTCTGCAAACAGTGATAGTTTTACTTCTTCCTTTCCAACTTTGATGCCTTGTATTTCTTTTTCTTGTCTAATTGCTCTGGCTAGAACCTCCAACACAATGTTGAATAATAGTGGTGATAGGGGACATCCTTGTCTTGTTCCTGATCTTAGGGGGAAAGTTTTCAATTTTTCCCCATTGAGGATGATATTAGCTGTGGGTTTTTCATATATTCCCTCTATCATTTTAAGGAAGTTCCCTTGTATTCCTATCTTTTGAAGTGTTTTCAACAGGAAAGGATGTTGAATCTTGTCAAATGCCTTCTCTGCATCAATTGAGATGATCATGTGATTTTTCTGCTTTGATTTGTTGATATGGTGTATTACATTAATTGATTTTCTTATGTTGAACCATCCTTGCATACCTGGGATGAATCCTACTTGGTCATGATGTATAATTCTTTTAATGTGTTGTTGAATTTGATTTGCTAGAATGTTGTTGAGGATTTTTGCATCTATATTCATTAGAGAGATTGGTCTGTAGTTTTCTTTTTTTGTAATATCTTTGCCTGGTTTTGGTATGAGGGTGATGTTGGCTTCATAGAATGAATTAGGTAGTTTTCCCTCCACTTCGATTTTTTTGAAGAGTTTGAGGAGAGTTGGTACTAATTCTTTCTGGAATGCTTGATAGAATTCACATGTGAAGCCGTCTGGTCCTAGACTTTTCTTTTTAGGGAGCTTTTGAATGACTAACTCAATTTCTTTACTTGTGATTGGTTTGTTGAGGTCATCTATTTCTTCTTGAGTCAAAGTTGGTTGTTCATGTCTTTCCAGGAACCCGTCCATTTCATCTAAATTGTTGTATTTATTAGCGTAAAGTTGTTCATAGTATCCTGTTATTACCTCCTTTATTTCTGTGAGGTCAGTAGTTATGTCCCCTCTTCCATTTCTGATCTTATTTATTTGCATCCTCTCTCTTCTTCTTTTTGTCAATCTTGCTAAGGGCCCATCAATCTTATTGATTTTCTCATAGAACCAACTTCTGGTCTTATTGATTTTCTCTATTGTTTTCATGTTTTCAATTTCATTTATTTCTGCTCTAATCTTTGTTATTTCTTTCCTTTTGCTTGCTTTGGGATTAGTTTGCTGTTCTTTCTCCAGTTCTTCCAAGTGAACAGTTAATTCCTGCATTTTTGCCTTTTCTTCTTTTCTGATATAGGCATTTAGGGCAATAAATTTCCCTCTTAGCACTGCCTTTACTGCGTCCCATAAATTTTGATATGTTGTGTTTTCATTTTCATTCGCCTCGAGGTATTTGCTAATTTCTCTTGCAATTTCTTCTTTGACCCACTTGTTGTTTAAGAGTATGTTGTTGAGCCTCCACGTATTTGTGAATTCTGGCACTCCGCCTATTATTGATTTCCAACTTCATTCCTTTATGATCCGAGAAAGTGTTGTGTATGATTTCAATCTTTTTAAATTTGTTACGACTTGCTTTGTGACCCAGCATATGGTCTGTCTTTGAGAATGATCCATGAGCACTTGAGAAAAAGGTGTATCCTGCTGTTGTGGGATGTAATGTCCTATAAATGTCTGTTAAGTCTAGCTCATTTATAGTAATATTCAGATTCTCTATTTCTTTATTGATCCTCTATCTAGATGTTCTGTCCATTGATGAGAGTGGTGAATTGAAGTCTCCAACTCTTATGGTATATGTGTGTATTTCCCTTTTCAGGGTTTGCAGTGTATTCCTCACGTATTTTGGGGCATTCTGGTTCGGTGCGTAAATATTTATGATTGTTATGTCTTCTTGTTTAATTGTTCCTTTTATTAGTATATAGTGTCCTTCTTTGTCTGTTTTAACTGTTTTACGTTTGAAGTCTAATTTGTTGGATATTAGTATAGCCACTCCTGCTCTTTTCTGGTTGTTATTTGCATGAAATATCTTTTCCCAACCTTTCACTTTCAACCTATGTTTATCTTTGGGTCTAAGATGTGTTTCCTGTCAACAGCATATAGAAGGATCCTGTTTTTTAATCCATTCTGCCAGTCTATGTCTTTTGATTGGGGAATTCATTCCATTAACATTTAGTGTTATTACTGTTTGGATAATATTTTCCTCTACCATTTTGCCTTTTGTATTATATATATCATATCTGACTTTCCTTCTTTCTACACTCTTCTCCATACCTCTCTCTTCTGTCTTTTTGTATCTGACTCTAGTGCTCCCTTTAGTATTTCTTGCAGAGCTGGTCTCCTGGTCACAAATTCTCTCAGTGACTTTTTGTCTGAGGATGTTTTAATTTCTCCCTCATTTTTGAAGGACAATTTTGCTGCATATAGGAGTTTTGGTTGGCAGTTTTTCTCTTTTAGTAATTTAAATGTATCATCCCACTGTCTTCTAGCTTCCATGGTTTCTGCTGAGAAATCTACACATAATCTTATTGGGTTTCCCTTGTATGTGATGGATTGTTTTTCTCTTGCTGCTTTCAAGATCCTCTCTTTCTCTTTGACCTCTGACATTCTAACTAGTAAGTGTCTTGGAGAACACCTATTTGTGTCTAATCTCTTTGGGGTGTGCTGCACTTCTTGGATCTGTAATTTTAGGTCTTTTATAAGAGTTGGGAAATTTTCAGTGATAATTTTTTCCATTAGTTTTTCTCCTCCTTTTCCCTTTTCTTCTCCTTCTGGGACACCCACAACACGTATATTTGTGCGGTTCATATTGTCCTTGAGTTCCCTGATACCCTGTTCAAATTTTTCCATTCTTTTCCGGATAGTTTCTGTTTCTTTTTGGAATTCAGATGTTCCATCCTCCAAATCACTAATTCTATCTTCTGTCTCTTTAAATCTATCATTATAGGTATCCATTGTTTTTTCCATCTTTTCTACTTTATCCTTCACTTCCATAAGCTCTGTGATTTGTTTTTTCAGTTTTTATATTTCTTCTTTTTGTTCAGCCCATTTCTTCTTCATGTCCTCCCTCAATTTATCGATTTCATTTTTGAAGAGGTTTTCCATTTCTGTTCGTATATTCAGCATTAGTTGTCTCAGCTCCTGTATCTCATTTGAACTATTGGTTTGTTCCTATGACTGGGCCATATTTTCAATTTTCTGAGTGTGATCCATTATCTTCTGCTGGCGTCTGGGCATTCAGTCAGATTTCCCTGGGTGTTGGACCCAACAGGTTGAAAGATTTTTCTGTGAAATCTCTGGGTTCTGTTTTTCTTATCCTGCCCAGTAGGTGGCGCTCGTGGCACACGTTTGTCTGTGGGTCCCACCAGTAAAAGGTGCTGTGGGTCCTTTAACTTTGGAAAACTCTCGCCGTGGGGGAGGTTCGCCAGCCGAAGCGGCTTGGAAGAGTGCCAACCGGCCCGGGGGTCCGAACGTGGGGAGGGTCGCCGGCCGCCGCAGCCCGGGAGAGCTCCTGTCTGAATTTACTAGTCGGCCCTGGGCACCAAGCGTGGTGGGAGGGCGCCAGCCGCCGCAGCCCGGGAGAGTGCACCGTTTCCAGCCGGACCGGGGAGTCACGTGTTTGGAAGGGACCTCCCCGGTCACCGTTCTGCGTGGTCTGGGGATTTCCGATCCAATTCTCTCAGTTGGTCCGGGGGGCCTCGTGTTCTGTGGGCGCCAGCCGCCGCGGCTTGAGGGGACCGCCTGCCCAATTCTGCCAGCTGTCCCGGGAAGGAGGAAGGGAGGGACTCTGGCCGCTTGCCGCCCCGCCCAGGAAAGCCCGCGCCCCTCGGCGATCTCACCGGAGTTGGTTCTCCCAGACAGTCAGCCGTTCCAGGATGGGGTACGCTGTCTTTTTGATCTCTGTCGTGGCTCTCGGAGCTGTTCTGTATCGTTTCTACGCCCCTAGTAGCTGTTCTGGAGGAGGAAAGATGAGGGTGGCAAGGCTGTCGAGGACGGTGGCGGAGGAGCCGGTGAAGGCGGAAGAGGGCACGGTGGTGGTTGGAGAGCCGCTGGAGTAGGAGGAGAAAGGGAAGGATAAGATGGCGGATGGAGCGCTGCCGGAGCAGAAGGGGAAAGAGAAGGGCAAGATGGCGGCGGGAGCGCCGGCGGAGAAAGAGGAAGAGGAGGGCTGAATGGCGGCGGGAGTGCCGCCGGCGGAGAAAGAGTAAGAGGAGGGCTAGATGGCGGCGGGAGCGCCGGCGGAGAAGGGGGAAGAGGAGGGCTAGATGGCGGCAGGAGCGCTGGCGGAGAAAGAGGAAGAGGAGGGCTGGAGGCGGCGGGAGCGCCGCCGGCCAGAAATATATTTCTTAATCAGAAAAGATTCATCATTATAGTTGAATGAAAAAAGCAAATTATGGAAGAATCTGTGAAGTATGAGCCAATTTTATAAAAGTGTGTATTTTTACATAGGCATAGAAGGGTTAAGGATGGATATGTTTTAATGTGTTAATGGTGATTATCCCTGGTGGAAACACTAATTTTTTTTTCTTTTTATTGAAGCAATATCTGTTTGTTACAGAAAGTGCAAACCAGGGATAAAGAAAAAGTTACTTTGTAAGTTAAAAGAAAAAAAAAGGCTGGAAATAATTTCATTCTAAATCCAGCAGCAGAGCAGCAAAGGGCTCAGTCCTATAGAAGGGAATCTGAGAGCAGAAGGGTCATTGGCAGGCTGACAAGCCCACCTGAAACCTCTGTTCAAATTCTGTTCAAGTAGAAGCAAGCATTTGAACATGGGCAGTAACTGCTTTTGGAGGAGCCCATGGTTTGGGCTCCCATCTGTTTACAGACCTTTTTTTTCCTCCTTCGACTTTAAAATTAAAACAAATTTTGAAAGGAATTAAAATGAAAAAAGAAGACTTCTGTTGTAAAGAAACCTATTGTCAGACTGCAGAAACACGACTTCAGAGCTCTGGAATTGAACAGTGTTGCTGTGTTCCCTCCTTTGGTCATCGCCGTGGACTTCTTCACAGTCTCTCCCCCTTCTCATCAGAGTGGCAGGATATGGTGGCCACTGTTGTGCACATGCCGGCACGCTCAGAAAAGCCAGGATTCCCAAGGGACAACCCCACACCATTTCAAGTATTTCTAAGCCCAGCTCCTAGCACTGAAGATGTTATGGGGAAAAAACAAACAAACAAAAAGGGAAAATAAAAAAAATAATAAGAAGACAAATACCTAGTCTCTAATTTGTAGCAGTTACATATTTACCAAATAATCAACTTAAAAGAAATAGATATTTTAAGAGTGCTTTATATAAAAATTACTTTATGTTTAAAAAAAATCCATTCAAGTGCCCTGTAGCAGAGCACTGCTGGCTTCTTTCAATTTTCTGTACGATAGAAGCAGGCCACATATCCACACGGTCCCTGTGGAATGCATGAATGATAACCACCTATAAAAATTATAGATGGCCACAATGAGATATCATCTCACATCCACCAGAATGGCCATTATCAACAAAACAGAAAATGACAAGTGCTGGAGAGGATGCGGAGAAAGAGGCACACTTATCCACTGTTGGTGGGAATGTCAAATGGTGCAACCACTGTGGAAGGCAGTTTGGCGGTTCCTCAAAAAGCTGAATATAGAATTGCCATACGACCCAGCAATACCACTGCTGGGTATCTACTCAAAGGACTTAAGGGCAAAGACACAAACGGACATTTGCACACCAATGTTTATAGCAGCGTTATTTACAATTGCAAAGAGATGGAAACAGCCAAAATGTCCATCAACAGAAGAGTGGCTAAACAAACTGTGGTATATACATACGATGGAATATTATGCAGCTTTAAGACAGGCTAAACTTATGAAGCATGTAATAACATGGATGGACCTAGAGAACATTATGCTGAGTGAGTCTAGCCAAAAACTAAAGGACGAATATTGTATGGTCCCACTGATGTGAACGGACATTCGAGAATAAACTTGGAATACGTCATTGGTAACAGAGACCAGCAGGAGTTAGAAACAGGGTAAGATAATGGGTAATTGGAGCTGAAGGGATACAGACTGTGCAACAGGACTAGATACAAAAACTCAAAAATGGACAGCACAATAATACCTAATTGTAAAGTAATCATGTTAAAACACTGAATGAAGCTGCATCTGAGCTATAGGGTTTTTTTGTTTGTTTGTCTGTTTGTTTGTTTGTGTCTTTTTTTTTCTTTTTCCTTTTCTTTTTTTTTTACTATTATTATTATTTTTATTTTTTCCTCTATATTAACATTCTATATCTTTTTCTGTTGTTTTGCTAGTTCTTTTCCTAAATCGATGCAAATGTACTAAGAAATGATGATCATGCATCTATGTGATGATGTTAAGAATTACTGATTGCATATGTAGAATGGAATGATTTCTAAATGTTGTGTTAATTTCTTTTTTTTCTTTAATTAAAAAAAAAAAAATTATAGATGGGCTTTCCTGACCAAAAGGGGGATAAGTAGTATAACTAATAAAGTATCAGTGGCTGAGAGTGTTCAAATAGAGTCAAGAGGCTACTCTGGAGGTCACTCTTATGCAAGCTTCAGTTACACATTGCTATCTACTATAACTGCCAAACCCCAAACAAAACCATTCCAGCCAATCCTAAAGAGCACCTAGGGCAATATATAAGATTCTACAAGAGTTCCATGTAATAGGATAACTTTCCAGAAACCTACAACCTCCAGATGGGTCCCTGGACCAGATAAATCCTGAAATGCAGAGGGGCCAGCCTCTCCAGAACATCAGTTCCATCTCCCTACTGCATATTATTGACAGCCCCTTCCAACATGAAAAAATTAGAATGGCCACAGCCCAAATACTCCTAAAGAATGGAATAGAAAGATCAAAGGTGATGGGGAAGTTATAGAGAGATTGGGTTTAACAAACAAATGTGATTATTAAATTGATGTTTCTTTTAGTCTCTAGTATCTTAGAGCTGCTAGAAGTAAAAGCCTAAAATTGTGGAACTGTAACCCATACCAAACACTGAAATCTGTTCTACAACTAATTTGTTGTGCTATGCTTTGAAGTTTATTGGGTTTTTTGTATATATGTTATTTTTCACAAAAAGGAAAAAAATTGTGATGATAAAAAACATATTAATTCCTTCTAGCCTTCTATATTCTGGAACAACTAGAAGGAAAAATGTGAGAGAATCGTATGGTAGCCCATGACAAACTTTGGGATCTGTCCTGTAACAACTTGTTGAAGAGTCCTTTGAAAACCATTGCTTTTTTCTTTCTTTGCTTTGTATATATGTTATGGTATACAATTTAAAAAGTTAAAAAAAAAAAAAAACCAATTGAATTGTTAAGTCAAACTTCACTGCCCCTATCCTCCCTTTCACTTTCCATTCCCATAGAATCTCCCTTAACTCAGATCAAGGAAACTGATTTGAGCCTTGCCTCTTGTCTCCTTGGTGGTATGCATTGCAACAAAACTCTTTCTTTTCTCAAAAAAAAAAAAAAGATTTATATAGATGGCCTGCAAGGTGATTGAAGATCAAACTTGGCACTGTGATGAGGATATGGACAGACTTGAAGCCTAGTTAAAGACTCAAGTCTCTCTCAGATGACCTTACATAGGTTTGTAGGAGACAGGGTGAGCTGTGAGGACAGAGACACACCCAGTGTCTGTATTTCCCTCTCCTTTTATAGTATTCCCATAGAATCCCTTATATGACTTTTTTTTTTCACCATAAAAATGCACTTGCATGTACCTTGCACCTCACTGGAACTCTTAGAGGTAGGTATTATTATCCCACTTTTCAGGTGAAGAAATTGGGCCTCAGAGGGTTTACATTTAAATGTCTGCCACTTATGAGCTGGATAACTGGGAATCAGAAGATAGAAGTTCATATCTCTTACCCAAGTCCAGTTATATTTCTGAGGGTTCTGGATTGTGATTGCTCAACTTAGAGCTACCATTTTCAAGCTTTGTACCTTGGGCCCATCATTTAACCTCTCTGGGCCTCAGTTTTCTCATTTGTAGAATAAAAATGGTAGTATGTCCCATAATTGTTATGTTTCAGTGAGATTATGCATATAAAGTGCCTAGCATAGTGAGTAGAACGTATAGTAAGCCATCTGTGACTAGTGGCTATTATTGAAGGAGAAAAGACTTATAGAAAGGTAGAATGTGACCTAGAGAGAGAATAGCCCTGCTCCTTGTCAAGAAACTAGAGCCATGTGAGACTTTTTAAGAACCATGATGGAAAAAGTCAATTGTGATGATAAATGCACAGCTATATGCTGTTGTGAATCATTAAAAAAAATAGTAATTTAAAAATTGTAAAGAAAAAAAATCATGATGGAACAAGGAATCACAGGGCTCCTAGTCATAGTAGAGCTTATTCTTGGGTCTATGCTAAATACAAATCAAGCCATACCACTCATCTACCTGGTGTTTGGGCTCTACCAGAAAAAAAGAGACATTTAGGCCAGCCTTCAGATTCAAGTGGTGAGAAATGGGGATAGGCAGAGGAAGGGCACAGGAAACAAGAGAGAAACCACTATAGATGAGAGCAAATTTATTAGCTCACAAGTGTGTAATTTGGACAGGAGCTTAGCTTTGTCTGATCGGAATTTTCCTAAATTTCACTTATGATACAAGGCATCCCAATTTCCTAGTTTAGGAAACTGGATCCCAGAGGCACACAGCAGAGCCAGGACTAGAACTCTTAAGATATTTAATCATGTTTCTCTCAGTTAACCTAGGGTAAACAGAAGTCATTTTATTTTATTTTGTATTTATACCTCACTTAATTCTGTACGTGGTGGGTAAATACAGAAGTTCTGATCCCTTACAGCACAATAACCCCTTTTACAGTCCAGGCTATTGGGGTGGGTAAGTGAGGCAAACAGAGGCCAAAAGTGACAACTCTGCCCTGTCTAGTGGGAGACTATCTGTGAATCTGAGTGTTTGGCTTATCCTCTCCAACAGGCTAATTTCATACTTAGTAGCAGTAGGCAATCACAGCCTGAGATGCTGAAAGCTCAAGAGTTCTCCAGTTAGTTCCTTGCGCAGAACCCGTGTGGCTTACATCTATCTTTTGAATCTCAACAGAGTCTAATCTTCTTCCCTTGCCAATAGCTCTTAATTTTTCTATTCTCCAGAGTTCCATAATCCTTTTACAGAAATAATTAATAAATTGCCAAGAACTCAGAAGAAATGAGTGATGCCAAATCAAATTAAGTTGTATTGTGTACTTAGGAAAAAGAAACTGTTAAGCTTGTTGAGGTCAGAATGTCTGCCTCTTATTAAGACTTAATAAGCCTCTATCTTTGCGGAAAGAAGCGGAAAAGGTGAGATGCTTATCTACATGGGCTATCTAAAAAAATGGTCAGGAGTTGAAACACTCCTCAATCAAAATCACTTAATCAGCAGTTATTTGAGGGCTGAATGTGGCTAAGACTTATAGCACACCTCTGACAACTCCTTCAATTTCACAGATACCACAGCAAGACAAAAAGGATTCCTCATCAGGCTATAGGCTCATCAGAGAGAGAGGGCATAGTATCCTGCTGGCTGGTGCTCCATTCCATCAACCCATCCCGTACCAGAAAGAGTTAAATCTCATGACACGCGTACCTTACACACACACACACACACACACACACACACACACACACCCATCAGGATTCAGGATTTCAGTGCTCCCAGTTCCTTTAGCTATTTTTTTGTTCTTAAATTCCCTAAAGGAATTTAGAAAAAAGTTACATTCCTCCTTGCCCGTTTTTAAATTTAACTCCTAAAATTATAATTTAGCTGGTTGCAAAGGATGTGAATTCTGACATGTAGTTTATATGAGTTTTATATATGTTTTTTTGTCAAAACTTTGACTTTACAGATTTAGCTTCTTAAATTTACAGGCAAAATTCACTATATAACACAATGGGCAAAGCTGGTTCTTTTGATCAAACTATCTGGCCAAATCAGACTTGCTTTCTGTCAGATCAAATCTTGTGTCATTCTTTTTTCAATTGAAATAAACATGACAGCTGTCTCACTTTTAAATTTTAATTCATAGATCGTGGATAGATGGATAAGGGACAAACCTGCCAAGAGTTTATTGCCTGGATGAAATAAGGAATTGTCTCCTTTACTATTTCTTGTTCTCCTCTTATAGGACTCTCTCTTAGAAGCAAGGCATTCTAAAATTGTTTCATAATAAAATTCAAGAGGGAGAGAAGTATGCATTTATTTTCTCAAGTGGGAGTAAGATGATAATGAAACTGGCTGAAAAGAGAACCTATAGGCCACAGGCATGTTTTGGGACGGGTCAGTTTTAGGAAAGAGAACATATGAAGTTAAGGATCTGGAAATTTATTTCCTTTAAATTACCCATGCCCAAATACCTGCTGGGCATTATCCCTAAGGGTATGTGCACACCAAGGGCATGTATACTCTAGTTCTAAGACCCCCACCTAAATACACCATCACTCTCAAACTAAATTAGCCAGTTAACTGGGCTTCTCTCAATATTTGTCCTTACCAGAGTTTGCCAGGGACTAACTTTTCTAGAGACTTGACAAATAAGAGGGTCAGAACCATGGAACTCAGCCTTTCTATTCAAAACCTATTATTTCATTAGCCTGAAGTTATCACAGGAAACTCCAAACTCTCCAAGCAAGCAAAAAAAGACATTGTCACTTTCCAAAGATATTTGAAGGGCATTTGGGGATCAGATGACTTTTGTTTTATAATGTTTCAGAGCATTGAGAGAAAGGAGTAGGCAGGTTTTTACTCAGGATAATAAGGAAGGTGATTCTTGACCAAAAGGGGGGAAAATAAATGAAAGAAAATAAGGTTTCAATGACTAAGAGATTTCAAATGGAGCTGAGAGGTCATTCTGGTGGTTACTCTTATGCAATCATCTCCCAGATGTTGCAAACTGCCACAGTATGCCAAGCCCCAACCAATAGTATTCCTGAAAACACTAAGGAATATCCTGACTCTAAGACTCTATAAAAGTTTTACTTAATAAGTTTATTTTTTCAGAAACCTAAGGCCTCCAGGTTGTACCAATGCCAGATAAGCCCTGAAACCCAGAGGTATCTACAAGAACATCAACTACTTTCATTTCTCTAACCCACAAAGGCAATACCCCTTTCCAGAACAAAGAAGTTAAAATGATCATTGCCCAGAAATTCATGAAGATTGAGAGGAGTTGCAACTGAGAAGTTAAAACATGGAAATGTATAACACAGTGGATTGTGTGGTGGGCAATGACTGTAGTAACTGTACAAATATAAATAAGTTCTTTAATGAACTAAACAAATGTGCATCATTGTCACAAGGAGTTAATGATAGAGGGATATTTGGGGAGAAATGTACCTGCTGCAAACTATGGTCTAGCGTGAACAGTAATATATTAATGTTTTTTCATCAACAATAACATGTACCACACCAATACTAGGGGTCAGTAATGGGGGAAAAGGGTAAGGGACTTGTATGTTTTGGGTTTTCTTTTTAATTTTTATTTCTTTTTCTGGAGTAATGAAAATGTTCTAAAATTGATCATGGTAATGAAAACACAAGTATGTGATGATATTTTGAGCCATTTCAGATGGATTGTATAATGTTGACTATATCTCAGTAAAATTTTACTTAAAAAATTAAATATGAACAGAAGGAAAGTGAGTTGAGAAAGCAGCAAATTTATGTTATATAAAATACATAAGCCTTCACAATAGCCTTGTGAGTTAGTTGTTATTACCACAAGAAAACTGAGACTCAGAGAGGTTTAGTATCTTACTCAAGATCCCACAAGTCGTGAATGCCAAGCAGGAATTTTAGTCTAGTTCTGTCTGGTGACTCCAAAGCCAGTATATAAAGTTGCCTCTCTCATTGGCAAGGGCCTACTGTAGAATGGACTGTCTGCCTAGCACCCTTCTTTGATTCTTAAAATTAAAAAACATTAAAAAATTTGAACAGCCTCTGAGTCCCAATCCAGTTATAGATCTAAGCATGACTTGTAGATGTTTCAGAGAAGTGGTTGAGGTCAAAGGCTGTGCTGCTTCACTTGGAGAAAGTAGGGACTTTTATAGACTATTTAAAGGGAAAAATCTTATGAGCATAGACTAGCTGCTTATATCCAAGGTGAAGAAGGGACATTCAGGATATGATACCTCACACTAATTATATTGCTGAATAACCCTCCAGGAAAGACCACATGCTAGGAATACAAAGCACTGTGTTATATATTCAGTTAATGTCCTATTTCTTCATTATTATGAAAAGTAGTTTACTAATTAATTTTAAAATTAGTATGCTTTTTTTGAACATCCTATTCCGAAAAAGAAATGCACTTTCTTCCTTACCTACCAGACTATAAAGTACAAGATGGCAACTGCTTGGTTCCGTTTATTCATTATTGTGCCTAACATCATGCCCAACATATAGTAGACAGTCAATAAATATTTAGCAAATGAAGAAATCAATAGATGACATGTTAGAATCCCAGGGTCTCATGCTTTTAAACTATGAGATGAACTATATCTTTCATCTCCAAGAAAAAATCTCTTTGGGGTACTGAGAAAAGATTTTGTCATTAGGGACTTCTGACCTTTCCCCCAGACCAACTCTGCAAATCTTATAGTAAAGAACCTGGCAATTGGAGAGGAATTGTTTTGATAATTTGATGATTCTCAGGTTTTTAGGGGTTGATGGCATCTTTGAGAATGTGATGAAAATTAGGGCTACTCTCAGATAAAGGAATACACAGCCAAAATATTATATTTTATTTTAGTAGGTTCAGGAACACTGTAAACCAGGGATCCCAAGTTAAGAATGCATGAAAGTAAACTACAGCTTAGTCACCATGTTAGACCTCTCATATTTGAAAGTGACAAGAGAACAATAAGGATTCACTTTAGATATACTATCAAGGGCGAGAATATGGCACCAGTTCCAACTCGGTCTTGATTCTGGTAATAAGCTTTCATAAAAGACCCTTTGTTCCCTTTGAGACAGATGCCACCAACACTGCCCCTTAATGATGGTCTGTTTCTGACTCTTCCCAACATGTGATTGGACCACAGTCAGGAAAATGGAATGGAAATAAGGCAGAGTTCTGAATGGCGAGGATTGCTGAGATGGTTTTTTTGGCTTCTTGAGTACACTTGTCTTTATTTTACAGGCATTGTGTCTTGAAATGTTTTTGCCCTTAGCAGAGTACCAGAATTTTACTGCCTAGAATGTTTTCCCTTAAAGTCTTTTCCAAATGGGTATAAAAGAAGATATATTTCATATAGACACAGATAACCTCTTGTAAGATAAAAGTTGTCTAGGTTATAGCTGGGAGCAGATGCATCCCAGTTCTTCTCCTTCCTAGTGCCAGTCTCCACTAGAGGAAGGAAAATTTACCTCCCTTCCAAGCACCGCTGCTGTACTATTTCAAAGACTATCCAGCCAAAATGAATCCACTTGACCTTTAGGGACCGATACCTTACTTTTTGACTTTAGGATTTTACGTCTCCCATAGCTTCACTTTCTTCAGTTAGAAAATGCAGATAATAATAGTCCCTCTGTCCTAGGATTGGTGTGATGATTAATAGAAAGAATGGGTGAGGATTGCTTACTTAATACTTCTCATACACAGTGAGCATTGAATCAAGTTAGCTCTTATTATCATTTTAAGGACAATGATTTCTGGAAGTGGATAAGGAGAAACTAGGTAAGTTTGCCCTTCTAACTGTGCTTGCCTAGCCCCCTTTCTTTTTCTGTTCCTGCCTTCTCTTCGCCTCAGGTACCCTGTATCAACAGTGTTCTCTCCCAGGACCAAGTCATAAAGGCTTTAACTCTGAGCAGGTGAAGCAAGAGTCATGCTCCCAGGGGTCTACACCTAATTTTTTGACCACTGGAGCATCACTGACATCTGGGATACCTTGTCCAAGGCAACAATAACCGACCATTCCTTCCAACTGCTTCCCTCCCTCCTTCTTTTTCTTCCTTCCTTTCTTTCTTCCTCTCTCCATCTCTTCCTTGTTCCTCTCTCCCTCTTTTCTTTCCTTCTTTCCTTTTTTTCTTCTTTTTCTAAAAAAACTTTGCTGAACTATGTGCCTAACCCAGTCTTAGTCCTAGATATACAGTAGTTAATAAAATAGTCAGGATACTGGTCTTTTATGTTTTAGTGTGGGGGTGGAGGAGAGAGTAAATAACAAACAAACAATTATAGATGATAAGGACTATGGATGAAATAAAAAGGGTACTGAGATAGAGAATAATCAAGGAGTCCCACTTAGAGTAGCTTCTCTGAAAAGGTGACATTTAAACCCAGTGACTGTCCCCATGGCATGAGTTGAAATCCTGGTTTATTCCAAGTGAGAGGTACCATTGGGAGTGCAAGATGTTGGCTTTTCCTTGTTTTTCTCTCCTAACAATAGATGACTACTTCTTTAAATAGCTACTCACTCACTGTCTACGGGACACTCACTGTGTACCAGGCACTATGTATTTTACATGTATTATCTTCCTGAATACTCCAATAACCCAAGAAAATATGTTTTATTATTACCATTATCCTTGTAGTCAGACAAAGAAATAAACTTAGAGAGGCTAAGTAGCTTTCTCAAGGCTACACTGCTCAAAAGTGGTAAAGTTAAGACTTGAATCCAGGTATATCTGACAGCAGAGCCTTTGCCTTCAACTAGTATATTATGCTCCCTCCCTTCTCATAATGTCGTAACTCATCTCCTTCTCCTTTTCCTTTGTAGTGGTGCCAGTGAAGAAGAGGACACATGAAGGCTTGCCATCCTCAGTGGAACATCATCCCTTTCCCTTGTGTGTATATGACAGCATGTATGTACAGCTTCTGATTTTTGTGAAAGCTGCCTAGCAACAAACATACTTCCACCAGATATGTCCCCAGATCCACAACAGGCACATCTCTCTCCAAAGGATGACCACTTCTTATGCTTAAGACTGTGTATAGCCTTTCTTTCTCTTGTGGTGGTAGGTTAGGGAAAATCCCTCCATTGATCAACTAGGAACAATTCGGATGGGTCCTTCAGGTATTTCAGTGGCTGCTTTGAACTTACTCAGGAAAGACAGCCCCTGTAATAGTGTATAACCAAATGGTATCTCTTCATTAAGAAGGATCTGGATGATCTTGAAAAGCAATCAAAAATTTTTTCCCTACCTGTTAACAAAAACCCCACTTTGTTCATATTGAAACATGAAATAAATGAGGGCAAAGTGGAGCCAAATTGACTCATGAAGATAGTCTTGTAAAGTCCATTTCTGAATTTGTAAAAATGTTGTGGCATGAATTAGGATGGATGGCTTGAAAACAGAGTAGGGGAATGAGTTTAAGAATTAGGAAGATGGAAATATTTTTAATACATGAGGTTATCCAGGACTCCATATTCATAATTCAGTGCTGTGGAAACAAAAAAGGTCACTGATGAGATAGAAAGGAAGTGCCCTTTTGAAAAAAAATGGGACCAAAGAGATCTGATTAAAAGTTGAATTGAGTATTTCTCAACTGACATTGCCTCAGTTTCCAAAATAGTCACTAAAGGATCTAATATATTTGAGTTATTTGGGTGAATTCTGCAGGCTTTATGGATCTTATCCCAACATGAAGTGCTGTAATGTGTATTAGCAGATGGGAATTTTCACTGTTAAGTTTTTGGATCCCCTTCTTAACCTAATTTGGCTTAAATACAGTATGGGGAGAATCCTTGTCACTCCATGGTATGCTGAGCCGAGCTTCATCTCCCAGCAGATGGCCAGCAGATACACTCTTCTTTTACTCTGAACTGGAACCCTTCTTCCCCTGGCACTGCCTACCCAGACTTTTGGGTCATCTCCTATACTCTGGCTGTCTGCTTTATAAGTGACAAGAGCAGAGACAGTTCTGAGGTTGGACTTTCTCACTCTTCCTATTCCTAAATCACATTTCCTTACAACTAAGCTTCTTACCCCAAGTAAACAGTGATGTGCTAGGGGAATACAAGCTAAAGCACTTGCATCTTCCTGAAACATCAGTTTTATTCAACAAATGATTTAGAGTGAGGGAATGACATTATTTTTAATAAAACAAACACAGTTGTATTATGAAATAGAATATGTATAAACATGAACTGTTACGATAGAAAGGTAGACTTCAAAGGTAATTTGTTTACAAATGAGGGTATATATATATGTTCACTTTCTTCTGCCTTTAGTCGTATTTTGCTGTTCACTTCTGAGAAGGACCATTGGAACCATTTTTGGTCTTGGGGTTGCTGCTGACCCAGAGCCTAGCCTTTTAGTGCCTCTAAGGCAGAACCAAAAGAGCCTGCATGGGGTTATCCCCTCTTCCTGCCTGCCTGTCTGTGATCTATACATCTATACATACCTTTAGGGCTGGCTGATTAGTGTGTGTTCAGGATGGTTTTCAGAAAAACCAGTACTTGCTTTATAGTAGAAGTACCGTTTACATCATTGTCTAATCCTGTGCATGCTATGAAATAATTTATCCCTTTGAGGCCAAGAAGCAGCCAGGCATAGATGCTTTTTTTATTAGGATTACCCAAACTCAGTAAATATGCTGGGGAGTTGGGGCTGAGAGGAGTTTGGGATATTAAAAAAAAAGAAAAAGTTTTTCTCTCAAACTGTGGTCAGCAAGTGGCTAAAGCAATTTCATTGTTTTACGTATCTATCTATAAAGACTGGAAAAATTGGCATACCACTAATTACATCCCCCAACCAGATCCAACATAACTACCCTTAATGGACCTAAGACCACTCTTTTTTTTTAATGCGATTTTGTTGAGATATTTTTACATACCATATAAAGGCCACTGTTGACAGAGTTAAAAATATCAGAAGATTAAGAAGACTTTAGAATTTGAAAGCTTGTGTTGTCCTTCCCCAGTAATTATTTTTACTCTCCAAATAGTAGCCTTGTCTTGGCAAGAGACCGATTATTGGTGCCTAGAAACCTAATCATATGTTATTACTTTAAATCAGTATTTGGGAAGTGGATATGAATGGAAATATAAAAATATGTGCCAACCTGTCTCCATAAATTATATCTGTTTAATCCTCTAGGAAAGCACTTTTGCTTTTACTTAGAAACTATTTCAGGTTTGCTATATGAGCACCTGTTGTCTTCAGCACCTGATAAAACTTTAACCAGGGAAGCATTAAACATAGCACAGCAGTTTCTGCACAGGCTCCTAAGTTCCTGCTGGCAACATTTATCAATATAAGAACTAAGATGCTTCCTGCAGTGGCACAAGCTTTCAGCAGAGCCAGAGCATGCTATGCTGCTTTGTCTTAAGCCCCAGCATGGTGAAGCTTCCCTCCCATCAGGTCAGTAAAAAGTTTGAGTGCTCAGTATGATGCCTGAATGGTTATAAGCTACAGGGTTTTCTGAAATCCCCAAGGAGAAGTCATCAAGGGAGGCCAGCTATGAATGTCTTCAGAACGAATAGGTACCCACAGCAGTCCCTGGTTGCCTTCCATATGTTGGGTGTCTTGAGGCTGGGAGGGAGTTTTTCCTTTGCATTAATATTGAATCAGGGATATTCCCAGGAGGTGCTTGGAGTCTCAGCTCTGACTGCCCAGGGAGGGAAATATCCTGTATTGAGATCTTGCTATGAGGCAGGCCTTGTACTATGCTCCCATTCCTCAGAAGATAAAAACATATGCAGAGTACAGGAGTCACTTGTCTCGAGTGACATAGCTGTGAAGTATTGGAGTCAGATTTTGAACCCAGCTCTCTTTAACTCTATAGTCAGACCGTTTGTAACATACCCTGCATCCTTTTTCCTGATTCTTTTAAAACTGAGGGAGAAAAAGGCTTTCAATTTCTCATTGCAATGTGACCGTCTCATTCTATGAATTCTTTTTCAAAATGATGTTTGATGTGTAGTTTGGGCTCAGAAATGGCATTGGGGTAGCCTTATTCCTTCACTTTTGCAGATGTTTTAAGTACATATTACTAACTTGAGCTACCCTTCAGGTATTGAAGGAGCCTTTCCTTTTTGGTACCAACCCCCCATAAATAAAATGTTTCTAGGCTTTCAAGAGCATAGTACTTTTCAAAAATTTTAAAAATGAAAGCTGTTATAATGTCCACTTTCACTTTATTTGAAAATGTCAGCTGCTGCACTGCTGCAGAAAAGGAAATCTTATTTGAACCTGCCCAGTTCAGTGCACTGTGAAGATATTTAGTCCAAGTCCAGTGAATCAGGACTCTCCTGCAGATAACTGATTTTATATATATATATATATATATATATATATACACACACACACGTGCATACACACATGCACATACATATATGCACGTGTGTATATACATGTACACATACATTCACACACACATACCATTTAAGAACTGAGGGAAATTCAAAGCATCACCCTTATTTTCTTGCGTAGCATTGCAGAGGTTCTGCCAGCCTTGATTACAAGTATCACTAGATAATTGGAGCTTAGGTGCTTGCTTACAAAATGCTTACAAGAGGAGTAGTTTCCTAGCAAAGGTTATCAGTTCCAAAATTAAGTCAAGGTGACAACCCTGAAAGAATATGCACTCCAGCCACAGCTCCAAGATGTTTGATAAAACGGGAAATTTGGAAGCCCAGTTATTTTGGTAACCTGAAAGTCTGACTGCTCAGACCTGCCTGAAGCCACAGCTCCAGAATTCACTACCTTGTAGTAGGGACAGGGCCTAGGAAGAGTCCTCTCTCCCACCTAGAAAATATTCTCCTGTCAGTACCTGAAGTTTCACTCCTAGTGCTCTATACCTTTGGGTGAAACCAGACAAAAGCTTTGATTTCTCAATCTCCCCACCCCCCAATGCCAGTACCCTGGGAAAGCTCCCTGTTCGGCACCGATGAAGCCCTGGGTTTTAGTGCTGACACATTTGACAAATAATCTGGCCTCTCTGGGCCTCAGTTTCCTAAACTGTAAAATGTGGAAAGAAGAATAAACTGGGTGATCCCTAAAGTCCTTTGATTCTTCAAACTTAATTCTGCAACATCAATATTCACATTCAAGTTTTTGAGCATGTGGACATGGAGGATTTGATGGGTAGTTATGCTAGTATAAGAGGGCAAGGGTGGGGCTATGGGTGTCAGCTTTACCTGTTAGGTAAAGGATACATCCCTCTATTTATTCAGTCTTAGTCCATGAAAGCACTTACCCCGTGTGTAGCACATAGAGGCTATTCAGTACATGATTTTCAATAAGAAAGTCAGCTGCATGTTTACTGTGGGCTAAGTACATCCTGATTTCTGTTTTTAAAAAAATCTTATTATGAATTGTCTCCAGCCTAGCCCTAAGAGAAAAAGAAGGCCCGTAGGGGATTGGATCCCATTAATATTGCCTTCACCCAGTAGTATTTCCAAAGCCTCTCACCTCAGCCCATTCTAAGATCTATAACACCAAGCAGTTCCTACCCTCTGGGGGCCTAACCCATAAGATAGTATTATTTAGGACTGAGGACACACCAGAAACAGCAGAACCAAAAACCAAAGCCACAACAAGGGCCAGAGCAGGAAAATGAAAATAAAGACACTTGTGGGTACATTGGTACAAAAAAGCCACCGAGCCCTTAGCTAGTTTTGATATGCTTTTGATGGGATGGTAGATTTACACTTGACAGGAGTTAAACTTGACTGTTTACAGTCTGTCTACAGTGATAGGCCACACTGCAAGGGTGGGGAAAAGCTTTGAATCCATTGTCCTCTGTTTTCCTGTGCACAGACACATTCCCTCCTTGATCAACTTCCCCTTCTACCCTTTAGGTGAAACATGGGAACACTCAGTCTTTCAGGGGAATTATACATTTGGTTAATGTTTTAATATATCATTTTCATGCTGTAAATTATTTTGTAAGAGAGATTTACCACTATCCCAGGATGTTCAGACTTGGCGTCCCTGTGCATTTGGAAATCAATAAACTATTACTGGAAATACTATTTGTCTCTCAAAGTTGTGCAAAAAGAGCCCTGCTAGGTGTAAATATTCATGATGATCCATATGCCTAACTGTGGTAATGCTGGAGATGATGTTGTTTGGGTTATTAGATGTGGAAGTCTAATTTACTCCTCATGACTTCCTTGGAGTATCTTGGAAAGAGATTTCAGGAAAGTGGCAAAGGGACAGAAATAAAATTATTATTATTTAAATGTATGTTTTCCCCTCAAAATAAAATGATCCATTACTAAGTTAAATTTTCTGAGGAGAGTATAATCTAAAGAGTACTTGGTCCTGAATAATATTTTCAAGTAACATTAAAGCTTTACAGTTTGGCTTAACCAAGTGGAGGTCAAATTATAATTTTTACCATATTTTCTAAAATATAATATATTTTTATAAGGCAGTTTTCTTTCAAGGACATACAGTTAGGCCAGCAAAATCATCTTTGAGGAACTTTAGAAGTATATATTTGCATATAATTGATGAAGGGATAAAGGTAACTTGAAAAGGAAACAATTCCAATCTGGTTTGTAATATTAAGAGATTGCATTGAAGCGAAACCAGGGGTCATAAACTCAGAGATCTTCAGGAACCAAATGTACAGAACCATGATAGTAGAGACTGTGTAAATTAGAAAATGCAAGCCATAAAGGCATTAAAATTCAAATTTTAAAACTTGGGCTCAAACCCATCAGCAGGTATATCAGGAGGGTTTGCCTATTTGTGAATGGTTCCTTTTAACACATTTATCTTCCTCAGACTCCCTTTCCTTAGTTCTGGACTGTGTTAACTTTGGGGAAATTGTCCAGTTTAGAAGATGAGTCACTCAAGGACACCCACCGAGCCAGACCACAGTAAAGCCCGGGACAGCAGACTCTCTGTCTCCTGTAATAATCATTAGACACTATTTTCTCCTTCCCAGTTTCTAAGGACACTACTTAAGCCTATTGAGGTGGCATTGCCAAGCATTCTGGCACTTGGGAGACTCCGTGTTATAAAAACCACAATGAGTCTGGAGGTTCTCCTCCCCACTTCCTGGTGCCTATATCCACATACACATCCCATTACCCCAGACCTTTCTCATTATCTTTCCTTGTGAAAGGCTACAACTCTTTATTTTGTTATTATGATCTTCACTTGGTCCAACTTGTAGGTAGTCCTATTTCCTTTACACTTACAGAAGGGTGAAATGACAGCTTTTCTGGAATATCTCCTGGCCTTAATAAGACACCAGAATTAGACAGGTATACTCAGTCTTGATAAGAAAAGATGTCTCAGGAAAGAACAAAAACAAATGACTACTGGAAGACAATAAGCTGGCTGCCCTGAGTGTCTGCATTTGTTAAAAATTACAATCTCCAGGTTTAAAGCTTTCATTTTTGTTAATAATAGCTACCATTTGGTGAGCTCTTACTCTTGGCCAGCCACTATGCAAGTTTCTTTTTGCATTATCTTATTTAACTCTCTTAGTTCTAACATATCCCATTTATTGCTCTGGAAGATTTAGATATGTTAAGTATTATGTCAAAGGTCACACTTAAGTGAGAAGGCAGGATTTAAGCCCAACCCAACTGACTTCCAAACCCCTGTTCTTATTTGCCCCTCTCCTAGCCACAGTGCTTCTACCTTGCATTGTTAAATAACCTAACCTCCAAGAACATGGTCCTAGGACAAAAGAATTTGTCCTTTGCAAGACCTGCCTTTGTACAGTGTGGAAAGTACAGTATACAGTGAAAGAAAGGGGATAAGAGTAGCAGTGATCACCTCTTTCAGTCTTAAACTGCACTGTTGGAAGGAGGGGACTATTAGATTGCCTTTATCTCCTTTATTACGAGGCCGTAAATAATGAAATTGTCAGGAGAGGCAAAATCATGGCTTCTTTGGCTCTGGTCTTAGAATTCAGAAAGTTAGTCAACATCAACACCAAGTCTGTAATTAAACATCTTGAAAGCACCTCTAACAGCTTGACATTAGGCCAGCTTCATATTCTTGGAAACCAATTGTAAAAGGAGCTTCTCTAAAGTTTATTTACTGAGTTCAGCCATCATATCTACAGGATAACATTTTCTTTATAAAAAGGATCCACAGTCAGATAATTTAGAAATTCAGATGGCTATAGAGGTCAGCCATCTGACTTCTTCACCTGTCTCCATTTCCTGAACCTGAAATCCAAACATGGTTTGACAGTGAGTAATTGAGATAGAACTGAAAAAATCTGGAACCTCACTCAACCTGTTCAAAAGTAACTGGGGACTGGAAGTCAGCAAACAATACTTCTGACCAGTTTAAATAAATACTACCAATGAAACATGTAAGAGAAAAGCCATACATTTTACCCAGCACACACCTCTCAGAACCCATTCATTCTTACTTCTTGCACAATTCAAAATGTTTTGTGGTCTGGTTTCCAGGCCTACAGTAGATTAATTTTAAAGAAGAAACAGACATCTGGAGGAAACAGATCAAGAAGGAAAAAGAACTTACAGCAAGGGAGAAGACAAAAATTTTAAGGAGACTGAGGAGCCCAAAAATCACTATTTTAGGGTGACATTTAATAATCAAAACAGGTGTAAACACACCTTAATCAACCCTAAGAGCCTCACTATATCCTAGAACAATATAATTATTTTCAAAATGATGACCAAGCATCACACACAAACTAAATTATGGTCAGAAGAAGTCAAGAATGTGTTTATAAAACACTGTAGAAATATTTATATCACAAAGTAAAAATATAAACTCTTAGTACCTAAAAGGCATTATAAACCTTTCACTCTTTTAGAACATTTAGGTAAACAAAATGATACATCCCTCTAGTTGAGGTTTTATTCTTCTAGAATTTTTTTCACAACATTGTAAGTGACTTTCATGCTACAGTGCTTTGCATAAATGTCATGAACAATGGAATTGCCAAGTTGCTGATGTGATGAATAAAACTAATAACCAGAATACAGGTCAAGTTCTGTTACAACAAATACTAGTACTATAAAAATCACTTTAAGCATCTTTGTTATCTCTAAGCCCCTGTCAATTGCCCATTTATTTCAGGCAATAGTCATTACATCAGAATTGGAATATAGTAGAAAGAAACAGTACCCTCACCACAAGTTTGGGTGTAACACAATTTAGCCTTTAATAATAGATTCTTACTTGTATTTCTCCAGCTCTTTGCTGCAAGAATAAACTTTATGTAGACATAATACCACCCTGGAAAGCTGTTATTAGGTTGTTGTTGCTAAGAGAAGAAAGAATTCAGAGGCAAAGGACACATGGAGTTCTGTGGCAGTCACTCACTGGGGAATTTGGTCTCCCGGGCCACTTTTGACCTTAATCCATACTGGAGCCATCAACCAAAGAGTCACTTGCTTCTAATAGTGATGTAATGCATATAATAAGCCCTAGAATGAAGACATGATTCATTTCCCAAGGATCACTGAGCACTTTGTGGTAACCCAACCCTGATCTGATGACCCTGAGATAAAAATCCAGAAGCATGTGACGGGAGCTATCTTTTCTCCCATGATACTCCCATGATGCTGTGCTTTCAACACTGCATGATTGTAAAAGCACATGCTACACTGATTATATATAGGAATGATCTAAGCTAATCAGCTGCATTCCATTTGGTATACTGACCATATTCTTTCCACAGCAAGGATTTTTCCATGCCTCCCCATCTTTTTCTGGTAGTAATGATGAATTTCATCATTTGCTACAGCATTATTTATCTTTCTTTCTTTAACTTACATATTTTTATGGCTGCACTGTGACCAACAGCAGAAAGGATTAAATCACAATTCACTTCTGAACAGTACAATCAGCAATAGGAAGGAGAGGGAAATTGCCCACCTTTTCCCTCTGATAATGCCTGGCTTAGACCCAGGATTCATGTTATACATGGAAGCAGTTCATAAATTCTGGGTCTGCTCAGCTTGAGGGGGTAGGCACTGTCCCTTCATACCTTACCTGAGTGGTCTATTGAAGCTAGACCATTACAAAATGTGTTCACCTCCGCTGGGTTTCTTTCCCAGGCCTGAGTGTATTTAAACATTGACCTGTCTCAGGCCAGGAAGTTGAATGCTTTTACTTGGCTCTTGAAAACATTGAGTCCAAGTACCGTTCTCACTCTTGAGGTTGGCATTTGCTGCCTCAGCATTTTTATTAGGACATCTAGATATTGGAGGTGTTAATTGGAAGTAAATTTTCTGTATTTGGTTTCTCTTCACTCACTCAGGCTTATGGGACCTTTTGGACCCAGCTGAAGGGATGTGTCATAGTATCAAATTCAACCTATTCCAAGTGGAAAGAACCATGAAAGAGGAACAGGATTGCCCTTTGGCTTGGTGGAGGTGGGAGAAGGGGGCATCAGTGGGGTAATTGTGAATGGGGATAACTATAAAGAAATCCCTGATAATAAAAATGGGTGTTTTCAGCACTTAAACCAATTTCCCAATCTCATATTTTCCCTAGAAGATACTGGCCTGTCTGATCAAACAAGGGCATTCCTTCTAGACCATTCCTAGACCACATGTGACCAAACTAAACTTGCTTATTATTCATTCAAAGCAAGGTTGCTTGGTAAGATCCTTTCCCATTCCTGGCAGAAGGACAAGACGTGTGGAAGAAGAATTAGGTCACCTGAGGGTCCATAGTTGCACATGGTTAGTGGTATAGAGAAGCCAAGATTTCTAGAAGCGTCTAATGTTTTGTCATTTCTTATATGGTGAGACAATCCATCTGGAGTGTTTATGCTCCTCTTAGTAGCTAAGCCATAGGCTTTCTTTTATATTGTACCACTGAGGTTAGTCACTGCCCTAAGAAGAACAACTTTACAATGAATTACTTCCTAATAATCACTGGGACTGTCTCATGAAGACACCCATAACTGCTGAATGTCTTCAGACCGGGCACATTGCCAAATGGAAGACTTGCATAGCGACTAAGAGACCTGGCCTACTCCAGAAAGCAATGAGATGTGATCCAAAGTTCACCCTTCTCCCCTTATCTTTTATCTTCCCAACCTTCTTTTGCCACTCCTCGTCCTCATCCCATCTCTCCATCTGGAAACCATGTAGCCACTGGATTCCAGGCACTAATTGTCAGATTTCATGTTTGGGAAATTTCTTTGCTTGGGTCATTCTTCAAGAGTAAGAAAATTAAGTTAGGACAAAAACATCTAAGACCCTTCCATAGAAGAGAAAATAAATAAGGTGTGGTGTGTTTCCCCTGCCAACTCGGCTCCAAAAACCACACACAATGTTTAACTTCAGAAAAAGTACTCTGATATCCCCTGGGAGGGAATAGAAAACAGAAAAACAAAATTTCCACTCATAAAAACATACTTTTCCCCCTTCTGATGTATAAACACTATTGACATCAGATAATACAATGCAATTTATTTTGTGTGTTATTGAGGAAGGGGAGGGTTTCTGGAGGCTAGACCTAAGAGTAATGGAATGAAGTGAAAAACAAAATTTAGACTAAATTTTTAGGGGAAAACTGTTAATATCATGAACCACTTAACCCCACCATACATCTCCAGGAAAAATAAAAAGCAATGTGGCTTCTTCTATCTATGGAAAATGGAATGAGCTTATTCCTGATGCCGGGTTTTAGAAGCAGACAAACCTGGTTCTAGTACTGTCTCTGACTTTTACTAACCTTGGGGAATTAAATGAGCAGATGGCGCTAAATAGCTTAGTATAGTGCCTGACACACACAAGCCCATAGTAAATAATTGCTTATTATGACTTGTGGTGACACCAGCAAAACAGAGTCCTGTTAGGACTTAAGGGATCCCACAACAAGCTTCTTTGCTCACCCTCTAGAGCCTCTCCAAAGCTGCATCATAGCTTTCTACCACATCGCTCAATTTCACTTTTTCATGTCAATTACAAGTACTTCAAATTATCTGTATTTATTTGTTCATGTGGTTAAATGTCAGTGATTCTTTGAAGATTGTATTCTTTGTTTTCTGCTGTATTGCCAGTAATGACAAAATTGCCTGACACAGAATGCTTTTCAGAAAATACCTGTGGACTTCCTTTCTTCATAACATTTATATCCACAGTCATTCCAGATGTTACAATTTGAGGCAGAAAACTAAAAGACACCTTTAGCTACATCTACCCCTGCATGGGTGTTGAGAGCAGATGGTGCTGCCAAAAGGCCCTTGCTCTTCCCAGAAGAGGGAAACAACGAGGTGTGCCGGAAAGGTATACCAGCAGGAAAGTCTGAAAACCCAGCTCCCATCCCTGCTCTGCCACTTAGAAGCTCTGCAGCAATTGGCAGGTTACCTTCCCTCTCTAGATACTCCTAAAACGAGGGGTACATTCAGTTAGATGGGACAATCTCTCTATTCTCTTCCAGTCCTAACATTTTAAGGCATTAGAAAAGTAAGAACTAATGGCAGGAATGTAAAGATGCTTCCTCTATGAGTCCCAACTTTCTCTTTACTCTCTATGTGTGTGCATATGTACAAGTGTATTTGCGTGTGAGACGTGTGAGCAGGTGCATGTGTGTATCCATGGGTGAATATGTCTGTGGGGGAGAATGTGTGAGTTATATGTGCATGTTGAGGACATACCAGGAGAACTGGACTCTTAGACTTTATGGACAGCAGCATTTCCCAAGTGAAAAAACTGCTGTAGTCAAGTCAGTCAGGGAGTCAACAGTGGGTTAAACAAAATTAAACAAAATACAGGACATCTCGAATATTTTAATATGCTAATATGAATTGTGGTGCTTTAAGAAGAGAATAGGATATGGTTCTCTGATGTTCTGTGTAATAGTATTAGGAAACACTAATTTAGAGATGAGTCCAATTCACACCATTTAACTGGTGAGAAAACTGAGTCCCAAAGAGATTTAATGATTTGCCTAAAGTCACAAGGCTTGTTCAGAAACCCAAGTTCTTCTCCAGGTTTGGCCACCCCTCCCAGAAGAGAAGGTTGTTTACTGACTCAAGAGCCCAGATTTGAACGCTCTGGGAGATGCCCCTAAAGTTCCTCCTTTGATACTAGATGGCAGCACCCCATAGGCTGTACAGACATTAGCAGTCAGCATAAATGCAAGGAGGGCTGCTTGCCAGATGTTTCCCTGTCACGGTGTAATTGGAACGTGGAGTTGTACTTGGGCGCCTGTAGTCACTGCAAAGGAGAAGCAAAAGGGAGGGAGAACAGTCCCAGTTCACTCAGTTGGGCACTTGCTATGGCAAGCTGTCATTCTCCCCCCACCTCCCATCTCTCTTTTAGCTTTGTTGAGCTACATTCTGGGATTGCTATATTTGTAGCAAGTAGAGACACTGACCTGCTTCACTAAAAGCTCTGCCACACTGAAATAAGAAGCACCAGGGTGAAGGTGCTCAGTTAGTCTTGTGCACTGGCAGACCTCTCTACCCCAGCTTAATGGTTGCATCCATTTTCTGTACCAAGAAACTGAGGTGTCAGGTCATCAAAGAAGCGAGCTTGTGGTCTGGCCCCTTTAACGGAGTTGACCAAGGATGATGTTCAAATGCCTTCCCTGGCACTTTAGCCTTGAGAGCTCAGAAGAAGTGTCCAGAGTACTGTTCAAGTGCTGTGACAGGCAGCAGTGCAGCGGGGGTGGGGGGGGGAGGGTGCCAATGAGAGAGAGAGAGAAGCGGGGAGGGGGCGGAGCACACAACACCAGAGGAAATGTGAGTACATCAAGAAGAGTAACTTGGCAGCCCTCCAAACTGATATTCTTTAAATATTAGATCAGCATTTATTTAGAGGAGAGGATGGGGGGCAGGTGTGGGGGCGGGCTGTGGGTAACTGTGCCCCTCCCTGCATACCACACTCAGAAACAAAACCCATGACCTTAATTGACCTGATCCCCTCTTTAGAAGACCATTCTGTTACCATCTGTTGTAATTCCAATTTACCCTTTGGGGGTCTCGCCTCACCCACTTCCAAATGGTTTTCAGAGTATTTCTTTCAACACCACACAATTATATCCCTGAAAGGGGACCTTGAAAGTACAGTTTTCTCCATCTCATTACAATTGTAGTAAAGTTTTAGCACCCCTACCTTACAGATTGGCACTCCATCCCTAGATCAGCTATGTTCATGTGTGTGTGTGTGTGTGTGTATTTATGTGTGTGTCTTTAGGCTGGTGATTTAGCCACAAGCCAGTTCCTTATATAGAAACTATGCTGACACCCAGATCACAACACACACACACACACACACAACACACACATACACATAAATGGCCATAGGCTGTCTGGTACGGGGAGAGGAGGAATTCATGCCCTTTCAAGCCAGAAGAGACAGAACCCTGGTATTTTCTTAGGAGACTGCTAGACCCGCTGAAATGTAACGAGAGCATTTAGTAATGATGAGGAATAAATATCCCCACTTGCTGGAACATCTTTCTTTCTTCATCTTCTCCCTCCTCACCCCCTTCTTCAACTCCTCTTACCCTTTATCTCCCAAGGGCAAAGGAGCATCAGCCAGAGGAGCCCAGGGACAATGTTCTAGTTTCCTAGGGCTGCAAAACAAAGTACCACAGACTGGGTGGCTTAAAATGACAGAAATGTGTTGTCTCACAGCTCTGGAAACTGGGAACCTAAATTAAGGTGTCAGCAGGGTTCTTCTTAAACCTATAGGAAAGAATCTGTCCCCTGCCTCTCTTCTGGTTTCTGGCAGTGGCTTGCCAGCGATCCCTGGTGTTCTCTATCTCTGTTGTTACACGGCATTCTCCCCTCTGCCAAATGTCCTCTTTTTATAACGAAACCAGTTGTATTGAATTACATGCCAACCCTACTCCAGTATGGCCTCATTTTAACTTTCCTAATTCCATCTGGAATGCCCCTATTTCCAAATAGGTCACTTTCTGTGGTACTAGGAATTAGGATTTCGATTTATCTTTTGGGGGAGGGGATGTAATTCAATCCATGACAACAAGCATTCCTGGAAAAGGCTATTGCTTGGGTGGTCCCCAGCCCTCAATGATGTTTCACACCTATAGAGCAACTCCGTTTTTAGGAATGCAAAGCACTAAATATGACCTTGAATTGAATCAACTATCATCCCACTTCATAATACTCTTAGTCTGGTATGACAGAACACCAAGATAGCTAGTTAATGTAATTAAAAAAAAGATAACTAACCAGTTGTTTGGCAGAGGTTAAAGAGAACAACTCCTGGGCTGACTGAATTATGCACTGAAGTTGCACAGGCAAAGCTGGAGTGAAATCCTCTTGTGACCTTGAACTTGGGTCCTCAATCAATACCAAAACCAAAGATTTGTTAACATGATTCCGAAGATGGCGGTGCTTCCAAAAGTAAGCTTCCAGCTGGCTCCCTTTCCTGGGTAGCAGTGGCCAAACTCACCAGGCCCAGTAGCAACCTCCTATCTCTCTTCTTGAAATAGAGGTGTGTTCTCTTTTGAGTGAAATAATGGGAGTGTGGACTCTGGAGTCAGATTTCCTGTGGTCCTAAATTTACCAAGTTACTTTAAGCAGGAAACTTAAGCTCTTCATGCTTCCATTTCCTCATCTCTAAAATGGGGATAATAATAGAAATTTTAAGACTGGATTGATGAGAGGATCAAATGAAATAAAGCATACAGTGAGTGGTGCATAAATCTTCAGTCAAAATTTTTTCAATATTAGAATTATTATAATAAATTATGGTTGATATATGAGAACAGATTTTTGAAGGGAAATTTGGAGGTATCCATTCTCTTTAACTGAAATAAATATCACTCATCTACAAAACTTTTTGCATATGAATGCTCATTGTAGCATTGTTTCTAATGGCAAAAATATGATAATGACCTAAATGTCCATCAACAGGGGACTGGCTAAGTACCTTAGGGTATGTCCATGTAGAGGAACACTGCAAATTATCCATAAGGGGTTCTTCCTGCCTGCCTGACCCAGCCAACAATGATTCTGCAAGTCACTGAAGCCTCATTGTTTAGCTTAACAATCATGGCTTTTCTCCCTGCAATCACTGAACATTCTCTGGGATGCTGAGATGATGATTTTGTTTTACTGGGAAGAGTGGGTTTCCGTCATGCAAACCAAATCCTGAAGAGTGACAAAGGGGCTTGGCTGAAAGAAAACTTGATTCCTGGTACAACCCCACCTTCCTGCTGCGACTTTCAAGTCATGGGACCAGGAGGGTAGACCGAATGAGTTAAAGCCCTGACTTTTGGGCCATTGGTAATCTTCCTTAAAGCTTTCTACCATGAGAGAAAGAAGAGAAGGTAAACCTCTAGGCTAGGCCATGTTCAAGCAAAGAGTGGAATGATTTTCCCCATCCCTTGTGGCTCCCCCACCCCTGCCTTGTGCTTTGTGAACAGGGGCTTACCTGTTAACTGTAACGGGGAGTGAAGCCCAGACCCCTTAGCCCTGTTGCCACTCTCTAATAACTGGTCCTCCAAAATGAATTCCTCATTCTGCTGTGTCTGATTTCTACCAACTAGAAGGGCTAATCAAGATACATTCCTCAAAAACAAGAATTCTCTTCTTGTTTTGTTATGTACTCCCTTTTCTCTGGATCCTATTTTGCCTTATAGGGGAAGATCCCACTTTATTTTGGTTTCATGACAGAAGAGGATAGCAAAGAGAGAGACAAGAAGGAAAAGAATTTTAAATCTGGGTACTCCTTATACTCCCAACTCCACCCCCTTTTACAGTTGAGAGATAGATAGCTAGATAGATGGTAGATAGATAATAGATAGAGAGATGGTAGATAGATGATAGATTAGATAGATAGATAGATAGATAGATAGACAGATAGATAGATAGATAGATAGATATAGATAGATGATAGATAGATGATAGATAGATGATAGATAGATAGATAGATATAGATAGATAGATATAGATAGATAGATAGATAGATTAGATAGATAGATGATAGATAGATAGATAGATTAGATAGATAGATGATAGATAGATAGATAGATAGATAGATAGATAGATAGATAGATAGATAGATAGATAGATGATAGATATAGATAGATAGCTAGATAGATGGTAGATAGATGATAGATTAGATAGATAGATAGATGGATAGATAGATAGATAGATAGATAGATAGATAGATAGATAGATAGATAGATAGATAGATAGATAGATGATAGATAGATGGATGGATTCTTTAGCCTCCATTTGTCCTTGATCCTCCTCCTTGCCTTTGAGAAGAATGGAAAAGCTGTGCAGAAAGCCTCTGCACCCCCTAGAGGTAAGAGTTCACAACCAACAATGAGTATGAGCACATAATGAAAAGCTGTTAAGTGCTAAACTATATGCTGTCACCATGGAAGAGTGAACGGTGGGACAGGAAGATCCAAGCCCCAAACTGCCCTGTTACGAAAAATCATGATCCCTGGTCCCCCTTCAGGAACTTTTGTTCTCCGTTGTAACGAAGAAACTACCTTTAGCTCCCAATTCTGCAGACCTTTTAATGAATATTGGTACCTAGGAAAAAAAACGGAGCAAGAGGGAATCCTTGAATTTTCAGGCTACCCATCTCTACAGCCAGTTTCCCCTTTGATAAGAACTGGAGCTTGTGTTCCTCTGTGCAGTGCCAGACTAGGCCAGCAGGGGTCTGACATTAGTTGCTTTTAACCTATATGACTGGCTTTCCATCTTGATGGCTGAGTTGAAGTGAGGACCTAATAGATGGCTTGAGACAACAGAACTCCTAGGTATAAATACTGCCTCCACTTTTCTAGTAAGACTATAAACAGCCCAGCCTGTACTACATCAATTTTCCTTATCCACAGTGAAGTGCTTGGTTTGATCCAGTTTTTATCTTTATCCAGAAAATACATTCATAAAGAGACTTACCCTAATCCAGAAGCTCGGAGCATCTAGATTTTCTGTTTGAAGTAATTTACCAATCGCTATTCGGTCTCTAGAAAAGATGCCATACGGACCAAAAAGTAAGAGGGTCCTCAATGAGGATCAAATGTTTAAAAGACACTGTCTCAAAAAGCAAATTAAGTAAATAAATAAATAAATAAAGCAAATTAAACCTCTCCAATTTATAGCCTCTATTGTAAAAAAAAGCATGAGTTCAGTATTTCTGGATTATTCTTCAAGCTGGTATTTCAAACTGTGTAAACTCAAGTTTTTATGGTTTCCTTGAATATATATTTTATTGTGTATAATTATTAAATACTTAAGAAAAATATTGTGCTTTCCTGTTTTCAAAGCCCCTTCATATACATTAACTCATCCAATCCTTTATTACAAGAAAGAAATTATTACTCTCATTTTGTACCAATGAAATTGAGGCTCAGAGAGGTGAAGAGAGTTGCCTGAGATCACACAGCTCGTAGTGGCAGAGCTAGCAATTTTCCACTTAATCCAACAATTAAATTTCATGTTGAATACTTTTACATGTGCAAACATTTTCATAATGCAATCCTATTATGAACTGTACTGTTCAGCAATAACATGACTTTACTTATTAGTATTTACATCTTGTTGCTATGCTAGAAAGTAACAATAATTTATTTAAATTATGGAATGCTTGCTTTTCATTAAGCTGCACATTCCTTCCCTTCACATAGTCCTATTCTATATTCTGCTGTTTGATGAAATGACAAAGTGACAAGAATCCATTTTCCCAATCTTAACAGGCTACCTCTGCCAAGCAGCTTTTTAATCATCATAGCAGCCTGAAGAGCTAGATACTATTATTTTTCCAGGGTAGAAAACTAGCTTGCTCAAGTTCAGTTTTGGAGCTGAGATTTGAACCCAGCCAGCCTGGCCCTCACCTGCTTCACAATTACCACGAGCACCCACTGCAGATGAGGTGACAAGAAGGACTCTAACTCCCCCTGCCCCCCGCTGCCAAGAATCTGGGTGGCCAAGGTCGAAATGAACAAGTAAGTTACAATTTGGAGACTAGGGAAGAAATGTTGCAGATTTTAAAAAGTCAAATGAGATATGAATTTAAAAGAACTTTTATAACTTTATGGACAGCGTTATGATTTCGATACCAACCACTCTGAGCTGCTCGGGTTCTCTTAGAATCTCCCTTCATTTTCTCCCCGCTCTTTTATCCCTAAGTTTAATGACCCAGGCACAATTAAGGAAAGGCACCTTGGGCCTGGCTGTGGCCATTAGAGTGGTACTGAAACTGGCTGTGGCAAGCTGCCAAAGCCCCACAACGTTAGTTCCCGCAGACTGGGAACCTACGGTGCACATTACAAAGGATCTCTGAAAAGGCCACTTCAGGATGTCCACCCCACCTGCTCCCTCTTCTTGCTTCTAGGATTGGTGCAGCTTTCCTCCCAGCCAGGGTAAGTGACCCCGCCCCTCGTGCCACGGGTGGACCTGATTGGTCTAAGGGAAGTCCCGCCCCCTTCATCGGTGACCTGAAGGGATATCTGGGAAGTGTCCTCACACATCCTCAAAACATGCACGACTCAGTTCAGCCTCTATTTTTACCCGGATGTTACCCTGCCCTGGGCCAGGAAGGGTGATGGCCACTGAGGAGGATGCGAACCTGGTGGTGCAAAGCAGAAGTGATTTGTAGCATGAAGCATTCTAACTCACGTAGGACTCTGATTCTCACGGTAGCGCGGCTCCGGAAGCCCTGTTTAAAGCCTGACTCATTCGTGAAAAATGAGGCCCAGGAAGGTACAAACTGTGTCCAAGGTCTTAAAGTGAGTAAATGGCAGAGCTGGAATTCAACCCAACCGAGATCTTTCAACTTCTAAAGCCTGGGCACCATTCTTCATCCAATATGACCAGTTGTCCAAAAGAGGGAAAAGTTAGAAAAAGACCGTTTTGCTTGGTCAAACCAGTAGATTGCCCCACCCCAGGCTTACTTCCTACTTCCCTCCTCTCTACCTTTCTACAGGCAGTTTCCCCTGCTGGGAATGCTCTTAGCTGTCCTCTCCAACAAGGAAATTCTTTTCATCCTTCAAAGTCCACCTCTAAATTGGATTCCAGTTCTGTCTTTGAACTGCACTACATCTCCTCCAGCCTGGTATCAAGCTCTCCCTCAGCTGAACCCCTGACGTCATCTGTAGATTGGCAGTTCTCCAAGTTGTCATTATGTTGGGTTTTGACTTATCAACATAAACTCTTGTCATAGACCGTTAGACCTTTTTTCCTTAATATTTTTATTGAGAAATCTTCACACACATACAGTCCATACATGGTGTACAATCAGTGGCTCACAATATCATAATTGTGTATTCATCTCCATGATCATTTTTAGAACATTGCATCGCTCCAGAAAAAGAAATAAAAAGAAAAAACTTATACATCACATACCCCTTACCCCTCCCTCTCATTGACCACTAGTATTTCAATCTATTTGATTTATTTTAACCTTTGTAACCCCTATTATTTGTTTATTTTTTATCCATTTTTTTTGCTTATTGGTCCATACCGTAGATAAAAGAATCATCAGACCCAAGGTTTACACAGTCACACAGTCACATTGTAAAAGCTATATCATTATACAATCAACTTCAAGAAACACAGCTACTGGAACACAGCTCAACAGTTTTCAGGAACTTCCCTCCAGCCTCTCCAATACACCATAAACTAAAAAGAGATATCTATATAATGTGTAAGAATAACCTCCAGGACAACTTCTCAACTCTGTTTGAAATCTGTCAGCCACTGAAACTTTATTTTGTCTCATTTCTTTCTTCCCCTTTTGGTCAAGAAGTCTTTTTTCAATCTCATGATGGCAGGGTCCCAGCTCATCCCAGGAGTCCTGTCCCATGTTGCCAGGGAGATTTACACCCCTGGAAGGCATGTCCCATGTAGGGGGGAGGGCAGTGATTTCACCTGCCAAGTTGGCTTAGAAAGAGGGATGCCACATCTAAGCAACAGAAGTGGTTCTCGAGGCATGCCATTAGATCTTCCTGGGGACTGTTTTTAGGTCATATCTCTCTGTGTCTCTGGGCTTAAGGAATATCTGACATCAAAGGATACTTCTCGAGCAGCATTCCAGATTCCTTTGTTCTCTAGGTGCTATGTGAGACAAACTAGGCTCTCCCACCCCCACCTCTCACCCCAGTCCCAAGTATACTGGTTTTCCATCTCTAGATCTTTGCTAAGGCCAACCTCTCTAACTAGAATGCTTTGTCTTTCTTTGTATCTATCCAGTAGCACGTTAATGTTTGTACATATCTCCTTAATGGCCTAGAGATTCCATGAGCAAAGATCCTATTCAGTCTCCTCTTCATATCCTCAGAGCACCTAGCACAGTGCCTGACCTATAGGAAACATTCAATAAATAACAGAGAAAAACATAGAGAACTTGCTTCTACCTTTGGAGCTCATCCTTTCTTCTCCAGGCACTCACTGCCTGTCACATTGCACATCCCCCAAAGGTACTTGCCATCTTCACCCAGGGTACTGGACAGTAGTAGTTTAGCATGAGGCTCTGGAGGCAGATTGTAGGAGTTTGAATTCCAGCTCTATATAGGGTGGCCAACCATCCTGAACTGTGCTGAAATGTTCCATTTTTAGAATTGAAAATCCCAGGGAACCCTCAGGCCCGGACAGCCCCTTCATAGACTGTGAGCCTAGGCTAATCTGACCTCTCTGTCCCTTGGAGATTCAAGCAATTCTAAAATCCCCAATATTCTATTATTCCCAATAATTGAAACGAAAGGAAGTGAGTACTTGGGGCATCTGTTCCAGAGACTCAGTCAACATTCAGGGTCTCCCATCAAGGGTCCCCCTCTCAGGAAGCCTGAAGTCCCCCGTCTCAACTGACCTGCTTAGGAGAAGTGATCAGTTGTCTGGTCTTGGGTTCATCTCTTCCCTTGGGGTGGGTGGAAACCTAATCATGACCATTACCTCTCTAGGTCTCCCATTAAATCTCTCCTCAAGCCAGAATGAACCTGAGGATGAAGGAGGAAGCCGAAGGGGTTGAAGGAACTGGGAAATGCTCTCCCTAGGATACCAGGTGTAGCGTGGAGGTGAGGGAAAGGTGAACAGAAATGGGACAGCCACTTCTCTTTAATGAGAGCTGGGCTCAACAGGACTAATGAACCTGAAAATCAATCTTTGTTGCCATGCAGGGGGCCAGGCCAAGTCAGCCGCAGCCCTGACTTTGAGTTGACACCCTACAGGGAGCCTTCTAATCACCTTCCAGATCTACATTAACCTGAGAACCTGAGAGGAGCCACCAGCTCTACCCAGTGACTTCTCCCTGGGTGGTTTTCCACTTTTATTGCTCATCACTGTACAGTTTGCTGAGAGAAATGGGATTTTTGAAACAACCCTTCAAGGTAGGCAGTATCAATATCTCCATTTTCCAGATGAAAAGAATCTAGGTCCAGAAAGTCAAACAGATTTTCATGATATCTCACAGCTAATATGAAGGCAGTGATTGAGACCAGTGATCTGTAATCTTTTCTGATCTCAGAGTCCTATCAGAAAGAAAAAAAAAGTCCCAATATGTATGAATAATTTATTTATAAATTATAGCCATGGCTATTGTATTAATATATTGTGTGTATTATAAAATATGAAAATAAACATTAAAAAGGAATGAGATCATACATGTAAATAGAAAGCCCAATATTTGCATCTCTCCCTCAAATAAAGTCTATTACCCATTAATGTGACCAAATGCAAATGCCTTCTGGAGCCAAGCAGCCAATATAAATAAGTGGAGTGGACTGAGTATAACAGAACCAACTGTCCTGGCAGGATGAGAAACAGCCATTGATTCTCAGGCTCAGTGTTGGAGACAATAGGGAGTGGTGGGGACTGTGGCAAAATCAAGAACAATTTCCCCATACAAAGGAGGCAGCTATTACTCAGCCTCAGGCAATCATTGCCATATGAGAATGTGGGCCAGGGTTTCTGACACCAATTTTTCAATAGAAGTCAGAAATCCAGATTTATGATTTTGTACAATGTCAAGTTGTTGGCCACTGGTTTAATTTTTTAACAAAATTCTGGGGGCCGGGGGTGTGGCAGGGGAGGTGGCGGGGACAAGTGGGTCAAAATCAGCTTTGCAGGCAACCTCTGAAGTAAAGGAAAGAGATTGGCCTTTGCAATTAGTCCTGAATTTGAATTATTTTTCTATCTTTAACAAGTAATTTAACCTCTCTGTGCTTCAGTTTTCAGATAAATAAAATAGAAAGGAGAATAGGTTTCCTTGGAGGATTAGCAATGATGAATATAAGGCATTTAACACAGTGCCTGGCACATAATAAATAATACCAGTTGTTAGTGTTGCACACATAGAACTCAGCTCTGCTGATGGCCAACCTGCTTCTCCTGCCATTCAAACTAGGCTTAAACAGAAAATGCCCACCCCCAGTGTCCAACTTCCAGTCATGCATTTTGCAGAATTCTCTGTGGTGCCCAGAAAGGCGGGTTCTTTCCCACACTGGTCTAATCATTTCCAAGAAAAATGCAATGGCCAAAAGGGTGAGTAGGGTCTCTCCCTGGGATTCTAGTGTGGATGGTAGCATGCTCTAATGCAACAAGCACTAGGGTGAGACACAGACAGTATCTGAGCTCTAGTCCTGGCTCTGGCTCTAACTCATTTTGTGAACTTGAACACATGACTGACCTATTCTGAACCTCTATTTAACCATTTATAAAGTGGGCATGATAATGTCCACTTCAAAGAGTTATCCTGAGAATGTAAAATTACACATTGTGCCAGCTGTTCCCCGTATGCCAGCATCCTCCACACACCAGACCCTCTCAATACTCCTCTCCCCACTCCTATGTGCCCAGGGCTTTGGTCTCCGTGGACTACATCAGCAGGACCCTTGCCTTCTGCCTTCCAGTAGGGCTCAGCAGGTGATCAGAGGATAGAAGGAAAGAGAGGTGGGAGAATTTATTCCCCAGGCTCCCTCCATGCTGGGGCCTCAGTTCATAGCTGTGGTTGTTCCTCTGTGGAAGGTCACCCCCCCATCAGGCAGCCCAGGTCCAGATGCAGATACAGCTCTAGCTCTCTTCTGGCTTTGGGAGCTACTGCCTCCCCTTTCTCTTGCAGTCCAGGGCTAGTAACATCTTCCCACTGTTGCTAGCCCTGGGGGACGTCTTCACCCCTTACTGGTTTTGCTTAACCCTGCCTCACCTTTGATTATAATCCTTTATTAAAATCTCCTCAATTGATTGAGTATGCCATCCATTTCTGGCCAGGACGCTGACCGGTATGCACATGTCACACATGTTTTATTACCTTGGAGCCTTGGACATGGAAGGTACTAGATCAATGTTGCTGGAATTAATTTGAAATCATAAGCTTTTCTGCTTTACCCTCAGGCTGCCAGAAAATCCAATTAACCAGAACCCTCAGTCCCTTAGTGCCTCAGTCCATTGAGAGCCAACAACGTTGATGGGAGATTAATTCATTCACCAACACTTTTCAAGCACCTCTGATGTACCAGGCACTGAACTAGGTCTTGAAGGTGTAGGTGAGAAAAAACAACAATGTCTCTGTCTTCACGGAATTTAGAGTCTCATGGGATCAGGTATGAAGTCTAATTAGGTAGGGACAACCTCTTTGAAGCCAGCTAACTGGCCAGAGCTCCCCATGAGTACCAGGGCCCAAGGTGCTCCCTCAGAACTATACAAAATTGTCATTTGCAGCAGACACTAAGGGTTGACTGACCCAATCCCTATCCAGAAAGCTTTTCTCTCTGCCTTCCAGTTAGATGGTCATGCAGCACAGTTCTGGCAAATGATGCAAAAGCACAGTCCTCATGGTAGGGCTGTCAGGGACAATCTCAGCTGGTGTAAACTTTCTCTTTCTTCCTTTCTTTTCCCTTGCCTAGTCCAAAGATGTGATTCTTAGAGGTGCAGTGACCATTAGAGACAAGCCAATGCTCTAAAGGTGTCAACATTCTTCAAAAGACAGAAAGGGCTTGCATCTTATGACATCACTGAGCTGCCACTGTCAGCCCTGGACTGCCTGACTCTAGCTTTGTATAAGAGACAGGAACCTCTATTTGTTTAAGCCACATAGTTAGGTAGTCTGTTACATGTACTCAAGAGAGAAACCCTATCTGAAGGAGACCCTTGAGATTGCCTGAGGCACAGAGAGGAGAAGGAACTTGCCCAAGATCACAGAACCCAACTAGAACTCATGTCTCCTAACCAATACTAGTCCATGCTTATAAGCTACTACAGCCTGTGCAAAGATTGTAAATTCTGTGTATGTGTGTGTTTTGCAGCTCTTTGCCTAGTTTACACCCCCTTTGGAAACAGAACTCATCTCTTTCAGTCTTGCTGGGTTCCCTAAAAAGGCAAGTTGGGTGCTTAAGCACTAACTCTTTTAGAGCCTTTAGTGGGTCCAGCCAGGTTTGCTCTGCCCTTGGAGATTTCAAAGCTCTGAAGAAATGCCATGTGCCCACACAAAGACATTTGTGAGAACAAATTGCTCCTTGCCTTTCTTTTTTTGTCTCTTGGCATGGGATTTCTTGGATTGTCATAACCCATCTCTGAGGCCTTTATGTGAAGACACAACTTTAAAAGCATCCAGATAAGAGATAGGAATCTGGCTGTGTCTCCTGCCCTATATGATCCCTTCTCCCCTGCTCCACCCCTCTCCACCACCCATTGTGTGCATGAATATGCACACACACACAAACAGAGAGATGCCAGAGATTCTGCTGTTAGTGATTCACTACTTTGGGGAGGAAGTAATTACTCTCTTCCTGAGCCTCCTGAAAGAGTAGGAAAGGCCAGAGAAAGAGAGTCTCTGGAATCCTAAGAAGAAGATCATCAACTTTACTTCCTACATGGTAGGAGCAGCACATGTTGCAACCACATGCTTCTTAGGCTTTGTACGTTCCCCAGACACTCTGCCCAAGAGCTGGGAAGTCTGTACTCACTGCTGTAGGAGGAACCCAGAACTCTCAGCAGCGAACAAAGCCCACCTGCCAGCATTTTTCCAGGGCCCTTCTCCTGCCCTGAGGTCTGAAGAGGTCTGCTGAGGAAGATTCTACAACCTACCACTCTGCTGGTTCACGGTTTGCGGAAAGAGTCTGCTCACTCTGACGGCTGGAAATAGCTTAAGAGATGAAAATCTCCATCTTCCTGCTTCTCCAGCCACCCCTAGAGACTAGCTCTCAGAGATGGTAGAATTTCCCAGGAGCCCCAAGACATGGCTTTTTCTTAGGGAAAACTTCATGGAATAAACTGGCACTACCCTTACCACTTCCACTACTAGAAATGCTGCTACTCCTGATGATGACGGATGATGGTGCCTAGCACGTGGTGAATTGATTACAAAAATCGCCCCGATTTACCTTCCCTCCTTCTATCAACACCATTTGTGATATGTCTTTGCAGCTCTTCCCACCTAATAGTTGAATATTTCCTTACACCTTGAATCTGGGTTGGCTCATGACTTGTTTCGGCCTTTAAAATATATCAGAAGTTTTGCACTGTGCCAATTCCAAGCCTGTGTTTCAAGAGGCCACACTGTCTCTTGGAACCCCATCAGCAACATGTGAACAAGCCCATTTTAGCCTGCTGTATGATGAGAAACACATGGCCCAGTTATTCCCATGGTTCCAGCCTTCCAACCCCCAAACACGTAAGCAAGGCCATCCTAGACCAGCAAGCCTCCAGTCAACTTGCCTGCTGACAAGAGACACAGAATCAGCCAAGCCTGGCCCAGAACAGCAGAACTTCCAAGCTAATCTGGAGACAATAATACAAGCTTCTTATTTTAAGGCACTGATTTGGAGGAGTGGGTTGTTCCGCAGCAGCTAAATAATACATAACATTTATTAACATTTACTATAGGCCAAGCTCTGTACTGAGAGCTTTATGTAGAATAGTCACTTAATTCTCACAATAGTCCATGACGTAGATTTAGGAAATTTAAATAGTTTGCTTCCAGTGATATAGTTAAAAATAGATACAGGATTTAAATTCAAGTGTTCTGTCTCTAGAATCGTATCAGGATCATCTTTCAGTAATCTTTGCCTTTTGCTCTTCCAAAGACTAGTCTGACTCCAGAATCTTAGAATTTTTTACTTTTTAGATTCCTGCCATGGTCCTCAGAGCGTTTTGGGAGTCACGCTGTGAATGGCCTTGATCTGGTACTCGTGTGGACATTCTGAACAAGGCTGACCTTGGCATCTCTAACTCCACACTTTCCCACATACAATCCACCCACAGATCCTGTTGGTTCTGCCTGAAAAATCTATCTGGACTCCGGCTGCTTCTCACGCCCTCCTGCTACGGAACCAGCCCAAGTTGCCATCCACTCACCTGGACCATGGCCACAGCCTCCTAACTGGTCTCCCTGACCCCACTTTTCCCCACTGAGATCTTCAGCCCATATCAGCCAGAATCATCATTTGAAAATAAAAGTCAGATCACGGCAGTCTGTTCTTCAATACTTTTAATGATTTCCCAACGCACCTAGAAAAAACTCCCACATCACTACTGCGTCCTATAAGGTTTCCATTGATCAGGACCCTGGCCACATCTCTGACTTTGTCTCCTGCCCCTTTCCCCCTTGGTCTCTCTGTTCTGGTCACACTGGCCTCCTAGCTCCTCAGAGGTCTAACCCATGTTCCTGTCTTTCGGCATTTGGACTTTCCCTTTCTTCTACCTAGTGCATTTCTCCATATCCAAAATATCTGTAAAGGCTTGCTATCTTTCTGTGTTTGGCCAAATATTACATCCGTTATGCTCTGTATCTTTACCTTGTGTTTCAATTTGTTAAAACTGCCGGAATTCAATATACCTGAAATGGAATGGTTTTTAAAAAGGAAATTTATTAAGTTGTAAGGTTACAGTTCTAAGGCTGTGAAAATGCCCAAATTAAGGCACCAACAAGAGGATACCTTCACTCAGGAAAGGCAGATGCCATCTGGAACAACACTGTGAGCCAGGAAGGCACAGGGCAACATCTGCTAGCTTTCTCTCCCAGCTGCTTGTTTCATGAGGCTCCCCCAGGGGCATTTTCCTTCTTCATCTCCAAAGATTTCTGGTTGCATGAGCTCTGTTGGCTCTGAAGCTTTTTCCAAAATGATTCCCTTTTAAAGGGTTCTAGTAAGCAACTCCACATTGAATGGGTGGGGACACATCTCCATGGAAACCCCAATCAAAAGGTACCACGCACAGTTGAATGGGTCACATCTCCATGGAAACAATCAAAAAGATCCCACCCAGCAATATTGAATGAGGATTAAAGAACATGACTTTTCTGGGGTACACAGCAGTTTCAAACCAGCGCACATTGCTTAATTTTTTTTTTGAAACACTTACTACCTGTCATTATCTTATATTTGTTGTTCAGTTGTCTTTCTTCCTTACTAGAGTTTCAACTCCATGAGACAAAGACTTTGCTTTGTTCCCATATATATCCCCAGAACCCAACTATAGTAGTGCTTCACATAAAATAGCTCCCAATAAATGTTTGAAAGAAAGAAAATGAACAGAATGAGTGAATGAACGATATGAAATGAATGAAAGAAAATGAAAAATTAAAGAAAGCCCATGCAAGAAAGAAAAAAAATCCTTTTTCATCATGCCACTATGACCTTTGCTCTTAATTCAAATGTCTGACTCTAAAAGTTAACCACTTACACCTAAAGCAAGAGAACTGAAGAAGGAAATAAATAAATGGGAACTCCTCAAAATTAAACACTTTTGTGCATCAAAGAACTTCATCAAGAAAGTAGAAAGACAGCCTACACAATGGGAATCAATATTTGGAAACGACATATCAGATAAAGGCCTAGTATCCAGAATTTATAATGAGATTGTTCAACTCAACAACAAAAAGATAGCCAACCCAATTACAAAATGGGAAAAAGACTTGAATAGACACCTCTCAGAGGAGGAAATACAAATGGCCAAAAGACACATGAAGAGATGCTCAATGTCCCTGGCCATTAGAGAAATGCAAATCAAAACCACAATGAGATATCATCTCACACCCACCAGAATGGCCATTATCAACAAAACAGAAAATGACAAGTGCTGGAGAGGATGCGGTGAAAGAGGCACACTTATCCACTGTTGGTGGGAATGTCAAATGGTGCAACCACTGTGGAAGGCAGTTTGGCAGTTCCTCAAAAAGCTGAATATAGAATTGCCATACGACCCAGCAATACCATTGCTGGGAATATACTCAAAGGACTTAAAGGCAAAGACACAAACGGACATTTGCACACCAATGTTTATAGCAGCATTATTTACAATTGCAAAGAGATGGAAACAGCCGAAATCTCCATCAACAGAAGAGTGGCTAAACAAACTGTGGTATATACATACGATGGAATACTATGCAGCTTTAAGACAGGATAAACTTATGAAGCATGTAATAACATGGATGGACCTAGAGAACATTATGCTGAGTGAGTCTAGCCAAAAACTAAAGGACAAATACTGTATGGTCCCACTGATGTGAACAGACATTCGAGAATAAACTTGGAATATGTCCTTGATAACAGAGTCCAGCAGGAGGTAGAAACAGGGTAAGATAATGGCCAATTGGAGTTGAAGGGATACAGACGGTGTAACAGGACTAGATACAAAAACTCAAAAATGGACAGTACAATAATACCTAATTGTAAAGTAATCATGTTAAAATACTGAACGAAGCTGCATCCGAGCTATAGGTTTTTGTTTTGTTTTGTTTTGTTTGTTTTGTTCTTATTATTATTACTTTTATTTTTTTCTCTATATTAACATTCTATATCTTTTTCTGTTATACTGCTAGTTCTTCTAAACCGATGCAAATGTACTAAGAAACGATGATCATGCATCTATGTGATGATGTTAAGAATTACTGATTGCATATGTAGAATGGTATGATGTCTAAAAAAAAAAAAAAAATGGTCAGCACAATACTGCCTAATTGTAATGTAATTATCTTGGAACGCTGAATGAAGCTGCATCTGATCTATAGTTTTTTTTGTTTGTTTTGTTTTTTTTTTCTCTTATATATTTTTGTACTTTTTATTTTTATTTGTGTTTTCTCTCTGTGTTATCAGTTTATTTCTTTTTCTGTTGTAGTACTATTTCTTTCTCTAAATCGATGCATATGTACTGAGAAATGATGACCATACACCTATGTGATGGTATTAAGAATTACTGATTGCATATGTAGAATGGATTGATTTCTATTGTTGTGTTAGTTAATTTTTTAATTAATAAAAAAAATTAAAAAAAAAAAAGTTAACCACTTATCTTCTGGAAGCTTAGTCAACATCTCAGAGCATTTAGCAGGATGACTTTCCCAAACTGTCTTCAACTGTTCCCACTTTCAAGAACCCAGAAACTTGCAAAGAGGTTCCCCTATTTATACTCTCACTTGGAACTTACATTTACAAGCAAAGATACCTCTATGACTTCAACAGAAAGACAACAGAGAAAGTGGTATGTAAACAGACCATTTTATTGTGGGTAAAGAATTTTCAGAGCATTTGAACACAGGGAGGGAATATATCTATAAACACTGCACCCTTCAAAGACAGCACCCGCTATGGTTCAGGGAAATTCAGAGTTGACCCACCTCTTTAGCACTCATGGTAGCTGCTGAGATGGCAGGCAAGGAAGTGGAAGGAAGTAAAAGGAGCCAACATTTTTGTCATTAACAGATATTTTATTGGACTAAAGGCATAGCTGCTTCCCCTTCAGGAAATCAAACTCCAATCTCTAGTGAGGCAGGAGCTAAAAGGTACAGCTCTCCAAAGATGATGTCGACACCTTCTTTGTCTGGTCCTGTAGAATGCACTTGATTAATAGCATCTACTTGAATCATCACAAGGAACATGTAGGAGGAAAGTCTATCCTGTTATTCCAAGGAAGCCAAGACTCAGAGACGTGAAGGAGTCTCAGAGCTAAAAGAAGGCAGGATTTGAACATAGCTCAAATGATTCTAAACCCTGCCATCTTCCCCTACTGACCAAGGTGATAAACCTTGCATATTCTCATTTCATACCACATCAAATTTCTTAAGTCTCTAAAATTGGAACTTCCCTGCCAGTTACAATCTCATTAATTTAAAAACCTCTGTTGATTACCTCCTAGGTGCCAAGAACTGTGCTTTGCCCAGTAGTTCTCAGAGAATGATGAGTGAACGATGATAATGACATAATTTAAGTGGTGAGAAAGCAACTCCAAAGGAGTGTCAGAGCTCTTTCTCAAATTGAGTTACTTTTTCACTATTGAATAAATTCTAATTTGAAAAGCTGGTTAAAGTGCCTTCTTTTCGTGAGCCAAGCCAATCAATAGGGTCCATTTAAAATTCTCCTTTCTGCTTTTCTCTATTCAGGGAGATTGGAGAAAAAGCAAGCGTCTGAGGGATGAGATTACTGGGCTGGATTTCTTAATGGAGTGGTTTTGTGTGGGTGTGTGATTTATTTCTGAAGAATAGATGGCCTCGGGCAGGCTAAGTGGATTGCTTTCCTGAGGAGAGGGGAAGGCCCCTGCTGGGCCTGCCTTCTGCCTGCCCACACGTCATGAGGTAGGGGAGAGTAGAGAGTAGCCCTGTGGGAATCTGCTTGGAGAGTCATCCACTCCACTGTCCCTCTGCCCCATCCCTGACAGCTGTGATTGGTATTGATCAGCAACAAAAGTAGATTCTACAACAGTGGTACCTGCTATAGGAAATACACAATCACGTGCAAAACCCGGGAACATGGGCTCCAGTGCCTTAAAAGGGATTATTTCTGCCTGGTGGAATTATGGGTGACTTTTTCCTCCTTTTGCTTCTCTGCGGTCCCCCATTTTTCTTCTATCAATTTGTGTCTCGTATAATCAATAAACAAATGGGTGTCATTGGGCTACTACATAGACCTTTTTTTACTCTCTCTCCACATTCACTCTCCTCTTTTGCCTTCCCTTTCCCTTCCCTTTTCAAAGTGATGACCTAAAAAAAAGGATAAAAGGCTTTTTTCTCAGTGTCTGTCTTTGTCTCTGTCTCCATGTTTCTTTCTTTCTCTCTCTCTCTCTCTCTCCCTCCTCTTACAGGGGTGAGAAAAATCCTCTCTCTTCTCTTCACTCCCCTTCTTTCTGTTGACAGCCTCACTAAGAATGCTGGATGTCCAGGGATGTGGAAGGAATTTCCCCTGTCCCCAGCCATATTCCTGTCACTCAGATTCCCCTAGATGTTCGACTAGGGAAGGAACTGCCTTTGGGCCAAGTGAGGGGAGATGACGGAACAAGAGTGGCACATAAATCTGTCCTGCACAATTTCCTTTTCCTGAGCTCCAGGAAGGCTGGGGCCGAGTCCAGTGGCCCGGGCTGCGGATCCAGACTGTGACGTTTGAGGCAGAGATATCCAGGGATTTCCCAGGGACTTGCCAGTTTCCTCATTTGTCAAATGGAGAGAATAATGTCTTCTGCCTCACAGGTATGTAATGAGGGTCAGATGAAATAACGGATACGAAAGTGTTCCGAAAGGTCGAAAGTCCTACAGAATGAATCAACAGGGCCTTACTGTAGGTGACCACCCTCCCTTCTCTCTTCTGGTAGTTTCCCTGTCATCACTCTTTCCTCCTCTCAGTCTTATCTATGCTCTAATGCCCAATCATCTTTGAAAACCCCCCATTCAGCAAGTGCATCCCTTTTCAAAACCCTCAGTGGTTTCCTTTTACCAAGACAAAACCCCAGATTCATTGCCTTGTGTGGCAGGCAGAATTCTAAGAATGACGCAGTTATTTAATTCCCTCCCCTTTGAGTGTCTGTGGACGCGGTTAATATAAGCCCTCACTCCCATAATTATGTTGTTATACGAGGTGATTCGGTGATTCTAATCTAATCAGATGGTCACGTTAAAAGCACAGAGTTGTCCTTGGCTGATAGCAGAAAAGAAAGTCAGAGAGATTAGAAGTATGAGGAAGATTCAAAGACAAGGAGACAGGAACCTCAATCCTACATCCACAAGGAACTGAATTCGGAGAACCCAGATGAGCCTGCTGGCACTTCTGACCTACAGAGCCATGATATGATAAATAGGTGTTTTTTTAAGCTACTGAGTTTGTGATAATTGGTTATGCATAATAGAAAGCTAATATAGCTGATATTTCAAGGCCTTATGAATTCTTATCCAGCCTACTTCTCCAGTCTGCCTCTCAGACAGAAAACCTTGACCAAGGTTGCAGCATTCAGATAAGGATTCTGCCACTTGTGAGCCAATTACATGCCATTTATATCTTCCCTCTCCTCATCTATGTATTTAGTATAATAATAGAACCTTCCTCGTGAGACTGTTGGGAGGATTAAATGAGATAATGTAGCAAAGCAGAGTTGGGTATCCAGCACGAAGTTAAAGTGTTGGGTAAGTTTTTTTTCTTTGTGGTATTATAATCTCTGCAGATGCTCCCTTTAAGTCATACGGGTTAACGTAGAAAACGTACTATTTTTCTTGGCTCATATCATCCCCCCTGCCAGGCATGCTTTCCCTACACTACTGAAACTTTTCAAGTCCTACTATCTCTCCAGCCCCTTGCTCAGATTCTTACCTCCTCCATGAAATCTTCCCTGAACCCTCTAGCTCATGTGGTCTATCCTTTGTCCATCTTCTAGAATGCCCTAGAATGACACAGAAACTTAGACTATTTCATACCTAAGCACTTAAAATTATGTTTGTTTTTTTAATAAAAGAATTGCCTGTTCATTAGAGATAATTTGGAAAAGCAAAAAAAGTTCAAAGCAGGAAACAAGTCATCCATCACCATTGTTTATATTTTGATGTATTTCCTTCCAGTCCCCTTGTTTTGGTTGTTTGCATATAGAGATAAACATATGTGTGTATATAAATAGTTGCCTTTCTGACCATAAATCTTTGCCCCAGTCTGCCCAAGGCATCCATCTGCCAGAGAAGAGATTAGGACGTGTTCATAGAAGGCATTCAAAAAGAAAAACAACATGATATTCTGTTTTAGTCATGCAAAGTAGGATTATGCAGTACTCCAGGCTATGAAGAGATGTTTTAGCTAAAGTTCTGTATGGGAGTTTCCTATAGATTCTGTAACAAACTACCACAAACATAGTGACTTAAAACAGTCAATGTCTTCTCATTCAGCTCTGGAGGTCAGAGGTCAGAATTGAGTCTTACAAGGCTAAAATCAAGGCGTTGGCAGGGCTGGTTCCTACTGGAGCCTCCAGAGGAGAACCTGTTCCTTGCTTCTTCTACCCTCTAAAGGCTGTTCACGTTCCTTGGCCACATCATTCCATTCTTTTCTTCCACGGTCACTTTGCCTTCTTCCAACTTTGACCTTCCTGCCTCCCTCTCATGAGGACCCTTGCCATTGCATTGGGTCCACCCAGGTAATCAGGATAATCTCCCCATCTCAAGCTCCTTAAGTAAATCACATCTCCCCAGTCCCTTTTACATGTTACACATTGACAGGTTCCAGGAATTAGTACGCAGACATCTTTGGAGGGCTGTTATTCCACCTACCATATTGCCCTAGAACATAGTGCTGCAGGCAAGGATTGTGTGCTGATAATTTTTGTGTGACTTATAAATGTAAGGCAGTAAGAAAGAGGAAAGGGAAGTAAAGCAGGCGAGAATGCAAAGCAATGCAAGACAATGCATTACTGCACTGCTTACTGCTTCAGCATGAGCTGAGAAAAGAAACAGTCACAGTTACACAGCAGGTGCATTCATTCATCCACATGAGGGTCTCCAGGAGGTTATGTGGAGAAACTATCTCTTGGAACAGTTGGTTGAGGAAGAATAAGAGGAAATTTATCTGCCAAGCTTCTTTCCATCTCTTATTTCCTTCCTATTGATCAAAGTTTGCCCTATACATAGTTAACTCCTGTGCACTTCTAGGTTGCATTGCTTAGGCCCCTTTGACAATCACCCTGGAAATCAAGATCCTAGGCCCTTTGGTGTAAACTGAGCTGTATCTGAGTCTGGAAGCAGTGGGAGGATGCAGAGACTTTGGGTATGCATTTGTTCAGCCTCAAGGGGCCCACCAGGAAAGGATGGCTGGGACAGAGCAATCACCTGAGGGTCCAGGGTGCAGGTGAAGCTGAGAGATGCTGAGAAGGCAGGTGAAGCTAAAGAATCTGAGGAAGAAATGAAGATGGGTCCAAACCTCACACCCTTCCATTACATGCTCTTCCCGTATTATAATATGAATGTTATATTTGCATATTATTAATTATATATTTGCATTAATATATTTTCATATTATATATGCAGTTATTTTGTGAAAACAAGGTGCCCTCACTCTCCCCTCCCAGAAAGGGAGGTACAAACCTAGTCAGAGTTCCTTCATAGTAGTGGCCAGTCTCACTTTCCAATAAGACTCGAGGCAAGGGCAGGCAGCAGTGGCTCAGTGGCAGAGTTCTCGCCTGCCATGCCAGAGACCGGGTTTGATTCCCGGAGCCTGCCCATGCAAAAACAAACAAGAAAACATTTGGGTGGTGCACTGGTGACTCAGTGGCAGAATTCTCACCCACTGTGCCAAAGACCCAGGTTTGATCTCCGGAGCCTCCCCAGGTGTGGTAGTTAGATTCAGTTGTCAACTTGGCCAGGTGAAAGCACCTAGTTCTGTTGCTGTGGGCATGAGCCAATGGTAGGTGAATCTCATCTGTTGCTAATTACATCCGCAGTCGGCTAGGAGGCGTGTCTGCTGCAATGAGTGACGTTTAACTTAATTGGCTTGTGCTTAAATGAGAGAACACAATGTAGCACAGTCTAGCAGCTTGGTATTCCTCATCTCAGCACTTGCAGCTCAGCCCGGGCCCTTGGAGATGGAGAAAGAAATCACCCCGGGGAAAGTTGTTGGAACCCAGGGGCCTGGAGAGAAGACCAGCAGAGACCATCCTGTGCCTTCCACGTAAGAAAAGAGCCTCAGTGGAAAGTTAGCTGCCTTTCCTCTGAAGAACCAACAAAATAAATCCCCTTTTATTAAAAGCCAATCCATCTCTGGTGTGTTGCATTCCGGCAGCTAGCAAACTAGAACACCAGGTAAAAGAAAAAAAAGACTTGAGGCAACAAGATTAATAAAATAAGCCACATGGTCCCCTGTGCATCTGGTCCAAGCCATGACTGATACTCGTCCCCTCCTCCCCTTCTAGGTTCCTTCCCCCGTCCCCCGCAGCCTGCACTTGCTTGTCGAGGCGAATAGAACTTGGTATAGGATATTAAGTTAAACAGCAGAAGGCGATTGGACACCGACAGTGTCCCACAGTGACTCCCCTGGGGAGGGAGCTCCAATTGGGAAAATCGGTTCCGTGTTATGTCAAACACTAAGTTAGGGTCTCCCTTTCATGTCCATGGAGTGAGATGAGGTTGCTTGCCTCACCCAGGGACACTGTGTTGCAGCTTAGTCGCTAATGACAATTTTAATCACAGTTCCCTTGCTCTTTGTGCCGAAGGACTAAAGCAACTCTGCCAGCAGCTACGCAGAGAGGAGGAGTTCCTTAAGGGTTGCTGTGAGGAGCCAGGGGTGGTTTTGGAGGGAGCCCAAGGACAGGAAGCTGCTAGGGAAGCAGTTCTCAAAATAAAATTATTGTGGCAATAACTACCATTTACTGAGCACCAATGTGCCAGGAGCTATATGAGGCCCCTTTAAAAATTAGTTAATAGCAAAAACAACATTGAACTAACCACAAAATCTAAGAAAAAATTGCTTACATTCCAGTCACCTCATTAAATCAAAATTTTAATTTTTTCATACGCATAGTTAGCTTTTCTATATTCATCACAATATTTTAAAATGTTAATTTCCACACTTTCATTTTATTTTTTTGCTGTAATATTTCCATGTTGCAAGAATCAATGTTTATCTCCCTCTCTTCTTCTTTTTGTCTTTCTCTACTCCTACATTATAAACATTATTCCTTTACAGCTTAGAGCATCCCATAACATATTTCTCAGTGTCCATTTATAATAATAATAATAATAACAAAAACAACAATAATAATAACAGCAGACATTACTTATGCTTATTATAGGTCAGGCATTGTTTTCACCACATCACCTACTATAGCTTGCTTAACCCTCACAGCAATCTTATGACATAGGTGTTATTATCCTCATTTTATACTCGAAGAAGGTGAGACACAACTTATACAAAATATTCAAAAGTATAAACAATATGTAAATCTGAACACTATACAACACAAATAAAGGAAGCTCTTTGTCATTGTATACACATATAAAGAGGAACACACAATACACAGCTCACTGCAGCAGCTTTTCCAGTATAGTACATCACTGCCATCTCCCCAGGTGAGTTCATCCAGCTCTAGCTCATTTTTTAGGAACGACACATGCCCTATTGTACGAATGTACCAGCACTTATCATATCAATTAATAGGCATTTATTATTTCCATTTTTTGACACTACAAGCGATAGTAGTAAAAAATATCCTAGAATATAAATCCTTAGGTATGGGTGCCTTTACTTCTTTAGGATAGAGTCTGTAGACATTAGTGCTGAATTTGGAATCTTCCATATGAAGTAATGAGCATCATGGGTGAAGCTGACTAAAGCATCAGACTCTTCACATGTGTGGGCCCCTTCTCGGCCAGGGAGAGAGGACATCCTATTTACGTGGCCGGGGTTGGGGGGTCAGCTAAAGACACAGCCAAGCAGCCCTGAGCTGGCACCAGGAAGCACCTGGGCAGGCTCAGCCTCTGTACATGTTCCAGTAAAGCCCACAACTGCCTTGGGCATTTCTAGAACAGAAAGAGCTCTAGAAGCCCTGCTGGCTCCAATGCAGAGATATTTGCCTTCTACTTGAGGGGGTGTCATTCCAAAGAAAGGAAAAAGGAACAAAGAAATCAGTCTTCTCTGCTTCCCAGTTATCCGGAGAATTCTGTTGTGCAATGGAGAACCCATTTCCTCCACTTTTTAATAGTTGCATCACTGGATAAAGGTAACATTATGGTGAAAAAATGGAAGAAAATATAAGAGACAAATGAGGATGAGAGATGTGGTAAGGTAAACATCGGAAAGAAAGAAAGGATAGGTGCTCTTGACCTGTCCAGTGAAAGAGAATAACATTTAAGTAAGTGTTCATAGTACAGTTTGATAAGTAGAATAACAGATTTATATACACAAGTAGAAAAGCATCTTCAAGTAACAAACAAAAACTGACTTTCAATAACTTAAGCTATTGTGCTAACTCTTCTCACATAATAAGTCCAGAGGCAGAGAGCTGCTGCTGGTGGTTCAGCCTCTCAGCAGTGCCGGGCCCAGAGTTCCTGTGGGGTTGCTGGGTCAAAGGGATGAAGCATTAGTCATTTTGCTAACTGTCCCCAGATTCCCCTGCCTAGGGTTATGGCATTTTTGTTGTTGTTGTTCTTTATGGTCAACAAACACATGTTTAGAATTTGCCAGCCGGGCTCAGTTTAGATGATTCCAATTTTGTCGGCAACATCCAAAGTGTCAGTCGAACATAGGCCTTCTTCTCCCCGCCAGGCCTGATCAGAGTGTTGACCTTGGCCACATCAGTTCATAAAGCGTCTTCACAGCCTGTTTGATCTGATCCTGTTGGCCTTGACGTCCACAATGAACACCAGAGTGTCGTCTTCAGTCTTCTTCATGGCCAAGTCAGTGATCAGGGGAGCCTGATGATGGCACAGTGGTCAAGCTGGTTTCTCCTGGCTCTTCCGAGGGCACTTGGGTTGTCTGCTGAGATGCAGCATCTTGGGCTGGCGGAATGTTGGTCAAGTGCGGATCTTCTTTTCTTTGCGGCTGTGAACACCTCCCAGAACTGCCTTCTTGGCTTTCAAAGGCTTTGCTTTGGCTTCAGTTTTGGGATGGGCAGGGGCTTCCTTCTTTGCTATGGGCGCCATCTTTGTGAAAAGGGGTTATAGCATTGTGCAGAGACAAAATAATAATCCCTTATAGACAAAGGATTACTATTCTTAATGGATAAAGAGCTTCTAAAAACTGAGAAGAAAAACACCAACAACCCTACATGAAAAAAATGGACAAAAGATATGAACAGTCTGCAGGGGAAATCTGCAAATGGTTATTAAATACATGCTGAGGCTCAACTCCTCAGAAAATAAAAAAAAAATCCAAATGAAAACGGCACTGAGTAATCATTTCTCAGCCATCATATTGGCAAAACTCCAAAAGTCTGACAACAGATTCTGTTGATAAGACTATGGGAAAACAGGCCTTCACATTAGTTTCTTGTAGAAATGTGAAAGGATCCAATCCCTATGGAGGGAAATTTGGTGACATCTAGAAAAATTACAAATTCATCTAACTTTTGACACAGCAATCCCAAGGCTAGAAATTTATCTCAAAAAGTAAACTTGCATAAAGACAAATGACATATGTTCAAGAGTAGCCACTGCTAGGATTATAATAGTAAAAATATATAAATAATCCAAATGTCCATTGATAGGGAACCGAATGAATAAATTATGATATGCCCATACAATGGCGCATTTTACAACTATAAAAGTGAACATGAAAGATTTCCATATATTTCTGTGAAGTAATTTCCAGGATAGATTGTTAAGTTAGAAAATCAAGGTACAGGGCAGTGTTTATACTCTACTATCCTTTGTTTAAGAAAGGGAGTCATAAATATATAGATATATTGGCTTATATTTTCAAAAGGTAATAGCAGAAAGATAAACCAAAAACTGGTAAAAATGGAGCCTTTTTTTGGGAGGGATGGACTCTAGACTTTACTGAACGTACTTTGTTGTATCGTTTTACTTTGGAACCATGTAAATGTCTTTAATAAAAACCAAATTAAAAATATAAATGAAGTGTATAAAAATTGGAAAAAATGGAACCAAATAATAATTAGCTTGGCCGTCTAGCCACAAACAGAAGAGGCACTGCAAATGACTCCAGCAGTATTTTGTCAGCATATCCCTAATGGGATAAGTCCTAAGGACTATAAAGAATCATGAAGAAAGTTTAAACTCCACTCAGTAGTTATTAGTCAGGTTAAACAAGATTACGTTATGCCACAGTCACAAATAAACCTAAATCACAGTGTGTCCAGCAACAAAACGTTATTTTTCTTACATGCCACATGTTTATTACATGTTGGCTACAGCTCCAACCCATGTTGTTTTCCTTCTGTGACACAGGCTGGGGGAAAAAAAACATATACCTGGAATATTTCATCAGTCATTGAGGCAAAATGAAAAGATCCTCAGGCTCTGAACGCTTCTTCCTGGGTATGACCAGCGTTATGCTCTCTCTCTCTCTCTCTCTCTCTCTCTCTCTCTATGCTGTATGGCAGGGGTCACATTTCATTATTTTTCGATATAAGTATCCCATCACTGCAGCACCATTTGATGAATTTTTGTTTGTTCTGCTTGTTTGTTTGTTTTTTGGGAAGTACATGGGTTGGGAATCAAACCCGGGTCTCCTGCCTGGCAGGCAAGAATTCTACCACTGCGCTACCTTACGGCCCCTCCATCCAAGCTACATGGCCTGGACTGAGGTCAACAAGGCAGGGATGTACAATCTTCCTTTGGCAAGGGGTACCCCAGAGATTGGCACCAAATATGGGTGCTCAGTAGTGCAGTATAACACAGATAATAACACTATTGATATTGTTATTCTGAAACTATCAGAAATATATTGTAGAATCATCAAATAAGTACTTTTAGTAACATCCTTAGGAACCAAGATTTTCGGCAAATGTAAAGACCCTATATTTTTATATTTTATTGGGAAATACCAATATAAACTCTATTTTTTTCTCTTTCTAAAACAGGAGAAAAAGAACCCTAACTCTCAGTCCACCTAAAAGGCTTGGAAGCAAAGATGGTCCTGTAGCAATGAAGACTCCTAATGCCTAAATTGTGATCTAAATACCATTTCCTACTAAAAGTAGCTGGGAGTTACCGCCTCGTCTCTGCGCTAGCCCCAAACCTACTCGATCCCGCTCACCCCACTCCTCCAGGAATCAGTCCCTTGCCTTGCTTCCTGGCCAGAGCATTCCTGTCATTGTCAAGCTCTGGTCACTCTTGCTGCTACTCCAGCCACCTCAGAGTGAGGCGACCCCTTTGGCATGCTAACGGCTGAAGAGCAATGCTGTGTCTGTGCGCTGGCTGCACCGAACCCGTGCGGGCTAAGCCTTCCCCATCAGCTGTGTGATGGGGCCAGGTATTGCCTCACAGAAGCGTTGGGGAATCAACACTATTTAGTACAAATATCAAACAAAGTTAAGAGATGTGAAGGAACCAACAGATAAATTGCTTCCCTTCCTTCCTCCTGATGGATTGTCCAGAATTGCAGTAGTTTCTGATGATATCTCACGAGACCCAGCAAGCAGTAGTGCTTTTTGCAAAACTCTCACCAGCTCAGCAATGCACTCCTTTGTGATTGCTCTCTTTCCCTGCCTCTCTTCCATTTTCCCATCTCTCTTGCTTCCCTGGGGTTGCTCACCTCAGTAAATCGTTAGAACATGAACTTTTGCACCACTCTCTGTTTTCTAGAAAATCCAAGCTAAGACAGTTATTACTGGAAATGGCCCTATAAAGCTGACCCTCAGGAAGAGGTTTTGGCGTGGGGTTTCCTACCTGGCTAAAGGCATTAGCCCTCCCCTTGTTGTGGGCAAGCACACTGCCTGACAAGCAGTGATATCACCATTACTAAAGTCTCCTGTGGATTGTAATGTGGGGAAGTTTTGTTATTATCAGGTGGCCACTGCACTTGATCAATATGGAGGTGATAATAATTGTAAAGACTGCTATCAGTGGCTGCTATTGAGAGTTTAGGAAACTTTGGAGAAAAGAAATGTGCAGCTTTATCAGATTATTTTACGCCAAAGTCAGAGCCCTGATAGGAAAAGGGAGGGGTGCTGAGAAAAGGATGGGGTTATGGGGAGGGGGGAATCCACTTGAGAATCCTGAACTGCCATGTTCTTCAGAAATACCAGGACTGAAAGGCAGTCCTTTCCCCTTTATCATAGGAGAGCAGCCTCCCCTCTCCTGAATACCTCATCTGAAGTAGGTGTTCCATGGGATGAAGTTTGTTCTTCTGAAGATCCTCTTCTACTTTCTCATGTCTCCCAGGCTGATAGCCAGGGTAAGGTCTCAGCCCTTCCAATCCCTGCTCCAGGAGGAAATGGCCTACACATGAAGAGGAGCTTCAGGACCTGACGGCTGTACCAGCTGAGCAAGATCAGGGACCAGGGTGCATGGATACTTTGGTGGTTAGAATGCCCACCTTCCATATGGAAGATCTGGGTTCGATTCTGGGACTATGCACCAAAAAAATAAAAGAAACAGGGACCATATATGGGAATGGATCTTGAGAGTCTTAGGCTGAGAGAAGGGGGTAGAATACAGGGCTCTGGGTATGGAGACACATACCCGTGACTTAGGACCCAGTATTTTGATAAGGACATCTAGAGCCAGACCTAATAGTTTTCTAGATGGCCCCTTGAAACTTGGACATAACAATGGCTTTAAGTAAGTTAGGTAGTAAGGCTGGAAATGCTTTGATGAAGTATTGAAGACATTCAAAAAAGAAAACCTGCAAACAATAGTAATGCTACAATAAACTTACTACATACGAACTGAGAACCTGCCACCTGACTATGTTCTCCTGAAGGACATAGATAATGGTTCATTTATTAAGGCAATAAGGATTGCATCAGTGATCTTTTCAGGTCAGGTTGACAATGAGAGATATTACCATGGAATGAGGCTCCCGACATCAATAGGAGTGATGGGATTCTGGAATGGCAGAGTCAATACAGCAGCACTTAACCTCCCTCTGGTGATCATAGACCCGTGATTGGCAGGAAACTCAAAGTGGCATTCAGGTGCCTTGACTGTAGGGATTTCTGGCAGGGGCTAATAGACCGTTGTGTTCCTACTACTGAGGAAGGTGGATGGTTAACTAGGGCATTGCTTGATTTGTGTAATGAAAAAATACTGAGAGCTGGAGAGCAGAAGGCTGACTTCAGTGGTCACGGTGGAAATATCTGTCACTCATTGTCTCAGTTTGCCAGGGCTTCCCTGACAAACTGGTTGACAACAGCAATTTATTATCTCACAATTTTGCAGGCTACAGGTCCAACGTGAAGGTATTGCCAGGCCAGGCCTTATCCTGGAGTCTGTCACTTTCTGGCTCTGGCTTGGTACAGTCCTTGGTGCTCCATGACTGGTACTTGCATCTCTGCCTCCATCCTATGACAACCTTCCTCTCCCTCTCTGGTTTCTACTGATCTCTCCTCCTGCGCAGTTGTCTCCCTGAAGGACTCCAGCCATATTGGATTAAGGCCCACCCTCATTCAGTTTGGCCACGCCTTAACTAATAGCACCCTCAAAGAACCTGTCTACAAAACCAGGAGGGTCCCACCCACACCCTGACTCACGTTAACTAATAGCATATACAAAACCCAGGGGTTAGGAACTGGACATGACTTTGTGTAGGGGACATGATTCAAGCCATCCCACTCACACATTTTCTAAATCTAAGTAAGTTCACAAACCCACATCCCACTGAAGGAAGGATGGGCCCCCTTGAGTAAGGAATCCCTAATGCCATTTTAAGTATATCAGTAAATAGTTCTCCAATCTTTCCCCAAAGAGCCCTGTTGCCTTTTGCCAAGATCACTGTACACAGTGGAAAGGAAAATATTCAGAATTTTAGAGGATAGTCGATGTCATATCTGAGTCAACATTGAAAATATCATCAAGGTCCTTTGGTTAAAATGTACATTTATGGAAGCCAGGCAAATAGAGTCCTAGCCTAATTCCAAAAATGTCCATGTAGCCACCCTTCGTTTATTTCTCTGGCTTCTTATAATAACTCTGGAAATAATAATAATTAGAATTCTGGGAAGGAATATACTTAACAGATAACCAAATCCTCACACTGGTTTAGTGGCTTATAGAGTCAGTCATTTCAAAACCCAGGGCCAAGTGGAAAGTTGCCGTTGGTCCTGGCAGAGACGTTAAAGGCACTGAATAAGCTCAGGAACAGGGAGGTCTAGGGAAGGAGTACCGAATGAACTTATGGGAGTGGGCACGACGCAGAGAGTGGATATCAACGAGCCTCTCTCCTTGGCCTCCGCCATGTTTGCAGAATGGGCCCGTGAGCAAATTGTCCTCCCCCAGCTAAAGTCTTAGCACATACGTTTTCGCCTAGGGCACTGTTTTCTAGTTACCCTGAACCAAGACCTAGGGTTTCTTGGGTCAATGGCTGATTTCGGATCTAGGGAAAGACATGCACAAGATGAACTTGGGAAATTTTGTTGTCCAGAAAGCAAGGAAATTATCAAAAACTAATGACATCATGTCAAAAGAACACAGGAGCCAATTTGAAGGGGCTCCCACTGCCCATGGATGGGGCAATTTAGACGCGAAAAGAAAGACTGCAAAGGACTTACATGCATTACAATATTTTTTGAATCATGTTTTTTCTTCTTCTTTTTATCCAAATCAATTCAAAATTTTATATACCAGGAAATATTAAAAACTTGTATTATGGGTATGAGGAAAACAACTTTTTTGTCATTGCTTTTTGTCTTTTTTATTATTATTTATTTTTTATTGATACATATTATATATTCACATACCATGTAATCAGCTGAAGTATATAATCAATGGTTCACAATATCATCATATAGCTGTGCATTTATCAGCACAATTGACTTTTTTTTCTTTTTTGTGAAAAATAACATATATGCAAGAAAGCAATAAATTTCAAAGCACATCACAACAATTAATTGTAGAACAGATTTCAGAGTTTGGTAAGGGTTACAATTCCACAATTTCAGATTTTTACTTCTGGTTGCTCTAAGATACCATCACCTTTGATCTTTCTCCCACTCTTTATAAATCATAAGTTCTTAATGATACTAAAATTATCATTGGCAGCTAATTCACCAACTCAGTATTCTGAAAATTGACGAAGATAAAGAATTATGTATCTATTCTGCCTTTACTGTCCAAATTGTATCTCAGGATAACTAAATATTTAATGAGAGAAAGTTCTTATTATGGAAGAATTCCACCTAACAAATGTAGAAGGAACAATATACATTTGGGAAAATCACCATTTTGCCAACTGTAATTGGATAAGGCGTTTGATAATGATCATCAATAAACACTAGTATTGCTTAGCGAAAGTGTAATAGGGAATTTGATAATGGAGAGACCAGGCTGATAAGCATAAACCCACTAATGTGAGAAAAACAGCCATTCTGTGCCTGTAATATAATGCAGCAGAAAGCACCACCCATGAATATTAAGCATGAACTTAATCAAATCTTTGAATCTAACTACCAGATTACAGGAAATTCAGGGGACAAAGGAACCAGTTAAACAAGACACAATGACGCAATCAGCTATGTGGGAAATTCTATAGAACAAATGATGTAGCTTTTTAAGCAAATAATGGGATGTATGGACTTTGGCTCCTAATTAGAACCATCAAGCTGTTAAAAGACCTTTTTGAGACAAAAAGGAAAATCTGAACTGGAATAAGATGAGGTGATATTAAGGAGTTTTTGTTAATGTTTTTGTAATGTTGTTAGGTGTATAGATGCATGCTGAATGATTCTCACAATATGGTTTCTAGAAATACACTAAAATACTCAAAAAAAAAAGGGGGTGGGAGAGACAGATAAAACAAGAATGGAAAGACCTGGGAAATGGGTGCGTGGGGGTTGTATCATTGTGCCAGTTATCCTACTTTTTGTCTCTAGATCCATTCTCTGTTCTTCTCCACCCAGCTCTGTGCCCTGGGAGGCCAACCTGTGCTGATGGGACCACCCGGGCCCCTTTGTTGGCTGGTGTCTGGTGGGGTCGGCCAGTGGGGGGCCCCAGAGGAGGCTCAGAAGCAGACAGGGGTTTATCCTGCGTGCCCACTCTCCGCCTTGCTGCTGTTCTGGCAGAGCTTAGTTCCACTGGGCACTGCTCATCACTTTTTGGTGAGGGCCAGGTAGCGACTATGTTAGACTTTGCAAGCCATACAGTCTCTGTCCCTGCTTCTCAACACTGCCAAAGCTGTAGACATGAGAGAGCAGGGCTGTGTCCCAATAAAACTTTACCCAGCAGGCTGGATGTGGCCTTCAGGCCCCACTTTACCAAGCCCTGGGCCCTGGCAAGAGCTCCTGTTGGGCAGCCCCTTCTTCACACCTCCACTTCTCCATGGTCGCTGTCCCTCACAGCTTCCCACCACTACTGATCCCTCCATTTAGGCATCGCAGTGCTAGATACGCTTAAGAAGATGTGCCCAGAACAGCCACGCTCATCCAGAACAATGTCCACGTGTGCTGAGGGTGCTGTCCTCACTGGGTGGTCAGAGAGCTACAGAAGAAACTGTTCTATAACCAACATTAGCTACTTCATTCATTCACTCAATCTGCACTTCTTGAGTGCAGGTCAGTGTTTTAGCCACTGGGAAAGTGAGATGAAAAAGATGCCAAGGGTGGGAACGAAACAAAAAACTAATACATATATGCAAGTATATATGCACTCACGCAAATGCACAGTCAACAAACATATGCATATAGTGAAAATGTCCTAATTAAGGCACCAACAAGAGGTTACCTTCACTCAAGAAAGGCTGGTGCCGCCCAGAACAGCTGTCAGCTGGAAGACACAGGGCGACGTCTGCTAGCTTCCTCTCCCAGCTTCTTCAATGGCTCTCCTGGGGACATTTTCTTTATGCACCTCCAAAGGTCTCTGGTTGTGTGGGCTCTATCGGTTCTGGTGACTCTGTGGCTCTTTCCAAAATGGTTCCTTCTTAAGGGCTCCAGTGAGCAATCCCACCTTGAATGGGTGGGATCTCCATGGAAATCTCCATGGAAACCATCTAATCAAAAGTTACCACCCACAACTGGGTGGGGCACATCTCCATGGAAACGATCAAAAAACTCCCACCCAGCAATACTGAATGAGGATTAAAGGTCTTGGCTTTTCTGGGGTACACAGCAAATTCAAACCCACATAGGGAGTCAGGATTTGAATCTTTACCTCTGAGCTCTTCTGACTTACAAACCATGAAGTTCTCAGGCTTTTAGAAGCTCCCTGCCTCATTGGGAAGCCCTCATCCAGGGGGGCAATGTCACAAGGCAGTGGGGGGCACAGCTGCGAGAGCCGGACCTTCTGGGTTCCAGGGTTGTCAGTGGGAGGCCCGGCTGAGGGCCAGCAGGGGCGGGATGGGAGTCCCGCGGTTATCGGCTCCCCCCTCTCCGCCTTGCTGCTCTCCTAGTGGTACTGCCCCGACACTCTCTGGGTGAAGTGCCCGGTGGTGAATATTTCAGGTTTTGCAGGTCAGAAGATATCTGTCACTAGTACTCTGTCCTGGCTACCCCACTCGCTGGGGCTTTGGGTAAATTCCTTCTCCACTGTGTGCCTCCATTTCCTCAGTTGTACAATGGGAATCGAAAGAGTCCCTACTTCAGGGGGTTGTAGGAAGTATGAAATGATACCGTATCTGTAAAGTGGTTGGCACAAAATAAATAGTGAGGGTGCTGCAGTGATTACACTTATCACTCCCATTGCGTGTCTGCAGATTTGATTAAGGGCACACGGGTCACCTGTTCTGCCCTCACACCTGGCCCCAGCTGTAAGCCCTTTCTTCCTCTCTCCCTCTCTTTCTTCCTGCCAGTCTTGGCATCAGGAGAGGCCCAACCCCAGACTGGCTGAGCTCAATCTGAAGCAGCCCCTTGAGGAGAAGGCAGGCCCACACAGGCATTCACTTAATTTATCTTATTTAATTCCTCACAGCAGTGCTGAGAGACGGGTCTATTCCATAGAAAGGGAGACTGAGGGTCTGGATGACCAGAAGGGCCCAGTCTGTCCCTGTGACACCATTGTACTTTGATGCTCTAAGGTGCCTCATGGTGGGGGAGGTGTCCCACTGGAAGAAGTAGCATACAAAATGGTCAGAGTATGGGAGAGAAAGGATCTCTTCTCCTTCTCTTCCCCAGCCAGCATTACACTGCCCCTTGGCTTTCCCAGGATCCCCAAGTACCCTCCTCCCCAACCCCTCCTCTGCAGTTCCATGCTGGTCTCCCCCTGACTCCATCACTGTCCAGCAGGCCTGCCACTCACCCTGGGTCCCATAGCCTCATGGGCCTCCCAACCTGAGAAATAAATTTGAATTAATAATAAAAGCTGATTTGATGGTGGGAAGAGCTTCATTTTCCCTTTTACAAAGTTTTCATTCCTTTGAGGGCAGACTAATAATGGTGGTGCTGTCAGGCACCTTGGCTGACCCTTTGAAGATATTTTCATTTAGGTTAGGGGAGGGAATAGGGAAGTTTTGCCCCATTTTGACCAAAAATGAAACTGAGCCTCAAAGAGTCTGCGCATCTAGGAAAGCACTCCTATTAGATCATCCCAGAGCACACGCCTCAAAAATCAGGACTGTAAATGCTATCACAAACGTCAAGTACTTAGCATCATACATATTGGGTGTCTACCCCTTACCCTTTCCAATCCATTACCTTGAAGCTGGGGGAGATATTTTGGTAAAGCAAGGAAGAACAATTGAGCAGGGTATTAAGGAGGAGGAGTCCCAGTTGGCTATGGAGAAGGAAAAAGTAAAGACAAGAGGGAATATTTGCACAGATATAGTAATACATTCACTCAATCACAATTGAAAAATTTCCTAACCTCACCCATTTTCCATAAATTCCTTTACTGAAACTGAGAAATCTATTTCTGATCTCCTTTTGAAGACATTTAATTCCCAGGGAGCATGCCCCTGTGGCAAGATATTTCCAAGAAAAGGGAGGGGAATCTAATTCTCAATTTGTTTTGGAACACTTATGAAGGCTAAAATCCAAGGGGATAAAAATACCCTCTTACTTCAGATAATACTGAAAGTACATACAGAGGAAGCAAAAATTTCCCTGTCAAAGGAAGCAGGAACCAGCTTGCTCATATTTACACCAATTTAGAAGGTTATAATTTGCCTGAATTTAGAATGGAGTAGGGCCAAAGGCAGGTGAAGAAAATGAACAAAAACGAATGTTTAGTTCTGTAGAGGTTTAAGATGGAACATACTTTAGCAGTGGAATGGAGATTGACGGATGGGTGCATGGGTGGGTGGGTAGAAATAGGAGCTAGGTGGCTAGCTGAATCTTGCTCAAGTTTGAATTTTGTTTGGTCTGCAAGATTTTGCTTTTTTTAAATTTCTGGCATAGTATTTCGAAAACATTTGAATTAATTGCTCTCATTTAAATAACAGAAAAAATTTACTAAAAATCTGGATTTCTAGCTTCTCCTGAAAACACAGCCCAGAAGCTCTGACAAAACTGGGTCCACATTCCTTCATGACAACCACTGATTAAGCTGAGTGATGGCAGCCCCTTTTAGAATGGGCACGTATGCTGCAAACTACTGGGTTCCCCACCACGCCCCGTTGTCTCCAGCTGCCCTCTTTTCATATTACCTCTCCCCAGCAGGCATTTGGCTAAGAGCTTTAAAGGGCCTAGTAAATATAGGCCCATTAGCAAGTAGGCACATGGTAAGTATATTAATCAGTGACTCAGCCCTCAGGCCCCTAAAAAGAGGCCCTCCATTTCTCTTCTCATTACTTTCACTGCCATAGTTTAAATCTTAGAGGAAAGAGATAGGGGTTCATTATGTGTTATGTTAGACCAAGGTACTTGCTTCCCCATACACTTTTTCAGTTATCAGTATGGACATCTAACCTCTCGCAAGATACTGGGGTGTCTTCAGGAGCTGAATTCACACATACCTATTCAACCACCTACATAATCCCTACATTACATCCCACTGCAAACTAGAATATCTAAACTAGCTTTTCCCTTAGGGAAAGGGCATGGGCCAGCTGTTCTTTGCTTTCGTATGAACTATGTATGCCCTCTGCCAGGAATGGGCTGTCTCAGTACTCCTGGTGTGTCTAGTGAATTCTCCATCCTTTAAATATCAGTTCAAGTGTCACTCCTTCTTGAAGCCACCTCTGACCACCCTCTCTAGACACTACAGGATGAGATGTATCCTTCTTTCTCTTCCTACCACCTGGACAGTTACACAAACACAATTCCATGAGATTGTCTCTCCCAGGAACCATGCCATCTTAACTGTCTCCTCAGGGTCCTGCTGAGTTCCTGGAACACTGTGTGTCTCTATACACATTTGTCCTTGAGGAAATCATTAGCTATGCCCCACCCAGTTGGTCCTTGAAGTATGGCAGAACTTCTTTCCTGCTATGGCTGCTCAGCAGGTGTCCTGCATAATTGCATGGAGCCCCATTGATGTAGATTAAAATAAGAATGGAGGATCCTGGGTTGGGAAGTGCACAGCAGTACAGATGAATCTGCTCACAGACCATCCTGGGGATGCTGGTTAGCCCTGGGAGTTCTCAGAGAAATCAAGACCTCAACCAAGGGCTGGCATCGTGAGGGTTCTTGACTCAGTTGCGGGAAAGAATTCAAGGACTAATCAGTGCGTACAGTCAAGTAGTTTAATAAGCTCGATGCTGGAGAGCCTCAGGAATTCTCAGAGAAGTCAAGACCTTGACTGAGGACTGATGACACAAAGGTTCTTGACTCAACCACAGGAAAGAATTCGAGGACTAATCAGTGTGGACAGCTAAAGAATCCAAGGATTAGTCAGTATGTATAGCCCCAAACTTTAATACTTACCAAAAGTATATGCTCAAAGGGGGTAAGTGCAAGCATTCTCCAAAGGAGGAAAAGCCCTCTGAGGCTGGGATTCCTGCATTATAAGGACCCTTTCTCCTCTGGTTATGCTAATATGGGTTTAATGAGCTGCATTTTCCATTAGTTCTTTTTGGGTGCCAACCTGAGTGAGGAACTTTGTTATGCGTCTTAGGGTCACTTCCCCCTCCCTCCTTCCCTATCTAACCTGCCTCACTGGCAGGCAAATCACAAGAACAGAGTTCTCCCTTACAAGATCAATCAGGATGGACTTTGCCTGATTTACTAGATATGTGGTATTGCCAAATTGCCTAACCTCTGTGCCTCCATACCTTCATCTATAAAAGAGGTATAAGGACTCCTGTATTAGTTTTGTAGGGCTGTGTAACAAATTACCACAAACTCAGTGACTCAAAACAACACACCTCTGGAGGCTAGAAGTCTGAAATCAAGATGTCAGTAGGGCCATCCTCCCTTCAAAGTTTCTAAGGGAAGAATTCCTCCTTGCCTCTTCCTAGTTTCCAGCGGCTCCAGGCATTCCTTGGCTTGTGAAAACATAACCCCAACCTCTGCCTCCGTTATCACAGGGCCACCTTTTCCCTGTGCAGGTCTGTCTTTACATGGAATTCTCCTCTTTGTGCCTGTCTCTTTCTCTTCTCTTCTTATAAGTACCCCAGTCGTTGGATTAGGGCCTTCCCTAACCTACTGTGACCTCATCTTAGTTTGAGTTCATCTGCAAAGACCCGATTCCAAATAAGGTCCCAGTCACAGGTACCAGGGTTTAGGACTTCAAAATATCTTTTTGAGGGATGCAGTTCAACCCACAGCAGTCTACGCTCTGGTGTCCAAAAATTCATATCCTTCCCACATGCAACATACATTCATCCCATCTCAACATTCCCAAAAGTCTTAACCTATTTCAGCATCAACTCTATCTCATCTAAATATCAACTGGGGCAAAATTCCTCTCTGCCCACTGACCAGTGAAACTAGAAAGCAAGTTATCCTCTTTCAAAATGCAATAAAGGGTCAGGCATAGGATAGGCATTCCCCTTACAAAGGGGAGGAATTGGAAATTTTCACTTTATACCTTTCTGCAGTGTTTGAATTATTTGGCTTTGAGAATGTGCTATTAGCATATTGTTGGGGTTAGGATCATGTACCCCACAAAAGGCATGTTTAAGTCTTAATCCCTCTTCCTATGGGTGTGAACCCATTTGTAAATAGTATCTTGACTACGTTAGGGTGAGTCAGGATGTGGACTCATTTGTGAAGAGGATCTTTGAAGAGTCTATTTAGCTGTGGCCAAACCAAATAAGGGCAGGCCTTAATTACTATGACTGGAGGTTTATTAGAGAGGAAATTCTAATGCAGTCAGCAGAAACCAAAAGCAAATCAGCGAAAGAGGGACAGAGAGAGAACACAACTGGCTCCAGGAGAAAGCATGGCCTTTACGAAAGCTTGATTTTGGATGCTTGTTATTTAAGCCAAATTTTTGTGTGGTTTTGTCATAGCAGCCTGGCAAACTAAGACACATATATATTCATTTGCAGATGACAGAACCCCGACTTAAAACACTTCAGAAAGAAAAAGGAAATTTATTGATGCTCACATCTGGCTTCCAATTCTTCCACCTCTGACTGGCCCCTCCATTCCAGCCTGGCCCTGAGTAATATGGTGCTTCCTCCTAATTAAATGTGGGTACAGTTTATCTTCTATCAGTTGGGTGTCACTCAAGCCAGAAGCCCTCCCTTGAGTCAAAAGGACATCTGTTATTCTCCTGTTAATGTAGGCAGTACAAAGCTCCATTTTCTTCCTCAGAATCGTGCTTTTCCTCCTATCTTTTGGTTCTAGTCTTAGTTCCTGAGAGCCTGTAAGTTGGTATCTATGAACTCTTTTCAACTCTGATTCCAAGGTTGGAGCTTACCGAATTATTCTCTGTACCACCACCACAATCAGCACCCCCACACTGCCATTCTGCTCTCCTTACCCTCTCCTAAAGCTGAAGGTCATGCCACTCCCAAGCCCAGTTCAAACTTTTTTCTTAGGAGTCGGGTCCAAAGTCAATGGTTTGCTTTAATGAAGTTGTTCAAGCTAGGGAACCCCCATTTCACTGTTCCTTGCATGAGATCCTGGTTTGTTTGCCCCTAAGACTGTGTTCTTTAAAGCATTTCCTCATACCTTATCCCCAAATCAGGTAAGGCTGCCATGGCAGGCAGATAGTCTGTCATTAGCCCAGAGTCCCCCAGGTCTCCAGACCTTTCCTGACTGTCTTTAGGTGAGGACGGTAACAGCTTTACACTCTTTTCCTTCTACACAGCCCACCTCCTTTCCTCTAGTTGTCAAATAACCAACGGGCTGAGAACTTGCCCAGGGGCTCTAGGGAAGTGGTCTCATCCTGTCTTCCATAAGCTCTCCACCCAGCACCTAGTGAGTCCCTTATAAATCAGAGGAGCGGGGCCCATGGAGCTAAGTGAGTGAGTAGACAATTCTATTGACCTACAGGAATCCCAGCTTTCCCATGGAGACCTGTTGTTTGGTAAACACTGATAGTTGTCTCTATTAAGTTTGCCATATTTCAACACAGGAGAGTGTCTGTGCCTGTACTTTCTTCCCACGGCTGTCTAGAACAGGGTGGATTAAAATGTGGACAGCTGATGTGTAGGTTAGAAGTATATACATGCTCCATTTCATGTGATTCATGGGAGGAGCTGCCTGGACACTGGTGTAGGCATGTGACCTAAGCCAGACTGATCAAATACCCCATTAGCCTGGCCTTAGTGATTTGCAAGATGGGGGGCATCATCATCAGGCCAATCAAGCTTTCCCCAGGATTTTATATATGGGCTCTAGGAGAGGAAAGCTCATTTTGTCAGCTGGAGTTTACAACCAGAGGGATGCAAACCCAGAAGTTATGTCAATTGAGATTAGACCTCCCTCCTCCTCCTCTGTTTGCCACTGGAATTTATTAGGTCACAAATTAAGAGAAGCAAAGCTTGGAGAGAGGGAGAGAAAAGTATGGCAAAAAGGAGGGGAAATGAGGGAGAAAAGGAGAGAGAGAGGACAAGGGAGGGCAGAGAGAGGCCCTCCAGGATCTAGCACTTCTTATAACCAGCTACCTTTTTATCTCTACTTATCAAGCTTCAGCTACTCTCTCCTTCATTCCCTCTCTCTTTGTGCCTTTAGCATTAGCTCCTGCCACCCACTGCATAAGCCTCCAGGTTCTGAGATTCCAATGAGGGAATCTGGCCCAGAATCATCACCCTCGTCCCCACTGGACCAAACTTTTGCTGGAGACCACCTCACAGGTGAATGGCCAGTCTGTGGACTGTTTATCCTCAGGCCAGGGGAGTGGTCCCCTATGGCCAACAAGATGGGAGTCATATGGTGCCATTAGGCCAGTTTAGGGGAAGGAACCTTAGAAAGGAGGCTGAGACATAACAGGCTTGTAATGGTGCCCATCCAGGCCATCAGCTATCCAAAAATTGGATTCTATAATATTTAATACTAGTGATCAATGGGTAGAAAACACAGAATTGTTTGTCTGTAACTAACTCATACAGAATCCCAAAAATTAAATAGAAGGGAACTAGACATGAGAGGCAAAAGGCAATTTCCTCCAAAAATTGAATTTGTTTTGTTCTCTGTGTCTGATTTCCCTTGGGTTAGCCCTGATTTCCTTAAGCTCTCCAACCCCCACTCCCCCAGACTTGCTTGCATCTGGAACCAAGACAAGACGTGTGCCATTTCCCAGCCCAGGCCCTGCCAAGACTGGGGCAGCTGGTCCAGTAGCGAGGGCTCCCTGGGATGCATTAACCACTGTCAGCCTGTGAAAGATGACCAGCCATTATATTAATTTCTCATAAAATACCACTTAGGCCAGAACAGGTTAGCTAAATATGTGGTCCTAAGAATTAGACAGAGCTTCCCTTTTGGCTCCAACAAGGAGAATAAAGGCAGGCCTCTAGGTAATTCTTAGGGGCATAATGGTGCAGGACCTTCACAGCTGCCCTGGGGCTGGCTGCCAAGTTACTTGAGGGCAACATCATTACACGGAAAGGGTTGAGGATTTCTGGCCTCTCGTTGGACCATCCCTCCATCCACTAGGCCAGGAGGCTGCCGCCAGGGCAGGAGCTGGAGAACAACGGCAGGTGTCCTTGCAGAGCTTCCACCCACCACTCCCTGCCCTCCCTATCACAATGAAAACGGTTTCTTGGGAAGAGCACTGGCTTTAGAATCAGGCAGTTTGGGCACTGGCATTTCAGTTTGTGCTGTTTTGAAAAGATGTATGCCCCCTAGAAAAGCCATGTTTTAATCAAAATCCCATTTCATAAAGGTAGACTAATATGTTTGAAACTATAATCAGATCATCACCCTGCATGATGTGATTTAGTCAAGAGTGATTGTTAAACTGGATTAGGTGACAACATGTCTCCACCTATTTGGGTGGGTCTTGATTGGTTTACTGGAGTCCTATAAAAGAGGAAACATTTTGGAAAATGAGAGATTCAGAGAGAGCAGAGAATGCTTCAGCACCAAGAAGCAGAGTCCACCAGCCAGCGACCTTTGGAGATGAAGAAGGAAATCCCCTCCTGCGGAGCTTCGTGAAATCGGAAGCCAGGAGAGGAAGCTAGCAGATGACACCGTGTTGGCCATGTGCCCTTCCAGCTGAGAGAGAAGCCCTGACCGTGTTCGCCAAGTGCCTTTTCACTTGAGAAACCCTGAACTTCATCGGTCTTCTTGAACCAAGGTATCTTTCCATGGATGCCTTAGATTGGACATTTCTATAGACTTATTTTAATTGGGACATTTTCTCAGCCTTAGAACAGTAAACTAGCAACTCATTAAATCCCCCCTTTTAAAAGCCATTCCATTTCTGGCATATTGCATTCTGGCAGCTAGCAAACTGGAACACAGTTCCAACATTTGCTGCTATGGGAACTTTTGCAAATTACTTAGCCTCTCTGAATGATGGTTCACCATGTAGTGCCTTTGTAGAACTGTTGGGAGGATGCAATTCTGAGCCACCATGTACTGTTGCTCAGGTTGTACACTGCACAATTCCAGGGCTACCATGTCAGTGACAGCCCCTAGATTGTACAGGGCACAGCCTACACCCACTTACTGCTAAACTAAATCCAAAATAATGTACTGGTAGCATGTGGCACAAGACCTGGCATCTAGTTGGTACTGGATAAATGGTGGCCAAAAAACAGGTTTGTTAATCATGTCTTTAATTCACAGTTGGGGGCTCCCCATGAAGCAGCCAGCCCCTGCCCCCAGCTCTGCTTACAAAGAGCTTCCCAGCAACACTTTAGAGCCTCTCCCTGTCGTCCCTCAGATATTAAGGGGGAGATTTCAACATGAAAGATGGGGACTAAACACAACAATCCTAAAAATAACCCTAGGAAGGACAAAAACAATTAATACAAAACAGTGTCAAAATAATGCTACCCCCAAAAAATGTAATTAATAACCATAATAAGAGAAGATACCTCAACCACTAAACGAGAATGAGAGGACATAAAAAGAGAGCAAAAATGAGGAAGTCTGCTTTTCCCCCTCTGGTGAATAAAAGAAGCCTTCATTGTATCACCTTATATGCAGAAGCTATTTACATGTTTTAATTTATTATGTATCATTTATTAAACTTGCTTTTACTGCTCAATTAATGTATTTTTCTATCTGTGAAAATAGTTTGTTGAAGACATCAGTATTCTCCCATTAAAGTTAATGGAACTTTTTTTTCCCCATTTAACAGCTTTTCACCTAGTGGCAGGGTTTTCAGAAACAAATTAAAGTCCCTAAATGAGAAATAAGTATTTAGAAAAGGAAATTGTAAATATGCTCCTTGGCTCAGCGGTGACTAATATTGACATGGACATAATCAGGAAAACAAAAAATTGGAGCCCAGGAAGTGTGTAATAGACGTGTTGTAACAGAGTTGAATATTCATTCTTGCTTATAAGGAAGGCAAGACGTAATATCTGTATTAGTTTCCGAAGGTTGCCATAAAAAAATTACGAGGAACTTGGTGCCTTAAAAAAACCCAGAAATTTATTTTCTCGCAATGCTAGGGGCTAGAAGTCCAAACTCATGGGGGTCAGCAGGGCCAGCTTCTTCTGAAGCCTCTAGGCAAGAAACTTCTCTTGGTTCTTCCAGCGCCTTCTGGCTCCAGGAGCTCTTGTCTCATCATAGCCTCCACCCCTGCCTCCACCCCACCTCTCTCCATGTTCACACGGCCTGCGCTGTGGGGGCCTGTCTCTTCCTCTCCTAAGGATGTGAGCCCCTGGGGCCGGGTCCACCCTACCCAGGATGAGGACTTTTACCACTGCTCAGACCCGATTTCCAAATCCATTATGAAGTTCTCGGTTCACATGGTTTTGGGGGGGACACGATTCAACCCACTCCAATCTCTGAATCTGGAATTCCAGGAAGAGCAACATAAGCTCATTAATTAGAAAAAAACGGATGTAACTATTAGAAGAAACATCCAAAAAGGTTGAAAGCGGAAGTGAGGAATGGAGTGATGAGACAGTTTCTTGATACTGTCTGACTTTTTAAACTAGGTACGTGTGTAACTGATAAAAATTAAAGTTATATTTTAAAAGTTAATAAATATTCATTGGAGAAAATTTGGAAAATACAAATGTGGAAAAAAAGAAGCTAAAATTCATTCACAACACCTCAACCCAGAAAAGTCACTGATGAAAACACTAGTGCCTCCAGTGCCTTAGAGTAGGTGGGAGTAAAAACCTTTAACAGCGGAATCGAACCCGATACCAAACTCTGAAATCTGTTCTACAACTAATTGTGATGCTGTACTTTGAAATTTATTGCTTTTTTGTATATATGTTATTTTTCACAAAAAAAGAAAGAAAAAAGTCAATTGTGATGCTAAAAAAATATTTATTTCTTCTAGCCTCCTATATTCTGGAGCAGCTAGAAGGAAAAATCTGAGAGGATGGTATGGTAGCCCATGACAAACTCTGGAATCTGTCCTGTAACTACCTGTTGAAGAGCGCTTTGAAAACTATTACTTTTTTATTTCTTTGCTTTGTATATATGTCATATTATACAATAAAAAAAAGTTAAAAAAAAAACACCAGTGCATTTCTTCTGAGCCTTGTTACAATACACATATTTTAAAAATAAAAGCAAGACTGTATTGTAAATATTGCCTTGCAAACTGCAATTTTTTTCCTAAAAATAATTGTGGGACAATTTTCCATATCAATCTTCCTCTACTACATCATTTCAAAGGCTGTCTGTTATCCCTTTTATGGATGTACTACAATTTATCTAATTCAACCCAACATTTACCATTAATTATTCAATCAGCCTAATTTTCCCAGCAAACAAATATATATTTAGGTACTTTTGAAAAGATAGCAAAAGGAATATTTTTTTGTTGTTGTCATCAATATTTTCTGTTTTGCTTGACTGGGAAGAGTAATTACTTTTTGACCTGTTCTGAGATTTCCCTTCAGCAGTCAACAGTGTTTCTTTTTAAATTCTCTCACTCAATTTTATTGGTTTGTCTACATTACTGTGATACCCCCATATATCCCAGAGACTTTTGGACAGAATTTTGGACAGAAATAAAAAAGCATTTGCAAAGTCTCCTCGGGGGACTGGGGAGAAAGGAGGAAATATTCAACTTCCCCATTTGATTATTTCAGATATTCTCACAAGCAGTGGGGAAATGAAAGTGAGAGGCCAAGCCCTTGATCTTTGGGTTTGCCCCTGTGAAACTTATTCCCACGAAGGATTGACTAAGTCTACTTAAAATTAGGCCCAAGGGTCACTCCCAGAGAACCTCTTTTGTTGCTCAGATGTGGCCTCTCTTTCTAAGACAACCTGGCGGGTGAACTCACTGCCCTCCCCCAACGACGTGGGATTCCCAGGGGTGTAAATCTCTCTGCAACATGGAACAGAAATCCCGGGGTGAGCCAGGACCTGCCATCAAGGGATTGAGAAAGCCTTGCTGACCCAAAGGGGGAGAAGAAAATGAGACAAAATAATGTTTCAGTGGCTAAGAGATTTCAAACGGTCAAGAGGTTACCCTGGAGGTTTCTTATGCATTATATAGATATCCCTTTTTAGTTTATGGTATATTGGAATGGTTGAAGGGAAGTGCCTAAAACTGTTGAGCTGTGTTCCAGTAGCCATATTTCTTGAAGATGATTGTATAATGACACAGTTTTTGCAATGTGACCTTGTAATTGTGAAAACCTTGTGTCTGATGCCCCTCTTATCCAGGGTATGGATAAATGAGTAAAAAAATTATGAATGAAAAATAAATAAATAATAAGGGGGGGACAAAGGGTAAAATAAATTGGGTCGATGGAAATGCCAGTGGTCAATGAGAGGGAGGGGTAAGGGCTATGGGATGTATGAGGTTTTTCTTTTTTCTCTTTATTTCTTTTTCTGGAGTGATGCAAGTGTTCTAAAAAAATGATCAAGGTGATGAATACACAACTATGTGATGATATTGTGAGCCCTGATTGTGCACCATGCATGGACTGCAGGTGTGTGAAGATTTGTCTATAAAAATTAAAAAATAAAAAAAGTTAAAAGTTATAAATGGGTGGTGCATATGTGGTAGAAGGCTGGTGTAGGCTGCCAGTGACAATTTCCTCATCTTCAGGTAACAGCACATTGATTTTCCTTGGGGAAGTTGCCCCACGACGCCTCCCTCCCCATGATACTGAGCCCGTGTGACTTGGTCTGGTCCAAGGTGACCATGTGCTTTTGCCTGGTCAATCCGCTGAGTTCATGTTTGTGGGTGAGTGAATGGTTCAGAGACAAACATGCTCGTATTGATCCAGCAAGAGTCAACCCCAGGACTTTTGCTGAAACCTTACTTAGGAAAGAGGAGTTCTCTTTTCATTGGGATTGCTGAGCTGATGAATTATAAATCTGGAGTTGCTGGGGACAGGGAGGAAAGATGAGCTAAGGGTGATGAAGCCAACAGGGAGGAAAGTCAAGCCAAGAGTTGTAAGAAGGCAGATTCCTGCTGGCATCTTTTGCACACCTGCACGCAGCCCTACCTGTTGTGACTGGCCAAAATAGTGTGTGATTCAATACATTTTCTTGTTAATGTGCTTTGAGTTGAGTCTCTTGTCATCTGCAAATGAATATATATACTAATGACATGTACTCAAACAACTCAAACTAAAAAAAAATGTATAAAGTAAAATTTAAAATCTTCCTTCTCACTTCCTGAATCCTCAGTCCAAATTCCCCAGAGATAATCATTTCTTACAGCTTCTTGCATACCCTTCCAAAACGTGTCTGTGCATTTACAAATGTATCAAGTCCTTAAATACACAACAGGAATATGCAATCTGTATTATCTTTCAACTTGTGCTTTCATTTCCCTTTCATCATATATGTTGAATACCTTTCCTTAACACATTTAGACATTTGCCTCATTTTTCCTAAGTCCTGTGAAGGAGTTTAATGGATGGATGTCCCGTAGTCTGCCCACTCCAATACTTATGACCGCTTAGGTTTACCCCGTATCTTACTGCTAGAAACAAGCTGGGTTGGGCACATTCTTACATAGCTGTTGGGCTTTTTTTGCATAGGTACCGGGAAACGAACCCGGGTCTCTAGCACGGCAGGCAAGAACTCTGCCTGCTGAGCCACCGTGGCCTGCCCCTTACATAGTTTTGTGAGATAAATCCACAAAGCTAAAGAAGCCTATGATTCAGGGCCTCTCGTTGTCCAGGCTCCTTCCAAGGGACTAAATTTAAGCTTGGTTCAGTATGATAAGGGTAAGGAATTGGCAGCTGTACAGTAGAATGGTTTCCAGGAATGACCCTGCTACCCTCTGTGCCAACTCACAGGGGTCAAGACAAAAAGGGGGGCAGGGCGATAACTCACATCTCGATACAAATATGTCTTAGGGCAACAGGTACAGAGTTATGTGGGCAGTGGGAGAGAAGGGGTTTGAAATACACTGAGTCAGAAGCTAAACTAGAAATTCTTCCAGTCGTCAGAGTTATAAAAAGCACTTTGATTCTCACCAAAGTCTGCCAGAAACATACTTGATAATGCAGCCTACACAGCTATAAATGCATGATACAGTTTTCCTTCATTTAAAATGGAAATCATGGAGCATAGAATTTATCAGAATTTCTGTTTATAGGGCACAGATCTGTAGCAGGCCCAAAGCAGCTAGAATCTGCCTGTGAAAAGTCACGTGTCATGCATTAGCTACTAATAATTAAAAACCAAATTTCGATTTACCGTGTTATAGGAAAGACTGAGTTATTTATATTCTCCTTATAAAATTATATTTCAAAATTGTTGTGATCCTAGAGTATGAATCTCATGAAGATGCATTGACTGAGAAGTCAATTGGCGAACAATGGTATGTTGTGCTGCTACAAAAAGGAATGCTGCTGTAAGGCATACGAGGCTGTGAATGAACCTGTGGGACATTTGGTGAGGCAAAATAAGCCAGAAACAAAAGAGCAAATATTGTATGGTCTCATTTAGAAAATACTTATAAGAAAACTGGGGCCTAGATTGCAAGCTCTTATAGCAGTCACATTTAGTTCAGAGCAGTAATTGTTATTTCTATATTTCGAGAGGCTGTTTTATATATGTATAATCTGGTATTTAGAGATAAGAATGAAGCCAATCAGGTAGGAATTAAGGCAATTCAGAATACAGGGGTAAGGAAGGCATTGTCTATATTTTAGATTCTCATCTACTCTTTGAGAACAAAAGAAGAAAGGTTTATTTTGTCTAGAACTTAAATTTTCTGCAGCACATAATCTAATTCAACCTGTCTGGATAGATCATTTAAAGAACCCAAACACAGGGAGCCCAGGACAAGAATGAGGGCCTTTAATCCTGTATAGTTTAATGTGATGCCTGGACACATCCTAGAGTATATTAAGCAGATAATCAAATGTATTGACAAGGTCCCTTGAGAGAAGGGAGAAACAATATGGAAAAATTAAACTTTACCACCAGGGAAACCCCTGATACTGTGTCAAACATTAGGGACACCCAAATCAATAGGCCAAGTCCTTGATCTGGAGGTTGGCTCTTGCAAAGTTTTTGTATGCAGTGGAGAAGTTTAGCCTGCCTATAGCTAAACCTAAGAGTTACCTCCACAGGACCTCTTTTGTTGCTCAGATGTGGCCTCTCTCTCTCTAAGTACAGCACTCCAAGTGAAATCATTGCCCTCCCTTCTACTTGGGACATGACATCCAGGAGGGAAAGTCTCCCTGGCTGCATGGGAGATGACTCCCAGAGATGAGCCTGGCCCTGGTACCGTGGCATCAACAATGCCATCCTGACCGAAAGGGGAAAAGAAGTGTAACAATTAAGGTATCATGGCTGAGAGAGTTCAAATAGAATTGAGAGGCTACTCTAGAAGTCACTCTTACACATGCTTCAATTAGACATTGCTACCTATCATAGCTTGCCAACCCCCAACTAAAACCATTCCTTTTGCAAATCCTAAAGAACACTTAGGGTGTTAGATAAAATTCTACAAAGGTTTCATGCACTAGGGTAACTTTCCAGAAACATACAATCTCCAGATGGGTTCCTGGACCAGATAAGTCCTGAAATGTGGAGGGCCCAGCCTCTCCAGCACATTAACTAGTTCCATCCCCCTACCCCATATTATCAACAGCCCCTTCCAACATGAAAAAGTTAGAAAGCCCATAGCCCAAATACCCTTAAAAAGTGGGAGAAAGATCAAAGGTGATGGTGGAGTTATACAGAGAAGGTAGGGTTTAACAAATGAATATGATTGCTGAATCATTACATTGATATTTCTTTTAGTCTCCAGGGTCTTGGAGCAGCTGGAAGTAAAAACCCAAAATTGTGGAATTGTAACCTATACCAAACTCTGAAACCTGTTTTATAACTACTTGTTACAATGTACTTAAAATTTATTGCTTTCTTGTATTTATGTTATAGTTCACAATAAAAAATGTTAAAATTTTTAAAAATCTTTACATCAAAATGAAACATACTCTTTAAAATGAAATAGATTCACAATGAAAAAATATATTCTTTCCACCAGTTAGCTGTGAAGAGCAGACATTAAGGCTGTATTATATACTAAGAGAGCACTTCTTAGAAAAATACATTTAATTGCAGCCTCTTGATTCAAATCAAACCCACTCCATTTTAAACTTTCAATTATGGTGAGATATAGCCATAGAGAATGTGCTTTCCATCCTAATTTGAGACCTCAGATGGCAGCTCCTTTTGTGCTTCCTCTTTAAAAACACTGCCTCTTCCACCCCCCCTATCTTGTTATCATCTCTTTGACTTGCCAAACAAATCTAGTCCAAAAAATAGAACTGATTAAATGCCTAAGGGAAGGAAGTGAAGAGCTTACAATCGGTAGCATCTGTTTCCACATGTTCAGGCTAATTTAACTTTCTCACATGACAAATTAAAATGGGAAAGAAAAATTTGCATAGAAGGACAATTAATAAATTCGAGGTGTCATTTGTCTCAAATGAGGACAAGATTCCATAATTTATTTTTACATGGAGGGTGCACATCTCTGGCAGTGGGAACTAATGAGTGGTTTTTGTTCTCCAGTGTCACCCAGCGAATGCGGGCTTCAGCACTCACATCAGCCAGTGAGCCACGCCGGGTGCCTTCTCTTCAGCAAGCCAGACTAACCACAATGTCAGTGGCTCCAGTTAAATGATCTGTAGCTTGTATGAAATGCTTCGGGCTTGCGGAAGTGCAATCAAGCTTGGTTTACAAACTATCAGGAGGCTCCTTGGCAACATGGCGGCTCTCAGGCTGCCTTCAGTCCACCAGCCCTGGTCATTTCCACTGAGTTCCTCCTTCCTCATAGCTCCAAGAATGTTCAAAAGACCTACTCTCCAAGTAAAATGATGGATGTAACTCCATACACAATAGCCACTTGTTATTTCAACAGCCTCTCCTCTTTGGCAAGGAAAAGATGCATACCAGTAGAGATTCCCAGTCAATGACAGCCTTGAATGTACTGGGATTTGCCTCTTAAAATGAGTTCTACAGGAGATGAAAGGCCAATTAACCCTAAACAAGAGCTGGCAAACTCCCTACCCCCCCCCGGTGGATCAGTAGAAGAGACATGACATAGAAAGGTCTAAAGTTATTGGGCATTTGGTTGTGGGATCATCTATAATTTATTCAACAATAGAAACGGACTCTGGTTAAGTTAATTTTTAAAAAAAATGGGGCGATATATTGAAAGGATATATGACAACACAGAAAATCCTAGGAAAAGCTTAACCTAAAAACTTCATCAAGGGTAGGGAACCCTGACAGCTCTGGCAACCTGGGTAGCAGCACCTCATCACGGGCTGTTACATCAAAGAACTGCCTTCTAGGAAAATCTGTTCAAGCTATTTTCCCACCAGAAAACATCTTATTAGCTCAACCTTGGCTAAAGAAGGGGATACAGGATATAGACACACAAACTGCATATGTTGGGGCGGCAGTGATTCCCCCAAAAGACTAATTGCTATTATAAAAAGAAGGTATAAAGAGATGTGGGCAAGCAAGGGCAACAGATGTCCACTACAATGTATTTCCTGCCTGAAACCCAAAGAAGGGGGTTCCCTTCCCACTTGAAGTGGGGCCCTTCCAGAAGTTTCAGACCCACTGCATAAAGCACCTGGTACTCTGTTTCCACGGCCTACAGATTGTCCTCCAGGCACAAATTCTCTCCATCCCTACTGCACACACTCAAGCATGCACTCACCCAAAGCTTCAGCGGAGACAAGGGGAAGGCTGTGGACAGGTGAACAGCCAATCACAAAGCAATGCAGTAAGAGCCACGGTAGGGGAGTACACGGCACTGTGCGAGATCACAGCAGAGGGGGCCTCACCCCGCCTTGACTCGGGGAGAGACTCACTGAGATTGGGACTTGCGTGCAATGGAGCATTTCTGGGGCAAGAGCTAACAGGTGCAGAGGCAAACAGTGAAGAAGCTACAGAAGGGAGTAGATAGATTAGTAGAGGCATAATCATACAAGACCTTGTAAGCCTGTTAAGTCGAAGTTTGCCCTAAGGGCAGTGGACTTATTGAAATATTTCAAGTAGGGAAGTGACAAAATCACATTTGCTTTTCATAAAATTCAATCTGAGTTATCTGTAAACGGGGGCTGGGATGAGGTAAGAGTGGGGAAGACAGATTCTTTAAGTTTCCAACCTTACTTTGTTATTGTTGCTTTGCTTACAAACATGTTTAATGACATGAGATCATCCTTTCATCATTTAACAGAAGAGGAATTGGCATAGTATATTTATGAACTCAAGTATATGCATAGGAAAAATATGGAACATATATGCTTAGAAAAAATTATGATAGAAGATTTACAGTGATTTTTTATTTTCTCTGGATGGGATTATGGTGTATCATTATTTTCCCTCTTTATAATTGTTTGATTTTCTATAATGGATATGTTATTTTTTTAATCTTTCCTTTTTATTTTTTTCGACAAGACAAAACAACATACAGGACAGGCCACGGTGGTTCAGCAGGCAGAGTTCTCACCTGCCAGAGACCTGGATTCGATTCCTGGTGCCTGCCATGCAAAAACAACAACAACATACAAACATGAACATTTTTAACATATGAACATTCCATACTTGGCGTGCAATCAGTGGCTCACAATATCATCACATAGTTGTATATTCATCACCATGATCATTTCTTAGAACATTTGCATCATTCCAGAAAAATAAATGAAAAGAAAAAAGAAAAAACTCATACACACCATACCCCTTACCCCTTCCTCTCAGGGACCACTAGTATTTCCATGTACCCATTTTATTTTAACATTTGACATATGTTCTTTTCATCATTAAAATTAATGCCTACAGGAATGACATCATCAACATGGTGATGCAAGACAACTCCTGAAAAAAACTCCCCAAAGATTCAGGAATATAAAGACAAATTCCACTTACTTAGAACTCTGGAGAATGATAGAGACTGGAGAAGGACGCCACAAACTATGAATTGAAGAAAGAGGCAAATGTCAGTTAGGAAACTTCCCTTCAGGTCCAGCCATCCTCTCCCTGCCCCCTCATTCAGACCCACACAGCTTGGAGTTCTCCAGAGGCAGCAGCCCAGGTCCCTCCTACAGGGGACACAGATTATAGAGTAATTCACAGCAGCAAGTTAGAACCCCATGCATATCCAGGCACAAAGATCCAAGGCCACAGAGACCCAGGTGGACCCCTAGCCTCTGAAGAGAGCTGCATACAAAAGATTCCCTCTGGGTGGGAGGTGGGCGGTGAGGTGGTTAAGGAGAGGAAAAACCAAGGCAGAACTGCTGCCAAGTGCTGCACTCCCTCAGCCAGTTACTGTCAGTGGGACTCCCTAAATACAAAAGGGACTTTTCTGGAGTGAAAGATCCACCTGGCTCCTGAGGGCAGGATTCCCTCATGGGGAAGAAACTGGAGGCAGAAAATCCTCACAGAAAAGATAAAGGGAGGGTGTGGAGTGTGTGGAGGTTAAACTGAACTTCAGTGAAACTGGAGGACCCAGAACTGAAAAGTGTAAGGAAAATGAGGCACTGAGTGAGGGAGAGAATTTAAACAAATCATGGGAGCTGGGAGACAATGTCTGCACCAAAACAAACAGAACAGATCAAGATTCCTGGAGACGGAACGGAAGAAAGGATGTTTCTTCCTGGAGGTGAAACAATTGCACAAAAAGTACAATCTTAAAAATTGTACCACATATACAGGGCAAGAATCAAATGAAGAGCTGAGAGAATCTGATCACTTAAACTCGGGTTATTCTAAAGGTCCAGAGTACGTTGGACCAAACATCAAAGAACCTTAATACAAAGTCAATCAAAAATAAAACCCTAGACAAGAGGGAGAAGCTGACCTTCAGCGTTAACTCATCAAGATAATCCAGTGTGGAGATATCAGCAAAACATTACAAGCCATATGAGAAATAGGAACATCTGGCTCAGTCAAGGAATCCGATCGAAAATTAAGAGGAGACACAGAATTTGAAACAACTAAGTAAAGATGTTCAAACAAATCTTGTAAATCAATTCAAGGAAAATATGCATAAAGAGATAATGGATATTAAGAAGACAATGTGTGAGCATAAAAAAGAATTGACAAGATAAGAGGAAACATAGCAGAAATTATGGGGATGAAAGTCACAATAGTAGAGATTAAAAATACACTAGAGGCATACAACTACATATTTGAATAGGCAGAAGAATCAGTGAACTAGAAGACAGGACAATCAAAACCATACAGCCAGAAGAGCAGATGTAGAAAAAAATGAGCAATGCCTCAGGGATTTGAGTGAGAGTATAAAGGGCACAAATACATGTGTAATGGGTGTTCTAGAAGAAGAAGAGAAGGGAAATGAGGGGAAAGAATATTTGAGGAAATAATGCTAGAAGATTTCTCAACTCCTTTGAAAGAAGCTGAACACACTCCAAACAGAATAAATCCTGAACGACCTACTCCAAAACATATTAATCAGAATGTCAAATGCCAAAGATAAAGAGAGAATTGTGGAAGCAGTAAGAGAAAAGTGATTCATCACATACAAGGGATCCTCAGTAAGACTAAATGCCTATTTCTTATCAGAAACCATGGTAAGTCATATGACATATTGATGGCACTGAAAGATAAAAACTGCCAGCCAAAAATTCTTTATTTGGAAAAACTGTCCTTCAAAAACGAGGGAGAGGCTTGGGACAGAGGAGGATGGGGATGCCATTAAGCTCTCAGCATCTGCTGTGAAGCTGTTTCAGTTCTTTGAAGTTGCCAGGTCCACCCCCACCCACCCCCTACCCCTCGTCTCCATGGATAAGAAAAGAAGAACTTGAAAAAGTTGGATGAAAAAGATTACATGTATTCATTCATTCCCCAAACCAGGAGATCAATAAAATAGAAAATGCACATTTTTGAGGATCATTTAGCATGTATCGTTTGTTAAAATATTTTTGAAGATTCTTGGGTACTACCATGCTCCCACACACTTTATAGAGATTGTTTGGAAAACATTCTTCAGGCCTCTGGTAACTATGATCTATGGAGACCTTTATTAATTCCACTGAATGCCCAAATTGCAGCGGTATTATCGAAATTGCTACAAATAGAATCAAATCTTTACCTGTTAGTTTTGTATTGAGGGCTATTATTGAAAAGTATCAGCAAGAAGACCATTCAGATGTTGTCACCTGCCCTGAAAATGACAGGCAACCATTAAATTGTCTTCTAGATTAAAAAATTAGTTTGTGGCCAATGCCTTACCTTAGGTCAATATAATGGTCATCCTTTAGATGACCTTGAAAGTGCCTATCTGACAGAAAAGAGCCTGCCTCAACAATGGCCTGAACAGCTAACTAACACACACTAGTCATCTTACTGGAACACTGGAAGAACAAAAATCTCAGACTGAGAAAATGGTCCAAGGTGATAAGGAAGTTGTTCTCCATTATTTTAAGGAGATTTGAACAGAAGAAAAACATTTTCTTAACTGACCTCTGTAATGTCGGAAAACTGATTAAACAAGAATATGCTCCACAAATTGAAAGAATGAAAGAAAGAAGAGAGTAGCAGTTTAAATTAGTGACACCGAGCTAGTGACACTGAGCACATCTTTGCAAAAACAGCCTCTGCTTAAATTTCTTGAAAAAGCTGATGATGCCCATCAATGTCTGCCAATCTTGAGGTCCAACCCATTAACACTGAACCTCCTGTAAGCTAAATATTTAGAGGATGGTGCAGAGCAGAAATTGGACAAATTAAGAAATTTCTTACTCCTGAAACTGAAAATTTTCTCAAAAAGAATGCCATGTTCCTGGCCTGGTAAAGATGAAAAAGAAGTTAAATTTTTAAAAATTGTAAACACTTTTATAATTACACTAATGTCAGTGATATTGGTAATCTTTTTTAACGAACACATAACCTTTCTAAATGAAATCAATATGTTTTTCTGAAGTATGTCTATCTGTTTACCAAAGTTTATCTAACACTTTGCATAATTTAAAGGTATGCTATGTCACTCTATATTTGTTGAAATAACTCATGTGGAAAATAGTTTCTCATTGAAAGTTGGCATCTCAGTGGCTTAAATAGGTCAGTAGAGACTGACCTTCAGCAAATGAAGACTAGGGGTAACATGGATAAATAAAACAAATAGCAAATTAAACTTCACTAGCTGCCAGAAATATATAGCCATATTTCTTATACCTTTCATGCTTCTGTCGGATAAAAATGATGTGTCAAAGTTAGAAATGAGACATAGAATGTCTGAAACATGATTCAAATCAAGTCATTGTCAAGAAAAAATAGAATAAAATCTAGTAATTCCATGATTTGAATATTTATTAAAAATATGTTATCCCATTTCAATTGACTTGATAGAAGTTGACTTACCATACTGAGACATTTAAACATTCCTTTACCAATATTGTTATTTACCAAAATTATACACTGCGGTGCTTGGCTTTGCAATATATATATATATATAACTTCTAAATTAAAAGAGGGCAGAATTCAGAAAGTGCATATGCCCTTATTTTGACAGGGCTTGAATCTTCTGAATGGGTGAATAATGGTGGTACAAAAAGGTTTCACAAAGTATAACTGATAAGGGATTGCTTACATTAAGAATCTATTTGATCATACAGTCCTGATGCAAACATTTAATGGGTTTTACCTTTAAGAGCACTAAAATTGTTTATTCCAGATAACTGTTCATTACCTGTGTGACTTGGAATCATTCATTCCAAATAAAGCTATTGCTTTTGGATAATCTAAGTATTAGGGACCAGTGGTATTTTCTATGATTTGGTCATCTTTTATGATTTATGTAAGTTTATTTTGAGATTGTTTATTTGATTTTGTGTAGCGTTTTATTCAGTCTTTGTCAGTAGTTAAATCAGTTCTTAGATAATTTGGAAACACATTATTTGGAAAGAATCATATTGGTGACATGTTCCATTCTCACCAGGTTTTGATGACATCACAGACTATATTTGTTTGAAAGACAGCCTACCTCGCTGTTAAGTCAAATTCCTTTGGTTTAGTCCCCTTAACAGTGGCTGGATTATGATTCTTGTGGTAGGATTTTGGATTATTTATTGTCCATGCATCTGGTAAGTGCAAGCTCAGTTGCTTTTGGAAATCACAGATGGGCTGTTACTCTGGGATCATATTTCTAAATTTTAAAAAAGATTTTCCATATCAAATTAGTGGTTCTGGCCCTACAGATTACATACAAATAAGTTATCATAAATATGGCTGTATTCAGGGGATTATTTCTAAAAACACCACTATGGCTTATCTGCTGAGAATAAATCTTTCAGAAGTTTGGATTCAGAAGGTTGTATTAACTCCATTTGGGACCCAAATCAAACTACATCCAGCACAATTTATTATGGGGTCAAATAGCCTTTGAAGTATATAATGAGTATGTGGAGAAATGTGTTCAAATATTAAGATATATAAAGATAAGAAAAATGCATATAACCCTGAAAAAAATGAAGTAGAGTTTAAAATATTCACAGGTAAAGATAAACTGAGAGAGTTGTTAGCAGGCCTGCCCTGTAAGAATTACTAAAGGGAGTTCTGCAGGTTGAAAGAAAAAGGCAAGATATAGTGACAGAGTAAAGTGAAGAAATGCAGATTCAGAGAATAAGTAGGCTATTGAAACGAAGTTACTTCTAAAATCAATAGGTTATAAAAATAGGTTGTGCAGTATAAACCCCAGGGTAGCCACAAAGAAACTGTTTTTAAAATATACAGAAACAGAAATACAAAAGGGACCAGTCAGGTACATTGCAAAAAAAAAAAATCCATCATACAGAAAAGGAGTTTGCAATAAAAAAAAAGACAGACAAAGAGATATGACACATAAAAACAAAAGGACAAAATGACTGAAGTAACACAGCATTTACAGTAATAATATTGAATGTTAATGAATTAAACTCCCCAATCAAAAGACACAGATTGGCAGAACTGATTTTAAAAAAAGTATGTTCCGACTCTATGTTGTTTATAAGAGTCTCACTTTAGACACAAAGACATAAATAGGTCACAAGTGAAAGGCTGGAAAAAGATATGCCATGCAAATAGTAACAAAAGAGAGCTGTAGTAGATATATTAATATTCAACAAAATAGACTTAGCATCAAAAGCTGCTATAAAAGGCAAAGAAGGGCACTATATATTAATAAAAGGGCTATCCATCAAGAAGAAATAAGAATCATAAATATTTATGCAACTAACCACAGTCCCCCAAAATACACAAGCCAAACACTGGCAAAACCAAAGAGAGAAAAAGATACCTCTATGATAGTAGTTGTAGACTTCAATACACCAGTGTTATCCATAGATACAACACCTAGACAAAAGATCAATAAGAAAACAGAGAACTTGAATACTAGGATAAATAAACTTATACTTAACAGACATATGCAGAACATTGTACCCCAAAACAGCAGGATATACATTCTTCTAAAATTCACATGAATCATTCTCCAGGACAGCCCACATGTTGGGTCACAAAACAAATCTCAATAAATTAAAAAAGATTTGAAATCATACAATGCATCTTTTCTGACCATAGTGAAATGAAGCTGGAAATCAACAACAGATGGAGAACTGGAAAATCCACAAATACATGAAAGTTAAATAACACACTCTCAATCAGTGGGTCAAAGAAGAAATTATGAGGGAAATCAGTAAATATCTTGACATGAATGAAAGCAAGTGTACAACATATCAAACCTTATGAGATGCAATGAAGGAAGTCCTGAGGGAAATGTTATAGCCCTAAATGCTTATAAAGAAGAACAGAGTGAAAAACAAAACTCTCGTTCTGGAAGAACTAGAAAAAACATCAAACTAATACCAAAGCAAGCAGAAGGAAAGAAAATTAACAAGGATTAGAGCAGAAGTACATGGAATTGAGAATAAAATACAATAGAGAGAATTAACAAAACCAAAAGTTTGCCCTTTACAAAGATTAAACAAATTTGCAAACCCTTAGCTAGAATGAGAAGAAAGAAAAAAAAAAGAGAGAGAAGATGCAAATAAATAAAATCAGAAATAAGGCAGAGGGCATTACTACAGACACTACAGAAATAAAAAGGATCATAACAGGATATTATGAACAACTGCATGCTAATAAATTAGACAGCCTAGGTGAAATGCACAAATTCCTAGAAAACATGAATAACCTATGCTGACTCCAGAAGAAATAAAAGACCTCAACAGACTAATCACAAGTAAAGAGATTGAATCAGTCTTCAAAAACATACCCCAAAAGAAACTTCCAGGACCAGATGGGCTTCACAAGTGAAATCTTCCAATCATTCCAGGAAGAGTTAATACCAGACCCAAATAAATGGAATGTTATTCCATGTTCATGAATTGGAAGACTAAATATCATTAAGATGTTAATTCTATCGAAAATGACTTGCAGTTTCACTTTACATTCTTACCAGTGATGCCCACTTGTTCCACAATTTCACCCACACTTTTAAAAAAATTCAGTCATTCTGTGGGTATGTAACGATCTCTCCTTATGGTTTTAATTTACTTTTTCTTGATGACCAATGATATTGAGACCTTTTTCAGTTGCTTAGTAACTATTTCCATATCTTTGTTTGAGAAGGGTCTGTTCAAAGCTTTTTGGCATTATTGTCTTATTCAGTTGTAGGACTTCTCTATATATCCTGGATTATTTGTCAGATTGCGTATGCAAATATATTCTTTCAGTGTATGGATCACCTGTTGACTTTCTTAATGGTATCTTTAATGAGCAAAAGTTTTAATTTTTATAAGATTCAATTTTACCAAATGTTTTTCTTATATGATTAGTGCTTTCTGAATCCTTTCTAAGCTATCTCTGCCTATCTCATATTAGGGATTACATTTTCCTGCTTTCTTCTAGAAGCTTCATAGTTTAAACTTTTACATTTAGGTTTATAATCCATATTAAATTAATTTTGTGATATGGTGTAAGATGAAGTATGATGGTTCTGGTGTCAGTTTGGCCAAGTCATGATGCCCAGTTTTCTGGTCAGGCTAGCACTGCCCTGACCGTTGCTGCAAGGATATTTCATGGCTGATTTATTGCATCTGTGACTGATTACATCTGCAATCAACTAAGGACACATCATCCGCAAATGAGATACTCCAATCAGTTGGATTTGATCTGATCAGTTGAAGACTTTTAAGGGAGAAAAGATATTTTTTCACTTCTTCAGCCAGGGAGACTCTCCTGTGGAGTGCATCAAGATTGTTCATCAGAGTTGCCAGTCTCACAGCCTGCCTTTCAGATTTGGGATTCTTTCACTCCCACAGCTGCATGAGACACTTTTATAAATTTTATATTTACAGATATCTCCTGTTGGTCTGTTTTTCTAGAGAACCCTGACTAATACAGTTTGGAACGAGCAGTGGTTTTTGAAAGACGGAATCTTAAAAATGGGCTTTTATGTTTGGTTTTCCACTCTGATTAGCCTCAAAGGCACTAATGACTCTGTTTCCAATAATCAAGATGGCAGGCACTGACAGTCCTTGGTGTGAGTTAGCAAGAGAGATACACAAAATATCAGGATTAGATTCTGCTAATTATACATTTATACAAGGCCAGGCTCTGGGTGAGAGTGTTTTGACACCTTTACAGAGTTTCGTGGAGTTAAGAGGTATAGTGATGTTGGCCGGTGGGCCTTAGATACTCTGGATACAGCTACGAGGGAAAGGGATGAGCTCAAATTTGCAACTTAAATGCCATATGAAATAAGTAAACATTTCAATGTGTGCCTTGAAATGAAACCTTATTTCCCATGGTAGCAGACTTGAGATTTCTGAAAACCAAACCCAGTGTCTTATTGTGCAAGTAGCAGATTTGCAACGTAAACTGAATTTCCAAACTTGCAGTGTGTGCTACTAAAGGGCTTTGGTTAGAAAAGAATGGGATCCTGAAACTTGAGATGGGGCCATTTGGGTTGATAATAATGACAGTGGGGACAAGGAAACCCTGGATTCTACTGATCTTTGCTAGATAAACCAGTAATGATCTGAAGAAACAGCTGCCCCACCTCTAACCTGCCCTGAGGAGGTGGCCATCCAACCTCCAGCAAAGAGATTACCCCTTCATTGCCTGCTAAACCTGTAATCACCTTCACTGGGGAAACATTCCTCACTCCTCTGTCTGGAGTGATTAATCCTGTTTCACAAAATGAAACTGCAACAGAATGCCCTGAGGTATTTAGCCTGAAGGACATTTCTAATTATTTTCATGACCCACCCCCATCACCCCTCTTTCTTTCAAGACCTATAACTAGATTAAAGTCCCAACATGCCCCAAAAGGTGAGGTACAGAGTGTGACCCATGAGGAGGTATGCTATACTCCAAAAAACTACATGCGTTTTCCAATTTATATAGACAAAAATCAGGGGAATATGTGTGAGAATGGATATTAAGGGTGTGAGATAATGGTGGGAGGAATATAAAGTTCAAGCTGAATTTATTAATATGGACCTACTAACAGAGATTCTGCATTCAATGCTATAGCTCAAGGGGTTAGAAAAGGCATTAACAGTTTGTTTGGATGGTTGGCTGAAACATGGATCCAAAGGTGGCTGACATTACCTGAGGTCAAAATGCCAGAACTGCCCTGGTATAATGTAGATGAGGGGATCCAGAGGCTTAGAGAGATGGGAATGTTAGAGTGGATTTATCATGGAAGACCTGCTCACACACCCCAAGAGTATCCAGAGCACACACCTTTTACTAGAGCTTTGAGGAATAAATTTCTGAGACTAGCTCCATTGTCCCTGAAGAACTCTGTAATCACCCTCCTCTGTAGGTCAAATATTACTGTGGGAACTGCTGTCACTGAGCTGGAATCCTTAAATACAATGGGGATGATCAGATCCCGAGTTGGCAGAAGCCAGGTGGCAAAAGTTAATCACCATAGACAAATGGGCATGGCCATCATAATGGACAGCAGACTCAAAGCAGCAGTCAAAATAATCTGACTGCAGAGACTCATGGCATTGGCTAGTAGACACAGGGTACTTAGAAGTAAAATAGATGGGCAGTTGTGCTCATTTGAAAGTATTATGGGCGGCCCACGGTGGCTCAGCAGGCAGAGTTCTCACCTGCCATGCCAGAGACCCAGGTTTGATTCCCGGTGCCTGCCCATGAAAAAAAAAAAAAGTATTATGTACCCAGAAAAGCCATGTTTTTATCATGATTCAGTCTTGTGGAGGAAGCCATTTTTTTTCATTCTGATCCAATATTGTAAGTGGACACTTTGATTAGATTATCTCCATGGCGATGAGGCACACCAAATTGTGGGTGTGACCTTTTGATTACGTGGAGATGTGACTCCACCCATACCAGCTGGGTCTTGATTTTGTTTACTGGAATCCTTTAAAAGAGGAAACATTTTAGAGAGAGTCAGAAATGACAGAAGCCTCAGAGCCAACAGAGAGAGCTGACACAGATGCAGTCATGTGGGAACAGAGACGTGGATGTCTGGAGATATGTGGAGCCCAACAGACATTGCCATGCGATGTTAAGCAAGCCAGAACCTGGAGAGTGCCAAGGGAAGCCAAGAGATGAAAGCCAGCCCTGGAGAAGCAAAGTGAGGAACCCCCACAGGAACAGAGGCTGAAAGCAACGGAGCCCAGGAGCAAGAGACCAGCAGATGCCAGCCACATGACTATCCAGCTTACAGAGGTTTTCCTGACCTATCAGCCTCTCTTCAGTGAAGGTAACCTCTTGCTGGTGCCTTAATTTGGACACTTTCACTTCCTTAGAATCATAAACTTGCAATTTATAATTCATTAAATTCCCGTTTTTAAAAGCCATTCCAGGGCAGGCCATGGTGACTCAGCAGGCAGAATTCTCGCCTGCTATGTCAAAGACCTGGGTTCAATTCCCAGTGCCTGCCCATGCAAAAAAAAAAAGCCATTCCAACTTTGGTATATTGCATTCTGGCAGCTGGCAGACTAACAAGCAGTGTACTTAGTTCTTATCTGAGCCGTTTAAGCAGAAGAGCTCTAGGTCAAGTGAATGAAGTCTAACTTGAATTACAAAAACAGAGAGTCATGGCCCATTAAACAGTTCCCAGACTTGAGACAGTTCACAGACCTAGAGACCCTAGGGCCCAGTATCCCTGGGGGAGGGCCCTGTTACACTGCCCAAAATTTACTCTGTTAACCTTCCTCCCAGCCTTCTCCAAACAGACCTACGGCCTTTTACCAGGATGACTGTGTGTTGGGGAAAAGGAAATGATTAGTTATTTCAGGGATCATTAGACACTGGCTCAGAAGTGACACTAATTCCAGGAGACCCAAAACATCACTTTGCTCCACCAGTCAGAGTAGGGGCTTATGGAAGTCAAGTGATTATGAAGTTTTAGCTCAGGCGCATCTCCCCAGTGGGCCCAGTGGGTCCCTGGACCCCTTCTGTGGTCACTTCTCCAGTTCCAGAATGCATCATTGGAATCAACATACTCAGCAACTGGCAGAATCCCCGCACTGATTCTCTGACTAGTGGAGTGAGAGCTGTATGGTAAGGAAGGCCGAGTGGAAGCCACTGCAACTGCCCCTACATAGCAAAATAGTGAATCAGAAGCAATACCGTATTCCTAGAGGGATTGCAGAGAATTGTGCCATTCTTAAGGACTTGAAGGATGAGGGGTGGTGATTCCCACCACATCCCCATTCAGTTCTCCTTTTTGGCCTGTGTAGAAGACAGATAGATCTACAGTGGATTACCATAAACTTAACCAGGTGGTGACTCCACCTGCAGTTTCTGTTCCAAATGTGGTATCATTGCTTGAACAAATCGACACATCCCCTGATACCTGTTATACAGATGTTGATCTAGCAAATGCCTTTTTCTCCATAGCTGTCAGTAAGGACCACCAGAAATAAGTTGTGTTCAGCTGGCAAGATCAGAAGTAAACCTTCACTGCTTACCTCAAGAATATATCAACTCTCCAGCTCCATGTCATAATCTTGTCTGAAAGGACCTTGATCATTTGTCCTTCCCACAAGATATCACACTGGTCCTTATATTGATAATATCATGTTGATTGGACCTAGTGAACAAGAAGTAGCAACTACTCTAGACTTATTGGTAAGACATTGGCATGTCAGGGGATGAGAGATAATCCAACAAAAATAGAGGGGCTTTCCCCTCAGTGAAATGTCTAGGTGTCCAGTGGTGTGGGGCATGTCAAGATATCCCTTCTAAGGTGAAGGATAATCTGCTGCATCTGCCCCCTCCTATGACCAAAAAAGAGGCCCAAGGCTTGTTGACCTCTTTGGATTTTGGAGAAACATATTCCTAATTTGGGTATTCTTCTCCAGCTCATTTACCAAGTGACCAGAAAAGCTGCTAGTTTTGAGTGGGGACCAGAACAAGAGGAGGCTCTGCAACAAGTCTAGGCTGCTGTGCAAGCTGCTCTGCTGCTTGGTCCTTATGATCCAGCAGATGCCATGGTGCTAGAAGTGTCAGTGGCAAATAGAGATGCTGTCTGGAGCCTTTGGCAGGTCCCTACAGGACAATCACAACACAGACCCTTAGGATTATGGAGTAAAGTCTTACTATCCACTGTAGATAACTACTCTGCTTTTGAGAAAGAGCTTTTGGCCTGCTAGTAGGCCTTAGTAGAGACTGAATGTTTAACCATGGGCCACCAAGTTACCATGAAACCTGAGCTGCCTATCATGAGCTGGGTATTGTCTGACCCACCAAGCCAGAAAGTTGGGCAGCACTCCATCATGAAATGGAAATGGTATATACGAGATAGGGCGAGAGCAGGTCCTGAAGGCACAAGTAAGTTGCATGAGGAAGTGGTTCAATGCCCATGGACCCCATTCCTGCTATATTCTTTTCTCTTTCCCAGACCAGAGCTATGGCCTCTTGGGGAGTTCCTTACAGTCAGTTGACTAAGGAAGGGACAATTCAAGCCTGGTTTACAAATGGCTCTTCATGATATGCAGGAACCCCCTGGAAGTAGACAACTGCAGTGCTACTACCCCTTTCTGGGGTGTCCTTCTGGGGACAGTGGTGAGGGGAAATCTTTTCATGGGCAGAATTTTAAGCAGTGCACCTGGTTGTTCATTTTGCTTGGAAGGAGAACTGGGAGAGGTGTGTTTGTATACTGACTCATGGGCTGTTGCTAATGGTTTGACTGGATGGTCAGGGACTTGGAAGGAGTATGATTGGAAAACTGGTGACAAAGAGGTCTGGGGAAGAGGTATGTGGATAGACCTTTCTGACTGGGCAAAAAACATGAAGATATTTGTGCCTGATGTGAATGCTGACCAGAGAGTGACTAGAGCAGAGGAAGGTTTTAATAATCAAGTGGATAAGATGAGCCGTTCTATGGATACCAGTAATCCTCTTTCCCCAGAAACTCCTTTCATTGCCAATGGGCTCATGAACAAAGTGGACATGGTGGTAGGAATGGAGGTTATGCAAGGGCTCAGCAACATGGACTTCCATTCACCAAGGCAGACCTGGCTCCAGCCACTGCTGTGTGTCCAATCTGCCAGGAGCAGAGACCCACACTCAGTCCCCAATATGGCACCATCCCCCACGGTGATCAACCTGCTACCTGGTGGCAGGTTGATTACATTGAAGTGCTTCCATCATGAAAGGGGTAGCAATTTGTTCTAACTGGAATAAAAGATATCCCGGATATGGATTTGCCTTCCCTGCATGCAATACTTCTGCCAAAACTACCATCTGTGGACTTATAGAATGCCTCATCCATCATTATGGTATTCCACACAGCATTGCTTCTGATCAAGGAACACACTTCACAGCAAATGAAGTGTGAGAATGGGTACATGTTCATGGAATTTTCTGATCTTTCCATGTTCCCCATCATCCAGAGGTAGCTGGGTTGATAGAACAGTGGGATGGCCTTTGGAGACCCAATTACAGTGGCAACTATGTGGCAATACCTTGCAGGGATGGGGCAATTTTCTCCAGGAGGCTGTGTATGTTCTGAATCAGTGTCCATTCTATGGTACTGTTACTCCTACAGCCAGGATTCACGGGTCCAGAAATCAGGGAGTGGAAATGGGAGTGGCACCACCTGCTATCAACCCTAGCGATTAATTAGAATTTTTTTTTTTTTTTTTTTTTTTGCATGGGCAGGCACCAGGAAATGAACCCGGGTCTCCAGCATGGCAGGTGAGACCTCTGCCACTGAGCCACTGGTGCCCACCCTAGAAAAACCTTTGCTTCCTGTCCCTGCAGCCTTAAGCTCTGCTGGTCTACAGCTCTTAGTTCCAAAAGGAAGAGTGCTCCTACTAGGAGGCACAACAATGATTCCATTGAACTGAAATTTAAGACTGCCACCTGGCCACTTTGGGCTTCTCATGCCTCTGAATCAACAGGGAAGGAAGGGGATTACTCTACCGAGTGGGGTGATTGAGTCTGACTATCAAGGTGAAATAGGACTGCAACTACAGAATGAAAGTAAAAAAGAGTTTTCCTGGAATATGGGCGATCGCTTAGAGCATCTCTTAGTGCTACCATGTCCTGTGATTAAAATAAATTGAAAACTGCAACAACCCAGAAACTTCAGGAATGAAGGTTTGGGTCACTCCACCTGGCAAAGTACCACAGCCATCTGAAGTGCTTGCTGAGGCTAAAGGCAACATAGAATGGGTAGTAGAAGAAGGTAGTGATAAAATGAACTATGACCATGTGATCAGTTAGAGAAATAAGGACTGTGATTGTGTTTACATTTCTCTTTGTTTTGTTATGAGTATGTTTGTACTTGTACATAATGCAAATATCTTAATTTCTTCTTTCATATGACATAAGTTGTACTATTCATGTTATAGTTTTTAAGTGATAGGCTATCAAGTTTAAGAGTGAATGTTACCTAAAGACTTGCACCCTCTTCTGAAGAGTTTTAGTGCATTTCTGGTTCTATGCAGGACAGCTAAGTAATGTTAGGTGAAACGTGTCTGTTATTGTATTCTATTTAGAGATTAAGTATGGTTTAAGGTGATGTGTGTAGCTGTCAAGTTGACAAGGGGTGGACTGTGATGGTCAGGTTCTGGTGTCAACTTGGTCAGGTGATGGTGCCCAGTTGTCTGGTCAGGCAAGCACTGATCTAACTGTTACTACAAGGACATTTTGTGACTGGTTGATAAACCAGAATGCTGGTTTATTAAATCGTCAATCATTTGATTGCATCTGTGGCTGATTACATCTATGATCAAATAAGGCCACATTTCCTGCAGATAAGATAATCCAATCAGTTGAATTTGATTCAGTCTGTGGAAGAATTTTAAGGGAGAAGAGAGAATTTTCACTTCATCCAGTGAGCCTCTCCTGTGGAGTTCGTGGAGACCTTTCATCGGTTTCGCCAGTGTTGCCACCTGCCCTATGGATTTGGGACTTGCATTCCCACAGTTGCATGAGACACTTTTATAAGTCTTACATTTACAGATATCTCCTGTTGGTTCTGTTTTTCTAGAGAACCTTGACTAATACAGTGGTGTCACTATTCTTTTTTTCTCACATATATATATATCCAGTTATTCTGGCACCTTTTAAAAAAGAAAGTCCTTCCTTTACCCAATGAATTGCTTTAGATCTGCTATTAAAAAAATCAATTGACCATATATGATTATATCTATTTCTGGATCTTTAATGTGTCCTATTATTTTAATGCCAATACAGATTGTCTTGATTACTGTTGCTTTGTAATAAGATTTGAAATCAGGTAATACAAGTCATCCAATTATCACTTGTGCAAGATTAGTTGACTATTGTAAGCCCTTTGCATTTCCACGTAATCTGTAGAATCAGCTTGTGAATCTCTAACAGCAATAACAACAAAAGACCTGCTGGGACTGTGATTGTGATATATCTATAGATCAATTTGGGGAGTAATACTATCTAAACAACACTGAATCTTCCCATTCTTGAACATGAAATAGCTCTCTATTTCTTTAGATCTTTAATATTTCTCTTTCATATTAGGGAACTAATATTTCTCAGTTTTCAATATGGGAATCTTAAATGGCTTTTATTAACTTTGTCCCTAAGCATTTAATTTTTGGATTATGGTAAGTGGTATTGAGTTTTTCATTTCATTTTCCAACTGTTTGTTGTTCTTTTATATAAATGCAATTGGTTTTTGTGTTATTGACCTTGTATATTGCAAGCTTTCTAACGTTAAACCTTACATAACTGGAATAAACTCTACTTGGTAATCGTAATAGTTTGAAATATTTCTGCATTCAATTTGTTTAATATTTTATTAAGAAATTTTGCATCTAGGGACAGGAAGGATATTGGCCTATAATTTCTTTTCTTGTAATGTCCGTGGCTTTAGGGTACACAGGCCTCATAAAATGACTTGGAAAGTGAATCCTTCTCCACTGTTTTAAAAGAATTTGTGTACTATTACTATTATTTCTTCCTTACATGCTTGATAGAATTAACCACCGAAGCCACGTGTGGCAAGGTGATGTTTTGAATTTTAAAATAATTTCAAACATACAGAACAGTTGCAAGAACAATACAGCACCCATTCAGAGAACGCCAACATACTCCTTCCCAGATACTCGCATCTGCAATTTTAACACCGCCATATTTGCTGTATCATTCTATCAATCTCTCTGCCTATCTGTTTTCTGAGCATTTGAGAATAAGTCATATACTTCCTCCTCCTTGGACACATAACACTCCCATTACATTTCCTAAGAACAAGGACAGTCACTTATGTAACCATCTTTATCAAGTTCAAGAAACTTGGCATTGATTTAGATTTAAATTTAAATTTAACATTGATTTAGCATTGATGTAAAGCTTATTATTGTGGATTGTCTGTTTCTCCTTTCAATTCTTTCAGGTTTTGGTTCATGTATTTCTTTCTTTCTTTTTTTTCTTTGTATGCTCTATGGTGGGGGTCACGCTTCATTCTTTTTCTGTGTGAGTATCCTGTTATTGCAGCACCATTTGTTGAGTTTTTGTCCGGTTGTTTTTTTGTTTGTTTGCTTGCTTGCTTGTTTTTTTAGGGGGGAAGTACATGGACTGGGAATTGGACCCAGGTCCCTGGCATGGCAGGCAAGAATTCTATCACTGAACTACCCCCAGTTCATGTATTTCTAGGCTTGTTACTGGGTACATACACAAGCAGAAATTGTATGACTTCTGATAAATCAATCCACTTGTCAATATGTGACTCCCTCTTTGTCCCAGATAATTCTCTTTGCTTAATATTAATATAGCCACTCCGTTGTTTTTAGGATTAGTTGTTACATGGTTGTGCTTTGATTTTTTTTTTTTTGTATACTGTATAGTGGGGGTCACATTTCATTATTTTTCCACATGAGTATCCCATTATTGCAGCATCATTTGTTGAATTTTTGTTTGTTTTTTGTTTTGCTTGTTTGTTTGTTTTGGGGGAAGTACATGGACTGGACCTTTGATTTTTTTTACTTCTAACTTGTATATGCCTTCATATTTAAAATATATCTCTTGTAAACATATATAGCTTGGTCTCATTTTAAAAAAAAATTCAGTCTGGCAGTATTGATCTTTTTATTAGAGTATTTTATCTAATTAGACATAAAATAAAAGAATGATTTGGGTGAGTGTAATTCTATCACGTTGCTATTTGTTCTGCTTGTCCCATTTGTCCATCGTTTCTTTCTCCTTTTAAACTGAGTGTTTTCCAGTACTCCATTCTATCTTCTCTAGTCACGACGGTTTAGCTATGCTCTTTGTTTTAATTCCTAATGGTTGCTCTGGGAATTAAAATAAGCATACTTTACTTATCATTGAATTAATTTTATACCATTTCACATATAATGTAAGAACCTTACAACAAAATGCTCTCTTTTACCCCCTCCCATCTTTAGTATTATTATTGTGAGACATTTTACTTTTATGTAGAACACACATCCCATAACACTTTGCTCCTATTTTTGGCTTTAACAGTCTGACATCTTTTAAAGAAATTGAGATACAAGAAGAAATATCTTAAAGTCTTTGGGGAGAAAACAATGTCTTGCGGATGCCTTGATTTTGGACTTTTAGACTCTAACCTGAACCAATAAATTCCTGTAGTTTCAGCGAGCCCATTTTTTGGTATTTGTGAGTATATCTGGGAAACTAAGACAGGGACCCATATGCAGATTTCTGAAATGCCTTTCTCTGTTAATTTTTCCTCTTTGGTACCTTGCCCCACAAATTTCAGCCACCTGAACTCTGAGCTTTGTTTACTCTACCCAGCAAGACCACTGCTGTCTTTTCTGATCTCGGCCTTCAGCCTACCATTTGGAAAGTGTCCCCTGGCAGAAGGCTGGATTGAATGTCAAGGTTACTTCATGTGTTTCCTTTGTGCAAGTTAATGGCCCGTGTTTTGTACATCGCTACAAGCAGTTGAGCACGGCTCCGGCACATGTTAGGTGCCTAGTAAGGTGTTTTTTAAGGAGGGGATGCTTGATTTGACTCACTTAGGTTCTATTTCTGGAAATATCCACAAGGCTATTCAAATGGCCTGTCCTGAGACTCATTCCCAACTCTTCCGCCCACTCCCAATCGCCCCTCAGGGGAACCAATGTTCTCTTCAGAAGCTGGTGAGCCATTTTTAGTGCATTCTGATTACTCAGTTTCTAAAGCTTTGGGATTGAGAGAATTATCAAAATTACATTTATTCACAGTTAAGATGCATACTGTTCTCTGGGGGATTAGATATGCTTTTTCCCAAATCAGCTAAATGCTCTCTGGAAAATTCTTGGTGGGGAAGGGATGCTGTGAAAAGCCAGCATAAATCCTCAGCTTGTGACCTCGAAACCCGCATATGATTTCCCACATCGCCCAGGAAAGAAATTGAGAGGCTTTGCGAAGAGGGACGCTGAGGAAGGAAGAGGGCAGCTCCCGCGGGCCTCCTGAAAGGGAAGCCTCGGACTGAAGAAGCTTCTGGGCAAAGGAAATTTCCAGCAAACGCTCTGCCTCTTGCATTCCCCTCCAACATCCAGCTTGGCCTCCGGTTCCTAGGGCCCATTTCCTGGACCAGTGAACTAAATGAAAGACAAGCCATTTTCCTTTGTTTCCATCTTGACTGGAAAGATCAGGTCCCTAACGGAAGGATTATTTCAGGCCTGCTTTGGAGATTATGTTTGAATTTTACACACTTCACCATTATGCACCTCCCCCTTCCCCCAACACACGCACCCTGTAATCAATGCTGCCAACTCTTCTGTGCAAGATGTGCCATTTGGCTTCATGGCCCAGTGACCCCGTTCTCATCTCAGAGACACTGAATGGACGATTTGAGTTTGGAATTCAATAGCTTGGCCGCTGTAACTACCCCTGCAATGAGGATTTCCTTCAGCAGCGAATGCGACTCTCCCAGGGCTTGCATTTTTTGTTCAAAAGCACAAGACAAACAAAGAACCAAAAAGACTAAATGTGTGAGTGTTTTAATTTTCCTCTTGAGAAAACAAAACAACAACTTATGATTTTTCTCCAAGCAAACAAACTGTTTTCCATATGTCTCCAAGTGAAAACCGCTTTTCTGTTATTCTGCCTGCTTCACAGATAATGCCAGTGGAGGGGGGAGGGGGTGAGGGTCCCTAGGAAGCAGCACGTTTTCTTAGGTTGTGGGGAAAATGTGTTTTTCAACTCTGTCTCTGAGCTGGAGTGATTGAGTTGGGGGCATGCCCTCTAACTCTGCTTCTGAAAGGGACCCCAAGGATGAGGAGCTGGGCTTCCTATGAGCCACTGAGCCTGAGCTTGTGACCCCCACTCCTGCCCTCCCACCAACACGGGGACCCATCCCTTCCATGGGATGGGGAGGGAATGATATACTCTGCAAGAAAGAACCAAAATAGCTTTTTGTGTTCTGGATTCTGGTTCCCGGGGCACCTGTAGCCCCCAGTCTCAAACCTTCCAGGAGGATCCTGGGGTGGCCCTGCCTGTGCTTATTATAATAGCAAAGATTTTGGCTCCTGACCTTGTCATGCCCATCCTTCAATAACATCAGTAGCTCCCCACTGCTGTTAGGATTAAGTCCGAATTCTTCAGACTCTGTCACAAGGTAAGTTCTGAATGAGCGGGTTCTGCGGCATCTTTACCCTCACATGGCATTACCCTCTGCCCTCTGCCCTCTGCTCTCTGCCCTCTGCTCCCCACCTCCCCGCCCCTCCAAGGCTGGAACCACCTCCCTACCTGCCGTGTGATTCTCCGGGCTTCCCTTATCACAGCTGCTCATTTACAAGCACTGGATGAGCACTTTTTCCAAGCAGCCGCTGACTCGGCACTGGGCAGACAGTGGGAGAATGAAGCAGCAATAACCAAGAAAAACTAGGAAATAAATGAGGACATGCTATTTGTAGTAAGTACTGGGAAAGAAAAGGATAAAAGAGATGGAAAATAGGGGGCAAGGTAAAGACCGTCTTTTCCTATTTTATTCTGCCTTGCTCTCTCTTCACCTGTCTTCCCAGGAGATAGCAAACTCCACAAAGCAGAGATGTGTATTAGCCTCCCGCTTATCTCCAATGCCCAGTGTGGGGCATGGCATGGTGAAGTGTTTGGTAAGAGTTGACGGTATGAACCATAGCCCGGTTTCCATTTCTGGATGGATCTATTTCCAATGAGGATGCAAACTGGGAATTTTCACATCTTTTTTCCAGGAGGCGTCAACATTTATTTTGAATGAAAGGTGCCCAGAAAAAGAACCCTGGCTCATTTGGGAATCAACCTTCAAATTCTCCCCCCATGCATCCATCACTATTGGTATTATGGCTTTAAAATACCATAGTAGGTTAAATTATGAAGACCCCCCCCCCAAAAAAAAAGACATATTCTTAATCTACATTCTTGTGGATTGAACCCATTGTGAATAGGATCCTTCGACGATATTATTAGTTAAGATGTGGCCAACTTAACCAGAATGGTCTCCATTCACAATCCTGGAGGCCTCATAAAGAGAGAAAACCAGAAGTCAAAAGTCAAAGAAAGCCACAGGGAAGAACAAGAAGCCACGAGTCAGTGGCACCTGGAAGAGCAGACACAACGAGACAGTTCTCGCCATGAGATGGGAGGCAGAGACGTAACCCAGGAGCCCCATGGGGAGCAGCCAGCCAGAACCACAAAACTACCAACGCCAGAAGAACACGTAGCCTGATGAGACCTTGATTAGGTACTTCCGGCCTGCTATGAAACTGTGGGCCAATAAATTCTTGTTTAGGCCAACCCACTGAGTGGTATTTTTCATAGCAACCTGGCAAACTAAGACACAGAAGTCTTCAAATTCTTTGACAATTCTCCCTAATTCCCCTCCCCTAGAGTGTGGGCTGAACTCAATGACTGGCTCCTAAAGTATAGAAAATTGCAGAAATGGCATGTGACTTTCAAGCCTGGGGCTAAAACACAACATTATTACAGATTCCATCTCCCTCTCTTTTCCATACTGCTCCTGGGGGAGCCAGCTATCACACTGTAAGGACATTCAAGCAGCCAATGGGGAGGGCCACGTGGAGAGAAACTGAGGCCTCCTGCCAACAGCCAAGTGAGTGAGCCATCACAGAAGCAGATCTGTTACCCCCCGTCAAACCTTCAGGGGACTTTAGCCCTGGCCAAAACCTGAGCTGCAATCTCAGGAGAGATCTTGAACCACAACTACTCAACTCAGCTGCTCCCAGATTCCTGAGCCACAGATGTCTACAGGTAATAAATGCTTACTCTAAACCACTAAATTTTAGAATAATTTGTTATACAGCAATAGATTATTAATATAATTTGTATGCACAATTGAATTTGTATAGAAAGAGAGGGGTATTAGCTGGACCACCTCTGCAAGAAAGGGTTCTGCCACTCTGCAGAGGACAGGAGGGTATGTCTGCAAACTTAGAAGGGCATTTATCTTTTTATGCTTAGGGAGACTGGGCCTGTCTTTGGGGTACTTGGTTTCCAGACATGTCTGTACCCATGTCTTTGGACTCTGAGTTGTAAGTGAAATGGGTGTGTATTCTATCATCCATGCACCTTGAGTACTTTCTATATGCCATGCACTCTTCTAAGAGCTTTGCATATCATCACTCATTTAATCCTCATGACAACCCTGTGAGGCACTAGTATGATGTCAACTTTACTAATGAGGAAACTGAGGCATCCAGCAGATAAGTAACTTGCAAATAAGATTTTAAATATGGGATGAAAGACTCCAACATAAATCAAAATCTACTATATGACAAGCACTTTAGCAGACATTTTAACGTATTTCTCAAAATCCACAAAACAAACCTAAAAGGAATAGATCAAAGATCTGCCTTTTGAAAATATGAAAAATGTGGCCCATGGAGGTTCAGTAAGTTGTTGACAGTCACCCCGGAAGCGGCAGCCATGGATTCAAAGTCTAGGCCTGGCTCCCTCCAAACCCCTTTTCCCGCACCCACCCGCCTCCCTGTTGCCACCAGCTTCTCCCTGCTCTCAGCTTCAGATTTGTGTTTGCATATCTAACAAAATTGGTCCGCTGCCTACCCAAGCAAAGAGTGGCAGTCCTGATTTAACATGTCCCCAGGCACCTCCAGGCAGCTGTTACCTGTGTCCGAGTCAGCAGATGTGCTTTACACAGACCCTGGGTAGGAGATGAGTGAGCAAAGCAGGCAGAAGGGAAACGGGATGAATGAGAAGCCATAAAGCCCATCCGGTTTGGTTACAAGGCAGGAATTCAGTAACTCCAGAGGCACCTGTGCCTGTGACATCCCTGAGGCTGAAGCTACCACTGGGCTTGGCTCTGCTTCCTGAGCTGTGGCAGGAATTGAGAGGAGAGTTTCTCCTGATCTCTTCCTGATTGCTGGGAGAGGGAAGGATCCCATCTGTAAAGTCAGAATGGCAGCCTCAGGATATCTGTGGAATGTGAGAAATGCATGCTTATCCACCTAGTCCTGCCCCTCTCTGTCTGTGTAGGTAGAGAACCTGCTTCCCTGCATACAGCAGACACTTACTCTGAAGGTTAATTTCATATGTCAACTTGGCTAGGTTATGGTGTTCGGTAGTTTGGTCAAGCCACCACTGGCCTGATTGTTACTGTGAGGGTATTCCATGGATGGGTTTACACTGTTAGTCAGTTGATTGCATCTATGGCTCATTGCATCTACAATCAACTAAGGAGATTTCCCTCAGCAACGGGGGAGTCTCCCCATCCAATCAGTTGGAGGTCTGCTGCTGTCAGAACCATGGGAGGCTTGGAGGAAGGAGAGGGAGAGAATAAATATTCCTGCCAGTTCCGCCCAGTGGCCACACAAAGGCCACTTTGATGATGCAGTAACAGAGGACAGTCTTCTGGCTACAGAGAAAGGAGAGAAGGAGCCAGGAGAGGGAGGGCAAAGGAGACAATCCACACACAGCCTTGCTGTCCTCACTACCTGCAATGACCACTTACCCTTTTTGCTGATAAACTAGTAGTTTATCTCCATGGGTGTCTTTCAAAACCCACTTGGGTGTATGGGGTAAATGGGGTTAAAGTATTCTAATGTCCTTGCATTGTAAGGGAGTAGTAAAAGTACTGATTTATATTTTATATAATTTATATTCTTGTCGTAGGTCAAGAATACATGATGTAGTCTCTAAGGCAATCAAACACTAAAAAAGGGTGTGTGTGTGTAAAATAATGTACATCTAAAAGCTAATAGTAGGGGGAAATGAAATGATAAAAATGCTCGAACAATCCAAAAGAAGCATCAGAGGAAAGGATAAGGAACATAGAAGAAAGAGAAAACAAATAAAAAGGTTCAAACCAAATATACCATTATTTCAGTATATCCCTCTGAATTAAATCCTCCAATTAAAATGTAAAGATTGTCAGACTGGATTTAAAAAAAACAACCAACAACTTGGATACATGGTGATTCTGTGATAGAATGCTCGCTTATCATGCAGTAGACCTGGTTCACTCTTCAGAATTGCTAACCCATACTCTCTATGAGAAATAAATTTACTTAACTAGAACACAACATTTGTGTACAGTTCTTTCTGCCTTTAGCTTTCTAGTATACAACCATAATTCTGTTTCCCAAACTAATTTAGGTTAGTTTTCTTCCCCATCCCCCTTTAGAGAGGTTAAATTATTTAAGAACTTACTAACTTCAATGTAATCATCTTTATATTTGTCAATTCACCAGGAGTTTATTTTTTGTGGTATAATTTTTCTTTTATTGCAGTATAATAGACATAGAGAAAGGTAAACAAATCATAGGTGTACGACTTGGTGTATTTTCACAAATTGACACTTTGTGTGGACTAGCATGACCATATGTTTTGGGGCAGTATTCTTACCCCAAGATGCATAACCACAATCTAATCATGAGAAAAACTGACTGTAACTGGTGTGGTGAGGCTGTGGGACAACTGGCACTCTCATCCATGGTGGTGGGAATGCAGAATGATGCGGCCACTTTGGAAAACTGTTTGGCAGTTACTTATACATAGAATTAAACATGTACTCACACAGGATCTAGCACTATAGATCCCAAAGAAATTTATCCAAGAGAAATGGAAAGCTTGTGTCCACACAAAGGCTTGCAGAGTAATTTTATAACAGCTTTATTTGTAATAGCCCAAAACTGGAATCAACCCAAATGTCCATCAGTTGCTGAATAGATAAAACAAATCGTGGCACATTGGTATAAAGGAATAGTCCTCAGCAATAAAAAAGGAACAAGCTACTGATATGAAAATAAAAATGTATCTTGGATGCATTATGCTAAATGAAAGAAACCAGAATCAAAAGGCTCTTACTGTATGAGTCTGTTTATATGGCATTCTGAAAAAGACAAACTTATAGAGATTAAAAACAGAGAGGTAGTTGCCAGGGACTGGAGTTGGGAAAGAGATGATCACAAAGAGACGTGAAGGAATTTGGGGGTAATGGATCTGTTCCACATATTGATTGTGGTAGTAGTTACATACCTGTAAATATTTGTCAAAATTCAAAACTATCTTCTAAACGGTGTGAACTATACTGTATGTAAATTATAAATTATACATCAAAAACCTGTCTTAAAGAGAAAGAGACCCAATAAACCAAAAGGTATCTTACAGATATCCTATTTAGAGTTTACTGGGTAGAATAGTGTTGACAATCATGAAGAAATATGAGACAAACCAGAACAGAGGGACATCCTACCACATAACTGTTCAAACCTGTCGAGGTCATAAAAGACAAAGAAAGATTGAGAAACTGTCACATATTGGAAGAGACTAAGGAAACATGACAGTTAAGGTGATGTGGGAATACTAGATTGGATCCCGGACTGTAAAATGAACATTACTGGGACAAATAGCAAATTGGGATTAAGGTCGATAGATGAGTTAGTAGCACTGTGATATGAATTTTCTGGCTTTGATAATTGTACTATAGTTATATAATATGTTACTGTTAGGGAAAACCAGGTGAAGAGTACACAAGAAACTCTATTATTTTTGCAAGTCTACTTTTTTGTACATCTGAAATTGTTCTTAAGATACAAGCTTTCCATTTCTCTTTTTAAAAGTTTAAAGACATTAACACCTTCAATTTATTCACAGATTCCACAGGAATATGAAAAGGCAATCCATTGAATGGGAGAAGTTACTTATAATGTTTATATACAATAAATAACTCATATCCACAATATATAAAGAACTCTAGCAGATGAACAAAATGTATCTACACAAGGTAGATTCTACCCCCAGCAACTCTACACTAGGTATTTCTATCTAAGAAAAAATGTCTGTATATATTCACCAAAAGACATGTACAAAAATATGATGGCTATACTATTTGTAATAGCCCAAGACAGATATTTTATATTAGTGTACATTTGGGCTTTAAAATGTCCAGCGATATAAAATAAGGTATATTCATACACTGGGATATTATATAGCAGTAAAAATGGAAGAAACTTGCACTATTTGTCACAAATGATGGGATCACTCAAACATAATGTTGACCAAAAGAAACCAGAAATAAAAGAGGATGACTATTGTATCAGTTTAGGGTTCTCTAGAGAAACACATGAACCTGACCATGACAACTATCAATTTCAAAAAGAGGCAAAATCCACCTATAATGATCGAAGTCAGCACAATGGCTGGCTTTAGGAAGGGACAAATCATGCCAGGAAAGTGGAGGCAGTGATGAGAGGGGCCTGAGAGTGTGGTGGCTGCACAGGTTTGCTCACCTTGTGAAAATTCATCGAGCCACACTCTTATCTGAATATACGTTATACTTCCAGAAACCGTTCATCAAAAAAAAATCTTTCGGAAGGTGAAGAACAAAGAAAAAGTAGAAATGCTTTCATGAAAGTACTTAAATTTTCCCTTTGTTTTGAAGAAAACATAATTGCTGTATGTAAAATACTTCTCTATATGGATAAAGAAAAATGATCTGGGAAAGCCTTTTTCATACATGTAGGTCTGATGGAAAATCCAAGATTTTTATATGCTGAAATAGTGGTGACAACAAAGATGCTGAAAGCAAGAAGACAGAAAATTAGGAAAGAAACTAACCATATACATCTGAATAACCCAAACAAACCAAATAATAATAATAATAATAACTGCCAAGAAATCAAATTGGGACAGTGAAAACATACGTTTTATGAGATAATCAAACCATCATGTGTATGGTGACTTCAGGAGTCTGCCCTCTCAGAGTAAAAGCCCTGGGGTACTTTGAGGGGAAAGGATAAAGAAAGAAAAAGATACACCGCATTATGAAAGGGCATCAGAATGAATAGAAGATAATTCCCTTGGACATGAAATGCAATCAAGTCAAGACCCATATTTTATCTCGGTTGGAGGCAGTCTTATTTGTTAGTAAAGTACTGAGATAATCAACCATTGTTCTCCCTGCCAAGGCTGTCAAAACAAATACAAGCTTCTTTGCTCTGTGCTAGAAATGTTTGAGCCTTTAGAGAACAGCTGGGCAGAAAGCAATCTTGTTCAATTTCAGCATATTTTCCCCCAAGTATTAGGCTGTCCGAATGCAGCCCACATCAAAGCATCCCAGACACCCACTGCAGGGACAGGGCGGTCATGAGAACACAGGGTATCAAACTCGAGCAAGTAGAACGCACAATGAAACCACCTCAGACTCATCCAGCTCCCTGTCTAAAGGAGCAAGGACTTCGTGGCATAAAAAAGCTACTCTAAACAAAAGCAATTCCTTTGAGTTGCTTTCTGTAAACATGAAAATGTGATGTTGGTTGGCTTGAAAAAGCTGTGTCTCGATAAGACTCTGTGAGCTTTAGAAATGATTTACGAATTCTTGGCTATCAATACTCTGCTTTCCTAAGAGACGCCTTCTCCTAAGCATTTGCAGGATTGTTCTCCATGCTATTGGCAGCCCTTATTAAAGCATGTCTTATTTGTAGATGTGTGATGTGTAGTAATTAGGAGATGTAACGTTAATTAGGATGTTTGGGGATGCTGGTAACAAAAACTTAAATCCAACTCCATCGTATTAAACAATAAGAACATTTCCTTTTTTCAAATGACGAGAATCTCAGAGGTAAAACAGTGCCTGGTGGGTTAACCCATCAGCTCAATCATGTCATCAAGGACGGAGGTTCTCTTTCCTGCCTTTCCATCTTCAGGCTAGTTCCCCTCATGGTCATATGATGGCTACCACAATTCCAGTATCACACCCAGATGTCACGACATCCAGAAGAAGAAGGAATGATTTTGTGAGTTTATTTTCATCAGTGACCAAAGAAAAGGTCTCTCAGCAGATTCCCTAGCATGTTGTTTTGCCCAGAAATGTGACACATGCATGCACATAAACCAATCACTGGAAAGAAATGGGATTACAATGCAGCCATTAGACTAATCTGCCTTTAAACACAGTCAAAATAAAGTCTTGTGGCTGAGAACTTTCAGAGTCAAGAGGTTATCCTGGAGGTTATTCTTATTCATTATATAGATACTCCTTTTTAGTTGATGGTGTATTGGAGTGGATAGAGGGAAGCACCTAAAACTGTCAAACTGTGTTCCAGTAGCCTCAATTCTTGAAGAGGATCATATAAAGATACAGCTTTTACAATGTGACTGTGTGTGAAAACTTTGTATATGATACTCCTTTTATCCAGGGTATGGACAGATAAGTAAAAAATATATGGATAAAAAAATAAACACAGGGGTACCACCATCTTTCCATGGCTCATGTGAGTGAGGAACAGATGCCCAAATAACTTTGGGGTCCTGCTACCTAAGAAGAAAGGAGATTGGTAGGTTGCAGTTTTAGTTTGTTAAAGATGCTGGAACACAAAATACCAGAAATGGAATAACTTTTATAAAGGGAATTTACTAAGTTATAGGTTTACAGTTCTAAGGCCATGTAAATGTCTAAATTAAGGCACCAACAAAAGTTTACCTTCACTCAAGAAAGGCTGATGGCCTTTCTGAACATCTGACGGCTGGGAAAGCAGTTGGCTGGCATCTGCTGGTCCTATATCCTGGGTTCCATTGCTTTCAGCCTCTATCCCTGTGGGGGTCCCTCACTTTGCTTCTCTGGGACTGGCTTTCATCACTTGGCTTCCCTTGGCTCGCTCCACATTCTGGCTTGTTTAGCATCTCATGGGAAGGCACACGGCAATGCCTGCTGGGCTCTGCCCGTGTCCAGGCATCTGCTCTCTCTGTCGGCACTCCAAGCATCTCCAAACATCTGCATCTCTGTCAGCTCTGAAGCAACTGTTCTCCAAGTGTCTGCATCTGAGGTTTCTCCAAAATGTTTCCCGTTTTAAAAGACTCTAATAAACTAATCAAGACCCACTTTGACTAGGTGGAGTCACATTTCCATCTAATCAAAGTGTCATACCCACAACTGGGTGTGTCACATCTCCATGGAAACAATTCAATCAAGTTTAAACCCTAAACAATAGGTCTGGCCCCACAAGACTAGATCAGCATTAAAACATGGCTTTTCTGGGATACATAATAGTTTCAAAATAGCACAATATGCTTCCAACTGTATCTGCTACAGTTGGCGGGGAGAGTGGTAAAATGGGTTTATATTAATTGAATTTTTGACTTAACAGGGGGATATGCAGAAAACCCTTTAAATAGAAAATTATCCTGAAATGTGTTAATTCACTGTTCCCCCGTTACCTAAAGTGGAATGTCAGCTTCAGTGTGTCTGTACCTAATGACACACCACCTCTTTGAGGGATCCTTCTTTATCCCCATCCTCAGAACAACAGAAGAGCCTCCAGCAGCTGTTTTTCTACTTTGTATACTTTGTACACAGCTGACTCCAGTTAGGCCAATCAGCCTCTCTTCCCCTGGGAACTTGGAATGGGGAAGAGTTGAATCCTCCTCTTCATGTGATTGGCCCTGTAGCATATGACCTCTGGAATTGTGGGGCAGATATTTTTCTGTCATTTGGGATGAGAAGAAGGTGGTGTTTGGAAAGGAGAAAATGAAATGGAAATATAGAGACAAATGGAAATGATTTGGGTTTTATAAGACACCTTGAAATAACCCCTCTCAGACATGATCCAAAACCATATCCAAGCTGGCTTAAGGTAGCTGATGTTATTTGTGACCCAAGTGTCCTAAGGAAATGAGAGCACAATGTTCCTTTTCCCTGAAGGCGAAGGATCTTACAGAATTTAGGGTCATTATTAAGAACTTCCAGTTCTCATTGTTCAGAACTTTATGTTTACAGACCAGAAGTCAATGAGTCACACCTGTAGTAAATCCACCCATGAACTTGCTGCAAAAGTTGTGTTATTGGACTTGCATCCTTACTATTGGTTCACTTTCTAATGCCTTAACTCTTTTCCGTAAAATAAGTATTAAGTAAACACTCCACAGTAACAACCACCACCACCACTAAAATGACCGTGTGTGTTTTGTGAGTGGGATCCGTGCAGTGTTGTGTATTGGAGGAGCAGGAAATGGAATTAATATATATTGAGCTCTATCTGCTTTGCATGTATTGTTTACATCCTCACCACATACTGTGAAATATTCATCAGAAAACCATTTTATTAATAGGGAAGCAGAATCTCAGAGAAGCACATAGATGTTATGAAGGTCATCTGGCTAAAGAGGTGTGTAGGAAAATTTTAAACCCAGATCTGAGGAGAACCAGGGCTTACGATGTTTCATTATTCCACGTTGCTATACAGAAAAACGTGCCTTGATTGGTTGGACGTCCTGGCCAGAAGCTTCTGCTTAACGGACATTTGGCTCAAGCTATATAAGGACAGAGAGACCAGGGTTGGGAGATGAGCTTCTAGCACCAGTTCTGTTAAGGATATTTATGCATTTTCTATATTAAGCAACGTTAGATCTGGTAGGAACAGAAAATAGTAATTTTTAACACCTTATTTATAAAAGTGGAAAAAACAAAAGCCAGAAAAGGGCGAGTTCCTTAAGACAGACCCAGAAACACTTATAGCCATCTCATTCCCACTGCCTGGGTAGCCATACGTTTTTAAGGGGTTGATTTTTCTTGACTAATTAAAGATGATTGGGGCTGCAGAGTTTGGCTTTGTTTTGGTTTTTCCCTGTCTTTCATACTCAAACACGCATTCTGGCTGCTTCTGCCAATCAGCAGTAATGCTGGAGAACAGCTAGTCCCGGCTGCTACCAGCCTATAAAAGAACATGTCAGGATGAGATGAGATAGATTCAGACAAAACGATTTACCTCGATGTGGTTTGTTCCTAGCAAGACGATCTTGCCAATGCTTAAATCAAACTTCCAAACTTCCCAAAACTGACACGGATACCTAGAGCTGTCCATGTGGAATAATTTTGCAAGTTAGAACCACAATTTTTATCTTCTCCTGCTGCAGTTCTGTGGGCCAGTTAACTCTTTTCTGCCTATTAAATGTTTAGTTTGTTTTATTTAGATTTTCTAAAAAACAAAAAACAAAAAACAAAAGCATGTTGAATTGTCTTTATTACAAAGCAATGTTACACACTCATTTTTAACACAGTCCAACATTACAGACATATAAAATGTAGAAAGGGAAAACTTGGATTAGGGTATTTAAAGCTGTCAGTAGCCCTTCCTGTAAAACTTGCCAATGTCGAGAATGTCTTAAGGAAAGTAAACTACAGGAAAACTTCAATTAAATCAAAGTACCCAGGGAATGGGAGATTCCAAGCAATCCCAGAGTTATCCAGAAAATCCTTTGCATGTCAACCCTGATGTTAAAAAGCTTACTGAAAGGTATGAGTCGAGTTTCCTGACTTCAATAGCACAGTTTACTCCAAATATTATTTAGTGTTTCTCTGATAGTGGAGGGTCAGGCTGGGCCTCGAGTTAAGCATTCTGGACCAAAAACCCTATCATCCAGAAAAATAAAACAAACCAAAACAGGAGATTGGGTAGAATTTGTACTTGACCTCAGGACATGTTTTTTAAATTCTTGCATCGAGCCATTTTCCCCTTGTATTTTGCTCTTTTCTCCTTGTATAGGAAAAAAAATAAGGTCTGTTAAACCAGGAGTTTTGCTTATATAAATTCCAAATAAAGCAAGATTTTACCCACTTGAAAACCTGGGGACCCGATCCTTACTTGGAGAATTGAGTGTACCATCCCCTGTCTCCCCGAGGGTCACATAAGCGGGGGTCCTGCATTTGCTTATTTCTTCCAGGATCATTTGTCACTGACCTGACCCTGATTTCTCAACCTCAGCACAATGGACATTTGTGTCGCATAATCCCTTGTTGGGATGGGCTGTCCTTACACTGCAAGAGTTGAGCAGCAACCCTGACCCCTACCCACTGGATGCCACGAACATGCCCCATCCCACTTGTGTGACAACCCAAAATGTCTCCAGACATTGCCAGTTGCCCCCCGAGAGCTAACACTTCTCCCAGTTGAGAATCCTTGGTCTATAGACAGAGGCACAATTAGTCTTTATTCCCTCTTGTCAAGATTATGAATTTTCTTGACCTTGGCAAGTAATTCCATAATATATTTCCTGTGCTATTTCATGGAAGAACAAAATAATTCTCTGATGAAAGCAATATTTTGACTTGTATTTGGTAGGCCTTGTTAAAACAGAACTGCAGATTCAGTGCTGTTTTTTGGAAGGTGGTGGATTTGTTTTCTGCATCAGTGCTGATTTTGATTTTAATTACTGAATTTTCATACTCCCTTAAATTTCCCTTGAGGTCGCTGTCATTATGGACATGCAGTCAATGTCTGAGCCACAGCCTCCTGTGTGGAACTGTCATCCTCAATTTCATTTTTGCATCTATTCAAGAAACAGTGTTGCTTCTGTTGCTGCTTCCTAATTCTTAATAGATTTTTTCACCCATTGTTTTTTTTTTTTAACCCATTATTCCTTCTCTCCAGAGGATTGGGTTTAGTTTAAATTTGATGTTCATAAAGAATATTTAGCATATTTTAAAAATCTGCTCAACGAGTTGAACTCGGGTGGTTAGTTCTATCTCCGTGATTTTAAAATTACAGTGTGATTTCTAATTTAGAAAGTGGTAGGAGTTAAAAATTGTCTCGGATAAGCAAATTTTTGTTTAGAAGAATTATACCACATGTTAACTATCAAATTTTAAAAAATTAAAAATTGTACTTTACATTTTAAATAAAATATAGTGTGCACATTAAATGTGTGTGTACATGCACAGAATTTTCCAGGTTCATCAGATTGTTGTTTATACAAATTCAATATAACAAATTTATGTGAACTGAAAAGTAACATGTTCATGGAGGATTCACAGAAGTTGAAAATACAAAAAAAGTGAAACAATGAAAATGGACTTGTTATATCACCACTCCAAGATAATCACTTCACATTTAGGGAGTGTTTCCTTTTAGTTATTTTTGTTTTTAGAAAATTTAGCTCACCATTTGTAAACAGTTCAGTATCCTTGTTTTTTTTTTTCCCATCATAGTAAGCATGGATAGTTAATATATTTAAACTGCCCCACTTTGTGGGATCTTTGTGGGATTTCCAGTTCTTCATTGTTTTATGTTTAATAGTTTCAAACTGGCACATTCCACCCTCTGGACCCCCAAAAAGACATGTTACTTCCATATAAAAAATACCTTCATCCCATTACAGTATCACAAAGCCTTAAACCATTTCAGTAACAATACAAATGCAATACATTGCCAGAAACAGCACAAAATCTCATCAAAATCAGCTAAAAGCATGCTCTGTCCTAAGGCAAATAATTCTCCTCTGGGTCTGGACCTGTAAAACTCAGAAGTTATTTGCTGCCAATATACAAAGGAGGGGCAGTCATTGGATACATGCTTCCATTGCCATAGGGAGAAATCTAAAGGTAAACAGGGGTCAGAGGACCCAAACAGTTCCAAAAACCAGCAGGATAAATTGCATTGAATTTCAAAGTCTGAGGGTCATTTATCTTCGGGGCTTTAGAAAACAGCAGTCTCACCCTTTCTAAGGGCCGAGGCAGTGGCCCACCTCTCTCCAAATGCTAGGGTGAGTTGTAACACTGGGGTTCACTGAGGGGACCATTTTTTCTTGGCTCCACCCTCTCCATATATCAGGGCAGCACCCAGGATCTCTGTCATCTCTGAGGCACAGGCTCAGTCCCTCCAGAACAATGGAATGGCAGAAGGCTCCCCCACTCCCTGGTTTATGTGCTTCTCCCTCTCCAAGGCCTGGGGTGGCACAACTCTTTTTGAGCAATGAAAAGGAAGGCTCACCCTCTGCTTCCAGGGCAAACTCACCCTCTCCATGTACATGAGTGGGACTGTTCCCCTTCCCCAAGGTTTCCTGGCTCCAGATCTGAGCTTCCATAGTTCTACCTCAGAAGTTATTTTTCCTTCAGTGTGTCCCTTTTCTGTTTGTTAATTCAGACTGGCATGGTTCCAGTTATATGGATCCCACAACACTGTTGTTGGTTTTCTAGGTAGTATACTGGGATCATACCCATCAGTACAACAGGACTTTCCACAAATCCTTTCTGGATAACTCGATCTCCAATCCTGGCTTTTTTTTTTTTTAATGGCTGACTGCTTCTTTTTTTGCTTAAATCCTCACGTGGGGCTGTATTCACTGGGGCCGCATTTTCTGGAATCCCAGAATTTTCCATGAATTTCTAGTTTCTTGGTACACAAGAGTTCAGTTCTCAACTTAGCTCTTTCCTCTCTCACTTTACTATAAGCTGCAAGGAGTAACCAAGCTACATTTTCTACCTTTAGCTTGGAAATTTCTTCTGCTACATATCTAAGTTCATCACTCTCAAAATCTGCCTTCTACCCACACAGAATGCCTTCCTTCCAGTTTACAACAGCATGCTCATCATTTTTGTCTAAAGCCTTATCAGAAGTTTGCTTAAAGTCCACATTTCTACCCACAGTTTCTTCAAAGTATCCTAGACCTTCTCTATCAAGCTCCTCACAACTCTTTCAGTATCTTCTGCTTATTTATTTTAAAAAATGTTCCAACAATTTTGGTATTTGCAAACTGCAGCAGCACCCTACTCCTGGTACCCAAATCTGTATTAGTTTGGTAAGCTGCTGGAATGGGATACACCAGAAATGGAATGGCTTTTTAAAAAGTGAATTTAATAAGTTACAAGTTTACATTTCTAATCCTATAAAAATGTCCAAAGCTAAGGCTTCCAGGAATAGATACCTTAATTCAAGAAAGGCCAATGGCTCTGAAACACCTCTGTGAGCTAAGAAGGCACATGGTGAGGGTCTTTGGCTTCTAATTTCAAACAGCTTCCTTGGGAGAGTTTTCTTTTTACATCTCCAAATGTCTCTGGCTGTGTAGGCCTCTGCTCTCTAAGCATCTGCATCAGCTCTGCTCTGAGCTCTCTCCAAATTGTTTCCTCTTTAAAGGACTCCAGTAAACTAGTCAAGACCCACCTGGAAAGGGTGGCCACATCTCCACCTAATCAAAAGGTCACACCTGCAATTGAGTGTGTCACATCTTCATGGAGATAATCTATTCAAAAGTTTTCAGCCTACAGTATTGAATCAGGATTAAAAGAAATGGTTGCTCCCACGAGATTGGATAAGGATTAAAACATGGCTTTTCTGGGGTACATAATAGCTTTAAACTGGCACAATGTTGCAGTGAGTGAAGGTTTCTATATATAAATCGTAAGTGGCACTTTCAGCTAAATCTTGAGAAGAATACAGGGTCAAAGGGCATTGATGTTCTAAGATGCAAGACATATTGCCAAATTACCTCTGGAAGGTTGTGCCCACTTTCAGACTTTTTTATTGGCAATTATCTTGTAAGCCTTCCATCTCATTCCATCAACCTCCAGTTCTGTGAAGACATTTCCCATGGGACATTCTTCAGATATGTCAACGTAATTAAGATCCATCTTAAGATATCTGTCAACAGCCTCACTAGCCCCATCTCAGACCATCTGTCAATGGCAACTCTAATATATTTTGGGAAGATGCTGATGCAGTTGCCAAAAAGAGGTTTGCCAGTGAATCAAGTTTTCCAATCAGTTCAGCTGCAGAATTGAACTATGTTAATGACAAATGACAGTTTTATTACAATATCCGGAGACTTCAAGGAAGAACATGCCCTTGTAAATTTAAGGGCAGGCTAAAAGAAAGGTAACATGGATTGTCTTTCACATGACTTCTGTAGAGCTCAACCATCTTGAAAACCTGGCTGCAAGTGTTGATTGGCAAGCCTTAGCTTCAGGCAAGACGGGAGAAAAATACCACTTCAATGCAGGGCCAGTGATCTTAGAAAGGTAAAGTGATATAGTCTGAGTGTAATAAAAATTACAGGTAACTGATGCCTTGAAGTGGGTTTGTTTTCCATGCAATAAAATGATCTCTAACCAAGACCTGTAAATAGAATAACAATCCCTCCCAATGTGCTCCCATGAAATGAAAAGCATCAGCCTTCTTGTAGTATATGGAACTGTTCTCTAAATGAAAAAGCACTGCACATATATAAGTGTGTACTGTTGTCCTTATTCTGATCTGACTCTGAGATCCAGAGTGCAAACCCTCTAAGATCTAATCTGTTTTATTTTGGACGTACCAAATTGTAAAAGCCAATCATTGCCTGGTTTCATTCCTTTCCCTTCTTCTCCTTGGATCTACTTGATCCCTATAAAGAATGATTGAGCCCAAATTAGCCTTTGCCTTTCAAGGGGTGATGGTGCCGATCGCAAGTGATCAGATGGGCAGAGAGAAATCTGCCCTCAAATGGATGAAGTGTTTATAGGTTCTCTTTTCTTTGTACCACTTGCTAATTGAGTACCACTTTCTGCAGTGCCCCCAGGTAACCAGGCTGCCTTTTCAGCTGGCCCCACTGCTCAGGTGGAGGACCCCTCACTGTCTGCCTTCCATGTTCCCTGTGGCTTCAGTCTGCTCTGACTCTGGTGGTTTCACAAGTGCTTCTCACCATAAATAGTTACGATAAGAATAGTTTGTACTTAGCCGTGCCTCAGAGGATCTCAAAGCATCTTAAGTGCTACTCCTGCATGTGGTCCACTGGGAATGGTGAGAAGGTCTGAATTCTTCCCATCCTTACTCTATTGGCAAAGCGCACCCAAATGTCATTCTCCTGGAATTGAGACTAGAATTTGGCTTATTTCCGCTACATCCTCAGTGTGGGATCAGGGGGGTGGGGTAGAAGAGCTAGCATATTCAAAGCACTTTTACTTGTATTTTCTCATATAGCTGTCCCAGTAATTCTGTAGTACAAGCCACAGAAGGAGAAAGAGAAGATGGCCATGTGACCAAGGCAGAAATTGATTGCCACCAAGTCACCGCCAGAGCCCTGCAGTCTTCATAGAAAGCATGGCCAGCTGGCAGCTCAGTTTCAGACTTCAAGCCTCCAAACTGTGAGCTGATAAATTCATATTGTTTTTATAAACCAACCAACCCATTTGTTGTATTTTGTTATAGCAGCCCTGGCAAACTAAGACAGTTTCTCACCCAAGGAGGTCACACAGAAAAGAATATGAACCTCAGACTACCTGACTTCAAGATCACTGTTCTTTCCATCATAACATAGTAGGATTTTGGATCGGGAAATTGCTTCCAAGTTGATTCCTGAGATGACCTTGTGTTCTAGTTTGCTAGCTGCAGGAATACAATATACTAGAAACAAAACAGCTTTTAAAAACGGGAATTTTTTAAGTTGCTAGTTTACAGTTCTATGACTGTGCCAATGTCCAAATTCAAGCAGAGCTACAGAAATGTCCAATCTAAGGCATCTGGGAAAGATACCTTGGTTCAATAAGGCCAGTGATGGTCAGGGTTTCTCTCTCAACTGAAAAGGCACATGGTGAACATGGTGATGTCTGCTAGCTTTCTCTCCAGGCTTCTTGTTTCTCCCAGGGATGTTTTCCTTTTTCATCTCCAAAGGTCTCAGGCTGCATGGGCACTCATGGTTATCGGGGCTCTCTAGCTTTTTCCAAAATGAGCTTTTAAAGGAGTCCAGTTAAACTAATTAAGACCCTTGGATTGGTGGAGTCATATCTCCCTCAAATCAAAGGTTAATACCCACAACTGGGTGAGTCACATCTCCAAGGAGATAACCTAATCAAGTTCCCAACCTACAGCACTGAATAGGGATTAAAAGAAAGAGCTGCTTCCATGTGATGAATCAGGATTAAAACATGGCTTTCTAGGGTATGTAATCCTTCCAAACTGGTACGCCTTGTATCCTGAGATACGCTCTGCCTCAGAGGGACTGTTGCTCTGATGGGGGAGAAAAGAAGAGAGAGGAGGTGAATCAAAGAAATAGGATCTGTGTCAGTTGTGAGAAGTTTGGAAATCTGATATAAACACCGGCATGATCATGTTGCTAGGACAATAATGACAGCACTTGATACTCATCTGGGGAGTTTTTAACATTTTGGTGCCCAGGCAGCTACTCAAACAATTGAATAGGAATTTCTTGGGGTGGAACCCAGGTATAAGCATCTTTAAGGCTTCTCAGGTAATTACAATGCGAGGTTAAATTGAAAACCATTGCCTTTCAGGGGAGCATTAAGATGCAAGAAACATAGCCCCTTAAAGCATTAAATGGAGAAAAGCAGCCTATCAGTGAGAATTATCCACTTTGGATTTTGTGAACGGAAAATGAATTTTTATTGTTGTTTTGATGCTTAAATTTTGAAGGTGACGGTTACTGAAGCCAGCAGCATCCTAACCAATACAATAGTGTTGACTAGTGAGGAAAGGGTTTCAAGTCACTGTCTTTTGTCTCCCTTTACCTCCTGCCTTTTTCTGCTTTAAGTAAGAAAGTATTGATTTGATTGGTTAGGTTCCAAGATAGTTATTGGTCCACATTTTCTAGATGTGGAACTTTCAAAAGCAATAAGGTAATAAGTAATAAGGCACATGTGACATAGGAGTGGTGTCTTTCTTTCTGTCCTCTTTGTGCTCACATTGGCAGTGCAGCCCTAGTTCATTCTCTCCCCACTCCCCCACCCTCTATCTCTCGCTCCCATTTTCTCTGTTTCTTTCTGCATGAACACACATTCATCCTCCCATCTGGAAGCAAGTTTAGAGTTTATGTCTAGCCTGAAAGGACTTGGGCAGCCAACAGTGGCAAATATCCTGGACGAAGGTGGCAAAATGCTCTCCTTTCCTTCCCTGATAACACTGAAAATTGAACAAATAAAAAAAAAACCCAAGACAAACAAAAAAACCTCATCCAACACCCGAATCAACAAGTGCCAGAAGTCTTGGAACTACTGTGTTTGAATACTGAAGGGAAAGAACCATGTGGTTTGGAAACAAAGTTTTCTCTAAAAGTTAGGTGCTATTTATTACCTGAGTATACTGGTATCGGTTACATGGATACTGCAGAGAGATGGGACAGGTAGGTCAAGGCAGGATCATGTGTTTTTGGGTCCCCTGGCCAAATGTCTTTATATACCATTCCTTGGCTAAAAAGATATTTGTTTTAGTTTTCTAGATGCCAAAACAAATACCGCTGGATGGCTGGTAATCTAGGAGTTCCTTGGCTTTTCTGTCACATGGCAATGCATATGGCAGCATTTTCTCCTCTTTTCCAAGTTCCATTGACTTCCAGCTTCTAGCTGCTCCCGGTGACTTGTCTCTGTGTCCAATTTCCTTTGTGTATAAAGACATTGGATTCAGGCACACCCTCATTCAGTTTGGGCACTTCTTAACTAATAACATCTTCAAAGGTCCTTTTTACAAATGGGTTCACATCCACAGGACCAGGGGTTGGGACTTGAACTTACCTTTCGTGAGGGACATGATTCAATTCCCAACAATGGTGTATTTGTGATGGCAACATAAGGACTTAAAAAGCACAGTCGCTGGAAATGGACACAGATGGTTTTTACTGAGGAATCAACTCATATCTGTGGTAATTTTAAGGCAGGCCCAGCAATCACTTGACTAATAAACAGGAAAGATTTATCCCCCTCCCTCTTCGGTAAAAATAACAGTTTTAAACTGTGGTATATACATACGATGGAATATTATGCAGCTTTAAGACAGAATAAACTTATGAAGCATGTAATAACATGGATGGACCTAGAGAACATTATGCTGAGTGAGTCTAGCCAAAAACTAAAAGACAAATACTGTATGGTCCCACTGATGTGAACTGACATTAGTGAATAAACTTGGAATATTTCGTTGGTAACGGAGACCATCAGGAGATAGAAATAGGGTAAGATATTGGGTAATTGGAGCTGAAGGGTTACAGACTGTGCAACAGAACTAGATACAAAAACTCAAAAATGGACAGCACAATACTATCTAATTGTAATGTAATTATGTTAAAACACTGAATGAAGCTTCATCTGAGCTATAGTTTTTTTTGTTTGTTTGTGTTTTTTGTTTTTTTCCTTTTTTTATATTTTTATATTTTTAATTTTTATTATTATTTTTATTTTTTTCTCTATATTATCATTCTATATCTTTTTCTGTTGTTTTGCTAGTTCTTTTCCTAAATCGATGCAAATGTACTAAGAAATGATGATCACACATCTATGTGATGATATTAAGAATTACTGATTGCATATGTAGAATGGAATGATTTCTAAATGTTGTGTTAGTTAATTTTTTTTTTAATTAATAAAAAAAAATAACAGTTTTACATGGAGGAACTAGAAAGGCTAATAATGGCTTTGAAAGCAAACATTGCAGGTTCTGCCTTTTCCTGATAAATGTAAAGGGGCAAATGCCCCCAGGTAAGAATTGTTTTCCTGCCTAAAGGGCTGTGAACTGATCTTCCTCCAGCAGCTCTTATGTTTTGGAGTTTCTCTTCATCTCTAAGAAGGGAAACAGACAACTCTTTCCATTGCAAGAAACAGAAAATCCAACCCAAGATGGTATGAGCCAAAATAAAATTTATTGAATCACAAGACTGAAAAGTCTGGGGGCAGAGCTTGATTCAATAGTATAAGATGCCGTGTCTCTCTTGGCCTCTTCCTGGCTTGACTGTATTCTCAAACTGGAGCATCCTCGGGGGAGAAAGAGGACTACAGGGCTTCCAACCTCACACATCTTTTGCTCAAGTCTGGCAAGAATAGTGAGAATTTTCTTCCCAGAATTCCTAGAGAAAGAGTTAATGTTTCTCTAATTGAATCTAATTAAGTCATGTGCTTCTCAACCAACCAATCATTGGAGGCTAATGAAATGCAATTCACTGATTGGTTTAGGCTTAAATCGCATACTCTATTCTTGAGCCAGGGATGTAATCCTGCTAGAAGCCTGGGGCTGAGGATGGGGAAGGTGGAAGGGTGTTGCAGTTGTTAAAAGAAGTTGTGATTGCTTCTGGGTAGTCAAAAAGCCAAAGAGTTTTCCATAGCAACCCTAACTTCCAGGGTCAGCCCCAGAACGTTCTTCAGTTACTTCTCCTGATAGGTAGTTCAAAATGCTTCTCTGATTTTTCCAAGGAGTCTCCAAAAAAGGAGGGAAGAGAATGGCAAGAAAAAGACTGAGAAGGGTACAGAGCTCCAGGGCAGAGATCTCCAGAGAAGAGCAAGACTGCTGGATGGAGGCTATGTTATGTGATCTTAACATCCTCATTTTCCTAGCTGAGCAGCCACCCAACTGAGGAAATAGATCCCAACTAGTGGTGAAATTCTCTTTCCAGTAGGAGACTCATCAGGCTGAGGCTTCCAAACCCTTTCTGCCCTGGGCCACTTCCCTCCCATCATTCTATTGACGCACACATAGATCCTTTTATGATGCTCCATGGAAACCAGAGATGGAATGAATCAAAAGTGGTCAGAGGGACCATTGTTCTCCCTTGTTAAATAATCCAACCCTTGTTCATTTGTTGCCACCCTTATGTTTCTCCTGGAGAGAACCTGATTGGATGGAGGCTGTAAACAGGAAACTTGAAATCCTCAGTTGTTCTTTGTTCTCCTCATTGTTTGTGGCAGCTGCAGGATATTTGCCATCACAGTGCTTGTGCCTGGAGTGGAATCCTAGTGGAGAGATGAGCAGTCTATTTCTAAGATTGAGGGCCCAGGGGAGGAAATATATTTCTTCCAAAGGAAGGCAGAAATGAGACTCAGAGACGAAGGGAGAGGCATTTTTTAAATGGATGACAGATTAGCCGGGATGGTAAAATAACACTTAGTTCTCCTTTGTATACAACCAACATGCCCCCATGATGTGGCCAAAGAGAAACTCAACATTCTTAATATCCTGTAGTACAATTGAAGATGAACTGCTGCTATTGGCAAGACAATACAGGAGGTTTGGAATATTAGAAGTAAATTGCAAGGCAGGACATACTTTAGAGCTGCTTCCAGATGTGGATTCTGGCCCAACCTCGAAGGATCCCTTTTTACAAAGATGGTACCATGGGAGGGTTATGTACTCAGCCAGACTGTCCGGGTGTGAATCCCAGCTTCTGCCGCTCACTAGCTAGGTCTTTGGCCAAGGCACTTAACCTTTCTCTGCCTCAGTTTTCTTATCTGTATCATGGGGATAATAACAGTACCTCCTTGAGTTATTGCACAGGTATTTATGTAAGTTATGATATGGAGAGTGCTCAGGATAATGGCTAAGCACATAGTGCTTGCATGCCTTGGCTCTCATGACCATTACTGAAGAATGCCTCCCCACCCGGGTGAAGGGCAGCCTCTGTGTGGTGGGTGAGGCCCAACTCCAGCACCAGGGCAGCTCCCTATCAAGTTGGTGTTTCTTTGGGGGTCGGGGCCCCACCATCAGAGAGAGCATCTGTGCGTCCACCGCATCCCAGTCCAGGACCTGACATCATCACCCTCATTCCCTGCACCTGCCCTCGCTGCTGAACAGGCTCATTAACAACAGACTGTCCCAGAAACCTTTCCTGCAGGGATGTGGTCTCAAGCTTTAGCGGTCACAGATTCATCATGGCTGAAAATGATGGTCAAGCATCAACCTCGTTCTCAAAGTCTAGATTGTTCTCCCTGTGTTAGAATGTAAACTCTGTAAGAACAGGGACCTATGGCTCTTTCTCACCGCTAGGCATTGTATCTCAGTTTGTTGGGTGAACGAATGTAGGAACGGATGAAATCAGCCTTACCTTTCACACACATAGAGCTCATGGTCCAGGTTGGGCTTTGTTGAATCCCATCTTCTCAGCAATGACTGGCCGGTGGTGACACTCGGGCCTGCTGGAACTGTCTGCAGCCTTCTTGGGTCTCCATGCTGGAACCCCTGGCAACTAGCCATTCCTCCCCCTTCCCCTGGCATCTCCAGAAAAATAGACTGTAGTCTAAATCCATTCAGGCAAAAAAAAAAAGGTTTTCTTTAATAAAAATAAAGCTATAATTGCTTCTGAAACTCAAGCCCAATCATACCCAGTAATTAAAGATATTCATACCCAATACTTCCAAAGGAAGCACTTACCAAAGGAAGCACTATAAGGAAAACTTGTGAAAGACTTTCAAATGAACCAAATAGGTTACTGGCATTGGATTTTCATTCAGTGAAAAGCTAAGTGTTGCCTAGTGCAACCTTCGTGGTTATCTGATTCTGTGGGGTCACCTGATTTTGTGGGGTCTCAGCCCCTTTCATTGCCTTGAGTTATTTTACAAACCTGTATGTTGAGAGCAGTGCAAATGGTTCTTGTCCAGAGACGAGTACATTAGCTTCCTACTGGCTGTATAACAAATGACCACATAAACAAATTTATTATTTTACCGTGTCCTGGGGAAGGGGTTCAGGCACAGGTGAGCTCTGTCCTCTGCTTAGCATCACCTGAAATCAGGACGCCAGCCAGGCCTGTGGACTCATCTGAGGCCCCCGGCCTCCTCCGAGCTCACGTGGTTGTGGGCAGACTCTGTCGCCTGGTGGTTACAAGACTGAGGTCCCCACTCTCTGACTGGCTGTCACCTGGGTCCCTTCTCAGCTTCTAGAGGCTGCCTGCCTTTCCCTGCCAGGTGACTCTCTCCTCAACGTGGCAATTTGCTTCTTTGAGGTGAGCAGAGTCTCACACTCAGCTTTCTTCCTTCGGGAAACATCCAGCCCCTCTAAGGATTGACTTGATTGAGTCAGGCCCACCCAGGAGAATCTCCTTTTAGATTCATTCAAAGTCTCAAAGATTAGGGATGTTAATACCTGTACTATCTGTTCTGCCGTACAATATAACATGCCCATGGCGGGGGTGACATCCCACCATACTCCAGGGTGGGAGTTATACAGGACGTGTACACCAGGGGGCAGCATTCCCAGAATTCTGTCTACCACAGCAGGCAAACGAATTTTGTACCCATCCTCCCTCTTCAGGACAGTTTTGGATCTGTGATGCAAATTTATATCAGTACTCCTTATCGCCCGTATACGTGTGTGTATCTGTTCTTTGATTTCTCCTTTGTAGCTGTTGTAACCTCATATGGGTTCTCTCATTAATTGATGAATTAAATAAGTTCTTTGACATGTTTTCATTTTATACGTGTGCGAGTCATGCCTTTACCTTTAAAAATATTATCCTTTAGCATCACCTTTTATATGAATAGATATTTCATAGATTTTCTTTATTGTTGTGGGCTTAGTTTACACACAGAGTAAAGTACCCGTTCCCTTTTCCAGAAATTGCCCCAAAGAAATATTCAAATTCTACCTCATGAGACCGAATATCATTTGCAGCTGTGAAAGGATCCTGCCTGGGTCATGCCTCCACTGGGCTCACTTAAGTGGGGTAGATTCAGAAACAAGGATCCTGACTCATCACCCCTACATTAATTTCCTCTGTTACAAATAAAAAAAATGATTAAAGGACCCCGTGGACATTTTCTCTGGGAGTCCTGGGATTCCAGGATTTTGCTACTGGGGGTGGGGGTGGGAGCAGACTGCTTCCCCATCTCTATGTTCAAACTAATGCATTTTACCTATGTGGGGAGAAAAGGCCAATAAAGTTAGGTTTGTAAAGTGTTCGTTTAGCGTGGTGGCTGGTACACAGCGTATGGCCGGCAAATGGTAGCATCTGCTCCCTTTCCAGCCAATGCAGGAAGAGTGCTGAGGCACGAGGCATGAGGGGTACCTGGGGTCCTGGCCTCGGTCCCAGCTCCTTTGGGGCAACGCGAGCCCTTCACAGATGAGAAGCCTTGCTGCCCGCCCCAATCTCTTTCCTAAGCAAAGCGAGCTCTTGCTTCTGCCAGAGAAGCAAATGAAAGTTTAATACCATTTAAATAATCCATAATAGTGAGATCATTATCCTGTCTTCTCCCAGTCAGCTAACTCTGTAATGTGTAAACACTTATCAAGCTTACAAAATCAAACTACATAAACTGTTGTAAAGTGGAAAAAACGATTCTGATTAGTCTGGCAGAGCACACGACCACAGGAATTCTATTTTGCTTCCCTTTCTCCATCAGGAGCCAGGCTGAAATTCTGGACAATTATTACTAAACAACTTTCCTGTCTAAGTTGAAAAGGCATCCATCAATCTGTACCCCCTGCTCCCTCCATGGTCCCCCACCCCAGGCTACCTCCCCCCCACCACCATGTCTCCGCTCTGCCTGCCTCTGCACCAGCCTAGCTTTTGTCTCCAAAGCCATCAGCAAATATTGAGCCTGTTTCAGAAAGGTGCGACCTGACGAGACAGAAAACCCTCATGACTGCCTTTATCCATTTTTCATTATTACGTGGTAAGGATGAAACAACAAGGTAATTTAGAAAAAGCATTAAAGACGGGCCTTGAAGAGGGAAGGAGGTGTAGTTTACAGCGTAAAACTTGGAAAGGCATTTAAGCATGAGCAATGCAAATCTTTGAAATTGTTTCCGTATCCACTGTTATAGGTTGCGTTGTCAGCTAGCTTGTATTGATTGTTTTTATGTAATTTATTTGTGAAAATTTCTGCTAATGGACACTTCAGGATCACCGTCTGCATTTAATATAACTAACATCCATTGATCAATCAGGTCATCCGTTTATTAGTTACCTCCTTTGCTGCCAAATGATTCTCTGACTGTTTTTTTTTTTTCATTTTTATTACTTTTTCTTTTTCATTTCTAATGGCTTCTATTGTGCCCCATTACACTAATGGAAATTATTGCTACGGAAATTACTAGGAACTGAGCTTAAAAATTCTGTGATATGCAATCACATTGCATTTCTTCACGTTGTAGAACTGGTCTTGTATAATGAGCAGTAAATTTTGACATGTTGGTGAATTTGGTTAATTAAATTAATCTGAAGCAAAAGAACAAGAAATATCTTTAGAAAGGAAAGGAAACACCATATATTTTGCATAGCTATGTACATGTTGGTAAAAAATAAATACCTTGGGCTTGGCATTTATGCTTAGCACTTTGAGTTGAAAAATCTTTAGCATCTCTAGTCCAACACTGGATTATTTTGATCACAGTTGTTTAAGAGTGCCCAGGTTACCTACTGAAGGGAGAGTCAGCTCCAGGGTGCGTGAAGCTTTGCATTGTTCAGTACAGCAGCCCCTGGTAGCTCTTGAGTAATTAGGATGTGGTAAGTTGGAATTATCATTATAAAATGCACACCAAATTTTGCAGATTAAACATGAAAAAAAGAACACAAATATCCCATTAATACTTTTTATTGATTAGATATTAAATTGACAGTATTTTGAATAGTAGGTAAAATATATTATTGAAACTAATTTCACCTCTCATTTTCTTATTTTGAATGTGGCTGCTAGAAAATTTAAAATTACATACGTGGTTTACAGCATGTTTCTACAGGACAGCACTGGCTTAGCACAAGTTCTGAGTTGGTGAAATCTAACATCGTGCTTTCCAATATGGTAGCAACTAACCACATGTGGCACCTTATATTTAAATGTAAACCACTTAAGGTAACAATACAATTTAAAATTCTGTTCCTTGGTTGCTGTAGTCGCATTCAAGTGCTGTAGCTATGCATGGCTGGTAGCTACCACTTTGGACAGCACAGATGTAGAATGCTTCCATTATCCCAGAGAGTTCTGTCCTTCTGTCTATCTATCTGTCTGTCTATCTATCTACTTCTCTCAGAAACTGCTGGTCTAGAACATCATTAAAGCAAACATTTGAACTGAGAATTCCTCTCTGCTGAGCCATTGCCTACTGAGACCATAAGGAAATGCCATGAAAATAAATTTGGTCGCCTAATTTTAATGGACTGAAAGGATGCAAATCAGGGGGAAAAAAACCCTGCAAACGTGTACAGTGTTTTAATAAGTTTTAATGAACAAGAACTTCCATTTCAGCTCTAGTTCCCTTTTTGTAGAAGTCTGGTGCTTGGGGTCTGAAGAAGTTAGGCGACAAGCAGGGCCTCTGACCCAGCAGCTGGAAAATGCCAGAGATAGCGTTTGTCCTGCTGTATTTCATCTCAAGGTTAGGAGAGGAACGTGTTGGGAGGCCGCAGGGTGAGAGGTCATGATGTTAAAGGGAGCACTTAAAGAGAAGTTTCTATTGTCAAGAGTCAAAATTACTCTTAGACCTACAGTCTCAGAATCACAAGTCAAAATTAATTTCTTCAATTTCTCTCTGCTTTTCCCTGTGACCTCTTTTCGCTTAGAAGACCAAGGTGTCTTAGTTTCCTAGGGCTGTTGTAACAGTACTACAAACTAGTTGGCTTAAAACAACAGACATTTATGGCCCCTTGCCCCGCAATTCTGGAGACCTGAAGTCTAAAATTAATAGGACCCGGCTCCCTTGAAAACCTACAGAGAAGACTCCTTCTTTGCTTCTTCCCAGCTTCTGGTGGTTTGCTGACAAGCCTTGAAGTTCCTTGGCTTTTAGAGGCTTGTAGAAGGCATTTAGATGAAGTTCCTTGGCTTTTTTTTTTTTTTTTTTAATGTTTTTTAGTTTATTATTATTATTTTGATATGGGCAGGCTCCAGGAATTGAACCCGGGTCTCTGGCATGGCAGGCGAGAACTCTGCCACTGCGCCATCGTTGCACAGCTGTTTCTTGGCTTTTAGAAGGATTCCACATGGCCTTCGTTCTTGTCCCCATCTTCACACGACAGTCTCCTCTCTGTGTCTCTTCCTCTGCTCTCCACTTCTTATCAGGACACTGGTCATATGGAATTAGGGTCCTTCTAATCCAGTTGAGCCTCCTCCTAACCAAACGCATCTTCAAAGACCTTATTTCCAATAAGGTCACATTCCCTGGACATGGGGTTAAGATTTGAACATACCTTTTCTGGGGAAACAAGATTCAACCCGTAACACTGGACAGAGTTGGAAGGATCTGGGGAAAGAGGTGAGGGGATAAATAAAATAGAGTTTCTCTTTTTCTTTCTTTGGCACAGTACCAAGGGAATTATTTGCAGTGCCTGTCTGTTAATTATTGTCCCCAGTTTTCTGAGTGGTAAATCCATTGTGCAAGGTCACTAACGAGTTAGTGGCTAAACCAGGATTTAAACCCAGGTCTCCCTTGTAGCCAAACTCTTTGCTTTGCATTTAAATATTTCTCCTGGGCACGTGGGGTGGAGCACAATGGGGGCCACCCCACGTTCACATGAATGGGGGTATAAATTATAAATTAGTTAATACTGTACATTGCTACTGAAGCTCAGGATTTAGCCTGTGAGAGTCTCCATGGACTCAAGGACAGAGGCTAAGAATCTTTGCTTTGTCAGTGATAAATGATGCACAGGCTCTTAATCCTGATTCCATATCCCTCGTTTGTAAAGCTGTTGGCATATTTGCACTGTTCAGTTCGCTCGCTCTGCCAGCTTAGTTTTACGTGGCAGTTTGAGATATTTTTTTCTTTAAGATTTTATAAAGCTGAATGTAAAAATGGGAATGTTTTCATAAACAGTTAAGCATCTTTAGTGAAGCTAATTTATAGAATTTAAATGTTCCTCTCTGGCAATTTAAACCCAAGTTCCTCAGCGGTGGTGGAGGGGGTACAGGTTGGGGCCAAGAAACAGGAAACTGCTCTATTTCATTGTTTATGCTCAACAATAAAAAACTAAACGGCCTAAAAAGTGCAAGCCAGAGAGGATTCTCTCCCCTGAATTTGAGTAATGGTGATGAACACAGAAATTGGATGCTTCTCTTCTTTTTTTTTTTTCTCTTGGGGCCTGGCATCCACAGCTGTACCTTAGAGGGTGACAGTGCCCAGCTTACCTCCTGGCCCTTCCCCTGGGAGCACACCTTGGGAGCGGCGTGACCAGGTGGTGAAGAGCTTGCATTGTGCAACCCCATGCAATTGTGCAACCCCACGCAATTGTACAACCACTGTGCTGACCTCTTCACCCAGCTGGCCAGAGAGTTTAGAGCTAAGTGAGTGTCTGCCACAACTTTCCTATGGTATGGTTTTTGGAGCCACTTTCTGATTCTATTTTATATCCCTATTTTTGTTTTGGTGTCTGTTTTTGTTTCCTGATTGTGCCAATTTGAAACTGTAGTATAGCCCAGAAAAGACATGTCCTTACATCCTCATTCAATATAGCTGAGTGGGATCTTTTTGATTGTTTCCATGGAGATGTGACCCACCCATTCAAGGTGGGGTTGCTTACTGGAGCCCTTTAAGAGGGAAACATTTTGGAAAAACCTTTCGAGCCACCGGAATGGACAGAGCCCTGGGGAAACCGTTGAAGAAGCCTGGGGAGAAAGCTTGCAGACATTGCCATGTGCCTTTCCAGCTGAGAGAGAAACCCCGAACGTCATCGACCTTCTTAAACCAAGGTATGTTTCCCTGGATGCCGTAATTGGGACATTTATATAGCCATGCCTTAATTTGGACATTTTCACGGCCTTAAAACTGTAAACTTGCAACTTAATAAATTCCCCTTTTTAAAAAGCTGCCCCATTTCACTTAATGTTGCATTCCAGCAGCTTTCAGACTAAAACACAGATTATGAGACGGCATGAAGTCTGTCTTCTCTGTTCCTGTCTGAACGAGGTGGTAGACAAGTGAATAGTTAATCTATCAGAAAGGGGGGTCTATCTCCTCACTTCTTTAATATGGCTTTATGAGCTGAATGCCCTTCTTTTGTCTTTTCTTCCCACTCTCCCATTCCCTAAACACATCCAAAAGATGCTAAATTCTCTCTGAATGTGCTGACTTTTTTTTCCCCCAGTAAACATAACAGATATCATCCTGGCCTTCAGACTAAGAGATTATGGACGCTTCATAGTTGAAGAACTAATACAAAGGTTAACATGTAATAGGTGCTTACACTGTGCCAAGTGCCATATAGTAGATGCCTCATCTCATTCAATTCTCATGACAACCCTATGAAGCAAATGCTATAATCATCATTCCCATTTTGCAGATAGGAAAACTGAGGTCAGAAAAACTATATACCTTATCTAAGGCCTCGTGGCTGTTAAGTGGCATGGCAGGGTGGACACCCCTATCTGTGCCACAGGTATCTCGCATGCCTCACTGAGCAGATTGCCCAGGAGAGAAAAGAAAATTGTCCCTCAGGTGGCCTTCAGGCTAACAGAGATAAGAAAATAAGGTAAATTCAGGTATATCTCATTACATGAAATAATTATGTGTTTGAAAATCATTATATTACTCCAGGATTGGGAAGGCTGCAATGTACTCACAAGCTACAAAATAATAACGGCTTAGCATAATAAAGATTTATTTCTCGTTCGTGCAAAATCCAATGTGGAAGCCCAAGCCAGATGGAGAAGCCATGTGCAGATGTCTCAGTTGACAGTCCCAACTGAGTCCAGCCTCTGATCTCATCCCAGACACCAGACATGTGTGGGAAGGAGTCTCCAGATGATTCCTGCTGCTAACATTTCCAGTTGCCTCCAGCCATTCAGGGCTTCCCAGTTGAGGTCCCTGGCAGCTCGGAGAGAGACAAACCATCACCGCTGTGCCCTGGCTGGGGTCCTGGCCCACAGAATCCATGAGCATTTAAAAAGGGTTGTTTTTAAAGGGAGGGGTTGTTTATAAAGTGGTAGATAACCTACACACACATGATTTGCACAAACCACAGGGCATAGCTCTCATTCATTCAACAAGTATTTATTGGACACTTACTAAGAGCTGGACACTATTCAAGGCACATGTTATGAAGGAAACAGGTAAAGAAACATCTCCTCATGGAGATTATGTCCTATTGGCATAAAAATTGCTGTTAAATCATTGAAAGTATGTTTTTCTGATTATGAAAAATTGCTTATTCTATATATTTTTTCCTTTATTAGAGAAGTTGGGGGTCTACAGAAAAATCATGCATAAAATACAAGATTCTCATATGCCACCCCACTACTAACACCCTGCATTGGTATGAAACATTTGTTACACTTGATAGTACATTTTTATAATTGTTCTATTAATTAATATTCTATCAAATTTGAGAAGTACAGAGAGTATTTAGGAAACAGAAACAAAAACCCCCCACAGAAAGCAATATCTTCCTGCAGAAATAATGCATTATTACTCTGTTGTATTTTTGCACACGTGCACAGTCATACACACACACCTACAAACCACAAGCTTTCCAAACTGGAGTTTATTATATATTCAGTTTTATATCCTTCTTTTTTACACAATTAGAGTACATTGCAAACTTTTCCTCATACAATCAAAATATGATTTTCTATGGCTACATATTGTTCCAGGCTGTAGCGATGCCAATTATTTAACTATTCTGCAACTAATGTCATTTCAATTACTTCCACTTTTTTACTGTGATGAGCACTGGCCTGAAAAACCATCTTGTACCTGAATCTTTTTTGGTTATGTCTCTGATTAGTTCCTTAGAACATAATCAGAGAAGTGGGATTACTGGGTATGGTTGTTTAGAGCTGTATGTACCCTGGACAAATGTGATCTTAAACTTAATCCATGCCTGGGGGTGTCAACCCATTGTAAGTAGGACTTCTTGATGTAGTCCCTTCAGTTAAGGTGTGGCCCAGTTGAATCCAATGGTCTTAATCCTATTTCCGGAGCCCTTTCTAAGCAGAGTGAAATTCAGGCAGAGAGACAGAAAGCCACAGAGGGAGCAGCCAGAAGTTGAACATCAGTGGAATCTGGAATAGAAGAGAGAGGGGTCAGGAGAGGCTGCCATGTGACAAAGGAGCCCAGGGCCAAGGATTGCCAGCAGTCAGCCACAGGCTTCAGGAAGAAAGCATCGCCTTGATAATGCTTTGATTTGGACTTTTTCCTAATCTCAGAACTATAAACCATTGCATTCCCATTGTCAATGTTTGGAGTTTGCTTGAGCAGCCAAGGAAATGAAAACACTAGTTCAAAGGGTATGCAAATATTCAGTTTCCTGATAAATATTGCCAAATTGCTTTCCTGAATGTTAGCATCAATTTACATTTTCACCTATAATTTATGAGATGCTGATCTTGTACCCTTGTCAATGTTCAGCTTTTCTAATCTTTGCCAATTTGCACGTTAAAGAATATCTCATTTTAAGACTGATTTACTCCCTTGTTTGCTCAATAATTTTTTAGATTTGCCTAAACTTTAACTTTAATCCCAGCTCTGGCATCTTCAAACAAAATAGGTAAATTCTCTAGGCCTCAGTTTTCTTTTCTATTGAATGGTGATATTTCTTCTGACTTGGGTTATTGGGTGGATTAAATATGTTTACGTTTATCAAGTACTTAACACCATGTCTGTCAAAGAGTAAATAAAATCATGGGAGTGACCACTGAAAATAGTCACCAAGTGAGGAATTCCACCTTCTCTCTTGCTGTGTATTGAAGAAGATTTGGATTTTGTTCTGTCACATCTCTCCCTCCCCTCTCCATGCAAGAGAGGGCTGCCATTCTTTTGGGCTTTTGTGAATTCTAATTTGGAGGAATAAGAGAGGAGAAGAAGAACAAAGAGACACACTGGCTAGGGACAGATGACCCCAAACCCAGTGGGTTGTAACAAGCATTTATTCTCTGCTGTTGGCTGCAGCTTGGTGGTCTTAGCTGGGCTCGGGTGGGTGGCTCTGCTTCAGGCTGAAGTTGCACTGGGCTTGGCTCCCTTCCGGTATGCCCCACTTAGGCTTGTCCTGGGGCCCACGTGAAGGGCAGAAGACACCCCAGGCATATTCTCATGATGAATCACCAGAGCATAAAAGGGCAGGCCAAAGCACACAAGCACAGTTCTGGTCTTTGTCCTGTTATATCTGCTGATCTTCCACTGGGCAGAGCAAGTCACATGGCTCAGCCCAATGTCAGTGGGGTGGGAGGGTCTTCTCTTCACAGTGGGATAAGGAAGGGAGCGGATACCTGCTGAACAAACAGTCATAGAAAGGGGCTGCTGGACAGTGGGCAGTATAAGAAAAATGGGAGAAAAAAAGTGATTATGAGAACTTTTCATACTACATGAGATTTTACAAATCAGAGTTCTCTTAATTTATGAAAGACTCCAGTTGAGAACTCCTTGTATATTATTTTTCACCTGTGTGGACTGGACTTTCTTGAATGTCCCTTACCTAGGCACTGATCTTATAGTGGAATGGCTTCAGTGGGGTTACATAATGAAAATAATTATTATCTTGTCTATTACCACAACTCTACAGCGTTCTTCCTTTGGTTATTTTGGATGTTTCAAGCATATCTTCTGTTCCTATTTGTTTTTCACCTGTTAGTAGAAAAGGTATGGATAAAGGCTTCCTAACTGAGATTTACCTAGCAGAGGTACAGCCTCTTCAGGACCGGTCTTGGAAGTCCAACTACCATCTCATTTAAAACAGGATAGACATGAGGCGTCAGGACAGTTGGACAGGAGGGTCCGGGATGGAGGATGAGTGCGACCAGCGGGGCTCATGGTCATGACTCACCAGATCCAAATTCGCTTAAATGTACCTTTCAGTGTAATGGAAGTGACAGTGAGCAGGGCCATCACACTGATGGGCTAGAGCTGTAAGAGCTGTAATGAGAGGGACCATGTCATTCCACTCAGAAGATTTACAGCCTTTATCTTCTTTCTCTGCAAAAAGCTTCCCTTCGCCTTCCTGGAGGCTATTTACCTGGGCCCCAGACAGGAGATTAATGTCTCTGCTCTTCCGGTTGGCTTAGCTCTGCAGCCAGCTGGCCCATCACCTGAAAACATTACCCCACACTCCCAGCAGTGTGAGCAGTGCCTAATAAGTACAGACCTAATTCTAACTCTCAGTCTTTGTAGGTAGACAGGTTAGCTGGGCATGGATCCATCGGTTCCACTTACCCTCTGAATACAGTCTGTCTTTTACTCTATTCAAAATGTTTGTCTTGCTTCAGAGGGAAAGCAATGATCTCGGTCTGTTAAATATCCAAGTGCAGAAGATTCACAGGTTCCCTAAAGAATTATGCTCAATTCGTGCTTCTTGGCCTTTCTGGAGCTGGAGTATGGAACATCAGTGGCTTCAATGTTTAGAAGACCTTCATTGGAATAATGGGCAACATACGTGCTATTAAAAAATATGTGTATAGTTGAGTGTTTTTTGGTAGGAAATTATCTGTAATTCTGTCTCCTCACGCCATCAGAAGACATTTTTTCAGGGTTTTCTTCTATAGCCAGATTAGCTTTCTTTTTACAAAATGCAGATGTATAAAACCTTCCCTGATGTTGTTTTTCCTCTATCCCCACCCTATCCCCAAATGATTGTTTTTTTCTATTCTGAGACCTGGTATAGGCAACATTTTAGGCTGTTTAAAAGAGCATAGACTCCTGAGTCAGACAGTGCAGGCTTGAATTCTCAGCTATTCCCTAGTTCTGCCACCTTTCATAAATTACTTAATCTGTCCAGGTCTTGGTTTCTTCTTCTGAAAAATGAGGAAAACAATGGGCCTTCCCTGTCGTATGGATAACATTTGGTGCATCGGCAGCCCGCCTAGCAGCCTCATCTCTTGGCCCACTTGGCATTTGGGCTGCAGCTGTCATGGACAGGTTCCACTGCCCCTGGCTGAGTCCCACCTCCAGCTCCCACCAGGGCTCACGGCTTTTCTGCCTCAGGGTCTTTTCCAATGTGGAAATGTGGGCAATGTGGAGGTGCAGGGATTTAATGGTCTGCAGGCAACCCTCAGTCACCTGGGGACAAGAGTCTGTGCACAAACATCTCATCCCCCAATTCAGAGGGTGTGGTCTTCAGAGATCCCAGAGGGTCCACAGCTGAGCCTCAGCTGCCCACATCATTAACCAGTTCAACAAATGCACCTTTTGTCGACTTGGCTCCCTTTATTGCCCCACTGCCTCTGCTCCCTCACTTCTGCTTCCTGGGATCACCTTCCAATACGTTACCTGCACCCGAACCCTTTTCTCCAGCTCTGCTTTCAGGGGAACCCAAATTGAGGAAACCCTCAGTCAATAGTTGCTATGATTATTTTTTTGACGGTAGAACTTTCCGATTTTGAGACCAAAATTCAAGATACATGTTCTGACTCTTTTTTTCTTATTTGATATTCTATTTAGACTTAAAAATCTACAAACTGGTAAGCGTTGCCCCATTTGGTTTCATATAAGTATGCAAAATCATGACCGCCCCTCCTGCCCCAAATGGAAACACTTGGTTTCTGTATCTCCCTTTCTTTAATGCCATTTCTCACTCCTTGCTTTGTTGTATAGACTTGACCTTGGTTCCTTCATTGAACTGGAAGAGAGCAGGACCTGATTCTGAGTCATCTTCCTCACCTCTTCTTACCCCAGACTTGGACCCTCCATGTGGTGAGTACTTAATGTAGGCACTTCATAAATAATTGATTAATTAATAGTAGGGTGGGCAAAAAGGGCACTGAGACCTTAAATGGACTGCCCAAATCTTCCCACCCAGGAGGGGTCAACTGATCTGTCTACAGGTATCTCTCCAAACTAGGTAGGCACTTACCAGTCTATAGATCAAGAAGAGCTTTCCACATATAAAAATCACACTATTGATCTGCTATCAATACAGCAAGTGCTCAGTAAAGAGTTACTGAGTGAATGAATAAATGAATGAAGGAATAATAGTTATTTGGTACTTTTTAAAAAGTAATTGTAATCAAAAATAATATACAAGAGGCAGGGCCCCATCCAATAGGAGCTGACCCCCTGTGATGTCAGTCTTTTACTCCTAAATGGTGACCGGATCACTGGGAGGTTCCAAGGCCCAAGGGAGGGACTGAGGCAGCTGAGTAACATGGGAGGCACTGGCAGGGAAAGGGGGGTCAAGGCTATTTTCTAACCCAACCAGAAGGATTTTATTAGTTGACAATTGGCCGGCTGTCTTGGTGTGTACTGACTGAATGTCAGTCTTGGTTGTCAAGACTGGCGTTGGGTCCTTCATACCCTTTTACCCAATCTCTTTTTGACCCCACACTCTGGCATTGACAGGATGACTGAGTGGAGTGAAGGCTCTGATCAGTGACCATGGAATTTTTTGCCTTCCGTGCAAAGCCAACTGGCCCCTACATTAGGAACCTCAACTTTGGATTCACTGGTACTGTGCTCTGAGATTTGAGTCAACTGGCCTCTGTGGACAGCTTCTAGAATTACCACGGCCAGATCTTTTCCACCTTGGGAACGTCCATTGTAATTGCTCCAGAGCTTCACTGTGACCAGGCTTGCAGTTATGTGGCAGGGAGCTGGGCCCTGCGGGGTGGGCTGGCACATCTCCTGGGATGGACCAGTCTGGGCAAATGTCCTCCTGCCAATTCTCATTTACATTCAGTTACTCTTCTGGCTTAGCCACAAATGCACACGCATTGCCCGGGTGACTTTATTACATGTATCCTGGAGTATATTCTCTTCTGCCTGTGTAGCCCTGTTTCCTGGCATTACTATTTCTGGTAGGATTGCGGTTGATGTCTGGCTATCTATTATTTTTTCAGCAGAAGTATTTTATTCCCTCACTTTGACATTTCACGAAACTTTTTGAACACACCCTTCCTACTCTGGGAAGGTTGCTTGTAGAGATTATTACTTCTCTCAGCTTCTCCTCCTTCCAGGCTGTGGTGAAGTAGAAGACCCAAGAAGAGTCGGAGTTAGAAGACTTCAGATAAGTTGCTGCTCGGACACTTATTGCCTGTGCAGTAATTTGATTTCTCTGAGCCTTTGTTTCCTCAATTGTAATGCAGGGATAAGGACACTGTCCCATTGTTTAGTCCTTAAGGGCAAGGACGAAGGAGATAATGTAAATCAAAATGGTCTAGGTTTTCATTCATTCCACGATTATGTATGTCATCAATGGAGCTCTTGTCATGTATCAGATCCTCTGCCAGCCAAAGTTCCTGGCCTTAGGGAGCTTTGGGTGGGGAAATAGCACATCAGTAGTTAATTAAGATACAGTTCCAAAGAGATAAATATAAGGTGACAAAAGCACCCAGTTTAAGGGGTCTTGGAAGAAGCATGGGATGAGTAAGATTTATTAATAGGAATATTAGCCGTAAGTAGCAGGGTGCGTACCATGTACCAGGTAGTATGCTAAGCACTTTTGCATTTAGATCTCACAATAGTTGCTGCTCTCACAGAGGTCTTAACCTCCATATACAGTTGAAGAAACTGGCTCAGAAAGTTTCAAGTCACAATTCCAAGGACACAGAGCCAAGTGGCATGGCCAGGCATGGAATTTAAATTTGATTCCAGACTCCTACTTTTAACCACTTGCTTTCAACCAGTAGGACTGTGCTGTATCTCTGCTTGAAACTACCCAGTTGTGGTTTTCCATTGATCATAGGAAAATGATACTCTTTAACATGCCAAAAAGTCTCCTGCCCACTCTTTGGTCTCATCCTTCACTCTTCTGTCTGTCTCCCCATCCCATGATTGTCAGCTTTAGCAGCAGCTCATGAAGGATATACTCAGCTAAGAAGTTTGAACTTGTCCTACGGGCAGTAGAGAGCCACGGAAGTTTTTAAGTAGATCAGAGAAGATCAGTTAAAAGTGGGTTGACGTAACTTAGGCATTAGTCATGGGGGTCAGAATTAAGGGAGGAGCAGGAGGGAAGGAGAGGAGTGAATTGAACTCAAAAGGTATTAAAGGCATTAGGTAGAATCTCCAAGTGTTGGTGGCTGATTACGTGGGGGGATGAAGGAGAGCCTGGAGTCCAGGCTTACACTCAGATTTCTGGCTTGAAGGACAGGGTATTATCAGCTATTTGTAAAGAGCTGTCATCAGTGCCTGACAGAAGCAAACAATCCCTATAATTCTGTTGTGTTTTCATCGCATGTATGTGAAAGGGCCCAGAAAGCTGCCCTTTTTTGCTTCCTCATTTCCATAGTGGGTGCGGAAATTTACTGAAAGCACAGCAAAAAATCCATCCTCACCATCCTCCAACTTGAACCACTGACCTCCACAGGATAAGTCCCAGATTAGGCAATCAAACAGCACCCAAAATTAAACTTTTAAACATTAAAATCAATAAAACCCAAAGAACCTAACTTGAAATGAAGGGATGTTTAAAAGAAGTAGACTGAGGTGCCCTGAGACAAACAACTTAAATTCTGAAAGTGGAGTCTTCATAGTGCAGAGAAAATGTTCCAATAATGTCAGATTAAAGATGTAAATCTATTTACCTTCCAGATGGTTTTCACAAGTGCTTTTATTAAAATCTGCTCCTTAGATGTTTGTCCATGAAAGAGAGTTTGTAACTTAGGAAAGTAATCAGACCTAGGTGTGCTGGGATCATCTTCTCGCATTTGTCACTGATTGAACATATCCTATGACTTCTGGCTTGTTCGTTAATTACTGTATAAATTTCCTTACTGAAAATGGAGTTCTTATTCAGTGTTGGGTTCGTTTCGAATTCGAGTGCCAAATGTTCATGTTATTCAAAAAGACGGTTTCTTTCTTTTTCCCAATTCACCACCTCCCCCTTCTTCATGATCCTGTGGTGCATTTGTAATACCGAACTGATGACATTAAAATCACTTTCATATAAATTGACTTTGATGTCTGGAATATAGGGTTAAGAGGGCTTTGAGGCAGAATTTATCAGATGGAATACTGGGAAGAAAAATCCTTCATAAGTCAGTGATCTTCCAGGAGATTTATATTCACCTATGTTACATGGAACACCAAAGCTGTTTGTTCTTCAAATCAAATATCATCTCTACCAGTGCTGTTCAAAAGAAACATGTTGCGAGTCTCAAAGGCAACCCGCATATGAGATTCTCGGTACCCACATTAAAGAAGAAACCAGGGATGTTCATTTTGATATTATTTTATTTAATCCTATATATATCATATTCTCAATATGTAATCAATATAAATGTTACTGAGATATTTTGCATTTTTGGCACTGTCTTTGAAATCCAGTTTGAAATGCATTTCATACTTAGAGCACAGAATAGCCACATTTCAAGGGCTCAATGTAGCTCAATGCAGACCCATGGAGCTAGTGTCACTGCAGAGCTGTATGTGTCAATGACTCAAATCCATAAGCCCAAAGTAGATTTATACATCAAATGAATCCACCTATTTTTTTCCTTTCCAGGAAAAAAGAGAATATTTTTATTTTCAGAAAGAAAAATAATATGTGACTATGGTAAAAACTGGCCAAATGGCTCTGTTGATAAACTGAAGATTAAATTATTTTTTTATTTAGTTATTCCTCAGTTCTAGGACTAGTCATATGTGAAAAAAAAAAAGCATCCCTTTAAGGGTGTAGACAACTTTATTCAGGGAGCAATAAAACTGAGGCATTAAAATAAATAAACTGCATGATTTTTAAAGAGGGGTAAAAATTTCATCCTTTCAAATGGTGTAAAAATTTCTTTAATAAATGTCAGCAGATCTCTTTTCCGCAGGCTGGTGACTATATCAGACATGAATTACAAGAACTTTGCTGGCTGCCAGCTGTATTTTTCTGTAGATTAGTCTGACAATTTAAATATAGATATACATTTGGCAGCTCTGGGAAAACTTTAATTTCTAGCTGGGAGAACTTCGATGCTCAGCATTTTTGGGGGTTGGGGATTACAACAATTAGATGCATCCTGAAAACTTTTCAGGGAGTCGAATAGTATTACATCCTAAAGCAAGCACTGTCGGATGTGCTGAGCCTTGTCTGCTTTCTAGCCCCCAATCCTGAGAACACGTCCATCTTTCAGTCTGCAAATATATTCTGTGTTTTATGAACTGGGGGTCATTTTGCTGTAGAGGAAAACATGGTTCAGTATGGTTATGGGTTGAATCATATCCCCTAAAAGGACATGTTTAAGACTAACCCCTGCTCCCATGAAAACAACCTTATTTGGAAATAGGGTCTTTGAGGACGTGATTTGTTAATTTGAGGTCAAACTGGATTAGGGTGACCCCTGATCTACTATGACTGGTGTCCTAATAAGAGGAAGTTTGGGTACAGACACAAACAGTTAGAAGCAGGCCATGTGATGACGGAAGCAGCTGCCAGCCAAGGAATGCCAAGGATTCTGGCAAACCACCAGAAACTAGAAGAGGCAAGGACGCATTCTCTCCTGTTGGTCTCAGAAGCACGATGGCCCTGCTGCCACTTTGCTTTCAGAGTTGGAGGCTCCAGAACTACGAGACACTACTTTTCTGTTGTTTCAGTGTGGTCATTTATTACGGCAGCCCTAGGATACTAAGACCAGAAGGGGGTGTGGGAATCCTTTGGACTCAAAAGGCTTCCAACCTCCGTTATCACTGGGATACTTGGGGCCAGCCACTTAAAATCTCTGGGCTTTAGAGTCCCCATCTGTGCCAAGGGGATAATCACATCTAACCCAAACTTTGTTGTGAAGTTTAAATGTCATCATAAATGTACAAGGCCAGAAGCAGACCCTTGAGCAATGAGCGTGCTCTCACACTGCCTTTTTAAAGGCTAATCGGTGAGATTCAAAAGCACTAAATGTTCCCAGACTCATGTTTGCTGTGAGGCCTTGTATTAGTTATCTGTGGCTGCATAACAAACAATCTGAGAACTTAGCGACTTAAAACAAACGTCTACAGTTTCATAATGTGTGTGTGTGTGTTTGCCAGGAATCTGGGTTCCGTGTTACTGGGGGCTTCTGGTTCAAGGTGTCACTTGGGCCCATGGTCTTATCTGAAGGCTTGTCTGGGGAGGATCCGATTTCTAACTCATGTGGTTGGTATGGGGATTTAGTTCCTCATGGGCTGTTAGACCAAGGGCCTCAGTTTCCCACTGACTGATGGCTAGAGGCTGTGCTCAGTTTCTTGCCATGTGAACTTCCCTGTAGAGCAACTTACAGCATGGCAGCTGGCAAGCATGGTAGTGAGAGAGTCAAGGAGGGGAGCCAGTCTTATGGGACTTAACTTTGGAAGTACCATCCCATCATTTTTGCTGTATCCTGTTTGTCAGAAGCACGTCACTGAGTCCAGCCCCCTCCCCCCTCAAGGGGAGGGGAGTAAGTATATAGGCCTGTGGATACCAGGCAGTGGGCTCCTGGACCATCTCAGTAGCTACCTGCCTCAGCCTCTTTCTGCAGCTTTAACCTCCGTGTCCCCTGGTACTACTCACCCCTCACAGGTAGGCCCCAAGTCAGTGCTGAACAAATTGGAGCTCTGTGCCAGGAACTCTGCTAAATGCTTTACACAGTCTTATGGTAGCAGACATTATGTTACACGGTCATTTTTAATTTGATACTTGTCTACCTTCTCAAATTGCATTATAAGCTCAATGAGCACAGGGAATTGGTTTTGCTCATGGCAGCAATCCAGAGCCTAGAACAGTGTAGATGAATGAGCAAGAGTCTTATTTCTTCACACAAAAACCCTAGGAGGTATGTACTATAATTATGCTTATTTCACAGGAAACTGAGACTCAGATAAAGTGACTTTCCCAGTCTCACGCAGCTAGTAAGTGATGGGATTTAGGAGTATTGAACTATCTGAATGCCCATTTTCTCAGTCACCTGACCTTGTGGCCTCCTGAGTATATGCTGGAGATAGAAAATGTGTGTGTGTGTATGGTAGTGTGTAATATGTATATGTATGTATATGTGTGTATATATATGTTTATGCACATGCATGTATGTATGTGTGTGTGTGTCCAGGAATTGAACCTGGGTCTCCTACCTGGAAGGTGAGCATTCTACCACTGAACCACCCGTGCACCCTTATATATATACGAGAGACAGAGAGAGCGAGAGAAAGGTATGTGGGGATGAACCAAGCATACTAAACTATTCCCAGAGTTGAGTTTCACGCATTCAAAGGAACCTAAGGAAATGCAAACGACGCACAGGGCCTGCCTATTGTCCTCCCATTTGCTTAATATTTGAGGCACATGAGCAGCTTTAGGAGAAATTAATTACCTTCTTAGACACCATTATCAAAAGCCTCACCCTGGCATGCTTCCTGGACACGGGAACACACGTGCATCTGAAATTCTGGGGGCTTTAGAACTTCGCGAAGCTCACAGATGACCTCCCTAGTGTTCATGGAACACAGGACAGAAATCCTGAATGCTAAATATTTTGGAGAACTTTTATTTTTCCATACATGATAAACTTTTGTAATATGGAACTTGCCCACCTCACATTTTTTCATTAACTTGAACACTGATACTTTAAACTTTCACCTGATCTGTTTAGTTTTCATGTTCCCAGAATAGGGCAGGCAATTAAAAAGTACAGGAATTGAGTCACCACGTCCTCCCGGACGTCTCTACTGCATCCCAAGTTTGATGCAAGCCCCCCCTCTACAGCCTCCTTTAGTCAGTCTGGGCATCCCCCCGCCACCACCCCACTCCTCCAAACAGGTATTTGCATACAATTAAATTCACCCTTTTTTACACGTGCAGTTCTGGAGAAGTGTTTGGACAAATATGTATAGTCATGTAATTACCGCTGTACTCAAGATGTAGAGATTCCCCACTGCCCTAAAAGTTCCCTTGTGTCCCTTTGCACTCATCCTTTATCCCAACCCTAGCCCCTGGCAACCTCTCACCTGATTTTGGCCCCTATAGTCTTGCTTTTTCCCGAATATCTTGTCAATGATAGCAGACAGAATGTACCCCTTTGGGTCTGGATTCTTTCTCTTAGCATGCTTTTGAGATTCACCCATGTTGCTGCATTAAATGATACACTATGATTTGCTGATCTCTTCACCAGTTAATGGACATTTGCATTGTCTCCCGTTTCTGACCATCATTTGCATTAGTATTTTAGCTTTTGTCTTTTTGGGGGTGGGCGGGGTGCAGTACATTCTTCTGCCTTCTAAGTTCTTGGAGGCCTTTTCACCACTGCAGTCTTGAAGCCCTGACTGTGGCCAAGCAACTGTTCTGCATTCGAGTGTCTGCCTTTACACTCACTTTCCTCTTCTGCAAATTGGGGCCAACACGTTCCACTGGGCTGGGTGGGTAAGACCCAGCTGAGATAACCCACGTGGCCGACGCTGTTTTATGCGCCCGACTCAACGGGCACTTTCCAGATCATCAGCCTCGGACTCACTGGGGAAGTTGCTCGAATTGCAGAATCTCTGGTGCCACCCCAGATCTACTGAACCCGAGTCTGCATTTCGGCAAGATCCCCAGGTGAGCTGGATGCATAGTAAAGTTTGAAAGGCACCGGTCATATTCCACACTCGCTAAGAAAAATGAACTACCTATTTTCTCATACGACTTGTCCCTTTGTTCCCACTTTTTCTTTCCTTCCCTGGAGTTAACTCATTTTTTGGTTCAGTACAGAGCGCAGGTTTGGGTCTGCGGAGGCGGCCAGCCCCGCGTCCTCGGAGCCTGTGGAAGCAAAGTGGGAAAGAGAAAAGGCGAAGTAGAAAGAGAGGAGGCGGAGAACAGAGCCCGGGCTGTTCTGACATCCTCGCCGCCAGACGGGGGAGGAGGCGACTGGCCGAAAGGGCCGCCGAGAAGGACGGGACTCTCTCGGGGCCGGCCGCGGAGCTCCGCGGTCCCCTCGGCGGCCCCTCGGACCCGGCACGCCCGGGGCGGGACGCGAGCAGCCCGTGCGCTCGCAGAACTTGGCGGACCCGGAGCCGGGCCGGGGTGGCGGGAGCCGGGAAGGAGGGGAGGGCCGGCCGGAGGGCGGGGCCGGCGCGGCGAGGGGCGGGGTCAGCGCCGAGGCCGCGGGGGCAGCGACGGCGCCGGGCAGCGGAGCGGCGGCCGCGCCATGTGGCTGCTGGGGCCGCTGTGCCTGCTGCTGAGCAGCGCCGCGGGTGAGTCGGGGGGCTTCCGGGCGAACGGCCCGTGGGGCGCGGGCGCGGGGGGCGGGGGGCGGCGATCGGGCCGCGCTCGCGCCCCCTCCCCGCGCCTGGGCCGCGTCTGCGGACGTGGGTGTGCGCGCGGAGGGAGGACCCGGGCTGCGGGCTGGCCGGGACCCCGCCGAGGGGCCGCGGCGGGGTGCGCGCCGTCCTATTGTGTGGACGTGCGCGCCGAGCTGTGCGCGCGCGCCGGGGTGTGTGGTGTGTGAGAGGGTTAGTGTGTGTGCGTGTGCGTGTGTGTGCGCGGGCGGGGCTTTGTGTGCAGCCCGGCTCCGGGGAGCCCGGCAGCTGCCGTGATTGGGCGTAGCGCGAGTGTGAGTGCGTGTATCGGGCACGGAGGAGAGCGGGGGGCGGGGGGAGAAGTGTTCTCTGGTCCCCACTTCCCTGACGCTCGAGTGTCGCCCCGAGTCTCTCGCGTGCATCTCGTGTCTCAGTGGCCCAGTTTGGACCCCGCGGGACAAGTACCGTCGCCGCTTCCTGCCTCTCCTTGGGACCGTGTTTGGTTTGGGCACAGTGAGATGAGGCCGGGCCGGTGCTGGGAATGATTACTCTGTACCTCCCAACCTGAGAACAGAACATTTCTTTAAGCCCCTTTAGTGGGTGCCCGGCCGGCGAGGTGCCCCGGGAGAGGACCCTGGACTGCTGCTTCTCCATCTGGCGGCCCTTTGAAGCTGGCATCACCTCAGCGTGTGCATCCTCCCGCCCAGAGGGCGTGCCGTTCCCGGGAACTTTTCTGCTGATGTGGGCACGCACCGAAATCCAGCCCGGGAGCCCTGCCCCCGCCGGCCACAGCTGTCAGCTGCCCCTCCCCGCCTCGCCCGCCTTTGGCCCCTCGGTCCAGCACCCCCCTACATTTATTTCGGGGCAGCAGGTGCCCAGACAGTGGGTGACAGGGCCCAGTGAACTTTCTTCAGCAGAACGGCTGCTTGCTTGGTACTTGGTGCCATCCCCGTGTCTAATTTATGCCTCATTTTCCCGGATACTAGCAAGCTGCCTGTTGAGGTGTCTTGCGTGGTGTGTTGGGTGGGGAAGTGGAGGCTGGCTTTCACTCCGAGCTGACCCCTGGGGAGGTGTGTGTGCTTTGAAAGGAAAATCTTCCCCCTGGAGGTCTCTGGTCCTCAGAGTCGGCCCTGAGCCCTCCCCCACTCTCAGGCCCCTGACATCGTGCTCCCTCCTGGAGACTCCTTTTAGATGTCTGTGGCCTTGCTGAAGCGTCCAGTGGTAGGATGGGGGGTAGGCTGCCTGGTGGCTGCTGTAGACTTTTATCTGGGTCTGGGTCAGTGTGCTCTGTTTCTCTTGAACTATGGGGCCACTCCAGGAGGGAGGGTTGGGGGGGGGGCGTGGAAACCACTGGCAGGTGGAAATTATTACCTGGAGGCTGTTAGAGCAGACAGATTGCCAGTGGATCTCAGACTTGAAGACCTGCGGAGGGATGCGGACTCGGTTTGGGTAGCCGTGGCCTGGCCGATGATAATACCTAGGAAGGAACATTCCTGCGTGTATCTTCAGACAACTACTTGTGGCCCAGTGAAAACTTTTATTTATTGCATCTCCCAGTTGGTACCGGGTTACTTTTGTTGAGCCTCCATCTCAGTAAAAATAGTTGTAAAGTTAATTTTGGTCCCCTCTGGTTGGCGGTGGTTACTTAATATGTGTGTGTATATATACCAGACAGTGCTTGTTCCAGAATAGTCAGGGTGGGGGCTGGGGGTACCCAAGGAACCACCGAGGCCCCAGCTGGTGGTTTTATATTATCTGTGGTCACTGAGTTGCTGTAGCCTTGAGTCCTCTTTACAGTTTCTGTTTTGTAGAATCTAGGCACATTGGTGTATACACGTTTTTCATATTACGTTTGAGCATCATCCTTTGAACATGAAATCCACTATGACCCAAAGTACTGCCAGAAACAGGCCTGGTGGTCTTTTCTGATGCCCACCAGGAGCTCCCAGGCTCTCAGCCCGAGAAGAAGCCTGCATTGTTCAGTTTGGGGTTCACAGAGGGACCAGAGACCCCACCCTTCTGTCCCGTATCCTATACCTCGAGCCTCTTCTGGGGTGTTGATAAAACGAAAGAGATTGTAAAAGTGCGTTCTTTGAGTCCATCTGATAGTCTGTGATGGAGCCTGGGGTCAAGTTGGGCCCTATGTGACTTCCCAGGTCTTTGTGGGGCTGGAAAACCTTTGGAGGCCTTTGTTGTTCCAGAACCTTCTCAGACACCTTCATTTGTTTTTTTCCTTTCTTTGTTTTATTGTTTGTGTTAGGGAAGTGAAACATTGATTTTGGCCATTATTATTTTTTAATGCATCCCATGTGAAACACTCAGTCAGAATCACACCGTCTGATGTTGCTTTTTCCTCACCGGGCTGGGCTTGGTGGATTTAAGGGCAGGGGTCTTTTGAGTGCTTTTCTAACTATGGCCATGACATGCGGGAGATCCATCTTCTCACTTCCCCCCAGCCTGACCTTTTCTCAAGCTCCCTGACCTTCTCTGTTTGTCAGGGAAAGGCTTGGTTTTCCCCTGTGTGTACTCCCAGGAGGGTGGGTTTTGACCTTTTCTCCTGGAAGGAGTCTACTTAATGGTGTGAGTGGGTGGGTTTTATTTTCTTTAACTAGCTGTGTAGCAACATGCAGCCTGGGTGGATGGGTCTGTGTGTGCACACAAGTTCAAGTAAACACATCTTGTTGCTTTTCATCTTCAAAAAGATGCGACTGAGGCTCCCTGCTGGCTGGCAAGGTGTTTTTTCCTGGCAGTCCCCATGGGCCATTTGCCTTGGGATCATGGGAAAGGAAAGAGGACGAGAGTAAGTCGGCAGGGATGGTGAATTCTGGGTTCAGAGGACTGGTCGAAACACCTTTTCCCCAGTCACCAGGGTGGCCTGAGTGGGTCCCTGTTTCCATCTTTGTAAAAACGGTTCAGAGAATTTGGGGATTAGAAAGGTTTATAATCAAATAATTTCATAAACACTCAGCTTTGAAAACCACAGTAGGGGCTGAAACCTAGATTCTACCTCAAGTTTCTCTTTCACCCAAACCTGAGCTTTTCCCACCGTGTCCAGGCTTCCTTCCCGTGGCTTCCGAGCCTTTCCTCCCAAATGCTTTATTTTTGAATTAACAGTCAGTGAGATTGTTTCTCTCAACCACCCAAGAAAATCTGTTCCCTTTGTGGTCACTTCTCTGGGCTTTTTCAGCCAGAGGCATCATCGTTCTCTGGAGGACGCATTGATGTGCATGGTAAGTCCGTAAGACAGATCTCAGTCCTTGAGTAAAGGTAGAACTTTTCAAAACAACACAGGCCTTTCTGCTGGGTACACGGGTGGGAGAAACCCTTGGTAGGTTTGATTTCTTGACCCGAGTAGTATTTACACGAGAGTTCATTTGCATCCATTAAGCTCTATGTGAATGTTGTCTCCCTTTTTCGTATAGGGTTATTAAAAAGTGAAGAGATAGCATAGGCCGTGGATATTTCTTGGGGTAAGAAACTGTTTTTATCTATGAGATAATCCCGGAGACAAGTCTGTTTTTGGTTTGGGGTTTTCTTGTTTCTTTTCTTCCCATCTCACTCTCTTTGGAATATTTTAGAAATGCTCGGACTACCCTAATTGTGCAGCTTTCTTGCCAATGCCTCTACCCGACAACCAGGGAGACACTGAGAGATGGTCACTCCTGTGTGTGTGTGTGTGTGTGTGTGTGTGTATACATGCACGTGTTTGCATGTAACTGTCTTTCAGAGTAATTGTTGTAAAAGAAGCTGCACACTTTGATGTTGAGAGGTCCCTTAAAAATGTTTGCTGGCAGAGCAGCCAGATGCATTTGCTGGATGTTGAATATTGCTTACCAGAATAAGTGAGTGACACCTTTGTGTGACAAGGTAACTGCTTTTTCAAAGGATAGCAGATGTTTTAGTTGAGATAAGATTTTAGGGTTTCTGGAGATGATTGCAAAAGTGGGGTTTCTCAGCCTTGGTGCCATTGCCATTTTGGCCTGGATAATTCTTTGTTGTCGGGCGCTGTGCTGTGTACTGTAGGGTACTTAGCAGTGTACCCATCCTGACCTTCCCACTAGGTGCCAGTGACATTGTCCCCTCCTGTTATGCAACCAAAAACTGTTTTCAGACTTTTGCCAAATATCGCCTGTGGGCAGAACTCCTGGCTGGGACCACCTGGTCTAGTATAAGAAGCCACCACCTTCCCACTGTATTTCATGAGCATGATTTTTCCCCTCATTTTAAAAAACATCTCCTAGATGCAATGGGTCTGGTGGCATCGCACTCCCAAGGAGTCTTGCAGTCATCCTTCTGCACACGAGTTCAGTGTGAAAATGCATCCATAGCTGGAGAGGCTGTCAGCCCTGACCCTCTCCCCTTTTCCCCCTTGTGCTATAGCAAAAAATCCTGGAATTTTAGGTTGTTCAAAGCAAGTAGAAGGCAAGTGACAGCTGCCCACCAAGGCCACCTTGTCCCCGAATGTTAACTGTAGAGGGGTCACAGGCACTGAGGTGTGGGAGAACCCTTCCTAAAAGTTTGCCTTGGGAGTTGTGTGTTGAAATCTCAACGCTGGAAGTTCTCCTTCCTCCACTGTACAGAGCAGTTTTTGTTCTCATCTGCCTCCATTTCTCTCCTGGTAATTCCTTCTCCCTCCCCATCAAAAGGCAATATAACCTGAGTCGGCTCTGCAGGTGGGAGGGACGATTGTCTATGTTACTGGCAAGTTGGTTTTTAGACTTTGATTTTATACTCTTTCTGCTGAAGTCTTCTACAAGTTTTGTTCTGTGTTGCTTTATAAAACTTGAATGGCTTTAAGATGCTTTGCCTTCCAGCTGTCGATTTCCTTTGTTCTGCTCCCAGCCTTCCTTGAGTTTTTTTACTTCGTTCTCTCTTCAGACTAGCAGCTTACCTTGTCCGCTGACTTTTGGGCATGAATTCCCAAGACAGAAGGCAGTGCCAGGAGAGGGACACTGGGCTTTATGGGGAGAAGTCGGCTTTGTCTCCATTCAGGACACGTGCCTCAAATCCTGCCTTCTTCAGAAAGCCTTTTCCAGTGAGGAACTCGAGCTTCCCAATATATATATTGACTTTGGTGACTAGAGAAGTCTTCCCAAGGTTTTATCCTGTTGATCACTGGTGTGTTGCCAACTAACTGCCCCGTCCAGACTGTGCTGTATTCTAGGGGTGCAGTGCCATGTACGGTTTGTTCTTTGCCCTTGAAGAACCCAGTGATGCACTGATGGCCCTTCTTTCCTTATCTGGGAAGGGCGGAGGCAGCTTTCTGCAAATGGTGTATTGAAGGGATTCTTAAATGTGAGCTAGACAGATGCTGCTTGAACCTCAGTGGGGACAGTCCTGCGCAGATGTCACAAGGACTTGACAACCATGGATACTGCATCTCTCGGGATATTAATCTATGCTATTCTTGACCAGATTTCAGAGGCGGTGGCACTTGTTCTCAGCTTGTTTCTTTAACTCTCCAAATGAAATGTTGGGGTTTGTATGTTGGTACTTGAAGGCTCTTCTAGCCCTAGGCTTCCAAGATTCAAAGAAGGAAGTTCTTTGGCTTGTGGACAAAGGCCTTCATTATCTTATGGTTGTACTGTGTGTGTGTGTGTGTGTGTGTGTGTGTGTGTGAAACACAACATTAAACTCTCATCTCTCATACTGAGCTGTTTGTGTATAACCTGGTTGTTCCAAGAAACTTCGGGTTTTTATCTGACACTTGAGACTCAGAGCTCTGAAGCTGTGAAGGTCAGCACTGCCCCATACGGGAACTGTTTAAAAAGTTGAAAAAGTAAAAAACAATAAGAAAAGTTGAAAAAGGGATCAGACATCGAGTTGAGATATGAAAGAAGCGGATCTGGATAGGACTAAGGTCAATCAGAATACAGTGTAAAGGATGATATCATTCATGTTTTAAAACTTCAACTTCTGTGTGAGACCGCAGGGAGAGATGTTTATTTGGTGCAAATTTATGTTTTGGGTAGTGCATTTCCTAATTTAACTTGTATGGTCAGTTTAGCTGAACACCATAAATACATGGAATCTGGAATAGGGTGTGAGATTTTGTTGGTTTTTCCAGGTTAGTAGGATGCCCCGATATATCCCAGAGTAATTTGGGCAGTCAATCAAAAAGTATTTGCAACCTCCCCTTAGGGGGCTGGGGAGAAAGGAGGAAATGTTCAACTTCCCCATTCGGGGAATTTCGGATATTCTCATAAGCAGCGAAGGCAACCAAATCAATAGGCTGAGCCCTCATTCTTGGAGTTTGCCCATGTGAAACTTATTCCTGCAAAGTATAGGCTAAGCCTACTTAATATTAGGCCTAAGACTCACCCCCAGAGAACCCCTTTTGTTGCTCAGATGTGGCCTCTCTCTCTCAGCCAGCTTGGCAGGTGAACTCACTGCCCTCCCCCCTGCCTGAGACATGACTCCCAGGGGTGTAAATCTGCCTGGCAGTGTGGGACGGAACTCCCAGAATGAGCTGGGACTCAGGATCAAGGAATTGAGAAAGCCTTCTTGACCAAAAGGGGGAAGAGAGAAATGAGACAAAATAAAGTGTCAGTGGCTGAGAGATTTCCAACAGAGTCGAGAGGTTATCCTGGAGGTTATTCTTATGCATTATGTAGAAATCCCATTTTAGTTTATGGTGTATTGGAGTGGCTGGAGGGAAGCACTTGAAACTGTAGAGCTGTGTTCCAGTAGCCTTGATTATTGAAGATGATTATAAAAAGATATTACTTTTACAGTGTGACTGTGTGATTTTGAAAACCTTGTGTCTGATGCTCCTTTTATCCAGGGTATGGGCAGATGAGTAAAAAAATATAGATAAAAAATATATTTATTTTTTATATAATAATGGGGGGACAAAGGGTGAAATAAATTGGGAAGATGGAAATTCTAGTGGTCAATGAGAGGGAGGGGTAAGGTGTATGGTATGTATGACTTTTTTCTTTTTTCTTTTTATTTATTTTTCTGGAATGATGCAAATGTTCTAAAAAACAATCATGGTGATGAAAACACATCTATGAGATGATATTGTGAGCCATTGATTGTACACCATATATAGAATGTATGTGTGTGACGATTTCTCAGTAAAATTATTAAAAAAAAATCTCATCTCTCTCCCCTTTCTTAAGTAGGTACTATGAACTGTCTGGTATGTACCAAATTGGCTTTGAAATGCACACGCGCACACACACACGTGTATATATATTATTCATATAGTTGAATGAGCTCATTCTTGTCTGTATTTGTAACTCTTCGACTCGCTCTTTTTTACTTTACCATATTTCATCAGTTCTACTGAGAGCCACATGAATAGGTCGCATCTGCCTCTTGTTGCCTAGACTTTCAGTTATTCCTCAGCATTTGCCAGTTTCTCCTGCCTTCACTTGCAAGGCTCGGCTTGTGAACAGAACTCATTTTGCCCATTTCTCGGAAGCAACAGGTAGTAGAGCTTCAGCTGTTTGTGACTATCTTTCTCTCTTGCCTCTTAAAGCACCTGGCTGTTCCTCTAAGTGACAGATATTTGCTTCACCATTATCAAATAGAGTTTGCACTCTATTTGCCTGCCTTTTTTTGTGAACACATTAGCTTTTCTTTTCAAAGATATTCTATTTAGCAATTAAGTCCAACCAGCGCTGCACCAGCAACTTGTTGGAAGTGAGGACACAGGTATCAAAGCTGTGTGTCTTCTTGGCAGGCTGCCTTTTAGTTCATGCATGTCTACTCCATTCTTTTAAAAATATCTTCCAGTATCTGTATCTGTTTGAATTTGTTTAATAATTCCTCTGCTGATGAAACTTCGTTTTCGTAACAGTTTAATCAGAGGTGTAGTATACTATGCCATTTCATAGATGAAGAGACTAAGCGGTGAATAATTTTCCCAAGCCCTTGGCCAGGAAGAGGTGGATGCAGAACCTGTAGCAGGTCTGCCTGACCAGCCCCTGCTCTGCAACCACTGGTGGTTCTGCTTTGGCACACGGTGGGCACTCAGTGCATTTGTCAGAGGAAAGCGGGGTACTTCCTGCTGTGCTAGAGAATTCTGTCCCTGTAGGTCGTGATATCAGTTTGGGTTTGTGCTTATAGTGGTTGCATAGAAAGGTCTGTTGGAGAGCTGTTGGAGTGGGGGAGCAATGGAACTGATAGCCTGCCGTCCCTCCCACCCCCCACCCCCGTGGAGAAGTTGTCATTATAGGCATTTAATTTGGCCTTTTGGGGCTTGATTTATTAAAATAAATAATAAGACCATAAACAAATTATTTCAACACCGTGAGACTTGCCTTTGAGTCTATTAATGATGGAGGAAGTTGTTTGATTTCTTTCCTTTGATGGAAATACTTTGTTGAAACACCAACCAAAGCAATTTATTTTCGGTCAGCACTTCCCTCAGACAGTGCTGAGTGCCGCATAGAAGGACCCACTGTTTAATTAAAAAGTCTAGAAACAGATTTGTTTTTTCTTTGTATGCTGTACGGTGGGGGGTCACACTTCATTCTTTTTCCATGTGAGTATCCCCTTATTGCAGCACCATTTATTGAATGTTTTTGTTTTTTGTTTGTTGGTTTTTGGGAAGTGCATGGGCTGGGAATCGAACCCAGATCTCCCGCCATGGCAGTTGTGAATTCTATCACTGAACTATCCTTGCACCCCCCCAGAAACAGATTTGTTTATTGTTTATTTTTTTGAAACAGATTTTTAAAACAAACAAAAAAAAAACATTGTGCTCGTCGTAATGCCTAATATTAAAAGAGAAATTTAGGTTTCTTTCTTACTTTCTGACCCTGAGCTTAATCTCAGGGTCAGAGATTAAGTTCGCATATGGGAGAACTGTGTCTGAATTAGTCATTGAATTATTTATTGTAGAAGGCCAAATTTTACTGTGTTGTTCCAGAAAGAAGCTAGACATAACAAGCCCCGTGTTGTAACTTCAGATCAGCGGGCACTCAGGGACTGTGGTGCCTTGTGAGAAAGCAGTGCTACCGGTCCCCAAAGCCAGGCCGCTAGTGGCTGCTCTGTCAAGTGTAAAGACAGTTACAGGAAGGACAGTTGCTTATGTCAAGAATGGCCCTCAGGATTCCAAACACAGCCCCACATATTCTCCCAAGGACCAGGCCTGTCCTTTCAGTAAGTCATTATGACATCGGGAGACTGTAAATTGGGTGAATTCGCTGGTGCTTAAGTCTGAGCCTGATTTTGGACAGACGTAGCGTGAAGAGGATGGCTGTCTCTGGCCTGGAGAGCTGACGCAGAGAGGGAGGGCAGCTCTGTAGCTTACTCTGGAGCAGGCCTTTGGCCGCTGGGTGCTGGGGGGACGTGGACTTCATGAATAACTTGCTTGAGAAGACTTGCAGACCCAAAGTACCAGTGGTTCACGTGGCGGTGGGTCTCTTGTGTGTTTGTTGGCACAGAGCAAGGAGCAAAAAGGCCGTTTAATTTTATTGCATTAAAAACCCCTTCTCGTTATTATAAGGCCCAGTGAGGTTAGCTTTGGGAATGTCAGAAGTGTGTTGTCTTGGATGGCATCACGGGAACATTTTCCTTCAGCCTTAGCCTTGAATCAGGGCAGTGTTCTCCGGGAGTCATTAAACTAATCGGCTGTGGCTGAAAAATGAGCCCTCGTTGCACTTGTTGCTCCACAGTCAGTTGGAAAAAGCCTCTAGATTTGTTTGGAAAGTTCTAAATTTAACTTGTTTTTTAATTATAAAAATAAAGTGGAGGAGAGCTTGGAGAAGATGGAAGAGTGTATTGCAGTGTAGACTATTTCATCAGAGCTAAGGTCGCCAAATTTGTTGATGCTAAGAGATGCCAGAACAAAAGTGAGTAAGGGGTTTCAAAAACTGATTTATAAATATATCAACATAAGTTTGATAAAAAGTATGACCCTAGCAAGTAAGCCCAAGAAAACAGGGACCTGGAGAAGCAGCTTGGAAAGAGTTGATGTAACTATTATAAAAGGATAACATTGGAAAGAATGGGTTTTTCATCTGGAATATTCTATAATAATGAAAGTTAGTGTTATATTGAAACTATGAACTGGTGAAACCTATGCAGGGCAGAAGTGATACAGTAGGGTACAGATTGTTTCTGTTATGCATGATGATAATGACAATATAAGAAAAGCTGACTGATATAGAAAATAGAATGAGGGCTTTCAGTTTTTGAACAGTAGACGTACCAGAGGAATTGGAGCTGATCAGAAATTGGTTGTATATTCAGAAAATACTTTCCAGAATTGAGGGAGCAAAATCAGCATCTTTAAAAAATAACTATAAGAAGTGTCTGAGGAACAATCCTGAACCGAAAAAGCCACTCTTTTCCTTCCTTTTGTGATTAAACTTCCATGATGCAAGATGGGTTTGTTTTGTTCTTTGCTACCTTCTTCATCTGCTGCTAAATCCCAGCATCTGATTGCCTGCCTGGCAGCCTGGCAGACACATAATAAAAGGATTCCTGTAACTGACCTAGAAGAAGGAATGGAGGCTATCACTAAAGACTTTTGACTGTGATTGTGGGGAAGGAATTTAGGGAAGAGACAGACAATAGTCAGCCACAGTGAATGGGCATACATGGTGGCAAAGTATTTCTCCTCCTGTGGATCTTGGAATAATCTTATTCATCTTCAAAGACCTGCAAGGATCTCCTTTACAAGAGACAGTCTTGGCTTAAAACAGACAAGAGAAAGAGGCCTTTGTCAGGGAGGTGGGCTGTAGCAATTTAAAACTGGGTGAGGAATTAGTCAATAAATTGTGAGACCAGACTGTGGCTTATAAAAAGGGTTACAGACGTGACAAATCGGTGAAAACTGCAATGCACCTGAGTTCCATTTGAAGGGAGCTTCTATAGTTTACTAATTAAATAGGAGAAATTATCAAGAGGAAAAAGTGAAAATAGTCCTGTTCTATAAAATACCACTGTTCAATGTGATGAATAGTAAGAAACTTAAGATTATAGCTTCTGGTTTAGTTTAAAAGGAAATGAAACATTTTTTACTGAAATCACAAATGGTTCGAGGAAGGAGGTTCATAATATTAGAGGGAAATGGAGGGTGATTTAAAGACATCAATTATAAGGCTAACTGTAAACCAAAATGTCATTAACTCTTATTTACAAAAAAAGGCGAAACAGTTCTGTTCCTTAAAGGAGACACAGTAAAAATTACCAGGGACTATAAATAGAATGAAAAGGGAAGTAAAATCCATTTTGCAAGGGCTGCTTTTATTGTTAATAACTAATTTCATAGCATTAAGTGTTAAGACAAATAAACAAGGTTACTGCAAATAACAAAAGGGACATTCAGCAACAAGTATTTGCTAATCCTACCCAAAAAGATAGGGAGTATTAGGGATGTAATCAAAGGTGTTGATGATTCTTCCAGTTTAAATGAGGTAGATAGAACTTGTCATATTTTGGAAGAGACTACGGTTTTAATGTTTTAAAGGAAAAGGCTATTTGGGTAGTGGAAGGCTCTACCTCTGTGTGCTATAGAGATGGGTGTTAAGTGTTGGGGGTAACAGGTAGGAACGACCAGTTCTTCTGGAAGCCTGCAAGGGCTTTTCCTCCACCCACCTGCTGCCTGGATCTGCGGAAGTGCCTCTGAGTGGAAGCTTTGGGGATAAAATCCTCCCTGCTAATGAGATGAGAAAGCTGATTAAGCTCTAGTTGGGTTTAGTAAGTCTGACACCAGAGGCTGCCCAGGGGACGTGTGTGCTGTGGGAATTATCTCGGGCAGCAGAAGGTCCACACGGATAGGAAAGAAGGGCCCTCAGAGAGTTCTGAGACGAAAAATACATTTTTGGTTTTATGTATTAATTCGTGTTCCTATTATTTCAATTATTAGAAAACGTTTTCCTGACTGGGCATAGTGTATTCTCTGTTTTAAGTTTCTAGTATATGGAGCATCTGGATTATCATACAGTGTACGGAGTATCACGGAGTGTATGGGTTATTGCATACATGGATTGTAGTTTGTGGACTGGTATTCTAAGTGTCTGCAGACCATCAAGCTTCGGCATCACCCGAATCTCAGTCTGCACCAGGTGGGGATCTGGTGCACAGATGAGCTGTGTGCATGCTAAAGTTTGAGAAGCACTGATGTAGTGGCTGAAATATATGGGCTTTGGAGAGAGTCTGCCTGTTCACATGCCAACTCCCTGCCTTGACCTTGGCCAGCTTTTCTAAATGTCCTAATCCCACTGTGTCTTCATCTATAAATAATGATAATAACGATCCTTGTCATGTAGAAGTATTTTAAATGACATAACATGGGTAAAGCACTGGTCTTTTAACTGCCTATGAAATGTTGTATTTTATTAATAATTATTCAGATTTATTATAGAAATTTAGAAAAAAAATAGAAGAATAACTTACAGTTCTACCATCTAGAGACTGTTAACATACTGCCTTGTTTTCCTTGATTTTACGTAGTTCTCGTCACACTGAGAATATATTTCATATCCTGCCTTTTTCACTTGTGAAAATAACAAGCATTTTTCCATGTTAAAATAAGTCGGGAGAACAAAGTAGTCTGACATCACAGAATGACTGAGTGTATTCTTCGATGTTAGTTATAAAAGTCATCTAACCTGACCAAGTCAGTGATGTGCTCTCAGCTCATTTACTTGTCTGTACGTGGGCATGATATAATTGTCCCGTGAATTTTACTTTGTAGTTGTGAGGATCTGGTGAGAATCATGTGGGTGAAAACAGCTAGTAAATGGTAAAACGCTGTACACGTGTATTTTATTGTAAGTAGGTGGTTGTGATATGTAGGAAAAGCCTAAAAACACTCATTGGTTCCGCTATTGTACTTCTAGAAGTTTATCCTGGTTAAACAGGTTGGGATGTGTACAGAGATTCAGCTGCAAAGGTATTGAGGCAGGATCGCTCATCAAGGTGAAAAACCGAACAGTAACAAACTGCCTGCTTGTAAAGACTTATCACGTATCGGAATGCTAAAATCTGTAGACAGTAGGAAGGATGCTGTACATCTGCATGTGACTATTTGGATTTAAATTATTTAAGATAAAATAAAATAAAAAATTCAACTTCTCAGTCACACTAGGCGTATTTCACATGCTCAGTAGCTGCGTGTGGCTCAGACACTGGTCATTTTCATCATCATTGCAGAAAGTTCTGTTGGATGGCACCACTCTAGAAGAATAATTAATTTTTAGGGGTGATTCATAATGTCACTTCTTTAATGACAACAGCTTCTGTTTTAACTTTACACTCATAGGAGATTAGAAAGGAGGTTGATTTATCAATATTTCTGATACATGGAATTCAGAACTTGTTGGTTGTTATTATTTCTTCTTGAAGACTCTAGAAGCACATGGGAAAATGATGATTGTTCAGAAATCATTGGTTTTGGAAATGGCATTGATGCTTATGTTGAATTCTGAAATCTTCAAAGATGTTTTCTCAGTTTTCTTCTTTCTCATGAAGGCAGTTGACTTGTTCACATAGCTACACAGTGCTGGAAACATAGTAGGGGTTATAGACATTTGCCTACTAAATGAAGGAAAGATGGAATGGTAAGGAAGTACACGTTTTCTCTTTTAAGTTTGTTTATAGAAGAATAATTCTGACATGGAAGGACATCTTTGTAAAGCAGAATGATACAAATTTGTGATGTGTAAGTGTGCATTTATGTGTGTATGTCTGGTATGAATCGTCCCTGAGTGCTTGTGACACAACATCCCATTACTGTATTTTTCTCAGTTCAGTGCAATCTGACTCCAAGTGCCTCTCCTCACCAAGAGCTAGAGAGTTGGTGTAAATCAATTGTTGCTTCCTTCTTCTCTGGTATATTTTCTCAGGACCCCTTTGTTCTCTTAGGACTCTTGGGTGGCTGGCCTGGCCACCTGTGTGATACTGCTCTTTGGTCCCAAGGCTTGCTGCCTCATGTTAGACCTTCTTGTCTTCTCCACACTTTAGTCCGCCTCCTCCTATAAGTTAACTGCCTCACACATTGTACAGCAATGATTTTCAGAGGGTGAGGGATAGAAGGTTCTCTGTCTTGTCCCCCATGGGGACAATATCCCTTGCCCTGACTTCCGTGGAAAATGGTGTCAGTGGCTCACAGATCCTTTGTTTCTTTGTTGAGTTTTTAGCAAATGGTTGTGACCAGCTCATTCCCTTCTCCCAGCTGAATGCAGTCTTGTGTGGTGGATGTCCTTACTTCCTGGCTGATGTGACTATTGAGTAAAGTGTGACTGTGGTTGTGGGTGGTTTCTCAGAGAAAGCCTCCCTTCACCCTTCTGAACTCTGTCAGTGCATTTCCTTCTCTAGAAAGCTGTTCTTCCAGATTCATCTCCCGACCACCGAATTAATCTTCCTTTCTGAATGGCTGCCTCTATTTTACATTTGTTCATTTGCTCAATACCTTAACACATGGTATTGCAATCTATTTATGCTTCTTTACTATACTTTAGTGATTATGTAACCCAGATCATTTTAAGAGTAACCTGGGTGCTTTAACAATATATGTTTTTAAATTACTTTAAATTTTGAAATCTTTGGAACATCATAAAATATTGAGAATATTATATTAAATACTAGTGTAGCTCTCTCAGGGAGTCACGAGATTTTTAACGTTTGCCATGTTTACTTCAGTCTTTTTTTAAGAAAAATGTATTACGGATGCTATTAAAGACTCTTCCCCATCCCGTTACTTTCTCTCCTGCCCCAGAGGTCACCACTGTCCTCCAGTTGGCACAGTATCCTTTCTGTCCATGTTTTTAATTGTTGGCCACATATTTGTGCATTTATGAGTCTCCATAGATGGCATCATACTGCCTGTTTACTTCTGCAACTTGCTTTTTTAATTTAACCTTATAATTTTGCGGTGCACCCACGTTGGCACATATAGATTTAGTCTGTTTTAACTGAGGAAGTGTATCCCATTGTGTGACTATATGCTGTTTGTTCAGTCACCTGTTAACAGGACACAGAGGTTGTCATGGACGTATGCGACGAGTTCTAGTGGATATCCTTCTAGAACATAGGTTATATTGAAGAGTCAGTACCAAGCAAGATGCTAGAAGAGGAATCTGGAGAATTCCGGATATATTATAGTTCTGCTACTAGTTCAAACAGCTCATCTCACATTCTGTTTTTGTCTCTACAGAAAGTGCCTTTTCCACCCTAAATTTTGGATTGAAAAGGGTAGATCTATCCTTCGGGGCCATCATGAGGTCTAAGTGACTGATGATAATTTTCCATATGTGGGTTCTGCCCTGACTTCAAGGAAATGAAGAACAGCTTGCTTCTGGGAGGCCCATTAGGTTTCCTGGGCTCTCCGGAGCACTGCCTTTTAAATGAGTTCTTACGGTGAACTAAAGATCCTCAAAGATTTTGAAATAAAAATGCCCTTTTCTCTAAGTTTTTAGGGGAAGTCACACTGTTCCCTTTCTGCTTAAATAATTTTCATTCATTTGAGAGATGGAGTGTGAGAACAGAATGGAGAGAAATTAAAGTCCCTTTAGACCGAGTTCTTTGCTTTTGCAGAAGACCCTTTCGTTGATTATGAACACATGGGGCTGGGGGACAAACTGGAGTGTAAAAGGCTGGCTTTGTAAAATAAATAAATAACAGTGTCACTTGGAAATGACAGTCTGAGTTGGAGATATGGTAATAATTTGGTAAAGACTTAAATCAAAAGAAGACATAATCAAAACAACACAGAGATCAGAAGTACCAGGATGTAAATGTTAATGGGAGAGCAAAGTAGGGTTATATATGACAGCTGGTAAGAACTGTGGGGGATGAAGGATGCCGCCCCAAAAACAATGGGTTTAGCTTCTACAGGGTTAGAATTTTGATAACTTGACTGCTTTGATTTTCCTGAAATCTTGGGATGGACATACTTTTACGTATGCACGCACGCACACCCTCACCCACACAGCCTCGGTCCTAGGAAGAAATTCAGCATTGAACATAGGAGGTCTTCATACTGTACCTGCATATGCACTATTTTGAATTTGGGTTCATGTCACTGGATTTTTGGAACAATTATTTTTGTTGGCTGACTTATAAGGCATTGTGGTAGGTGCTGTTGGATATCCAGGGCTTTTCCCTGCTCTTAAGGAATTTAATGATTAGAGAGAGAGGGAAGATATGCACAAAGGTCTGAGTAAGGCATTTTCTGGTGCTTTGGTGAATGGTAGGGTCAGAAGTGCGGCAGGGGGCAGATGCTGCTGGAGTTCAGAGGAGAACCACATTTCTTCCTGCTGTGATGGGTGAGAATGACCCTGAAGGTAGTCCCTGATGTAAGCTCGGAGGAAAGGGGAGTCCAGAAGCTACAATTCTCTGATGGTGTGGGCAGAGCCCCAGAGCGGGTACTATAGGCGGTGTATTCAGGCCCTACAAATATTACAATTTTTTTGGAGTCTCGAGGAGCGGTGGGAGATAAAGCAAGAAAAATGGCATTCTCCGCTACGAATCCTCCTCCTCCCGAGAATGGTTCCAATTATTGGGCGCTTACAGTGAAGTGCTTCAAGGAAAAAAAAAAAACCCACCAAGTAATTCTGGCAGAGGTCTCTGTATTTTGCAGCTGCCCTTTTGTAAGAAGCATTTCCCGCAAATAAAATGATTTAAAAAAAAAAAAAAAAAGACTATGGAAAGTGCTTTACACACTGTTTTGTTGAATCCCCTCAAGTCCTCTATGATGTAAGACTGTCACAATTGCTACTTTACTCTGTAGGAGGCTGCTAAGGGGTCTAGTGTGTTGCTCTAAAAGATAGATTGAAATCCCAACTCCCACGACCCCAGAATGCGACCTTATTTAGGAATAGGATTGTCACGGATGGAACTTGTTTAATTAAGCGAGAACATAAGGAGTAGGGGGCCCCTGGATCCAATATGACTGTGTCCCTATAAGCGGAGAAGAGACAGGTCCGAGCGGAGAACGCTATGTGTCGATGGAGGCAGAGATTGAAATGCTGCAGCTGCAAGCCAAGGATTGCCAAGGATTCCCGGCAAACCACCAAAAGATAGAAGAGATGAGGAAGGGTGCTCCCCCACGGGTTTCTGTGAGAGGGCAGCCCTGCTGACCCTTCGATTTCTGACTTCTTGCCTCCAGAACTGTGAGACAGTAAATTTCTGTTGTTTTAAGCCACCTAGTTTGTGGTACTTTGTACTGCAGCCCTAGGAAACCAAGTCAAAGGCTGAGACTCAGAGAAGCTAAGCAGCTGGCAGGGATCCTGAGCGAGAGCTAGGCTGTGAGCCTTTGGGTTTTCCGTCTCCATAGTCCGTGCTTTGATGGGTGGGAGGGGGTCAGGGACTACAGATGCCAAGCTAAGAGTGTCGGCTTTGTGTGGTCGGCATTGTGCAGCCTTTGCCCTGGCCAAAGCTCTGCTTAGAAAGGCTGTGTTTGGGCTTCCATTTGGAGGCTGTGCTGTAGGCTGAGTGTTGTAAGAGCCTGTCCTAGGCTGACAGTACAGGTTGGGGTGGGGGGGAGGGGGAGGCCTAGGTTTGGTAACCTTTGAGAGAGCAGTTTCACTTGATGGTGAGAGCAGAAGTTGGTTTATAAATTCGGCTTAGGAAATTGAGCCAGGGAGGAAGTGAAGGCAGCGAAGCATCACCAAGGAGCATAGTCCAGCAATTCCCAGATGTGGAGTTTATGGGCCAGTAACATAATGAAAAACAAAACAAAGTACAAAGCAAAAGAAGTTGGGCTCCTGACATTGGGTCACCTGCTTTTATTTGATCAAATGAAAACAATTAAAAAACATCACCCTCTACAATCACCACCGTTTTATAAAAGATCTTACTACAAAAATGTAGGACCGGCTTTTTTTCAGAATAAAGGATGATCCTTTGAATGGAATAAGTTTAGTTCTATGAAAAACTTATAGAGAGAAACTGGGGAGGGCTCTTGTGAACATAGAAGAGGGTAAAAATGTCAGAGGAGTAAGGGTACAGAAATGACGGGTGGATCTAACATTTATTTAGCACCTGCCAAGAGTGTGTTATGAGAGTTATATCTTTTAATCCCATACGAAGCGTTTGGGAGCAGAGGCACAATTATTCCCATTTTGTAGATAAAGTAACTGAAGCTTAACGGATTTGATGTTTGTGTTACCTGACAACCAGGTTGCAGACTTGAGGTTCAGACTGAGTGTGACAGCCTCTTTTATTTTTCTCTACGCAGTCTTAGTTTGCCAGGGATGCTTTGCCATAACAAGTGCCATACCACAGATTGGCTTAAGCAACAAGCATTTGTTGTCGCATGGTTTGGAAGGCTAGAAGTCCAGTGGCAGGGTCTGGAGGGGCCATGCTTTCTCCCTGAAGCCCCTGGCATTCTGGTGCTGGCTTGTCACAATCCGTGGGGTTCGTTGGCTTGCAGCTCTGCCTGCATCATGTGGTGATGCCCCTGGTCTCCTTCTGAGTATTTCTCTGAAGTCTCTTAAAAGGCCTCCAGTTGTAAGGATTAAGGCCATACATTCAGCTTGGCCACACATGAGTAGGATCCAAGAAGATCCTATTCACAAATGAGTCCACACCTTCACTGATAATATATCTTCTAAGGGTCCTGTTTGCAGATTGGTTCACACCCACAGGAACACAGATTAAGTTTAACAACATGTCTTGTTGGGCTACATGATTCAGTCCACCGTATATGGCTTTTTGGCACTGGGATGGGGTTGATATACTATGTTGGAACCTTTTCCATTATTTATTTAATTTAGAGTAGCAGTGATGTGTGTCACTTTGTTTTTCCCTTTGAAACTTACTGAGCTGATTGTCTTATGATGTTGTGACAGGTTCGGTTGGTCATATTCCTAAAGTGTGTCCTCACTATTTGGTAACTGGCAGATGGGACTTGATGTTCAGATTTCCGTTTTACGAACCGACCTTTCCTGAATGCATCGGGTATCTCATCAAATCCTTGGCTCAGCCTGACAACTTATAGTCAGGTCTCCATGATGGAATCTGGGTGATTACACGAGGCACCTACTCCGGAGCTCATCCATTCGGGAAATGGAAGCACAGCAAGAGGGAGGGAAATCCCCATTGTTCTGGTCCCAGCCAGTATTCGAACCCTGGCCCCTGCCTTCTCAGTCCAGGGGCTCCTGTCATGTATACACATGGAGGCTTCTGTGTTCGCAGTGGTGTGAACCCCACGGGGCTTTCCTGAAAACTCACAATGGAATCTTTGAACAGCTGCCTACAGATTTTCAGCCATTTTCCTTTTTTTAATGGAAGCTGTGACTGGCTAGTTGGTTAATGGGTCCCAGGTTCTCTCAGGCCACTTACTTCCTAATTTTCAAGCATTTCCATGGAGAAAATCCACTCTGCAGGAGCTTATGACTTAATGAGCTCAAAGTCAGTCTCAAATTGTGGGCAGCAGCTTTGATCACCGTGATGGGCATTTTGGTTTCCACTGTGGGGAAATGGGGAAACGGCTGTGCCCCATGATTTATTAATTGCTTCCTTGGCTGACTCGCCTGGCTCTCCTGGGAAGCCCCAGTGTTCGAGCTGCTCTAGATTCAGCCTCAACTCAGGATTTTGTCTCTTGAAATGGCCTAGGGTGCTTTCAGGGCTTCATTTCTGGAAGGTTTTGCTTAGCTGGAAGGCAGCCAGATGTTGAAACCAGAGGTGCACACCTTGAGTAAACCCTTTCCTGCTTTCAAAGCAGCTTTGGGGCTTCTGCTTGGTGGGAACCAGCCCCACCAGGGCAGAGGCGTGTGGGTCCCACGTGTGGGGGGAGTTTTATCAGAGGGACCCACTGGTAGAATATGTACATCAGCGCTTTGGTACTGAGTCCTGGTTTGTTTGTTTAAAAAGTCTTAACAATACATCAACTCTAAGGATGCCGGCCTGTTAGCTTTGGTTTCTTGCTTGCGGTTTTTGTTTTTATGGGGAGTAAAGAAGCTAGAACTGATCTGGGAAGAAGCCTGCTGTGCAGGAGGGAACTGCTCCCTTGTGTGCCTAATAAAGCCAAGAGCTGCTGCTCACTGAGCGCTTACCAGTGCAGTTATATTCTGTTTAATCCTCTCAACAATTTTTTTAGGTGGGCAAAATGGGTGCATCCCATTTTACAGATGAGTAAACCAAGACTTAGAGGTGTTAAGCATCTTGCATCAGGGCCACTGAGCTTGTATGTGGGGACAGACAAATCTGGAATTGCATGACAGTGCTGCCAAGCCCATGCTTGAGTTTTCATCCCTAAGTGGGCAAAGTGGTGGCTGTCAGATGTCAGTTATCTAGGACTTCCAAATGACCAGGTTAGTCTCAGGAGGGGTTACCTATTTGCAGTTTGATCAGCGTCAAATCCTGGGTTCCACCAGTTTTTCCGAGGGACTCTGGGGAGCACTTGCTTTTACTGAGGAGATGTGGGTATCTTCTGATATTTTTCTCTCCGGGAGATCTCAGTAAGGGATGGAGATGTAAGGTCATCTCTTCCCTTTAAGCGAGGCATGTAGATAATCAAGAACCAAGTACCGTTCCACAGAGAAGTCAGACAACTCGCTCAAAGTTGGACTGTATTTGGGAAAAGGCTGACAGGAAGAAAAATGATGAAAGGGTGCCGTGTTTTCCTGACCTCTCTCACCTGGTCTGTTCCTTTCTGTATCCTTTAAGAACCTTACCTCACCTGAGTTCCCCTCCTTGACTTTGGTTCTCAGCTAAGAGGAAGAATATGTGTAGTTAGGGAGAAGGCGGCAGGGGTCAGGTCTTGGAAAGGACATTATTCCAAGGACATTGAAAATCCAGTGAGATTTTTATTGAAGGAGACATGACCAGTTGAACACTTCAAAGATAAATCTGCCAACAATGGGGAGGATGGGTGGGCTGGGGAGTAACCTGGTGGGCATTCAAAGCAGCTGGGAAAACTGGTGGCCTGGGCGAGGGTGGGGCCGTGGAGATGGAAGAAGCGGATGGATTATGGAACAGTGTAGAGATAGCTTCGGTGGGGCCTTGTGATCGATTGTTGGTGTGTAGGTAGGAGTTGGGGAGGTGGGGGACGGAGCTGAGAGAACTTCGGGTTTCTGCCTGGGTGGTTGGTGGCTTGTTCGCTGGGCTACAGGGGACACTGAAGAAGCTTTTAGGGTGGGGAATGATGAGTCCAAGTTGTCATGAGAAGATATCCTCTAGGCAGTTGGGTTTTGTATCTGCAGCACAGAAGAGAGATCTGGGCAGGGATGGAGATTTGGAAGTCGTCAGCATCTAGATGGCTGTTAAGCATTTAGATAGGGCCATAGAGCAGGAGAGATGAACTCTGTTGAGCTTTTCAGGAAGTCACTGCCAAAGAAGATGATGACGGCGAATGAATGGCCATAATGGTGCACCAAAAAAACCGAGGGAAAGGATGTTTCAAGATGGCAACTCAAGACCTGGACCCGGGGTTGAGAAACAGATTTGGAACTTGTCAGAATGGAGAAGTGGGGGAGATAAGTCAGGGAGAGTCTCCTGGCAGAAGAGCAGGCAACCAAGAGGATCTACAGTGGCTTCTAAAAGTTTAAAAACATGACTGTTAAATTAGTAATGCATGTAATGGTATAAAATTTGAAAGGGAATGCAGTGAAAAGTAGTTATCTTTCTTACCCGTGCCATCTCACTGCTCAGTTCAGCAACCAGTTCTTTAGTCCAGTGGAAACCAGCACTCAGATTCTTGTGTGTTTTTTCAGAGATAACTGTTTATGTATGTTTATGTCTGTGTGTGTGTATAAATACAAATTTATATATATCGTGTGTATATGTATATATTCTTTTACAAAGCTCATAGCATACCATATATATACTGTTCTTGCAACTTATATGTATTTAATGATAAGAATTTTATTCTTTTGAAAAAGAAATGCCAACCATATCATTGAAAATTTAAGAAAGTACAAGTATGGACACAATGAAGTCTCCTTTACACCCTGGCACCCCAGGTCTCCTCCGCAGAGGCACCTTGGGTTGTTTTGTTTTGGTTGTTTTGTTATTGTTTTTTATTCTTCCTTTTTTATTAGAGAAATTGTAGGTTTACAGAAAAACTATGCATAAAATACAGAGTTTCTATATGCCAGCCTATTATTAACATCTTGCATTAGTGGGGTACAGTTGTTACAATTCATGAAAGTATATTTTTATAATTTTACTATTAATTATAGTCCATCATTTACATTAGAGTTCACCATTTGTGATGTACTGTTCTATATATTTTTTTAAAAAACTTTATTCTTATTTGCAAAATCCCATTCGGGGAATGGCGAGAAAGGGAGAAAATTCAACTTCCCCACGTGGAGAATTCCTGATATTCTCACAAACAGTGGAGACAACCAAAGCACAGACCGAGCCCTCAATCTTGGGGTTTGTTCATATGAAACTTATCCCCACAAAGAATAGGCTAAGCCTACTTAACATTAGGCTTAAGAGTCACCCCCAGAGAACCTCTTTTGTTGCTCAGATGTGGCCTCTCTCTCTCAGCCAACACGAAAAGCAAACTCATTGCCCTCCCCATCTCAACATGGGACATGACTCCCAGGGGTGTGGACCTCCCTGGCAGTGTGGGACAGAAATCCCAGAATAAGCTGGCCTCAACATCAAGGGATTGAGAAAACCTTCTAGACCAAAAGGGGGAAGAGAGAAATGAGACAAAATAGAGTGTCAGTGGCTGAGAGATTTCAAACAGAGTCAAGAGGTTTTCCTGGAGGTTATTCTTACACATTATATAGATATCCCCTTTTTAGTTAAGGTATATTGGAGAGACTGGAGGGAAGTGCCTGAAAATGTAGAGCTGTGTTCCAGTAGCCATGTTTCTTGAAGATGATTGTGTAATGATATAGCTTTCACAGTGTGACTGTGTGATTGTGAAAACCTTGTATCTGATGTTCCTTTTATCTATGATATGGACAGATGAGTAAAACATAGGTATTAAAAATAAATAAATAATAAGGGGAACAAATGTTAAAATAAATTTAGTGGATTGAAATGCTAGTGATCAATGAAAGGGATTGATAAGGGGTATAGCAAAAAATAGGGGAACCAAAGTCTACAATATATTGGGTAGATGGAAATACTAGCAATCAGTGACAGGGAGGGGTAAGGGTTGTGGTATGTATGAGTTTTTTTCTTTTTATTTCTTTTTCTGAATCGATGCAAATGTTCTATGAAATGATCATGGTGATGAATATACAGCTATGTGATGATAATGTGAGTTATTGATTATATACCAAGAATGGAATGATCATATGGTAAGAGTGTTTGTTTTTGTGTGTTGTTATGTTTAAAAAATATTTTAAAAGTTGAAATAAAAATAAATAAAATAAAAAAGAATATGTTGTATGTTGTTTATCAATAAAAATATAAAAAAACAACTTTATTCTAGTAACATATATACAACTTAAAATTTCACCCTTTAACCATGTGCAAATATGTAATTCAGTGCTGCTAATTACATTCATAGTGTTGTCTACTGTCACCACCATCCATTACCCAACATTTTCCATCAGCCCAAATAGAAACTTGGTAAAATTTATGCATTAACTTCCCATTCCAGTTCTCACCCTGCCCCTGGTAACCTATATTCTAATTTCTGACTCTTGACTTTCCTTATTCTAATTATTTCATATTAGTGAGATCATACAATATTTTTCCCCTTGTGTCTGGCTTATTTCACTCAGTATGATGTCCTTAAGGTTCATCCATGTTGTTGCATGTATAAAAGGACTTTGTTCCTTTTTTATGGCTGAATAATATTCCGTTTCATGTATACATCACATTTTTAATTATCCGTCCATTGATTGATGGACACTTGGATTGTTTCCATCTTTTGGCAGTTGTGAATAATGCTGTTATGAATCCTGGTGTGAAAATATCTGTTTGACTCCCTGCTTTCAGTTCTTTTGGGTATTTACATACCTAGAAGTGGGATTGCCAGGTCATATGGTATTTCTATACTTAACTTTCTGAGGAACCAACAAATTGTCTTCCATAACGACTGCACCATTTTACATTTCCACCAACGAGTGAGTGTTTCTTTTTCTCCACAATCTCTCCAGCACTTGTAATTTTCTGTTTTTTTTTTTTAATAGTAGCCATTCTGTTGGGTGTAAAATGACATTTCATTGTGGTTTTGATTTGCATTTCTCCAATGACTAATGATACTGAGCATCTTTTCATGAGTTCTTTGGCCATTTCTGTGCCTTTGGAGAAATGTGTATTCAAATCTCTTGCCCATTTTTAAATTGGGTTGTTTGTATTTTTCTTGTTGAGTTGTAGGATTTCTTGATATATTCTGGATATTAAACCCTTATCAGATATATGGTTTCCAAATATTTTCTCCCATTATGTAGGTTGTTGTTTTACTTTCATGATCAAGTCCTTTGTGATGCAAAAATTCTTAATTTTGATGAGGTCCCATTTATCTATGTTTTTGTTTGTTGCTTGTGCTCTGGGTGTAAAGTCTAAGAAACCACTTCCTAACAAAAGGTCCTGAGCATGCTTCCCTATGTTTTCTTCTAGAAGTTTTATAGTTCTGGTTTTTATATTTGGGTCTTTGATCCATTTTGAGTTGATTTTTATATATGGTGTAAGGTAAGGGTCCACTTTAATTTTTTTCTTTGTATATGGACATTCAGTTTTCCCAGCACTGTTTATTGAAGAGAATTTTTGTTGATGCATATATGTTATTTTTGTATACATACAACAATATGTATGGGTACATCATGAATTATTTAACCTATCTTCTATTGCTAGACAGATTGATTCACATCTTTGCTATAACAATGTCATACATATGTCATTTTGAATATCCACAGAAGTGGAGTTGTTGACTTGAAGAGTTAAGTGCGTTGGCTATTTGATGGTACCTCTTAATTGTCCTCCAACGGAGGGTGCTGGTTTCCCCTCTGTCTTCTACTGTGCTGTTATCAAATATTTTATCAGTGTCTCATTGTATTTCTCTTTGATTGAATATGTATCTTTTCACAAGAGCCCCTCTAGTTTCTTTTCTATGAATTGTTCATATCCTTTGTTCCTTTTTCTACTGAGTAATCAAGCTTTTCCTTTGATATTTAGAAGCTACTTATTTATTAAGGAATTTAGTCCTTTGTGATAGAAGTTACAGATATATTTTCCATTTTAGTCAGATTTAACTTTCATGGCTTCTGGATTTTCAAGTCTCAGTTAGAAAGATCTTCCTCATTTCGAATTACATATTAAAAACTTTTGTGTTTTCTCCTTTGGAATTGACTTTTCATATGTAAATCTTTCAATATCTGGAATTTATTTTGGTGTCATGTGTGAATCAGGTATCCAATTTTACTTTTTTCTGCTTGTTCCACTCATTTTTTGAATAATCCGTTTCCTGTCCACTGATGACCTGTATTAGTTTTCTATTGCTATGTAACAATATTATCATAAATGTAGTGTCTGGAAACAGTGCACACTTACCTCAATTTCTTTGGTTCAGGGGCCTGGGCACAGCTTAACTGGGTGCTTTCCAAGGCTGCAATCAAGAAGTTGGTTGGGGCTGCAGTTTCATCTGAGTCCTGACTGGGCTAAGGATCCACTTACAAACTCACGTGGTTATTGGCAGACTTCATTTCCTTGCCAGCATCTGGACTGAAGTCCTCATTTTCATGCTGGTTCATGTCTAGTAGCCACCCTCAATTCCTTTCCTTGCCATGTAGACCCCCACATGGCTGCTTTTTCTACCAAGCTGGCAAGAGAAAGGAAGTGTCCAAAAAGGTGAACTCTGCCATCTCATGCAATATAGTCGTTACATCCCGTTGCCTTTGTCATATTCTGTTCATTGGAAGCAATTCACATGTCCCACCAACACAAGGAGTGGGGAGTCATTCAAGGGTGTGAATATCAGGAGAGAGGGACCATGAAGACCTTCTTAAAAGTCTGCCACCCTCCTTTTTTTTTTTTTAAATGAAATATAACATATATACAAAAAAGCAATATATTGCAAAGTACAATGTAACAAGTAGTTATAGAACAGATTTTAGAGTTGGTATGGGTTGCAGTTCCACAGTTTTAGGTTTTACCTTTCAGCTGTTCTAAGACACTGGAGACTGAAAGAAATACCAATATAATGATTCAGCAGCTATACTCATTTGTTAAATCCTGTCTTCTCTGTTATAACCCCTCCTTCTCCTTTAATCTTTCTCCTAATCTTTAGGGATATTTGGGCTATGCCCATTCTAACTTTTTCATTTTGATAGGGGTGTTGATAATATGGGACAGCGGGATGGAACTAGTTGATGGTCTTGGAGAGGCTGGCCCCTTAGGATTTCAGCACTTATCTGGCTTTAGGAACCATCTGGAGGTTGTAGGTTTCTGGAAAGTAATCTTACTGTGTGAAACTTATGTAGAATCTCAGATAAAGCCCCGTAGATTCTTTAGGGTTGGCAGGAATGGTTTTGGTTGGGGGTTGGCAAACTGTGGTAAATAGCAGTAGTTAGCTGAACCTAGTGTGAGAGTAGCCTCCAGAATAGCCTCTTAACTCTGTTTGGACTTTCTTAGCCACTGATATCTTCTGTTGTTACATTTCTTTTCCTCCTTTTGGTCAGGAAGGCATTATTGATCCCACTGTGCCATTGCCAGGCTCATCCCTGGGAGTCATATCTCTCATTGCCAGGGAGACTTTCACCCTTGAATGTGGTGAGGGTAATGATTTTACTTACAGAGTTGGGTTAGAGAGAGAGAGAGAGAGAGAGAGAGAGAGAGAGGTTTTCTGGAAGTTACTCTTTGGCATAACTGTAGGTGGACTTAGCTTCTCTGCTACAGAAATAAGCTTCACAAGAGCAAGCCTCAAGATCTAGGGCTTGGCCTGTTGATTTGGGAGTCTCTAGTGTTTGAGAAAGTATTAGGAGTTTCCCTGGTGGTTAAGCTTAATAGTTTCATATTTTTTGTCCCAACTCTTAAAGGAATTTTGCCAATAGTTTTTAATTATCTGCTCAACATACTCTGGGATGTATCCAAGTATTATATTAAGCTCTACAGAAATACAAGCCCTCATTACCATCCTCATTACCTCCATGTGTTTGGGTTGTGTTCTAGTTTGAAAGCTGCTGGAATGCGATACACCAGAAACAAAACAGCTTTGAAAAAGGGGAACTTAATAAGTTCCAAGTTTACAGTTCTAAGGCTGTGAAAATGTCCAAATTAAAGCAAGGCTATAGAAATATCCAATCTAAGGCATCCAGGGAAAGATACCTTGTTTCAAGAAAGCTGATGATGTTTAAGGTGTCTCAACTGGAAAGGCATGTGGCGAACATGGTGACATCTGCTAGCTTTCTCTAGCAGGCTTCTTGTTTCATGAAGCTCCCCTGGGGGTGTTTTCCTTCTTCATATCTAAAGGTCTCTGGCTGCATGGGCTCTCGTGGCTCTCTGGCTCTTTCCTAAATGGTCCCTCTTGAAGAGGTCCAATAAGCAATCCCACCTTGAATGGTGGAGAAACGGCTCCATGCAAACCATCTAATCAAAAGTTACCACCCACAATTGGGTGGGTCACATCTCCGTGGATAATCAAAAGCTCCCACCCAGCAATATTGAATGAGGATCAAAGGACATGGCTTTTCTGGGGTACACCACAGATTCAAATTGGCATAGGTTGTTTCTATGAGCTATCCAGCCATGCTAAATTAGATTATGTGCTACAGAAAATTTAGGTTTTGGACAACATAAACTTCTCATCCTTTGGTTTCAAATAGGTAAAGTTCTAAAATACTGACAACGTCATCCTCACCTACTTCTACTTTAAATTTCTGTATGTAGTTGAACTTATTTCTGGAACTCCACCAACTTTTAAGAAATGGGTAGAAGAAGAAAAGCCTGCTAAAAGATGGGAAGGAGGTACTATGAAATGTGCTCATCTTTCCTAACTCCCTGGCTTTGGAGTATAATTCTGGCCAGTTATGGATTATGATTCACGGAGTCCCTTGACAGCTGGCTTCATTCCTTGGTGAAATTTGACCCAAGGACTGTCTGTTGACTTCATGACCACACCCCATGTCTCCAGGCTGAGAAAACCTAGGAATTACTTGGACATAGTAGAAGCTTGCAGCCTCGCTTCCATGCATTTGACCCTGGAATTCTGTGTTTTATTAGGGATTATGCTCATATTGATCAATACTACTTTCTGGCCATGCCACTGCTTCTAGATGGAATCGAGTGTGTTGTTGTAACTTGAAAATGTTATCCTAGTAGAATTCAGTAATAGGATAAGCTGTGGGGTGTTTGAGATGCTGATGGATTAGTGCCATTCCTTCTCCGTGGAGAATAAGAGCATGCAGAACAGGCATCTGGAAGAAGGATGAAAATTCTGGCAGCTGTATTCTCTCCATTTTGTTTCCCTTCCACTTCCTTAAGTCAGTTTTGTTACCTAAGTTTGTGGCCAAAAAAAAAAGAAAAAAGCCTATTTTCTTTTGCAAAAGTCATCAGGATTGAGTGGCCTGCTGGGAATAAGGATTTCTGTCATAATTAAAAGATGATGGGTTAAAGGAAGTTAAAACCAACAATAAAACAATAGCAATCAGTATACAAATTAGCATGCTAACAGTGTGATTTCTGGCACTGAGCTTTGGAGGGTGGGGCGATGGAGGATGATGCTGGGATCCCTGATGGAGGTTGGGGGAATGGGGCCTCCAGATGGGCTGGGCCAGAAAGCTGGCCTGGAAGAGGAGGGAACAGCAGGGAAGTTTTGAAAAAGTAGAAGGGTACCAAGCTGAAAAAGAGAATTTCAGTGTTTTTTTGGATGTTCTGATGATGGTTATGAAACCATCAGAGCATGTGAGTCAAGACTTGAGTATTCAGGTACAGGAAAGTGGTCATTTAGAAGATGCCTTTGCAGCGTTGGAGAATCAGTTGATGAAGGGAGAGGACCTTTCTGATGTCAGATAGGAGGAGTTGGACTGGGTAGGATGGGAGCCTGTCATTTCCCTAGGAACCCGGGGTCCTGAAAGGGGGAACTGGGCCTACACTAGAAGTGGAAAATGGAGTGGTACCCCCAGTTGGGCGTGTCTGGGTGGGAGTGAGGCAATGTTGACAATAAACCTGCCAGGTCATTCCTTAAACTTGTCACTGGTGATTGTATCTTGGTAGACCTTGAACTTGGAAATGTGCACAGTTAGACCGTTACATACCTTTACAGTCTAACAAGCCTGATTGTGCATGTCCATCTCTGCCAGAGACTTGGAGGGCCAGTGGTGTGGTGGGAAATAGAAGGTTAGGGGCGACCTGGGACTTCTGGAAAGTGTCTCCCTGTAGTAGGTGGTAGGAGCTGGTGAGAGGAGCCCCTGAATGTCGTTGTGTAGAGCAGAGAGGTGTGGAGACCCTGAGAGAATGGATGAGAGGTATTTTTCAGAAACACTGAAATAGACGCAATCAAGAAGAGAGACGTTGGTTTATCCCATATATACTTATTTCCACCTCTAGCTGACTAATTTGATTTCATTCCTTATCAAACTTACTGTGTTCCAGGCATGGGGTTAGACTTTTGGGGATACTGAATTGAATAAAACACAGCTTCTTGTCTTTGGGAGCTCATTCTAGTCAGAGGAGGCAGGGAGTGGGACTTCCTTTCCCCAGAGAGTCTGCTTTAGTTGAATTGCATCATGCAGCAGGGTGTTTGGGGACTTAAGCCAAGTGTGTCTGTGTGTGCATGGGGTTAGCTCTGTTACTCTGGCGTTTTATTTTTCTTGGAGTCTTGGAGTTAGGCATGCTTAGGACATATTTATAAATATGTTTGGTTTGATGGTTATTGCTTTATTAAAACTCAAACCCAAATTAACTTTATCAGTAACTTACTTTATTAGCATGAAAATTGCATCACTCAGGCATGTGCTGTGCCTGTTGATTGGATTTCAAAGTAATTACGATGAGAAGAGTTCAGACTTTCTCTTGAGTTCCTTATCAGTGGTATTATTGTTTGAATAGGTTCTCATTTCTTGGTGTTTTTAAGTAGTTTGGCTGGGGGTGGGCGGCGGGCTGTACTTCACTGTCATAGATAGAGTTGACTCTGTTTAACATCCCCTCTCTTTGGTTGCCCATCCTTCTGGTCTTCCTCCAAACATTAGAGCCCTGATTGGTGTGGAGTTCACCCTTCTCTCACACTCGTAGCGTTAGGGAGCTAACTCTTCCCTGGTATGAGGTCCAAGCCCTCCTGGTCTGAACACGTCATGATGCTCCTGTTCTTGCCAGTGATACATGGTGTGTGAGTGCGTGGTGGGGGGCATGAGACCAGTTCTGGTGGTAAGGTGTCTGCCAGGAGATAACTCAGAAAGACTTTTGCATCTGAGACGGAAATATGGGAAGAGATTATCTACTTTTTCAAACTATAACCTGTGGGCCCAATCTTGCCTCCACCTGTTTTTGTGAATAAAGTTTTATTAGCACACAGTCATACCCATTCATTCAGTGGCTAATTTTGCACTTCAACAGCAGAGTTGAGTAGTTCGACCAGAGACCCTGTGGCCCACAAAGCTCGAAATAATCATGTGAGAAGTTTGCTGATCTCTCCTCTCATGCATTCTGGATGTCATGCCTGGAACTGAAACAGCCATTTTTATCGTTAGGGGAGCCAGTCCAAGAACAAAACTGGCAGAGTGGAAAGATAAAAACAACCTGAATCCTTGATGGGTTGAGCCATCAATGAATTAAGTCATAATGAATTAAACTTGGATAGACCCTACTTCTTCATTCCTTGCTATGAGACAAAGTTAATCTCCTTATCATTTGTTTGTTTCTGTTACAACCCCAATCATTCTGGTACGTTAATGCATTTAGGTTATCTTATGCAGATTGAATGAATGAGAAAACAAATGTTTGTTGAGCATCTGTCGTATGTCAAGGACTGTGCTGGATGTTTTGACATTTAATTTTTGTGGCAACCCTAGAAATGGATATTCTTTCCCTTATTTTATATAGTGAATCTGAAACTCAGAAAAGTGGGGCAGATTGCCCAAGGTAAGAGCTAAGAAATGAAGAGCCAGCCCTCAACCACAAGTCCATTGACTTCGTGCTTTTTGCGCTAGATGTACTTGTATTTGCTTATTTGCACTGAATCCAGAGCTAGGCATATACATTAGAAAGCACACTGATGTTCATTCTCCCTCAAGGCAACTGATTTCCTCATTTTCCCCATCTCTGTGGGATTTTACTCACGAGCCTTCACTGCTCCTTCCTTCCTTCCCATCTCACCTTCATTTGGCCCTGGAAAGATTATAGGTGGGACCTTTTGAATGTTTGACATTTTTGCTAGTTCCCTTTATTTTATTGTTGAAGTGCTCATTAAATATCTGAAAACATGTAGCTATGTTAAAAAGGAAAATCTGTAGGGTTTTTGTATGGTAACTTGTTCATTTGTGGATGCCCCAAATGACCTTTTTTCTTTTGTGGATGGTGAGTGTCCTCAGACTAGAGCCCAATTCATTGGATTACTGAGCTCAGAAAATGGAGTAAGAGGCAACCAGTACCTTCCTCCTACTTGGCACCATGTATTTTGCTAAAATGTTTCTGCCATGGTTGCTTGATTGATCTCTCAACTGAAGACTAGGATTGGTACTCATTTAACAAGCAGGGAGAGTAAAGCAGGAAAGTGAAATTGCCTGGAGGAAACAAGACACACGATAGTCTTATCATAATTAGAATTGTCAATTAAGAGTGCTTCCTATCAGTCATTTCTTCCCTTTATTCCTTTTAAGAATAGATTTGGCGGTTGTATCATGCAGAATTAGGTTTGCCTGAGTGTGACAGCAAACATAAAATAACAAGCACTTTAACTAGGCTGATATTTATTTTTCTGTCATGTAACTATCTCCTGGAAGGAGGTAATTTAGGGCTAGGGTGGTGGCTACATGTCATCAGGGTTCCAGTCCTCCTTTTTTGTGTATTGCTCTGCTTACTGCCTCATGGTCCAAGATGATTGCTTAAGTGCCAGCCATTCCTCTGAATTCCAGCCAGGAGAAAAGAGGAAGACACTAAGAAGGATGTGCTTCCTTCCTGGAATTCAACACACACACTTACCTCCCATTGGCACTTACAAAACATAGCCACATGGCCACCTGGCCACCGTGACTGCAAGGGCATCTGGGAAATGAGCCTAACTAAAACCAGAGGTCCTCATAGTAAATAGGAGGGAGGAAAATAGATGCTGGAGAATGTGTGCAGGGATGGACACAGGATTAATTCTGAAGGGAAAACGATCAAATATCAGAGCTTTGCTTCTCAAAACTTGTTTCAGGAGATGGGAGAGTGCAGGGAGCGATCGCTTCACCAACTTAGTATAATACAGGGACATGTAGCATCCTTCAGAGCAGCTTCAACAGAGGAATAAGGGGTCTCCTGGGATAGTCCAGGCAGAGGAAGATGCTACGTGGCCTTAACGTGGTGGGACGGACAGAACAGTTGGTGGTTTCAAGCCTGAACCCCACATCAGTACTCACTGCACCCAACACGTTGGTTATGAATGTCGATTTGCACAGCTGCACATTCTTACGTGAGCAGTTCCATTGGATGTACTCCAGGAGCTTTTAAAGTTGATTTCATGAAGGCTTGTGATTCTCCAGAGTGATTCAGGGTAAGCCAGCTGGTTTAAAATAGCTAGGGACACTTCTTCTTTTTTTGAGGAGGATGAGAAATAACACTCAAGTGTCTCCCCTATTGCATAAAAGGCAAAATCCACACCATAGCCCTTTGTGAACCGAATTCCTTCCTGGTCTCCAGCCTCACACCCTAACCATCCACCCTCCCACTTTGTGCCCTTTCGGTGCTGAATTACTCCATCTAGTCTTTGTGTAGTACAAGGGACTCCAGGGCCAACCCGTGCATTGTGTCTGTCGTCCTCCTATGACATGTACTAGTTACTCCTGTGGGTGAAATGTGTTCATGCACATTTCAGCTCTTCTCGATGTATTAAGCTCCTTGACTCAAAATGAGTTCTCTCTCACCTATCTTGGGGTCACCAGTCCCACTCTGCTTGGGACATGATTGTTTCTAGATTGTCCCTATATGTCCCCAGTTGCCCTAGAAGTCACAGCCCCTGTACATGTCAGTCTGGAAAAAGTTTCCCCGCTTTCCTAGCTTCATGGTCTCACCCAAGCAGGAGGGCTAAGAGCAGATTATTGAGCTGGAAAAGACAGTTAAAAGGCAAAGTGATCACCTGCTGAGTCCAGGCGAGTCCCCTCATTGAAACATTTAAATTGTAAATGCCCACATTCAGAATTAGTTTCTCTCACAGCCCTAGTGCCTTAGGTCAGAGGGAGAAGAAAAGTTCTTTTAGCTTAAATGGTGCTTATCTTTCTAGAAGGCACAGCTCGGTTGCTTCCCTGAACTAGGACTCATTTTGGATTTTGTTCCACATTTCTCTGTTATTGCTAAATACTAGAGTTTCAAATTTGGAAAGAACTCTTTAATAAGACTGCCTGCTTCCAGTTAGTGTCTTGCATTTTCTCTCATACTTGAGTTGTTTTCCTTTCCACGCATTGTAGAATGCTGTCCTCCAGGTCTGTGACGTTGGTTGCGTAACCACGATGAGGAAACACAGGAAGGAGTAGGCCTAATGTGAAGAAGCCGGCCCTGTCGGAAGAAGCTGATCTAGTTGCTAAATCTGGACAGTAGGCATCAGGAAATAGGCTGATGTTGTTTATGTTCTGCCCACACTCCAGCTGGGCACGGCAAGGCCTCAGAATCCCACGTGGGGTGGCACTGTGCTTGATTTTTGGACATGGGCCAGACCCAGCAGAAGGGCTTTCTTGAGAGATATTTACAAGAAAACGCTCAGTTGCACTTCCTTGATTTGCTGCACCATCATCCCAGATAGTTTTGGGCTAAACCAACCTGCTACCTTTCTGACCGGGAGGGAACTGAAGTTGGCTTTTCTAGCCCCACGTGTTGATGATTTGAGGGGTACGGGGCTCTCTACTCCCTTCCTGAGGGTGGGCATGGGTGAGTCTCCCTGGCCAGTGGGCAGGGTTGGAGTTGGGCTTCTTTAGATGAATCTTGAAACTTTGAGCCTTAGATCTTCTCATCCATTCATTTTATTTTATTTTTATTTTTATTTCTATTTCTATTTCTATTTTTTTTTACATAGGCAGGCACTGGGGATTGAACCGGGTCCTCTGGCATGGCAGGCGAGCATTGTTTGTTTTTGTTTTTGTTTTTTTTAACTTATTTATTAATTAAAAAAATAAAGAAACAAAATAAAACATCAACATACATAATCAGTAATTCACAATATCATCGCTTAGTTGCATATTCATCATTTCTTAGAACATTTGCATTAATTCAGAAAAAGAAATAAAAAGACAATAGAAAAAGAAATAAAACGAACATAGGAAAGAAAAAAAAAAAGATTATACCTACCATACCCCTTACCCCTCGCTTTCATTGATCACTAGCATTTCAAACTAAATTTATTTTAGCATTTGTTCCCCCTATTATTTATTTTTATTCCATATGTTCTACTCCTTTGTTGACAAGGTAGATAAAAGGAGCATCAGACACAAGGTTTTCACAATCACACAGTCACATTGTGACAGCTGTATCATTATTCAATCATCCTCAAGAAACATGGCTACTGGAACACAGCTCTACATTTTCAGGCAGTTCCCTCCAGCCTCTCCATTACATCTTGAATAAGAAGATTATATCTACTTGATGCATAAGAATAACCTCCAGGATAACCTCTCCACTCTGTTTGGAATCTCTCAGCCATTGACACTTTGTCTCATTTCCCTCTTCCCCATTTTGGTTGAGAAGGTTCTCTCAATCCCTTGATGCTAGGTCTCAGCTCATTCTAGGGTTTTTCTCAATCCCTTGATGTTGAGTCTCAGCTCATTCCAAGATCTCTGTCCCACATTGCCAGGAAGGTCCACAGCCCTGGGAGTCATGTCCCACGTAGAGAGGGGGAGGGTGGTGAGACTGCTCATTGTGTTGGCTGGAGATAGAGCCCACATCTGAGCAACAAAAGATGCTCTCTTGGGGGTGACTCTTAGGCCTAAATTTTAAGTAGACTTGACCTATCCTTTGCGGGGTTAAGTTTCATCTGAACAAACCCCAAGACTGGGGGCTCAGCCTATAGCTTTGGTTGTCCACACTGCTTGTGAGAATATCAAGAATTCAACTTGGGGAAGTTGAACAGGCAAGCATTCTTGCCTGCTGAGCCACCCTGGCCTGCTCTCATCCATTCATTTTAGGTGAGCAAAGTTCATTCTGAAGGCGCTTGGGTAAGCAAAGTTAAAATTGAATCAAGTTAGTTCATAAGTACCATGCTTGAAAGAGAATCTAGGAGACTTCCTGGGCCTTGTGCCTCTGTAGAGAAATGTGGTGGTTTATGTCATACCTGGAACAGGTAGTTGAACTATAGGCATGCCTTCTCCTGGGAAAGCATCCTGGTCTCTTGGTTTCAGCCTGGCTCTCAACTATTTTGCTAGATATATCCTTCTCTCTTCTTATTAACCACTTATTTATAAATGTGGAGCTTTGTCAAGAATTTTAGTTAGAGAAAGGTCCTTACCCCTTCTAGAAACATCTAGGCAGGTTTTAAGTGTTGTTCTTTTAAAATAACAAGGTTATGGCAAATTTTAAAAAATGGAGCTTCCTTAATCTCCGTTGATTTTTTTTTTTAAATTAACTAATTATTAATTAATTTTTTTTGCATGGGCAGGCACTGGAAATCAAACCTGGGTCTCTGGCATGGCAGGTGAGAACTCTGCCTACTGAGCCACCGTGGCCCCATTGATGTGTTTTAATAGAATTTATAACTGTATTTAGTAGCTTTCTAATGATGACCTCATCAGTTTGCATAATGCTGGTTATCCAAGCCATTCAAAGTAGTTTATAACTATATGGCCAGTTACCAGGTGGCAGGTATTATCCCCATTTTATTGCTGGGGAAAGTGAGGATTCTTTGAGAGAAATATATGACCCATAGAAAGTCAAATCACAAAAAAGAATTATCACTCAGGTTTCAAGATTTCCTGAGAGCTCCCCTTTCCTTTACACCATGAAGCTATCTGGATGGGCCAGGCATGTCCTGGTTAGGAAACTAATCTACTGTCTGGTAAGTTATTTAGTTGGTATTTTTGGAGATTTGGAATTTGGAAATTCTATTTGTCTTTATGTATATGAAATGGAAATTGTGTTTTACTTAGCTTCCCCGCTGTGAAGGTTGATGAAGGAGTGTGAACTTTGTTAAATAGTTTGGGAGAATGACAGTGTAAGAAATGTCATTTTGTTAATGATAAACTTGGGTTCTGCTACTGGGCCTCATGTAGGTGTCTTTGACGTTTCCAAATGTGTATGACACAGGTAATGATAGATTCCAGTTTACTTGCTCCCTGTTTTACCCAGCCAAGGAACGTCTTTTAAAATATGCCCCACCCCCACCCCCACCCCTGCAACGAGCTAAATGTTTTGGAATAGCTTATTTCCAAACCACAATTGTTCAGTAATAATTTATATTCTTAAAAAATTAGTGATGGATATTTATCAGTATGAGCGTTCTCACTCAGAGGAAATAGTTATTACTACCACACTAATGTGCTTCTTTTATTTCAGCCAAGAACAAAGACATTTGATGTTCTAATTTCTCAACATTTGTTGAGAGGGACAATTTTGGTTGGTCCTTTTGAGCTAGAGCTGGGAATCTATAGCTCCTGGGAGTCTGGGGACCTCGGTGTAGAAGCTGAGGCCAGGTCACTCAAGCCACTGCTGTACTTCCAAGGGAGTTTTGGTTTTTATATTGGGTGGGACACTCTCGCATGTAAAGGAAAGAAGAAGATGTAGAAAACCTTTCTCTTTGGGGCCCATGGTCTACGTGGAGTGGTGACTTGGTGGTTTCGGTTCTCTTTTCCCCACGCATGCGGTCATCGGGTCACACTTGGGAAATCCAGCAGGCAGCATGGAGGGGGCAGCTGTGCAGTGAGAGCAGGGGCTCTGGGGCCGAGTGACTGGGGACTGGACACGAGCACTTCTGTTCTGAGTGGAATACCTTGGCTATATTATTTAACCTTTCTGGCCTCCGTTTCTTCAGCTGCAAGACAGTGGCAACAACTTCCTCAGTGGGTTGTTGTGAAGATTAAATGGGGTAACGTTTATCAAAAGGGTGATAAACCAGGCTAGCACCCTGTAAGCTCGAGGTTGTTAGAGAACAGAAAATAACTCACGGATATCTCAGGTCCTGTGGTGTGTTCTCTTTCAAAAGTTTGCCATGAGAGTCTTGGATTTTTATTTTTTAATATTGTGCTTCTCTAATGTTCACTTAGGGGGACCGGTTGCTTTAACCTTTGCCCCTCTCTTGGGGGGAGCAAAGCCAGCCTCAGTGTGGCATTCTTTTAAGGCTGCAGTTTGCCAAGGCAGCCACTGGCACCAGCAGCCCACTGTCAGGACAGCCTTGGAAAGCCGGGGGTCTCTGGCATCTTCTGCCAGGTTGGCAGTGCCCTGGTGCCCGCTGTCAGCGAGCGCCAGCTGTGAGAATCCCGTGTGTGGGTGGGTGTCTGAGGCACGACTCTGGTTGCAGGTCCGAAAAGCTGAATTTTCCATCCCTGGTTCTTCCACGGAAAGCTAAAGAAAGTTCACTTCTCTCTTGGCCTTCCTGCCCGGGCGTCGGAGCTCCTCGGCCGCCCCCCTCTGCCCTGCCCAGTTTTGTTTTCTCAGCTGTTCAGGATTGCAGGTGGTCGCACATTCAGGTCAGGTTGTGCTCCCACACGCAGGAAGGGGCACTTTTGCTCATTTGCACAGAGGAGCCTTCCACTCACCAAGCCGGGCGTGTGCTGTGTGTGCCCAGAAGAGGCACCTGTCAAACATTTACCCAAGGGGGCTTCTAGGCTGGTTGCCACCTGTCCCCAGAGGCTGCCAGCCCCCTCCCCTCTTCCTGTACAAGTCCCTGTGCAGCCTGGAGACGGCTCAGCTCTGTCCACAGCGGCCTTGTTCGTTCTGTTCCTCCCCTAAGGCCAGTGCTCCAGAACGACCTTGCAACATTTCTAGCATATTTGTTTAGGGTCTCGGGTACTTGCTTGAAAATCTCATATATTTGAGCCTCATTCCCTTACTTCTTACATAAACTCCTGAGGAGAGGACCATATCTATCCTCTGATGGGCATATTGGGTTAAATACATATATTATTAAAATTAATTTTACCTGTTCCTTTTTTAGCTTTTTTTTTTAATGCTAGAGGTAATTTTTATGTTGAAATAATTTCAAACTTAGAAAAAAGTTGTAAGAATAGGACAATCATAAAGCCCTTTTTCCATGAACCCTTTGTAAGTTGCTGGCATAATGTCCCATTACTACTTCTTCTTCTTTTTTTTTGTTCTTCCTCATGCACGAATATTTGTGGTTGCTAAAACCTTTGTATTTCCATTTTTTGTATTTGCATATCTCGTATTTGCTTTGCATTCTATTTCTCTTGGACCCTGCTGGATGATGCAATCGCCCCGTGCCCATATAACAAACGTCATGGACTTGGCAGGGTTATGGGGTGGGGTTGGGGGTTTAGGGGCAGAGGTGGGCATGCGGCACTCTGATTGGCTACCTGCTGTTCAAAAGATAATGCTTACACCTTTGTAATGGGGAGATGGAAAACCCACCAGACCTGAGGAGTGGAGTTCCCTGAAAGAATCAGAAAAAGCGATTGCAAATCAGGCTTGACTATTAAACTTACAGCTGTCACACATGGCTGCCCTGCCCTACAGAGTTATTCTAGAAATTAAAAATGATAAGGTACGCACAGTGCCCAGCATAGTTCCCGCAAGGAAGGGAGTTTTCACTATTATGTTGAAAGATGCTACACCATTATCCTTAACCCGAAGATGAAGTAGAGCGAGGGCTCTTTTGTGCTGGTGATTCTAGTAGTCTTGAGATATTTAGCATCTAGGCATTTAGTTGGGGAGGTTGCTCTCCAGATTTCTTGATTATTTTGCCTGTTTGTGTGTTGGGCTCAAAGGGAGAAGGAGCAGTTTGCCAACCGTGAGGTTTTTTCCCTGTTTGGTGAGAAATGTGCTGTCTTTTTGCGCTCATTAAATACTCAAATTGTACAGCTCCATTTTGGGGAAAACAGCTTGTCGTGCTGGTTTACCTAGAGATTTTGGGTTCCCACCAAAAATTTTAGAAAGAGCTCTGACTCTACTAATTGCAGAATAAACATCTTCAGCCCCATGTGCCTCAGACTTATTTAGCCAGTATTTATGTTTATTGGGAAGAGAATGAACATTTGTTGACTGTCTACAGTACATCAGGCATTTTTGCATGATCATTTCTGTTGATATTTGTGCTGGGCCTGTAAGGTGAATTTTGTTTCCCTTGGGTTTATGGATAAGAAATCTAAGCCTCCGAAAGGTATAGTGTGACCTCTCTAGGGGCACACAGTGAGTGGGAGAGCCGAGAGTCCAACCTACCAATCACGGAGAAACCTTTCCTCCGAGGAAAACTTTCCTTGGAGGGTCAGTGCACTAAGCAGGCCATCCAGGCTGCTTTGGTTAGATGGGCGTTGAGTGGAGTGGGGTGGGGGACCAGCTCTATGCCCATCCCTCTTGGTCCCCACACCCCAGCCTGTTACAAGAGGTAGGCACGAGTTCAAATTCCGTTATTTACTTGATGTCGCTCACACCCTCCGTCTCTGATGCTATGCAGTTTCCATTGCATTTCTGCTTTGCTGCAGAGCGCACCAGTTGCTCGACTTATTAACCTCTAGCATTTCATGTTTAAAAAATTTTGGACTAGTTGGAAAGTGGAAGAGGGTCTTTCTGCAGAGCCCGTAAGGTGGCCTTGCTGAAATGCTGGGACTTTCCGGAGATGGGGACGGTCATGCTGAAACTCTGTGCTTGGGCTGCAGTCAGGGTCTGGGGCCCCGTGGAGGCCACTGTGGGAGACACTTTGGTGTCCAGCATATGGAGTGGAGAAGGAGCAGAATCTGCTGAGGATGCCAGTGTCTGGGGCGGCAGCTATTTGAGAGGGAAGTTGTATTGATAAGTTTGTGTGAGAATTTTGCCCTCCCTCTTTTTGTTGTGCTGACATGAACATAACACATCATTTCCCATTCTAATTATTGTTAAGTGTACACTTCAGGAGTTCGTTCAGGGTTGTGCTGCCACCACCATCGTCCATTACCAAAACTTTTTCATGACCTTAAGCAGAAACTCTGTACCCATTAAATAACTCCCCATTCCCTTCACCCCTCTCCCCTGGAGACCTTTAATCTACTTTCTGTTTCTAGATAGTTCATGTAAGTGGAATTATACAATGTTTGTCCTTTTGTGTCTGGCTTATTTCATTCGACATAATAGTTTTAAGGTTGACCCGTGTTGTGACATGTACCAGAGTTTCATTCCTGTTTATGGCGGAATAATATTCCATTGTGTGTGTTTAGCACATTTTGTATTTACCTATTTACCACATTTTGTTTATCCATTGATTTGTTGATGGACACGTGGGTTGCTGTCACCTTTTGACTATTATGAATAATGCTGCCATGAACTTTGGTATAAAAATATCTGTTTGAGTTCCTGTTTTCAATTCTTTTGGTTATATACTTAGAACTGGAATTGCCACCCATAGGGTAATTCTCTGTCTAACTTCTTGAGAACTGCCAAACTGTTTTTCATACTGACTGACTGCATTGTTTTACATTCCTACCACCTTGTATAAGGGTTCCAATTTCTCCATATCCTTGTCCACACTTGTTATTTTCTGTTTTTTTTTCCTTTTAATTAATAATAGCTGTCCTTTGGATGTGAAGTAGTATATCATTGTGGGTTTGAGTTGCATTACCCAAATCATTAATGATGCTGAATATATTTTCATGTGTTTATTCACCATTCTTATGTCTTCTTTGGAGAAATGTCTATGCAAGTCTTTTGTCCATATTCAGTTGGATTGTTTATCTTTTTGTTGTGTTGTAGCAGTTCTTTCTATATTCTGGATATGAAACCTTTATCAGATATATGATTTGTAACTATTTTTCCCATTTGGTAGGTTGATAGTGTCCTTTGATAAACAGAGGTTATTTATTTTGATGAGGTCCAGTTTATTTATTTTTTCTTTTGTTGCTTATACTTCTGGTGTTATATCTAAGAAAGAATGCTGCCCTTTTTTTTTTTTTTTAACATAGGCAGGCACTGGGAATCGAACCCGCGAACTCTTACCTGCTGAGCCACCGTGGCCCGCCTGAATGCTGCCCTTTTAACGAGAGACATTTATATACCATGCATTTGTTGGTGTCCACTAGTACCCAGGTTCATACAAGCCAGGGGCCACAAAGATAAGACAAAATCTCTGCTCCATAAAGAGCCATTCCTGCTGGAGCCGTAGTGTGCAGAGGGCAGGGTGTACATGTGCCACTGTGTTGGGCTTTCTGTTAGCTTGTAGCCTAGGACATCGTCGGTGCTACATCTGGTTGTTAACGTAATTACACCTAATTATTTCTTGGGAAGAGGCTCAATTCTGAAAACATTTTCTATGCGCAATGCGTGGAATAGGTTATAGGAGAGAGAATTTGTTCCATTTCTTTGTATCCTTTTGGTATGGGAGAAAAGAAAAGAAAGCACACAAGGTACACTGAAGGTATACACTGCTTTCCATCGGAGTATTCTTATATTCGGTTCAAGGAATTAATGTAGATTTACCTCGGAATTTATCTTGTTATTCACAGTGACATGCTCATCTAAGGATTGTTAGACAATATAGTAGTCAGGATACCATAAACCTTTGCCATAGTAACAAATTTCCCCCAAAGTTCACTGGCTTACAGAAATCCTATTTCTCACTTACACGAGGTCCTTGCAGGCTGTGGGAAGGGGGCTGTCCTCATTATTCCTGTGTCCCTGGCTGATCTGTGCTTCATCATCTAGAACGCTGCCATGGCCGGGGAAAAGATTAGCAGGAGGGTTGGCTGCTCTGTTCTTCAGCCTGAATAGGATATCTATTACATTTGTGCACATTCACTTGGGCAAACTTAGCCACATGGACCTGTTTAACCGGGGGAATGGCGGATGGTACAGATGGCATTTCACATGAGCGTCGCTGTCTGCCACAAATATCAGAGGACACCCGTTGGCCATTAGCTTATTGAATCTCAGTAAAAACTCAAGCAGGAGTAGTGTTGGGTCCCCTTACTTGATGAGAAAATTAAGGCCTGAGCTCCTCAAAGTCAGGGACTGTATCTCTGTATCCCTTGCAGTGGATTCTCTGCTCTCACTTTCTCAGCACTCAGCAAATATTTGTTGAGTTGATTGGATCAGGTACTTGAAATCTGTCCCAGATTTTGGGCTGATCCACAGGGTTTCTTTTCTTAGAAGAGTTTTGCTAATGCTGTTATCTGCTTGGAGAATGTTCATGCCATGTATGATGGAGGTGAGTCAAGTTAGCAGCTGCGACAAATTCCTATGTTTTATTAGTGAGAAAATACTGAGGTCGCTGCAATGTTTAGGGATCATCTCCTTAAAACCTTTGCAGTGGGAGAACCATTCTACAAACACAATGACAAAATGTTAACTAATGGATCAGGCCTGGGTTTTAAGAAATCCTGGTTCCTTTACTTGCCCACATGTGTGATTTGGAGTGGTTACTTAGTCTTTCCACACCTCACTTTTCTCGTCTATAGAGTGGGGAATGAAAAAACCTAATTCTCAGCATTGAGGTAGGATTTTATTGACAGTATAAGTATAAGTACAGTATCCACACATGGGAGGCCTTCCAGTGAATGACAGTTCCCATTACCCCGCCGTGTAGAGTGTTTGGGAAAGCCTAATGGAACTTCCTAATTGAATTTTGCTGTATTTTCAGACATTTGAGGTGTAGCATTCACAAAACCAGAGCATTGCATGTTGATTTTTTCGTAACACACAGCTTTGATTTGCAATATGGTGCTCTTTTAGTGTAACTATACAAGGTGCTGTGCATCTCAGTTGCAAAATGCGTTTGGCATTCGTACTTTGAGTGACCTTACCCCAGTGCTGTCATAGTTATCTTTGGGTACTTTTGTCTTGCTTAACAATGCAAAACAGAAAATGCATGCAAATGGTTGCCCAAAATAAGGCATTTTGTTATGGCTTCTTGTACCTCTGGGACCCCAAAGTGCAGAAGCTTCTTCACTGCAAAGCAACAGGGGCTCTAAGTCTCCTGCCTCCATGTGTTACATTCATATTACACATGAGCATGGTGAAATTAGTTGTGGTCGAGGCAGGGAAGACAGGAAAACTTATAATGGTTTATCATATTTTGCAGGCTTTGTGAGGGCAATAAATTTAAGGCATATAGGAACTGCATTTATTCCTTAGATTTCACAAATCTGTCATTTTCCCTTTCTCCAATGATAACCATTTCTTCAAGAGTGTATTGTTGAAGCAGAAAAAGGGGCTGTTGTGGAACTGCTCCCCACTATCACAGATGACTGCAGAGCTGCTCTTGGGCTACTCTGGTTACATGGCCGCTAATAGCTAAATTATTAAGGCAGGTTTGCTGGTGGAAGGGAGATGCTTTTGACGGTTGCCTCTCCTCTTACATCATAATAGCCACAACTGTAGGAGTAGGAGTCCAGTTTCATATGGAGCAGATCATAAATTGAATAGTTGTATGTGCATATGGGGGAACTGATGGTTCTTGCCTCCAATGATACAGCTGACGGTTTGGGGGTGCCCTTCTGTATGAGACGTTGCAAGGCAGAGATTTACATTCTGGAAGGGGAGTTGGCTTAAACCACGAAATGTGCCCATTAACTGAATTCTACAGATAGTTCACCAGTTCCTATCAGTAAGGAAGTGCCCCCGTCTCAGTCTATTTGGATGGTGAAAATGTATATTCCAGTGGTTGGAAAAGGTCCATTTATTTCCCTTTCTTTGATGATGACAGGTTCTTCAAGATGACAGCAAATCAGTTGTGGCCTCATAGATGCTCAGGTAGACCCATGAATAGGGATTTAACCTTGACGGTCTTTATTTCCTTTTCCAAGTGGAAGTCTCCAAAGTGAGAAAAAAAATATTGAAGAATGGTATAACTGTGTCATTCTGGAATCCTCTAGCCCACTTGCTTTCAAACTTTGTCGACAGTCACTCATGAACACATTTATATGTCCACCTGTAAACTTGTAATCAATTTCATAGCAGCCTTATTCACAATAGCCAAAAAAGTAGAAACTGCTCAGATGTCCATCACTGGTGAATGGATTAAACAAAAGTGATAAATCCATGCAATGGAATAAATCGTTCAGCCATAAAAAGGAATGAAATGCTGATATATACTACATGTCCATGTACATGAACCTTGAAAACATTATGCTAAGTAAAAGAAATCAGTCACAAAAGGGTCATATATTGTATGGTCCCATTTGTATGAAATCCAGAACAGCTCTATAGAGTGCTGTATCTATAGAGACAGAAAGTAAATTAGTGTTTCTTCAGGGCTGGAAGGAATGGGGGGATTTGGGAAGAGTGACGACAGCAGGGGGGTATGAGGTTTTTAAAATTGATTGTGGTGATGGCTGCACAACTCTGTGAACATCATAAAAACCATTGCCCTGATTACTTTAAATGGGTGAACTATATGGTAGATGAATTATATCTCAGTAAAACGGATAAAACACATTTGCATTGTAAACTACAGCATTTAATATAAAATTGAATCAAAACCTATTTCCTTGTCTGTTAGTCCTGATTGATTCCAGTCTATTCCAGTTCTTTGAGAAGTTACTGGATATGATCCACCAAATTGATTCCATGATCTACACTTTTATAGATTTCTCGCCAATTTACGAATAAGAAAACTGAGGCTTAGGGCTTGAGAAGTGGGCACAGGTTTACATAATTTATTTAGTGACAGAGCTGAGACTACAAATTGGTAATCACTCATTCCACTGTGCAAGGCAAGAGGTTGGGTGTTCTATTTAAAAACTTGAGCAAAATTGGGGATTAGAAATAGTACTGGCAATGAATAGCTGCCTTGTGAGCATGTTCAAATGGACAGGGAGCAGGGCTGGCCGCATGTTTTTGCACTGAATGTGGTATCTATCTGGGCTCATTTGCTGCATGCACCGCATTACCCCTGCTTATAGAGGTGGCCCCATTTGTTTAGTTTTTCAGGCAGAGATCCATTTTCTCAGCATTGCAGAGTGAAAACATTCAGTTCCTAGCTGTCTGCCATTTAGATTACCTGGCCTCTTGCCCTTCCTCTGAAAGTAAAATTTGAGGTACGAGATGATAGAAAATTAGGAAAATGCATACAGAAAATTAAGGAGAAAAGAGTTAGTGTTCCCTTTTACTGCTCTTGAACCAGCCCATTGGTATCAGTTAACTTGGCCCTGAGGACATACACAGCCGGGACCAGAGATACAAGGAAAAGAGAATTTTTTTACTGGGGTAAAGGATGAAGAGGGGAGGGGGAATGGAGGTCTTGGGTTAGACTAGATGTGGTATGTTCCCCAAGCAGAGAGGCTTCATTTCTGAATCAGACCTGCTCACCTCTCCCAGGGTCTGTGAGAGGCATTTCATAGCAAGGTCTATTTTTTCACCTAGTTTTGTGCTCAACATTTATAAAGAACCGAACACTCTACCTCCTTAGTTAATATTTGCACAAATATTTGCTTCTTCCCAGCAGGGCCATTTCCCGTGTTAAAAAGGACTCACGTGGATTTGAATGTTTTCTTCTCTCCTTCCCAATATGAATTTAGTGCTGGTAAAACACAGCAGGGACAGAAAGCCCTCTGTTTCGTCATGGATGGGAGCTGGCGGTGGCAAGAGCTGCCCTTCGAGGAGGGACAGCCTGTTCTTCTGCAGTCTGGCCTTCAACAGGTTTCAAAAGGCCTCCTTTGTACCCGGGAGGGAAATCTGCCATTGGCTGGTGTATTCGACTTTTCCAGAGAAACAGAGCCAACAGAAGATGTGTCTGTGTGTGTGTAAAGAGATTTGTATTAAGGAATTGCCTCATATGATTGTGGGGTTTGGCAAATCTGAATTCTGTAGAGCAGGCAGCAGGCTGAAAATTCCAATAAGAACGATTGTGATGTTGCTTAGCATCTTGAGTCCAAAATCCTGTAGGGGAATCTGGCAGGCTGGGAATTCCGGTAAGAGTTGATGTCGAAGCCTTGACTGTGGAACCCTGGGGGAGGCTAGCAGGCTGGAAACTCAAAGACGAGTAAATGATGTGTTCTTCTTTTAGAACTCTCGGTTCTTCACGCGAAGGTCTCCCACTGGTTGGATGAGGCACAGCAGCATCTTAGACCGGTGTTGGGCAGATGAGTAGATACCATCACTTTGACAAGTTGACACCTAAAATTAACCATCACAGCTGTCTTTTTCGTGACAGTAGCAGGAGTCTACTGTATATGGTTCCAATATAGGGTGGATGTCTGCTCTTTATTGCAATGGAGGTTGAATCAATTGATACAAGACTCTGTGCTCTTCCTTGCTGGAATGAGAGGGCCAGAGGCAAGTAGCAGACTGAAGGGGATCAAAGCAGCCGTTATAATCAATAATAATTAAGGAAACAATAACGTTTAACCATTTTTGAAGAGTGCATAAAGTGCCACTGTTCCGAGCGTGCATCGTCTCATTCAGATTCTCCCAGCATCTCAGCATGGCGACTAAGACTGCTGAGCCTTGGCAGACCTGGCTCAGCTTCTGGCTCCTGTTTACTAATTGTCTGAACTTGGGAGTGTTGTGTCTGCCTTTCAAAGTGTCGTTTTGCTCATCTACCACATAGGATGGCAGAAAAGTGAAATAAGGTCACTAATACATGGATAGCATGCAGAATGGCACATAATAAGTGTGCCAAAGAATGAGAGTTGTTCTTACTAGGTAGAAGCTTTCCTTCTCCCCATTTTGCAGATTAAGAAATTGAGGCTCAAAGAGATTACATAACCTGCTTAGGATTTCACAGCTGCAGAGTAGTGGGTCCAGGATCTGAGTTCAGGTCTGCCTGACTCTGGACCTTATGGTTTTGCTCCTGCACTCTCCTTGCTTATCTGATGAAAGGCTGAAGATGTTAAATTTAGTGAAGAGCCTGTGGTGATGGGTCCTGGACCTTTCAGATTTGAAGGCCTTCTCTAGAAGGGAGTTGAGTCTCCACAGATGACTTCAAGGATCAGAATTCAGATGTTTTCAGGTGTTTTCCACCTCCTTTTTGAACTGAAGAACTCTGAGCCTATTTTTGGTTGTACAGATTCCTCCATCATCAAGTTTCAGTTATTGTCTGTTAGAGATTACAACCTCTGATTACAGATAAAGGTCTTTTCCTGCCCTCCTGTTCTTTGATGCTTACAAACATTCCTACAGGCTAATAAGCATTGGACACATCCAAGAAACATAGAACAAACATGTTTAAAACTAGATTGATTCTATGAGGTCCTCCCAGCCAGGCTTCTTTCAGCCATAGCATAAACGTTCTTTATTATGCTTTTGTATTCAACTCTGGAATCGCTTAGAGCCTCTAGCTCAGACTGATGGAAAAAAACAAAAAAACCCACAAACAATTCTAGAAGGAAGCTGTGCAGAGCTTATCCTAGATTCTCTTGGAAAATACTCTCTGCCTTTCTGGGGAGGTCAAAGGTGTGAGTCTGATGGCCTGTGGATAGTAAAGGCTGCAGATCTCTAATCGGGGCCTTGATCTGATAGCTCAAGGAATCCTTTGGACTCTTCAATAATAATAGTAGTAGCAGTTTAAAAGTAGGCTCATTACGGGTGCAGTTATTGCTTTTGTTCAGAATGGCCCATCTCAGTCAGGCCCTATTAAATACAGCAATTCAACTGACACTTAGAGTCTTTAGGGAGATAAATTATCCTTTGGCTTGGTCACCTCTACTCTGAAACTTGATCCTTGGTATGAGCCCTGGGAGAGTAGTTCAGGCAGATGCATTTGCTCATTTAAGCTCCATTCAGTCATTCATTTAGCATACACTTAACAAGGGCTTACTTTATACCTGATGTTGTGAAACCCCAAAATAGGATAAAAATAAAGATGATTGGGCCCTGCTTTTAAGGAGCTCACAGTTTTTATTGTCTTATTAAGCACCTTCTGTGTGCAAAGCCCTGAGATTGGCATTGTACTGGAGACTGGCTAATGAGAGAATGTGTGTGCCTAGGGGTCCTTACAATCTTGTGCAGATGTTGGACTTAGGATCAGTTAGCTAGGTACCGCGTGGCATGCAGTGGGCGTTACGGTAGAGGTCCAGGAACAATATCTAGGAAAGGTGAATGCTGTATCCTATCCCAGTATTTTTTTTTTTTTTTAAAACATGGGCAGGCTCTGGGAATCGAACCCGGGTCTCCAGCATGGCAGGTGAGAATTCTGCCACTGAGTCACCATTGCACCACCCCTGTCGCAGCAGTTTTACTTCAAGGAAAGGCCTTCTGCTTGTGCCCAGGAGACATTTAGAAGCATACTCACCCCAGCTCTGACTGTAATAGTGAAATCTGGAGGGGATGTAATTGAACATCTAAGGGAACTGGCAGATAAATTAATGGCATTTTCATATAGTGAAATGCTATCCAGCGGTTAAAATGAATAGACTAGGTCTTCACACACCACCAGCATAAATACATCTCTAAAGAAACTTAGAGTGGGAAGAGGGGACGGTCTGTATGGTAGGGAAAGATCTGTATGGGATATGCCACTTCATTTTAAAATCACACAAAACCACATATAGTGTGTGTGTGCGTGTGTGTTTGCGCATATAAACATTGTGAGTATGTGTGTATATATATATATATAATCATGCGTACCGATACAACTGAATCACATGTATATGATAACAGTAGAAAAAATAGTCAAGGTACTAACCGGGGTAGTAGTTACCTCTGGAGAAGGAGAAAAGGAAACGGGATGATGGGTAAGAGGGTGCTTTCAACCATGTTGGGAATATTTTATTCCTTAAAAAAAAGTTGTGACATAAATATGGCAAAATATTAGTGTTTGTGGCTTCTGAGGTCTGAGTACGTAAGACTCTATTAGGTTAAAATCTGTACTTCCTTATATGCTTGAAGTACCTGGCAATGAGTGTGATTAGAGAGTGGGAGGTCAGCTGGGGTATCTGGAGCTTAGTTTTGGGGGGCAGTGGGGGTGTGTCCTGGATGGTAAAGGTACAGATGGAAGCTCGGGGGTGCAGGCCCTGGATTTTCTGGCCTCTGGGTTTTTGGGTGCAGAAGCTCGGAAGGTGGAAGGCAGAGATGAGGACCCCATGTGCCCTCGGCCCTGGGGGACGTTGTGAAAAGTGACCGTGAGAAGGAAGGGGCTGGGGTCTGCGGAGCAGGGGAGGAGGGGATGCACTGGAGGGCGAGGGCGAGGACCGATGGGGAAGCAGCCGGACCTGGTCGGATGGTGCCGCTGGTCCCCTGGAGAGCTCTGTGTCCTGCGCTCTCAGAGGGGATGCTGGTGGGAGAAGCGGTGGAGTTGGTTTCCTCTTGCCTCGAGGACTGAGCCGTCTGGCTCTTCTGTGGTACCTTCTCAGTCAGGGAAAAGCAGATTGCAGCTGGGAGTGAGCTTGGAGAAACAAATGACTCAGGGGAAAAGACGGTCGACCCCCAGGTGTACGGCTGTGTCCTTGAACTTCACGCAGACATTCTTGATGTGTAAAATATGATGATGTTTCCAAATCACAAATTAGGATGAGGCATTTTACAAAAAGCTGCTGTGGAGGAATTCTTTAAATAATGAACTCCATTTGGGCATTAACTAGGTTCTAGTAATGGGCAAATGGGCCCATCATAATTTCTTTATCAACAAATATCTTTTAATTTAATATTTAAGGGGTGTGGTCTCTTCAGAGTCAAAGCTCAACCTCCTTTTGATTTACTCTTTAACAATTTGGGTCTGGGATAAATGTCACCACCGTTGAAAACTTAAAAATAATTATTATTGTTATTCTTAATGTTATTTGTTGTAGAAAATCTAGTGAGTCAGAAAGAAGAAAATGAAAATCACCAGGAATATAACCGCTCGGAAAATTTTTGGCATATTAACCTTTCAAGACATATTATATCCATATATGTATATCTAGATATGTTTAAAAAGTATTTTTATTGAGAAATTTTCACACACTTACAGCCCAAACGTGGTGTACAATCAGTGGCCCAAAATATCATCACATAGTTGTGTATTCATTACCATGATAATTTTTAGAATCTTTGCATCACTCCAGAAAAAGAAATTAAAAAAATCTCATACATCCCATACCCCTTACCCCTCCCTCCCATTGACCACTAGTATTTCCATATACCCAATTTATTTTACCCTTTATCCCCTCCTGTTATTTATTTATTATCCATATTTTTTTATTCATTTGTCCATACCCTGGATACAAGGAGAGCATCAAACACAAGGTTTTCACAATCACACAGTCACATTGTAAATGCTCTATCATTATATAATCTTCTTCAAGAATCAAGGCCACTGGAATACAGCTCAGCAGTTTCAGGTACTTCCCTCCAGCTTCTCCAATATACCATAAACTAAAAAGGGATATCTGTATAATGTAAAAGAATAACCTCCAGGATAACCTCTTGACTCTGTTTGAAATCTCTCAGCCACTGAAACTTTCTTTTGTCTCAATTCTCTTCTCCTTTTTGGTCAAGAAGGTGTTCTCAATCCCATGATTCCAGGTCCCGGCTCATCCCATGAGTTCTGTCCCATGTTGCCAGGGAGATTTACACCCCTGGGAGTCATGTCCCACAGAGAAGGGAGGGTAGTAAGTTGGCTTAGAGAGAGAGGCCACATCTGAGCAACAAAAGAGGCTCTCTGGGGGTGACTCTTAGGCCTAATTTTAAGTAGGCTTAGCCTATCTTTTGCAGGAATAAGTTTCATAGGGGTGAGTCCCAAGATCAAGGGCTTGGCCTATTCAATTGGTTGTCCCCACTGCTTGTGAGAATATCAGGAATTCCCCAGATGGGAAAGTTAAATATTTCCTGTTTTCTCCCCAGTCCCCCAGGGGGATTTTACAAATACTTCTTTATTCACTGCCCATATTACTCTACGATATGGATATAGTTTTTAACTTTCTTTTCTCAGTTTACATGTGGTGGTCATTTTTCCATTCCTTAAATGTTTCTATTTTAGCATTTCCTCAATGTTCTTTATCCCAGCCTTATTGGTCGATGTAATTTTTATCATCTTTGTTTTCTGTTAGTCTGTTGGCCATCAGACCACAGACTAAAACAACAGGCATTTAAGTTGTCTCCCAACTGGAATATCTATTTCAGTACTAATGACTTTTCTAAGCTACTAAAAAGTGGTCATGTAGACTGGGCTGCCCCTTCTCCATGGCAGTTGCTTCTGCATTCCATTCACAGTTCTTTAAAACCGTTTTAATGGCCACTTTGAATTCTGTGCAGTAGATGTTCCATACCTGCCTTAGCCACTCCTGAATTGGGCATTTGGTTTGTTTCCAAGTTTTTGGTATATTATAAGCATCACTGTAAATAACACGTCTGTAGTTATTATTAGTGTGCATCTGTAGTCATTTCTTTAGATCAGAAAAATTCTTATAAGTTCCACACCCATTTGTCCTTCCAGGGCTGAATGACCAGGAACAGAGACAGTTGCCTGGCATTTGCTTCTACTGGCCAGGAGCCCCATCACTCACTACTTTATGTTTATGTTAAATCTTCTTCCTGTCATCCTCATCGTCTCCTCAGCACCTAACGTCAGAGCTAGTGCTGTGTTATTTTGTTTCTGTCACTGACCTACTCTAGGAGAGTAGCAGGAGAGGTTGTTTCAGAGGGCGCATTAATAGTTCCCTGGGTTTGTATCATCTCCTCCTGGTGCTTTGTCTAACTATGGCCCCTTGTTTTAGCAGCCCCTAGGGTCCGCTGGGTCTCCCAATGCAAGCACCAGGTCCATCCCAGGAGTGGTTTTCAAATGATTTTTATCTCGGCTTGCTTAGGTGGGTGTATCAGTCAGACTTCTCTGGAGAAGCAGAACCCACAGGATATATGTATATCTTTGTATGTGTCTGTATAAATATAAAAAGAGATTTATAATAAGAGATTGGCTCATGCGATCGTGGAGGCTGGCAAATTTGAATTTCGTTGGGCAGGCGGAGACTGGAAATCCCAGTAGGGTAACAAGTCTTGAGTTTGAATTCTTTAGGCTGGAAACTGAGGACAGAGTGGAGGGTGCCGTTTTGGGGCCGAATTCCTTTTGATTTCTGGAACCCTCAGTTTTTGCTGTTAATATTGCCAGCTAATTGAATGAGGCCCACCCAGCATTATAGAGGGCAATCTCCTTTATGTAAGGTCAACTTACTGTAGATGCTAATCTCATTGACGAAATACCTCCACGGTGGCAACTGTGCCGGTATTTGACCAAACGACTGGACATCACAGCCTACCCAGGTTAGTCACAAAATTAACCATCGCATTGGGGTAAGGACCCCTATAGTGCACCTACCCCTTTGCTTTCTACTTTCTAGCAGAAAAGAATTAGAGAGGGACCTACTAAGTAATAGGGTAGTATTTATGCAACAGAGGCTTACAGTCGTTCTACCATTTATTGCTGTAAATAACAACCATTTCCTACAGAACAGTGTCACACCTTTATTCATTGGCTTCATGGCATAGAGTAACCTTGCATGGGTTATTGGGTCACCATATGTGTAAGGTAAAACCGTACACATTTCCAATTAAGACAAAAAATGTGCAATTTCCTGGAGTCGGGATTGAGGTCATAACCTGGAGTGTTATGAATTCCAAATTTAATTAATCCAGTGAATTATGATGACTAAGAGGAAATGTCCTATCACTATTAGATGTGATGAGAGGTGATCTTGCTGTGACAAGTCCCTGGTCCGATGGCCAAGCCCCATCTCCACTTATCTGGCTGGTTGGGCAGCGTGTCCTGTCCGAGGGAACGTGTCTCCGCTGCAGGAGGGCGAGACTCCTGACTAACACCCTTTTTCTCTTTACGTGTAGACGGCACACAGATCTTGCCACCGTGAAAATTACATGCTGCTTTTCCCCCATATTGTCCTGCTGCCTTGTTTTCCTGCCGAAGTGCGAGCCAGGAGCCTTTGTGCGTTCCAGGCAGAGCAGAGTCAGAGAGCAAGATGAGAGTTGACTCCATCCTACAGCAGAAAGTCCTGCAGTGCTCCTTCTTGGAAGGAATGGGAGTCCACCTGGGGCCGGGGTCTTCTCAGGAGTCACATTCTAGGGAGGGAGCACTTGTGAATTCAGCTTGGATCACTTGGCAGCCCCACCTTGGCTGGGGGGTGGGGGGCCCTGATGATGGGAGCGAGGTAATTCCAATAGAGTAGAAGTGGAATTGATAGCTGGGTAATTTAAACAGAAAGCCCTCTCCAGGGTGCACTGTAGATCGAACCTGAAAACAGCCTCCTTTCTCCTCCTCCTCCCACCGAAAATAGGGGCTCAGTCACCCTCTGGGTTGCACATTTGATAGCTCATCTAGCCCCAGCAGTTGGGCCAGTGTTTAATCCTTTTCTCCCTAAATCGCGTAGGCTGCATAGTTAACAGAGTTCCAGATAACCCCAGATTAGGATCTCAGTTTCGTGAACACAGCCATGAATTTAGGAGGTAGATAAATGGGTTAAAATTCTGGTTCTGCTACTTAGTAGCCAGACGATCTTGACTTTTTCTCAGCCTTGGTTTCCTCCTGGGTGCAATCAAGGGGATGATGCACCACCCAGAGTCATTTGGAAAATTAAGTAGAGCAGCCTTCAGTGAAAGTGCTGAGCTGTGCCTGGGCACACAGGAGGCAGGGATGGCTGTGTTGTGTTTTCTTCCTCCCTGGCTGCCCCTTGGAGCATACTGCAGCTCCGAATGTTGCCAGAGTGGGCTTTAAGAGTTGCACCAGCCTGGGACCCACTTCTCTCTTGGTGACCTTGGGCAAGTGAGCTAGTGCTGTGAGCCTCAGTTTCCTCTGTAAACTTTATTTGGTAGTAGTTCCTCCCTCCCTCCTGTGTCTGCAGTGATGAAGCATATGCAGTCACAGGCTGCGTGTACTTAGCTCGGTGCTTGGCACATACAGAGCGCTCAGCCATTATTGCATGGGGTGGAATCTCCTGATAAGCTCAAGTCCCAAGAAACAGATCACATTTTGGGCCGCTTCTGTCCTGCTGTAACTGGGGTTCCTGTTCCTCTTCTTGCAGGGGGCAAGAGGGAGAAAGTGCCTGCAGTTGCTGCATGACACCCTGCAAGGTTTGCCGCCCCACTGGACCCATTTTTGTGTCCCATTTGGGTCACTCCATCTTCAGCTTTGCACAGCTGGCCTCTCAGTCTGTGGAGGAAAAGTTAACAGTTCTCATTCCAAGAGCTTTGGAAAAGCTCTCCCTACCCAGCAGGCATTATTTATTTATGCTTTAATCTTCATAGATTACTCCGAGTTGCCCACAGCTCCCCAGAAACCCCCAGTAAGTGGAAGGAGTGCATATACTGAAGTAATTAATGCACTTTCTACCAGCGAGGGAACATGTAATTTGCAGGAATGTGTGTCAAGACCCACCCTTCTAAATTTATATCCTGTAATTTGCAACATTTGCTGGCACCGGACTGGCCGATCAGTGAGGCTAGCCTACCTGTTTTGCAATTACATCCGCCGGCCGGTATTGCAGGATTGAGTAACCGCGGAGCCCGAGATCTCAACCATTTAAGTAAATTAGAAGCAACTCCTGGGACCCATCTGAGATCGCAGTGTGGCAGGGGAGGCCAGTTAATCGTGTTTCCTTTGCATAAACTTGAGAACTTCTGATAAGGCGAAGAAGGGAAGAGGTGAAGACACCTTTCGAGGCTTTCCTGGGTGTGGGAGACATTTCTGTAGCATTTCTGCAGCTCCCTGGAAAAGGAAAACACAAAACTAACATAACAGAAATGGTTTTATGGTCTGTTTTATGAGCTGCATCAGCCGTAATAATCGACTCTGGGGGAGATTCTTGTTCTTTTTTTAAAACTGGAAGTCACTTCACAGCCTCTGCAGATCAGTGATCTTTGTAAAATCCTCGTAAATTTTATTTTGGGGGGAAACTGCGGAAGAATTCTGGTAGGCTGCAGTACAGGCTTCTAGTTTGGTCAAGTACTGGGAAGAGGGCGTGAGATAGCTGGGTTTTCCCATGCGATGTTATTGTGACCGGATGAAAGAATCCAGTGGATTCAGAATGTATCCAGATGAAATAAAAGTTAAGGCAGATTTAGCCCTGGTATAAATCCCAGACCTTCAGTTTCATCCCTGGAACCTTGGGCAGGTTGTGTAACCTTCGGAGCAGCTTTTCCTCATTTGTGAAATGGTGCTAATGATTCCTTGGATTACAGCTGTTATCAATATTAGAAGTTTGTAACGCCATCTATCTAGCACGTGGAAAGTGCAAATAAATGGTAATTATCATTGGTGCTGTTTGTATTTGGGGAGGGCATATTATTTATCTGTTTTAAAGAACACTTGGCTAAGCTAAGCAGGCAGAATCGGTACAGATTTGGTAGAATCCTTTATTCTTTCAGAATGCCCTCTGTGTGTCAGCTGTTGGCCTGGCGATGCAGACTGGACACGGTTTGTGTATTTCTGGCCCTGGGGCTGTAGCAAAAGAAAAGTCTCACCCAACCCAGCTCAAGGATTAATGGCAAAGGATGGGATTCATATTTGGCCTAGTTTCCTCCACATTTCACAAAAACATAAGGAAGGATGTAGAAGCTGGAGAGAAAGAGCTTTTCTCCCTGGAGTTTGTCGTGGGCGGGACCTTAGCTTTAAATGCTCCTATTGCAAGGTTGACTTTGGAAATATGTGGACAATTTCATAGATATTCCAATTCTGTGGGGTGAGAAAGAATGAATATTTTCTGTGTGTGTGTGTGTGTGTGTGTGTGTGTGCGTGTGCGCGCGTGAGTCTACACCTAAATATTTATGGGCTGGTAGATTGTGACTGGGACAGGCCTGCATTTAATTGGCTAAATATTAATAAACATATTCAAGAGAATTGAGGTCTTTGTTTTGTCTTTACAAGAAATGAATCCATTCTTATTCACTCTGTTTCTGCAGGAAACCACCCTGCAAGGAAGAAGTACTGCTTTGTTTTGCTTGTAGGCTTTCCAGCTTGGACTTTCATTTCCACTGTGGTGTTATTTTTAAAAACATGTTTTTACAGCAGAATTACAACTGTGCAGATTATAGCAGGCTCTTACAACTTCAAATATGAAAATAATATATGTTGCATTTTTATTTATTTTAATTGACCATTCTTTCACCTTCCTTTTTCTCTACTTCGGGACCATGCCAGACAACTCCTTCTTCTATATTTTTTTCTGCCTTGTTCAACATACTGAGATAAAGGGACAAATACACACCTTCATTTTTATCCTGTGAGATGGATTTCTTTCTGTTCTAATGTCCATTTATTCCCCAACTCCCATCTGTGGTTACTTCTTTTTTTTCTTTGTAGAACTTTTCTAAATAGTTCATCTCCTTTTCTTGGCAGTATTTCCCAGGAAACTCCCTTTTCTGCTCAGAGACTGACTTTTTCTTTTATTAAATCAAATGTTTCCAAACTACGGTTTAGATCCGATGGTTTGGAAGCAGTTCTCATAGGCAAGGTTTTTGATGAATTCCTTTGGCTGGAGTTGGTTGGCTATTCCTGGGCACTTGTCTGCAAAGAAGGCTGAGAAGAAAATTCAGAAGACAGTCTTGGATTATTTTTCACTTACATACCTGAAAAATTAGTTTCCATTAGGCTAGAGATGGGTTTTCCTCCAGCCAAAGGTTTATGTTGAAAGGGAAGAAGTGGAATTGCGGGAATGAAATTAAACTCCGTCAGAAGAGAATGAGTCTCCCAACTCCATTATAATCCCTACTGTGTATCCTCATAATTTGCTGCAGCTGAAATGCAAATGCTATTTGTTCTGTTACTGATTTGCTTATAGAAAGTAGCAGAAATTTAGTCCCTGCAGAAATGAGTGGCTTCATCTGCTATAATAACTTTTGTTATTATCATCGGGGAAAGGAGCAGATCAAAAAGCCTGGTTTAGGAAAACAAAGTTTTCAAAAAGATAATTTAAAAACTTTTCTTATAAAGCATTTATTTTCCAGGAATCTGTAACCAGGATCAAGAATTTTCTAATTTTGCATAGATAGCCACTTAGTACTATCTGATTTGATTCCTTGCCTTTTTCTCCCTTGTCTTTTGGTTTTGGAAGATTTGAAGGAAGAGGGCCAAAATTGTTGATTGCTCAGACATTGAAAAATACCATTGGCATAGGAGATTTAAGACTATAATCTAGTCTCATGTATTTTCATCTGGATGATCTGTATGCTACAATTTGGAGCTTTATTGCTTGTTATATTTTGGGATTACCTGCCCATTGTTCCAGTGGGGTGGGCTGAAGAAATGCAAACAAAGTGCAGCATTAGCATGAGCAAACATAGAACTAGGACAGTGGAGCTGCTGCCAAAAATACCATCTGCTGTTTTCCAAAGCCAAAGATTGATGACTTGAGTTGTCTCCTCCTTCAGCAAATAGTCAAAGGGACTAACTAACTGTGTGTATGTATATATATATATATATATATATATATATTTATTTATTTAGTGTGACCACGCCATCATAATATTTCTTGTTAGAATAGAAATATATGTTGGATTTTAGTAAAGCAAGAAGGGCCCAACTTTTTGAGTCCTAAATAGATGCCTAACAATTTCCAATAGCTTCCAGATTGGATGTTCTTATGCTTTCCCTTCCCCTGTTGTTTCTTGTGACATAGGCTGCCAAATTAATCTACCTGATGGATTACTCATCTCATGACTCTCCCTTCCTCTGAAACTGAGGTGGGTGATTTTCTGTGGTACGCAAAGTAAAGTCCAAACTACAGAGCTTGACTTTGAAAGCTTTGCCTAGCCTTTTATCCCCGGTTCCTCTTCATGACTGTTTGCTTTCATGCCTCTACTTAGCCTAGCAGTCTCTCTGGAATGTAGGTCTAGGTTTTACCCAGCCTCCAACGCCAGCCTGGGTGAATACTGCTCTATAAAGTGATCAGGATGTTTTCCCTTGGAGTAAATTGCTCGCTGCTCAGTAATTCCCAAGTCCCATTTTCTGGCTCCTTCTTTTGACATTTGTGACTTTTGTGCATGTGCACCCCTCTTCTGGTCCACTGTAGGCTGTGAATACGCTCAGGTATTCCTCAGAACCTCGAGCATACTAGATATTCCATAGGTTCTGTGCAGAGTATTGAACCAGTGCTTTGCGTGAATGCCTACACACAACCCAGCATGCAGCAGGTAATTGATGGATATTTTAACATAAGCAACTTGTCTTGAGGACCCAAAGCATTGGTAAAACGCAATCGTGAAAGAGGACGCTGGCTCAGGCAGTTTGGCACTGAAGACACAGTGGTGACCAGTATAGACCCGTGTCAGATTTGGATGGTCCCCCAGCACGTCTGACGTGTAATTAAGTTAGGACGTGTGTATCAGAAGTTCTGCTGCCCAATAATACTCAAATTACGACTTTCAAAAGGTAGGGCAAGAGTCGTAGGCAATTATAGTGTACCTGTTCTTCATTGAAGGATTTAACTTGGTGGTATTTTTTTTTTTACTGTTCTGGGAAGACAGCCGTGGTACAGAGAAAAGAATTCTTTGGGGAGCCACATAGATCTTGATTTGTATCCTAGCTCTCATTTCCTGGTTTGTTTTCTTGAACCTCAGTTCCTTCTTCTGTAAATTGGGGATAACAGCTACTAATAGGGGTACAGTGCGGGTGAGAACATGGAGAAAGTGCCAGCACAGGTGCTAATGCATAATGGGCCCCCAGTAAGAGGAGGCATTCCTTCTAGGAGAAGCTCGAATGGCGACCTGTCATGTGTCGCATGAATCAGAACTTCATTCCCTTTTATGGTGGAAGAATATTCCATTGTATATGTGTACACCACATTTTGTTTCTCCATTCTCCTATCAATGGACTCTTGAGTTGTTTCCACCTTTTGGCAATTGAGAATAATGCCGGTTTGAACATTGGTGTGCAAATAATCCATTCGAGTCCCTGATTTTAGTTTCTTTCGGATATAAACCTAGAAGTGGGATTGCTGGTGTGTATGGGTAATTCTGTACTTAACTTTCTGAGGAGCCACCGAACTGTCTTCCCACAGTGGCCACACCATTTTACATTTCCACCGATAATGTACAAGTGTTCCTGTTGTTTTCTGCTTTTTTTCATTGTAGCCACCCTAGTGGGTGTGAAATGGTTCTTACTGTGGTATTGACTTGCATTTCCCTAGTGGGTAGTAATGTTGAGCATCTTTTCATGTGCATTTTGGCCATTTGTATACCTTTGGAGAAATGTCTATTCAAGTCCTTTGCCCATTTTTTATTGGTGGTTTGTCTTTTTGTTGTTGAGTTGTAGGATTTCTTTATGTAATCTCGATATTAAACCCTTATCAGATGTATGGATTCCAAATATTTTCCCTGATTTTGTGAGTTATCGTTTCACTTTTTTGATAATGTCCTTTGAGGCACAGAAATTAAAATTATTTTTTAACTTATATTTTTTCTTATTAATGTTGTATGGCAGGGTCACATTTCTTTTTTTTTTCCATGTGAGTATCCCTTTATTACAGCACTGTTTTCTTGAATTTTTGTTTGTTTTCTGGGAAGTGTATGCACTGGAAATCGAACCTGGGTCTCCCACATAGCCAGTGAAAATTCTACCACTGAACTACTCTTGCACGCCCCAGAATTTTAAATTTTGATGCAGCTCCATTTACCTATTTGTTTCTTTTGTTGCTTGCTTGGTATTGATTTTAATAAATACATTTAGATTACCTTCCTTCAGAATTCTAAGCCTGTAGGAATTCTGACTAATATAGCTCTATTTAAAGATGTGAAACTAATGGGAATTTTGATTTGGGAAAAACAACTGTCAATGGAAAATAGGGAAGGAAAAAACAACCTGGTGTTTGGGGGCAGAGAATAGAAATTCATACAACATTTAAATTCTTACCTCTCCATTAAAGTTCTGAAGTTACTCAATAATTCTGGACTAAAGATATCTGTTATATATAAATATTGGTCTGCCCATAAGAGGGTTATAATTTGATATATGTAAAGACAGTAATGCTATCTTTATCTTATTTATCCTTAAGGGTTTTCTGAGAAATACTTTGTTCTTTAAGTGTTTCTTAGCCTTTTAGTTTCTGGTTATTTTAAACTGGTGCCTAGGATAGTGCCTGACTTATAGGGGTAGTTTGGTAGAAATAGACATTTTTCTGAAACTGTGTACTTGTTGGCAAGGTCTCTTAGCCTCTTGGCAGTTTGCTAAGGAGGACGGACTTTGAAGCACTGATATCTATTCCTTTGGATTGTGTTTTACAGAATCTGTTCCCTTCCTACCTTAGGAGTTTGTAAACCCCATGGAAATGTGCTCAGGGTTTTCCTTCTGTTTTGGAGTCGGGGTGATTGACAGTTACCAGGTCCTTGAACGCCTCCTGTCTCCAACTGACCAGTTTTGCTGTCACCCCTGAGGCTAGGATCTGGAAGGCTGCAGAGAAGACCTGATGCAAGGCCCTCCCTTTTTATTCCTTAATAAAACAAACGAAAAGAAATTGGTTAGGTCTTCAGCTAGTGCATTCCTTTCTAGGCTTTCCTTGCATGATCCTTGGCGCTGTGACTCGCCGCTGAACTGTGGACCTGTGATTCTTGGGCGTGAGGTGCTTCTCCCGCACATCACTCCCTGAAGTCTGAGCAGGCCTCGCCGTGTTTCAGCAAGACTGGGGTATTTACTGGGGTGGAGGAGGCGTCAGGGGATTGAGTTGCTCTGGGCAGGACTTTGACAGAGGCTGTTTGTTTTATGGGATCACAAGAAACTGATCTGAGAGAGAGAGAGAGAGAGAGAGAGAGAGAGAGAGGGAGGGAGGGAGGGAGGGAGCTACTTAATAGGAATGCACATGTGTACTGAACACAAATGGTGTTATCAAGCTGATCTTTAAGGAAAATGCTGTAACAAAATCATGGGAAATGGTCTCTGTTGTGCCAGACGCATTTCTGGAAAGGTGCGACTGGCAGAGGTGAGCTGGTACCTGTGATGCAATCTGGATCTCTTAAATTCAGAAGACTCCTCTTGCTTGCTTGGGAAGTTCTCCCCTGCTCCCTCCTCTCCTGCCGTGTCCTCTGGAGGTGGTAGAACCCTTGTGATGAGCTAAGGTCAGCCTTCCTTTCCCGGAGCTGAGCCTCCTTTCCAGGATCCACCTGGGCGGTGGTGGCGGTGGCCGCGGTGGTGACAGCTCAGGAGTGCCTTTTTGAAAGGGTTATTATGGTAGAGGAGAGTGAAAGCCAGATTCAGGCTTCTCACACAGCCTCAGGCGGAGGTCAGTGTTCAGTTGCCTTATTTATTGAATATATATCATTTTAGATTGCCAAAGACAAACAACTTTTTTTTTAAACAAAAGAATAATTAAATACAACCCAAACAAAGCATGTGGAAATTTTAGTGAAGACCTCTAATACCCCTAGTAGCTAAGAGTGGCCCCAGGGGGTGTATGGAGAGGGAGACTGACTGTAACCAGAGATGGAATTGATTTCTAGGAGCAGAGCCCATCCCCCTGCTTCAGATCCATTTTGGGATTAAAAGTGAGAGCAGCCGAGCAGATTTTTCCAGAGTGGGCTCAGCAGGCTGAGCTAAATGGATGTGATGGCAGAACTTTGTGCCAGGCCTGAGAAGTTTACGTGCTTGGGGTTTATCAGGGTGCGGCTGATACCATTTTGGGCATTGCAGAAAAAGAGTGGGGCTGTTTGAGTATTAGGGGGGAATGAGTGAATCAATTAAAAATAAATGCTGGACATTCCATCCCTGTTCCTTACATTGCCCCGTCCCCAGCTCCATCACCAGTTGGTTGCATTGTGAATTGTTGCACTTGGCGTGACTTTGGCCCGTGAGTTTGCTGGTGGCCCAGGCTAGGGAGGAAGAGAGCAGAGAATCAGCCGGGGATGGACAGATGCCTGCGAGCCCGCTGTAGGGTTGAAAACATTGTCTTTTTCTTTTTTAAGTAAACGTTGTGTAGATATTTGACGTACGTGCCTAAGAGAGCACAGATGAGTGTGGGGTCCAGTGCATTTTGATGAAGTCAGCACGCCTGTGGGTTGAGTGCTGGGACCAGGAGTACAGCAGTACCTGCAGCCAGGTCCCTCCTTGGCTCCTCCTCAGTCAGCCTGCTGCCATCCTGACTTCCAGCCTCATGGATTACTTTTGCCTGCTTTTGCACTAGAACAGTGTCTGTCTCCTTCTGCTGAACATGACAAACATTTAATTTCTGCCTCCCTTCCCAGGAGGTCAGTTGTAGGATGACCCATCACCCACTTGGGTTGCAAGGAGAACTCCAAAACCTCCACGACCTCACCCCACCTCGGGCTTCAGACCCCAGCACTCCTGCTGCAGACGCTCTCGAAGGAGTTCTTCTGTCTTTCCTCTTTCAGCAGCACGTGCTGCCTGATACCGCCTCGAAGATCCAGGGGCGTGGAAGCAGGAGTCCAGATTAGGCTATAATTGTGGGCTCAGTTAGGACATGCAAGGTTTGGAGAGACACGCTACATTGCTTGCAGAGGACACATTCCATTTATGCTCCTTAGTCACAGTCCCCCACTCTCCCACACAGGCTACCAGGGTGTGCCTGCCCCGCTCTCTGGGGAGAGGGTGTGGCCCTGGAAAACTGGCTCATCTGCTTTCCTGTGGAATGTGTTGTGTTCTAGGAGGAAGTATAGACCCCGGCCCCTGTGGCATCTCCCATGACAACTTTTTAAGAAGCAGTCATCTGTAGGTTTCACGAAATTGTTCCCTGGCCTGCTTTTCTTTTTATTTGGGGGTCAGGGTTTGGAGTTATTCATTTTACAACCATGTGAAATGCTCTTGTTCCAAAGTTGTTTCTGTCACGTTTTAAAGGATGCTTTTTTTTTTCTTATATTTTATTTGGTGACTAGTATGACCTTTTCCTTTTGGCTTTTGTTTTGGAAGGTTGAAGGGGCCAGTCTCTTTTAGTGTGTGCATGCATGGTACATGTGTGTTTCAATAATGAGCAGTGCTGTGCAATCCTCTGTCATCTGAGTATAGTTATACTTTGGTGACATTTTAAGGAATTGGCTTTGAAGAAAAGATGCCAATAGAAAATATCTCCACATTTCAAAAGTAACTCACAGCTCCTTTTCTCAGAGTGTTTGTTTTAAGACCTTGCAGATATAGACATAATTACAGATGCATATATATGATCACATATATCTCCAGAGATAAACAAAGTGAGATAATACTGTATGTATTGTTTTGCATCTTATTTCCCCCCTCGACTGTATTGTAGGTATTTTTCCATATCAGTATATTCTAGCTTCTGGGCTCTTGTTAAAGGCTACAGAATGTTCTAGTATGGATATGCCATACCGTATTTACTCATCTCCTTCTTGGTCATAGTTAAGTTTTGAGCTTTTACAAATAATGCTTTATATAAAAAAAATAATACTTGTACACACTTCTCCATGCATTTCTGTATTTCTAAGGATAAATTCCTAGAAATGGAATCAGTGAGTTAAAGGGTTAGCTCATGATAAATTGTGATGAGGACTGCCAGATGGCTCCAGAGAGGTACCAATTTATACCCCCACCAGTAGGGTTTGAGAGTGCCAGTTTCCCCACATGCATGCCAACTCTCAGTATTACCCATCTTCTACAACTTCTGCCAATCAGATATTTTAAAATGGCATTTTCACATGTATTTGTTTAATGACTATGCAAATTGCACATCTTTTCATTTGTTTATTAGCCATCTTTGTGACTTGCTCGTTCATTTACTTTATCCGTTTTGCTTTTGGTTTGTTTGCAGTTTTTCTTACTGATTTTTAAGGAGTTCTTTGCCATTTGGGGCATAGGATGTTTTTAAACATGCATTTAGGAAAAAACCCTCTTGATGGGCATTTTTGGCTGTAAAGCTCCATAAAAGATCAAGTAGTCCTTTTTCTTTTTGGCACCAGTTAAAGGCTTTGGCTTTCTGCTTTGTTTTTATTTAATTAGATGAAAATTTTCCTCTTGGCTGGAGAGTCCTGGCGGTCTGTAAATGCATTGTCATTTGTGCAGCCCAGGCGGATGGCGATGTGAGATGGAAAGCGAGCAGTGCCAGGCAGGGGCCCAAGCCTGTTGGAGCAGATTATCACTGACCTTCAGTGAGAAACTGGATCTTTTGCCTTGTTTCTCTTCTGTGGCCTCTCTTGTGTCTTTAGCATAGAGGCACATGATCGACAGTAGGAGAGACAGGGAGAGTCTCTCGGGCTGAGCTGGCAGTTTGGGCTCATTATGTTTCTTTATTCTGCTGGCATTTCCTAGATCAGTTTTGCTCCCTAAACTCTTTTGGCAGGTTCCTGGAGGCAGTTTTCTGCTCTTCACGTTTAGAGCCTATGGAGAGCTGCCACCTTCCCTATTGGTAAACAGCCTGGGCTGTTTGTTCAAAGGAAGCCAGGGCTGCCGTTAAAGGAGGAGCTGGGGACCCAGGTCCTGGTCACTCCCATGGCCATTGATGACCAAGGCAGGCCCTTGGCTGAACCACATTAGGCGCCTTCATTCCTACCAGGCCACCCTCACTGCCTCCACTCACAGCCCAAAATGTCACCGTCTTTGGTGCAGCTGTCACTACTCCCTGGATACAGAAGAAAACAAACAGAGGCCAGGGGTAGGGTACTGATAACTTGGGATTCACTGTGGGGAGAAGGGAAATCACCCTCTCTTGCGGATGGAGGCCCGAAGGCTTGACCAACAGGCTGTCTCCAACCCAATGCAGAGTGAAAACAGAGGACTGACTCTTAGGGTATTATCAGGTCCTACACTTGGGCCCCAGTGGACTGCGAAACATCTTTTTGAGCTGGCTCTGTGAGAATGGCTCATCCCAGAAGGCTGAATTTGCCTTGATGTTGCCGATACCCTGTATTATATACAAACTCCTCATGCCTGAGAGCTCTGTTGGTAGAACTGCGATCTAAAGTACTGGGTGTATTTGAATTTCTGCTTTGAGTCATGAAGAATTAGTAGCTTAAGTTTAAGATCAAACTAATCCAGAGGTGAAGGCTCCTTTGTAGAAAATCCCAGGGTCCATGGGCTTCTCAGGGAAGAGAATAATATTAAGATGATAATATTTTGGTACCCCCCCTTATTTATTTGAATAAGAGAATTCAGATCAAGTTATTGCCTGAGCATGATGAAACATGTTTTAGTTCCATGTCTTGAGCTGAGTACAGATGTGGACTGATTATAAGATTGAAAGTAATCCTAACTTCCAGGACTAATTCATGAAATATCTGGTGAAATGCTTTTCATAATATTATAGCGTGAGGAAGCAATGCTTCATATATGCATTAGCCTGTCCACACATCCATCCACCCATCCCTCCATTTCATCCATCCATCCATCCCTCCATTTCAGCACACATTCTGTCATTTGCCTTGGGAGTACAGTAGGACATGTTCCCTTCTCTGGTGTGAAAGGAATTCATGGGCTCATGGCAGAAGACAGACACCCAAATAGAAATTTAAGGAGCAGTTGTGGCGAGTGAAGGGATGAAGGCTGGCCCAAGTCATGTCCAGAGATCCAAGAGGGAGCAAGTAAATTGACCTGAGGGGCTAGGAAGGTATGGTAGTTAGGTTCAGGTGTCGACTTGGCCAGGTGATGGTGCCCCGTTCTGTTGCTGGGAACTTATTCAGCATGTGAAATTCATCTATGGCTAATTACATCTGCAGTCAGCGAAGGGGAATGTCTTCTCCATTCTCTTTAAAGCTGTGGGCTTAAAAGAGAGAGGTCAGAAGCGAGCTCAGCAGTCAGTATACCTCAGGACAGCACTTGCAGCTCAGCCCAGATGTTTGGAGATGCGGAAAGGAATCACCTCAGGGAAAGCTGTTGGAACCCAGAAGCCTGGAGAGAAAGCCAGCAGACGTCTCTGTGTGCCTTCCCATGTGATAGAGGAACTCAGATGAAAGCTAGCTGCCTTTCCTCCAAAGAACTATAAATTTGTAACTAAATAAATCCCCTTATTAAAAGCCAATCCGTCTCTGGTGTGTTGTGTTCTGGCCGCTTTAGCATACTAAAATAGGAAGAAACAAGTGGGGAGGTAGGCTGACTGGAGCATGCTAGCCCTTCTGAGCTGAACCAACAAGCTCAAGCCTTCTTCATGGAAGGATTTGAAACAAGGAGCAATGTGGTCAGATTTTCTCTACAGTTGTGTGGAGGATGCTGGAAAAGCCATTTGGGGAGGCTTTAACATAAACAGGTGAGAGAGAAGGATTTGAACTAGAGTTGTGAGTGGTAGGGATGAAGATGCATGGTAAATGTGGAAAATATATAGAGTAAAAATTGAGTACCAGTTGATTGATGTAAGTGAGGGTGAAGAAGAGGGATGCAGGAGGAGAACAGGGTTAGAAGACAAATCAGGAGTGCTGTTTTGTAGTTGATCACAGTGCTATTCACAGTTGCCCAAGGGTAGAAGCAACTCAAGAATCCGTCAACAGATGAATGAATAAGCAAAATGTGCTCCAGCCATACAGTGCAGTATTCTTTAGCCGTAAAAAGAAGTGGAGTGCAGGTATATGCTACAACATGGACAAACCTTGAAGATGTCAGGTTGAGTGAAATCTGCCAGACACAAGAGGATAGATATTTTATGATTTCTCTCACATGAAATACTTAGAATAAACAAATTTCTAGAGACAGAAAGTAGAATTGTTGTTACCAGGGGTTTTGGGTGTGGGGAATGGGGAATTACTGCAAAATGTGTATGGTTTTGGTTTAGGATGATGAAAATAATCTGTAAATGGATGGTGGTGAGAGTTAAGTACTGTATTGCCGATGTTTTAATGTCAAAGAATTGTCCACTTAACATGGTTAAAATAGTATTTGTTATGTATATTTTATCACAATCAAAAATAAATAATTTTATTTAAAGTACCATTTTGGATATGCTGAATTTGTGCTGGGAATGGTAATATTTTTGGCAGTAGGGGATGGAAGTGTGAAGCTGTAGGTGGAGCATGGAGATGAGGGGAGGAGAGCTGAGTTGGATGTGTCGCTGTGGGAGTTATTAGCATAAGGGTTCAACCTAATGGTGGGCAAGATGGATCATCCAGGGGGGATGTAGCTATTGCTCAGGCAGGTGGGAGGCAGAACTCTGAAGGGTGTTGAGAGATGGGTGGAGGAAGAGGAGCCCTACAAGTTGGCTGAGAAAGAATGGTCAGAGAGCCAGGGAGGTGTGTAGGGGGGTGTGGGAGATAGAACATGGTATCCTGGAGGCCAAGGGAGTGGAGTTTCAGAAGGAGGGAATGACTTAGTTGGTTCAGTGCAGCAGAACTGTGTATAAGGTAAACATTGAAGAATTTCCTTTGGCTTTGATAGTTGGGAGGTTTGGGAGGTCTTTGGCGGCTTGGTGAGGACATACTGGGGAAAGTGGTAGGGGTGGAACCCAACTGATGTCAGCGGATCAAAGAGCCGGCAGAGTGCAGGGTTTGAACCTATTTGAAGGTTATCTTGGGGGCAGCATTCACCATGCCTTTGACTTCTTTCCAGGATCGTGATACCAAGCTGCCCCTTTTAGCAGAGAACATGGCAGTAACCAGAAGTCCTGGAGCCATGCTGTGGAGCATATTGTAAATTGCTTGAAAAATCATTTCTTCATGAACGGCTTCCTTCTCCTGAGCTCTCGTCTGAGGTTATAATACTATTCTAAATGGGTGCAGTTAGGGTTGGATCCTTTTACACTTTATATCACCCTTCCTCTAATTATTAGCTATATAACTACATTATAATGGCATGACTTGAGTAATGACATATTTTGTACTTGTATCATCTAGTCTTTATATAATAGTAATTCTTTAATAGTGAAAAGAATACCTTTTCCAAATGAACTCTGGCTAATCGTATGGCCTCTTTCTGTATGCTTTCTTGTAAGATGTATGAAAACCTTGGAAGCTTCTGCTGAGTTTTTGATATTATTTTTCCTTAAGTATTTATTTTCACAATGAGATCCTGAGTTTTAAGGTCTGTTACTGAGGCTCCAATACTAACATGGACAAAATAGCCTTTTGTTTTACCCAGTGGGCTTGTCAGGGTTGCGTTTGGGCTGCCTCCATTTTATAGAAGAGGAAACTGAGGCACAGAGGGGTTGTTTTCTCAGCTTGGCAGTAGTGGAATTAGAATTCAGAGTCTGCGGGCTCCCATTCTGAATGAGAAGAGTTCTGTAATCCCGCTTTACTTTTTAAACTCACTTTGCTTTCTGAGCTTTCTTAAACTGTCCTTTGCAATCTGGAAAACCCAAAGGAGTTCATCTGCCCAGTTGCAGCCTTTTGATTTACCAAAGCCAATGAGTCTCTTGCAAAGGTGAATTGCTCATTCTGAGCTGGGAAAGCTGCTCTCTTTTGACATGCATACTAAAGTCGGAGCTCCTGCGGTAAATGCTGCTTAGCTCTGGCACCTGCTAGATGTACAAACATCATTTGCTCAAGAAGTCAGCTGATTCCTTCTGATGGACGGCCTGTCATCACGCTCAGTATGGAGGGAGGTGCCCGCCTGAGCAGGCTGGAGAAGCGGGATGGACTGGTTTAATGGGTTAAGCTACTTAAGAAAATTTGAGAAGACATACCAGTTAATATGTATACCCTCCCTTGCTTGGCGGTAACAGTCTGATGTTTTTTATTTCCCTGGCAGAGTTCTCTTCTAATCAGAAGGGATAAGTCAAACAGTTGTTCATTTGCTGAGACATGATGGAAGACTGTGGATAATTGAAGTGAACCAGCAAGGCCCCTTAATCCACAGGGAATAAAGCAGGTCTGATTGCTGGCCCGTAGGAGATTAATTTCTCCTGCTGCAGCGGAAGGTGGAACCAGCCATCTCCAAGTGGGCGGAGGAGGAGGTGGTTACGGTTCCAAAATGCGGAGAGAAGAATCGAGGCTCTGCCAAAGGCCGGACATCTGAATCCTTTGGCCAGATTTAGCCATCTTTTTTAGATGGGCTGGTTGCTCTCTAGGCCCTAGTCTCTCCCTGTTTTAAAAAGGAGGGACAACCTTCAGTAAATGCTGCTTTCAGTTCTTTGGAGGAGCTCTATGTAAATCCAAAGGTATTATTCTTAAAGATTGAAGAATGTATCTAGGCTGGGCAGATGGCAATTATTTGCCTGCTGTGGGGACTGGGTATATGTCCGCGGAAACAAAGGATAAAGGCTCCAAAGAGGAACTCAGACATTCTCTATTACTACCTTATTTTACAGATGGGGAAGATGAGACCTAGGGAGGTGAGTGACTTCCCTGAATCCCAATCCTGAATCCCATTTGCCTTTCTCTTTTGTATGACCTGCTTCATAACCTCGTCGTTTAGAGAGGTTGGCTCATATTTATAATTTGGCTGCTCTTACAGAGTCCTAAGGCTCCTTAGTCTCCTAAGATCCAAGGAGGGCTAATTATTTTATGGAAACAGGCTAAATGAGCCTACTGTGTATTAGAAGACACATGACCAGGGTCTACATTGTGAGTTCTTTAGCTGTATTTGTACAACCTGCTGCCTATCCCCAGAGCTTTTCTGTACCTACATGACCAAAGGGCCAACCAGCCTACCCCAATTCTAGCAGGCCTCCTGCCTACCCAGGCTGTGCCCTTTGCAGGTAGGAGGGAAAAAGCAGGGACTTGGCCTTCCAAGTACCACTAACATAGAGTGCCAGCTCTATGAGGAAAGTCAATAAGGGCTAACAAATGCCAGCACCATTTATTGAACCCCAAGTATATGCCACTTACTCTGTTATATACACTTTCCTCACTTCCTCTGCAACCCTGCCAGGGAGCTGGGATTGCCCCAGTTTCACAAATGGAGACTCAAAGCTCAGAGAGTGCAATTAGCTTGTCTGAGGTCACACAGCTAGTTGCCATTATATGAAAACTGGGCATTTGAATCCAGGTTTGCCCAACTCCTTAGACCTGCTCTTTACATTTTAACAGTTTGTCTTCCCAGTAGAAAGTAGGGACAAGGGACAGGATTTGAGTCCCACTGGCAGTTTTCCTCACCCCGCCCCGCACACGTCTTCAGTGGCATATGCCGGGGGACACAGTACTTCCCAAATCATGGCACAGCTGTCCCCAATGGAGCCGGTCCTCACTCAGCCCCCTGCCGCAGTGAGCTATGAGGTGGTGTAGACTCTTCTGAGGAGGACATCTCTACCCTGACTTCTTGGGGAATTTTTAAAAAAATATATGACCTTTTGGCTAGGCCTTGCTATTTTTATTTTTGGAATGTCATGGTTTAATAAGTCTAGTGGGTAAGTCTATCTTAGGTGATGTGTTTATTTTTTCTTCCACAATCAGCTTCTACCCTGCAACTGTTGTTGCCTTTCGGAAAATAAAAAGTGCTCACGCCTAGATGACTGACTGTCCTGGCATTTGCTGTTTCTTTTCCAGTGTGGACACTTGCTCCCTTTTGTCTCTCATTCTGTAATGGCTAATGGAGTTTGTGAAGCTGGAATATTAGCTGTAAACTGTTCCATATTTCGTTCATAGATTTTTCCCCCCTCTATTTTAGTGTAATTTTAGTTCTTTATAATAAATTGTGAAACCTTTAAAGGGTAAAGTACCAGCAATAATACAAAGAAAGCCTGTTGTACCCACCACCCAGCTCTGATGAATGCTAATGTTTTGCTGCACTTCAGATCGCTTTAAAGAGAGAAGTCTTACTGTTCAAATTCCTTGTGAACCCTTGCTGCTCCTATTCCCATTTATCCATTGTCCCGAATTCCCATTTATCTTTCCCGTGCATGTTTTTTTAATACTTGATCATCTGTAGATATCCATTAGGTATAAGTGAGTTGAAAGAGGGTTTAGGTAGACTTACAGAACCCAGGGGTGTCATAAGTGGAAACATCCCAAGGGGTCATCCGATACTGTCCCCTTGCTCGTGCAGTCAGCAGGCATTTACTGAGTGTTTCTGGGTGCTCGACGCTTGCAAGTTGTGAGCCAGGGGAAAAAAAGATTCCTGCCTTCATGGTAGGGGAAACAGCAAAAAGAAAAACAAACATACAAAGTGATCATTTCAGAGTATGGTGGGTGTGAGGAAATAGAAAGTGCTTTTGATTTGGATATCTTAGTTATTTCAGAAAGGTTTGTAGGCTTCTCTAGTTCAGGAGCTGTCAAACTGTGACCCATTCTCTGTTCTTACATAGCCCTCAAGCTGAGAATGGCTTTTACATTTTTAAATGGTTGAAAAAAGAATAAAACATTTGCAATAGATTTTCATGGTCCGGAACACTAACTTCAAATCTCAATTCAGTGCAACATTACTCTCTCTCTGCCAAGAAAAGAGTTCCATTGTTCTCTTTGGTAGCCCTGTTTTACAAAAATTTGTTCTCAATTATTATGATTGTGTTTTTAATTTCTTCGTAAAAAGTTTTGTGGAATTTTGTTCTCCTGTTACGTGAACTACCTACATATAGCCTTCATTTGGCCTCTTGGCCTGCCCTGCTTAAAATATTTCTTCTCTGGCCTTTTACAGAAAAAAAAAGTTTATTGGTGTTGGTTTTTAGCTCTGTGGTCTTGGGAAAGTTACTTTGTGAGCCTCAGTTTTCTCATCTGCAAAGTGGGTGTGCTGTATATTTCACAGTGCTGTTGAAAGGGATAAAAAAGAACTGATGTTAAGCTCCTGGCATGCAGTACCTGCTTCAGTAGATGTTAGAGCCTCCCAGTGAAAAGTCGGTGATCATGATTCCCTCAGTGCTGTTTTAGGGACTTTAGGGAGGGACGGGGACCAGGGTGGGGTGGGGCTCATTGGTCACCTTTTGAGGCTGGTATGGTGAGCTCAGAACAGCAGCCTGCTGTGATGCTGCCAGGGCCCAGGACGGTGGACCCGGGACCTCGTGAGGGCTGGATCCCGCTAGCTCTGCCAGGCTCTACTACATTAACACTGCTCCGACATAATTTTCCTCATGAAATGCAATGAAGCATAACTAAAAAATGTAAGTAACAGCCTCAGGCTCTTAATGAGGCTATAAATACAGGACAAAAATAATTTATAAAGCTATTTCCTGGTTAAGAAATGTCCTTTTCCTAGACCACTTCACTTTCTCTTTGCTTGCTCCATTAATACTAGCCACTGGCTTTCTTTGCTAAAGACAGTGCGTTGATCATTTTGTGAGGGTTGCTTCCACACCTGAGATGAGAAGCAAACAATAAAGCTGTGAAAAGTGCGGAGGCTGGGGGACGGCTAGGCTCACTCACTCTCCAGGTGACTTGCTCCATCCACAAATTGTTCCTGTTGCAAAAATTACAGATGGTCTTCCTTCAGGTCCGTGGGCAGTGTACGTGTGAAATCTGTGAATGCCAAGGATCACCGATCCTGGGTTGAACCCAGGAGGCATTTTATAGTACTAATTTCTGTGGGCGCTATCTTCTTTTGAGAGATGGGTAAACTGGGACTGGGACTATTGGAGTGAGCTCTCAGAGCAGGGCGGGCTGCAGAGTCTAGATAGAGCAGGAGACTTGGCTGCAGTCAGGTACTTGAAGCCGGAGATGCATCCTTGCTCCAGGCTGAGACAGCCACACCTGTGAACCTTCCCTTCTTGATGGCTACCAAGCTCTCGTCTCAAAGCTGCAGCAGAACATAAGTAGCTTGATGAGAACCAAACGGCCCTGGGAAGTGTGTGAGGACAGTTGGTTATCTCTGGTTCCTTCTGACACCGATGCTGCCAGAGCTGCCTGGGTTCAGATAGACCATTGGGGGCTTTTCCAGGGATGTTTTCAAAACAGGTCATTGCAGGTCAGCTTACTTGGTGGCTTTACCTGGTCCTGGGCATGGGATGTATGTGTGTTTGAAGAAGCAAATTGTAGGGAAAACAGACTTACTGTTTTCAGAGGCCTCCTAAGATTATGTTTGTTGACACCAGGGAGTGAGAGAGATATGTTCATTCTCTGGGGAGGTTTTAGGGAAAATCCATTTGCAAAATCAATCTCTAAGCCATATGTGTGTCTGCATCTGTCTGTTTATGCGTCTGGTTTCGTTGTTCATTGAGCTCGCAGATCTGATTGTCAGGAAGCAAAGGATAAAATCAGAGGCAACTAGGCAGAAATCTGAAGGCAGGAGCCTGTGGATGGTTTGCAGATACAGTTCTTTATTGCACTGTGATGGGGAGGTGATTGGCAGTGGGAGAGAGGAGAGAGCACTGAGGAGTCCAATGGGTAGACTTCCCATCTCTCAGCTGGGAGAGTCAGTGTCTCCAACTACATATTCCGGAACAAGAGCCTGGGTCGAATGCAGCAGCTATCTTAGTTTTTGCAGTTGCCCCAGTTTTGGTCCTTCATCAAATATAAATTTGTGGATACCAGAGGTTTTGGAAGAAAGTACCACAGCAGGCTGTTTGCCTTTGCCCCAAATGGGGAGACTTGGAATTTTTTTTTTTTCACTCTCAGTGCAGATGCTGTAGTTATTTTAAGTAAGTGATGTGCTGCAGTGAAAATGGGCAACTCTTTTTCATTTTTCAGCTTAATGAAAAAAAGAAAAGGGAAGAGGAGAAACCCCAGCTAGCCAACTTCGTGCTAATGCTTGTCTTTTTTGGATTCTCTGTGTGTCCCAAGATGCTGAGATGGGATAAATATTTCTGCCACTAGAAAGTCCTGCTGTCGGGCTGAGAAGATTTCTCACCTCTTTTAAAGCAGACAAGGTAGTGATTTACTTGCACAAATCCAGACACCCCCATGTCCCTTATTTTAACTATATGTGCGTGTACGTATCCTACTCACGTTCTAAGACAGTTAGCCAGGGTGGATGGAACTTTCCCAGGAAGAGTACAGGACGATGGGGAATAAATCTGTAACTAAACACTTACTTTTTCTTCTTCCAGCAGCCACAGATATTTATTGGGGGCATACTGAGCATCATGTGTTGAGGATACAGAGATGAATGAAACAGTTCCTCTCTCTGCCTTCAGAGAGCATGCGTTCTAGCGGGGCCAATACAAATCCATCTGTGAGCACAGATTAGGACACAGGAAAGGATTATCACAGTAAACACAGTGAAGAGGTTGTCAGCGAAGGGGTTTCAGAGTAAGTGATTTATGCTGATGTCTGAAGGACGCACTAGGAGGTTAGCCTGGTGAGAGGTGGACAGAAGAGTTTTGGGGAGCCAGCAGGCAGCATGTGGGGAGGCCTCACTGCAAGGAGGACCATTGGTGTGTTTGGGGGAAGGATTTGAAATGAGATCATCGAGGCGTGCTGGAGTAGAATCATGCCAGGCCTTGTAAACCCTGGCACGAGACGGAGGTTTATTCTCAGGGCCCTGAGAAGCTATCCATTACATTTAAGAACCTCACTCTGCTGAGAGGTGAAAGAGCTGGCAGGAGTGAGAAGTGCAAGTCCAAAGGTTGGTACAAGCCAGGGTTTCTCAACCTCGGCACGATGGCTCTTTGTGGGAGAGCCTGTGCATTAGTGGAAGCTACCTGTGCATTGCAGGGTGTTGAGTGACAGTACCTGGCCTGTGCCCACAAAAAGAAGGCCAGCAGCACCCCCTCGTCGGGACAGTCAGATGTCTCCAGGCTTTGCCAAATATTCCCCCAGGGGCAACATTGCCCCCCCCTCGAGAACCATTTGCTTCAGCGGTAGGGGTGGGGAGAGGTGACGGTGGCTTGGATGGCTGGTGCCAGTTGAGTGAGGCACATTGGATGGGATCGAGGCTTGTTTTGAAGACAGAATCCACAGACTTAACTCTTTTTAGCTTGGTTTCTCCTCATGCTTTTGAGTTTGATGAGGTTGCCACTTCCCTAAAGCACAATTACCCTTGCATACATAATGGAGTTGTTCAGAAGAGTACAAAAAATGTTCTTTTCTGTTATCATTCAACAGGCCTCGGTATCCCTGGTCCCTGCAGGGAAAATACTTTTGAACCCTGTGGCTAGAAAGACCATGTGCCTGCGGGACATGGGTTCCATCTGTGCAGCACACCCTCTCGTTTGTCAAGTCTACAACCGCTGGCCCTATTGACTCAGAACAAGCACTTTGGAATCTAATCTGGCCAATTTTCTGGCTCCGGAAATCTCTTTATCAGAACAAAGTTTCACAATTGCAGTGACTCTTGCAGGGGGCTTGCCTTCGAGGAGCTAGCGCTGCAAAAGCAACTGCAAGCGATTTCCAAATTCTAGAGCCCTTTAGCAAGCTGGGGAATCCCAGAACCAATGTTAGGAAACAGCTGGAATGTGTGGGTTTTCTGGGTTTCCCATTTGTGTCTGAGGGGACCTAGTACCTGGCTGTCCTTTCAGGTGCTTCTCCACCATGCCCCGCAACCCCCCTCCCCCCAGCTCCCCCTGGCTTAGAGAATTGCTTTCATGACCTTCTCTGGGTTGGTGGTGGCTTCTCAAACAGCAGTCTTAAGAGGGGTTCTGCTGTTGAGTCTGTGCTCAGTGAAAGGAGTGCCATGATTGATTAGTGACGCCTGACTTGGTGGGACCATTGGCGAAGTGGTGGCTGTATGAGACTGCAACTGCTAACGATGAGAGCATAGGTTTTTCCTTCCTTGCACACCCTTGTGCTCTGCCATCCTGCCTTTAAATTTGCCGACACTAGGAGCGAAGGGCCCATACTTTTCGTCTCCGTATGTCCAGCAGGGTTCACTGCAGATGCCACCTCCTTCCTGGAACCTTCCTTAATTCCCTTGCATTTTTGACTTTATCTTAAGAACACTGGGGAACCTTTCAGTGACATTTTAAAGCAAGGCAGTGTCAGTTTAGAAATATCCCTCCAGCCAGAGAGGAGAATGGATTGGAGGTGGCAGGATTGGAGGTAGGGAGGTCAGGTTGGGAGGTTGTGGCAGAAATCCCAGAAAAGGATGATCTGGGCTCAGACTGGGCTGTGGCCGTAGAGGCAGGTGGCAATGACCCAGTGCTGGGCCATCCATAGGGGTGATGGCACGGAGCAGGGATGGGAGATTTCTAGGGCTCTGATGTGAGCACTGGGACCCAGGCAGGGCTCCGTGCTCTAGCTTCTCTTCTAGAGTTCCTCGATGAGCTCTGAGTTCACCTTTTAGTAAGAAGGCAGGTAGATGCATTACTAATTCAGTGTAGTTGGGTACACGCTCTCCAGAGGGCATCCAGGGCTGATGTGCTCCTTGTCTTTGACTGCACCTGTTCTGATTGGGTTTACCTACCTTTTCCAGTTGTAAAATATTTTTAGTTTCACCCCAGAAGTACTATCGCCAGACAACAAAATACGCTTGGAGAAGCCGGGGAATGCTTCAGAGGGAAGGCAGCATATAGGCTGCATGCTAAAGGGCAGGTAGGGATTTACTAGGATGCCCAGCAGGCTGAAGCACATTCCAGGTAGAAATCTAGCACACATGAAGGATAGTGGCCTGGAAGCAGACGAGATGTCAGGGAACTGGAAGATCTAGATCTACAGATGCTTCTCTTTGGCAAAGCTGGTGAAAGAGGGTGGTTGGCCCCGCTCTCCTCCAGCCACCCCCTGGGCGGTCTAGGCTCCCTTCTTCTTATCAGTAGTAGTAAAATCATTAGCATAGCTGTGTGCTTTTCCTGCCTGGAGGAGGGAGCCTCACCTTCTTCTCTGCATCTTTAGGACGTTGCACATGTCTGGTCATAAAGGCTCAATAAATGCTTATTGAGTGACTCAGGAAGGAGCCCTGGACCAAAGAATGTGCCGAGGAGCTGTCCTTCTTTTCTCTTTCCTCTTTCCTCAAGACTGGCTCTTTTCCTCCCAGCCATTGACCACACTTTGGCTCAGACTGAGCAGATTGATCAGAGCCTGGCTCCCTTAAAAGTATGCCCCCAGGTTCCACTGGGGGGTGAATTCAGCCACTGCTCTCCCTCCATAATCCTGGCCTCCCCTGTTTGCTTTCCAGTTTAAGGAATGGCGGTTTCAGGTAGGGGCCTTGGCATTTCATGGCTTACTCTTCCTCGGGCTCAGCCCTAAAACCCAGTAACCCATGGGCAGCAGTGCAGTGATCGGGGCACCCTCTTGGGGTTTAGGGGTCTGTGTTCAAATTTCAGCTTGGCCTTTCCTCCCCAGTGCCTCAGCAGGTTGCTTTATACATCTGGGCTCCTGTTTGCTAAAGTAAAATGCTTTCCCACTATTCCTGCCAGCTTGACTGAAATTCCAGGATTCTGTGATTTGTAGGGGCCTCGGAGCTGGTGGCCTGGAAGGATCCCATAGGCACTGAAGGCACTGGGGTCCAGCACCCACCCCTTCTAGAACCTTAATTTTTGGCCGCTGCCTATGGCGCCAAAAGGATGTTTGCACTTTTCAACCAGCCTTTTTGATGGAGTAATAAAAAGTCAGTGATCACCTATTGTGCCAGACTTCTGCTAGGTGCTTTCCCAACCTTTTCCATTACTCCTCTCAGAATCCCTGGGCGCGCTCCAGGTTACCCATCCATTTCCCAGATGAGGAAACTGAGGCTCAGAGAGGTGATGTGACCTGCCCCAGGCCTTCCACATAAAGCCTTGGCTGAGCTGCAGCTCCTTCGGTCGTGGCGCTGAGGTCCGCTGCCTCTGTGCCATCTGATCTCCCTGCTCCCTTTCTCCGCAGAGAGCCAGCTGCTCCCAGGGAACAACTTCACCAACGAGTGCAACATTCCCGGCAACTTTATGTGCAGCAATGGGCGGTGCATCCCCGGGTCCTGGCAGTGCGATGGGCTGCCCGACTGCTTTGACAAGAGCGACGAGAAGGAGTGCCGTGAGTGCTGGGGCTGGGGGTGGCAGGAGGGTCCTGGGCTGGTTTGGACTCTGCACGGCTGGCTTGCTGCAGGCTGCTGGGTGTGGGCCGTGGGCCAGCCGACCTGCTCATTCCACCCTGTACCTCTGTCTCGGGCCACGCAAGCTGTGCGGCAAGTGGGATCTCGGTGGTGACAGAGCCACAGCTTTGAAAGGGCTCTTCTAACTCCTGTCCTGGGATAGTGTCATTGCCTTCACTTTACACAAGGGGATGCTGAGGCTCCCAGAGGGTCACGTCGCACAGTGTCTCACAGTCAGCAAGCAGCAGATCAGGCATTTGAACCCAGAGCATCCCCAGGTGATGCCGTCCATCTTGCAGATGATCGTGGAGTTTTGTTTCTTTTTTTTTTTAATTCACATGACATGCAATCATCCAATTTTTGCAATCAGTGGTTTACAGTATCATCATACAGCTGTGCATTCGTTATCACAATCAATTTTTGAGCATTTTCATTATCAAAAAAAATAAAATAAAATATGAATTAACAGTAAAAATAAAAGAACACCCAAAATATCCCTTACCCTCATACTCCCCATTCTTTCTTTTTTTTTTTTCTTACTTATCTTTCCATACACTGGATATGGGAGTGCCAATCACAACATTTTTTTGTGGTGTTTTCTTGACTTTTCGATAAGGCATAGCATCATGCTAAGTTATCAGCATGGAGGTGGTACTGACTGGGCACTAATTTGTGTCCCCATACTCTTTTCTCAGCTCACATGGCCTGGACCTTTGCTGTTGGCATTGTCTTCAAATAGGTACCACCAGGATCTGGTGGAATCTGTGATCCCCCCACCTCCTTATTCTTCTTTTACCTGTCTTGTGCCCCTGCAATAGGCGTATCGTTCGGTTGGAGATGATCTGTGAGAAAGGAGGCACCTGGAACCGGGGTGGCGGGGGTCCAGGGTGTCAAATGATCATGCTTCCTGCCCCGTAAGGCGTTTTCTTCTTCTTCTCCAAAGTCTGACTCTGCAGAGTGCACTCAGCAGCAGCACCCTGAGCAGGTGTCCGTCTAGGCACCCTGGCAGGTGGACAGTGCCCCCAACACGTGGTGGGCCAGGGTGGTCCAAGTGGGTAACTGCTTTGGGGCCACACGAGTGAACGGTGGTTCTTGACCACACGTCTTGGATCTTTCCTGGGGCTTTGGTCAGTTCTCTGGCAGGAGAACAGATGTGTTCTGACTCTGAACCTATTGTCTCTCTGGAAGCCAGCTGCTGAAATGGCAGCTGTAGAACGGGATAATCATTTTAACTTTTAGCATAGTGGCTGCCCATGGTTTGAGGCCCGTCTCTGTGACGCATGGGAAAGAGTGCTGGGCTTGGCGTCCAGACTCCGGAGCCCACCAGTCCTCCCTTGCAGCGTGTCCCCTGGGGCGGAGGGCGACTCTGGGACCCTCCGATAGCCCTCTCGCCTGCCCTGGCTCTTCAGAGATTTTGGGAGAAAAAGGGCATGGTTCTTTTTGTTTGTTGCATATGACTTTTCTGAATAGACAATTATACATCGTGCATTTTTAGTCTTGCAGTTTTTTTTTTTAAAGTATTACATCTACTTCAACTCTTCTCACTTTCTGGCATGACTTCAAAATTGCTAGAAATTTAACATTTGTTGTTGGAGTTTCAGATGAGATCACATGTGAATTCTATAATCAGTTCTTTCGAGAGACAGTATGTATTTGAACTCCAGCACACGTGAAGGAATGCAGGATTCGGAGTTGAGGCCTTGGTTTTTATTCCCGACTTTGTCAATAGCAGCTGTGATATTAAAATCCTCAGTGACATTCCATGTCCTGTTCCAACCCAGTTCCATGATTTTAGAATTCTTGCACAAACTGGAAGAGGTGACCCCAAAGAGCATAGGAACAAAAGGCGGCATGGGGTGGCTGCTTGGAGCTGTTTGGTTTGATGTGGAATAGGCTGGTCTTGAATATGTTCCATCACGTTTTTTTCCGCATTTCCTAACCTTACTTTACTTCCTAAGTATAGGAGAGACTTGATTGGCAGCTATTTTGTCTTTTGATCAAAACAATTGTTTAAACTACATTATGTACAAACACATGCTTTAAAAAAAACCAAAACCTCTTCTCTGTTGCATTTCTTTTTTTGTCTTTGAATTGTAAAAAACAAGAATAAAAAAAACAGAACAACTGTAAAAACTAGAAAGTTTAGACAACAGAGCGAAGAAACAAAAGTCCCTTCTAAAGCAAATCTTACTTTCATTTTTAATGTCTTATTTATTATTCCCGTTGAGTTTAGGGGTTGTGAGTGTTTTGGATCCAGAGATTGGCTGCCTAGGTCCGTTTAAATCCCAGCCCCCTCCCCTCCTTGGGCTATGTGACTTGAAAAGTTACCAGAATGTTCTAAATCTTAGCTATTGGGAAGATTAAATGAGCATTTCTTAACCTCCCCATGCTTCAATTTCTTCCTCTCCAAAATGGGAATAAAGCTTCGGATAAGAACTGGTGAATTTTTTTTCCCCCATCAAGGCTTTTTATTGTTTCTAAAATGGCATTTCTGTCTGCAGAGAGCCCCAGTGCCCTCTACTCCTGACAAAGCCAATGCCTTAGGACTGATAAAATCCAGAACTCCCACACAGGTTTCCAAATTGTATAAAGTTTATCGAATGTAATTTACATGACCAGAACAAAAGAAAAAAAATACTTTAAAAAAAAAACAAAAACCAAAACTTCTAAGAACTTAATTCTGAGAGATGAAAGAACTCAAAGGCTGAGCAGCAAGCATCCCCCGCTGGGTCAGTGCTGCGAGGGCACAAATGGGGCCAGTCCTCCAGGGGCGGCTCCCGCAGCCCTAGGGAAGGGTCTGGTCCTGGTAATTCCTGCAGCGCCTGCTGGGTTCCTAGTCAGGCCAGAGATAGCCACACCCATGAGCCCATAACTGTCTGAACACCATGTCACCCCCTCCCTCTAGGCAAACACCACCACGCCGCACGCAGCCAAAATGCGAGAAGCTGCTAGCAGCAGCCGTGTTGAGTCCAGCAAACCCTGCCTTCGTCTTTGAAGCCCTGGAAACTGGCTGTGAGGCTGTTTGCGTCACCAGCTTTCTGGGAGTCCTGCGCTGCCTCTCTTGGTGCAGATTGGGCTCTTCTGCAGGAACTGGCTGGACCCCTGGGGCACATCTGACTCTTCTTTTGGTGTGTTTTTGGATCCTCCGTTTTGGGTGACTTTGTGACCAGCCATTGCAGCATCTTCTGGCTGCTGGCATTTGCCTTTTTGATCAACAAGTCAACAGGAGCCAGACACTCGGGAGTGTTGTTTTGGGAGTTGTTTGCCACGGGGAAACCAGGCGGAAGGTGATGTTCTCAGTGGGGCGGATCAGCCGCAGAGCTTCCCGAGTTGAGACCTCACCCAAGTCTAGCCATTTGGAGACTGCCTCCTCTCCATCTAGTACAGCAGGCATCCTTGGTGGTTGTCATTCAGGCATCTGCGGAACCCGCTGTGATGCTACTGTAGGAATACGGGAGGTCTCCTCACTCTGGCGACTCCCAGCAGTCAAAGACCCCAGCCATCGTCAGTAGCCTCCACTTGTCCCAGTCCTCAGGACTGGCGGTGGGACCAAGGCTGCCTGAGTTCTCCGTTTTGGTTTGGGGGAAGTAGATGAAGTAGGGCTGACGCTAGCTTGTTCCCTGACATGGCTGCCACTCACAGAACCCATCTGCTATGTCCTCCCTTTCCCAGAGGCACTTTGAAGGATGGCTTCTCCATTGTGGTGTTGCCACGACAGTTGATAGTGTTGAACTGTTGCTTGGAAGGATCACCTGCTTTGAACCAAGATGGGACCAAGCCCCATCACGTAGGAGCAGTGCCACGGCAGACGAGTCTGCGTCCTTCTTCACGTGCAGACGGGGTAGAAACATGGGGCTGTCGGACTGGGGGCTCTTGTTGTAAGATGGGTAATACTTAGGGTCTCTCTGCTCTTGAAGCCACTGCTGGCCCTGGCGGTTCCGATAGGCACAAGCTCTTGGGAGAACATTTCCAGGTAAATGAGAGGACATTTGTCCACATGTTCTTCAACATTGACAGTTGCACTCAGCCAGGGCTGCCCCTGTTGTGAATTTTTAACTCCTCTAAAGCTTGCAGCACAGAGCCGGGGTATAGTATGCAGCTTGTAAACATTTGCTCTTACTGGTTGGTCTGCACGAACTCTTGTACTGTTGTCATCAGGGAGGTGTATGATTGGATAACCTGATTTTTTTCTACGTGATATTAGAGATGCTTTGCCACTTTACTGCAGTTAATATTTTTAATTGCTGTTTTGTGAGGCTACCTTACGTTCTGTCAAGTAGATGTACGGTCACTTGGCCATTCTGTCCCTGGGCAGGTACTTAATATCTTTTCTTAGCTTTTTTTATTCTTACTTCTTCTGATCACAGTGTTTATAATAAAGTGAGGAATTGCCTGTACCCAGCGGACAGAAGTATATGATGTTTTCCTGTAGAGCCAGGAGGGCAGGGCTGAGATGACCATCTTTCCAAGGGCACATGAGAGTGACTGGTCTAGACTTTGTGCCACCTTCTTAGAGGGACAGGGGCCGACCTCTGAGTCTTGCCTGTGTGTTTCAAAGGCCTTTCTCTGATTCTTTGGAACAACTGGGTATTTAAGGGGAGGAGAATGAAAGCAGCTGATGTTCTCATCTTGGAGAGGTGATTGTCTCGGGTCCCTTGTGAAACTTTGGCATTTAGAAGATAATAATGCTTAAAAGAAGAGAGAGGATTCTTGCCCTTTCCAAAGGGCAAAAGAATAGCCAGCAAGATGCAGCGCCCTGTGCTGTGAGGCAGTGGGCAGCTGCTCTGTCCCCACTGCTCAGGAGAGATTTTCATATGCCAGGAAGAAATGCTTAATGTTATTATTATAAAGGTAATATAATCAGATATTGTATAAATTCAGGAGAGCAAGGGTAGAAAAACAAGGAAATCACATGTAGAGTCTGTACCCTATCTAATAAGAGAACCACAGTTAGCATCTTGGATGATTTTATTCAAGCTTTTTCCCAGTTGTAATTACCATGGGTACTTAACTTTATATTTTGATTTTTTCCCCATAGAACATCTTAACATGCTAACATTTTCTTTGTTTTTCATATTTCTTTTTATCATTTTTAATGCCGAAATACAGTCCATTAAGTTGATACACTATAGTTTATTTACTCATTATTGGGCATTTAAGCTGTTTCCAGTTTTTCATTATTAGAAACAGTGCTCAGGGTGGGCCAGGGAGAGTTCTCCCCTGCCGTGCTGGAGACCCGGGTTCGATTCCCAGTGCCTGCCCAAGCCAAAAAAGACAAAAAAAAAAAAAGAAATAGTGTTCACTGTTGTAAACATGAGGGTGGATATAACTTTTCCTCTGTTTTGAGTTTTTTTTTAGGATAGATTCTCAGAAATGAAATTACTGGAATGAAGGGCAGGAAACTTTTTCTGGTTCTTGATACAGACTGCCCAGTTGTTTTGCAAAAGGTTTGCACTAGTTTGCGCTCTCACCATCCACGTGTGAGAGTTCTCACTTTCTATTCTTTGCTGGGTAGCTTCTAAAAAAATATTTTCCGTGTTAATTTAATAGTTGCCAATGATTATCTTTTAGTTTTCTACTTTTTATTACTAGTGAAGTTGGACATTTTCTTATACTTCTGTTTACGAATTCTGTTTTCTGGTGTGAAACACCTGTGAAGGGAATGTAAATTTTCTGCGTTGTCAAACTGGAGAGCCTCCTTCTTAGGCTTTTGAGAGAAGAGGTTGCTCTGGGATAGTCTGTGAGTATTTCTGATCCTAGGTAGTAGAGTGCCCTAAATGATCATTTTATCCAAGTCACTTTAAAAAAAAATGGGGGCAATAAAGGGGGTAGAGATGTGTCTTAATGAACTGTGACAACCATTTGTGAGCACTGACAATGGCCACTTACCTAGCATTTACCCAGCATCATGTTATACTAACTCATTGATCAATGCAAAAGCCTTGTGGAGAAGGGACTCTCGTTATCTCCACTTTACAGATGAGGAGACTGAGGCACCAGGAGGTTACAGAGCTGTGTGTTGTTCCTGAAAACTGGGCCCTGGAACACTGCTTCCACAGAGACCAGCAGTGGGGCCATTTGGCCTTTCTCTACCCATATGTTTTACCCTGATGAGTGGCCTGCGCTGTAGATTGTCAGTAAGAACCTGCAGTGTTGTTTTGTTCAGTTTGTAACCTAGAAACCTTGATCATGTTTTTCTACGGTAATGATATTTTAAGTGGCTTTTTCCCACTGAGTCTTTGAAATGTTTTCCTAGAGGAGCGTGTGCTTTATGACTGCCACATACCATCATAAAATGGTAACCCAGGTTTCCAGAGCCCATGCATGATCTGGAACTAAGAGCGCTGGTGTCTCCTTCTAGTTTTGTGTCCGATTCTAGGGAATTTTGCAAATGATAAAATGTTAGTGAATCTCCAGGTCCGGAGGTCTGGGAAAGTACGGGCAGAAATGGAAGTTGAATTATTATTGGCCTTTACTGTTCCCAACCGCTTCTTGAGCATGCCTTTTAATTGCTGTGGTGTGATGGCAGGAGTCCGTGAAGATAGTGTTAAGAGGGCAGGTTTGAAATAAGGATCACAAAGAAATTTTCCACTTACTCGTCTTTCTCACTGCTGCCTCTAGGTGGCGCCACATTTAATGCTTTCTTTTTAACCTGGTGCTACGGGGCCAGCGGGGAGATGAGTAAAAAACTAGATTCAGAGCTATTGTCCTTACCCAGACTTGAACAGTAACTCACCCGTTTCACCAAGGCCTCTAACGCTTGGCTCCGCGTGTGAACTGCCTGGGGGAACTAGAGCGCTTCTATGGGATGGGATGGCCACGGCTTGCTTCTTCCTTTTTTTCAGAGAGGGGATGGCCACGTGCTGCGGTCCAGGCACGCACCCCGGGAACCCGGGAACCCCGAGAACCCGGGAACCCGGGATGCAGCTGGAGTGCGGTCAGGCCTCCCTGCAGCTGGGGAGGAAGCAGAGCTGATACAGCACTATCAACCCATCTCTCTTGCTTCTAAAATATTGCCACATGGCAAGTGAGAGCTGCCCCACCACCGAGCACCAGGATGGCGTTCTTAGATACCCATTTCCATATCTTCTCGAACAATTTAAAAATGAGAATCTTACCTCCTGGGGGCATTAAAGCATTTGGGCTTCTGCGAGCCCCCCTTGACCCTGTAGATCTGAGCCCTTTTTTTTGCCCCCCATGCAGCTGGGGCCTCCCTGGAAGTGTCACCCCCTCTGCTTCTGCTTGGGGAACACGACCTTTCCCCAGGAGTCAGTGGCCTGTCTCCTCCAGGTCTTGGCTCTGATGAGCCAGTGCTAGCGGCTGAATTCCAAATGCGTCTTGAAGGAATTGAACCTCAGAAAACAAATCGGCGCTAATAAGAGTCTAGAAAGTATCTCTGTGGTTTAACCTATGTCCATTAAACACGCCACAATGAAAAGGTTGCTCCCTCCCAGCACTCACTGGGTGGAAGAAATCCAAGACCTGTGTGTATCAGACTTGCCTCTTTTCTCCTTTAATCGTTTTCTGTATGTGTTTTTACGCATCTTAGGTAATTCCAGCATGCTGCCCCCTCCCCGCTTCACTTACTTTCTTCCATCTCCAGTGTTAGGTATGAAGGCCCATGATCAACCTCCAGCCTCCATTTATGCCTTGGAGCCTTGAGTGTCCTATGATTTCTGTAGGCCTTTTTTCTCTTCTGTTAAATGGGGGTAATAATAGTACCTACTCCAGGGGGTGACACTGAAAATATTTAATAAGCAGCATGTCCAGGCCACACGGGCCAATTAGAAAGGAGCAGGTTTGAAATAGCAGGTGGTGTTTCTTGATGCAAACGGGGTGCAGATCTTCTCTGCTGTTTGTTGAAGTATTAAACAAGCTAGTGTATGTGAGGTGGGTAGCTGCACGGTGGTTAGGCAATCAGGAAGTGCTAACTAATAGTATGCCTTCCAGCCCGAAGCGTTCTGTGACATTCCTGGCCTGTGCGATCCCAGATGTCCGTGCTCTAGCCTCCCAGTGCTTCCCCACCCCTAGCATGGCACTCCCAGTGCAAGAGGGAAAGAAGAATATATATTGGAGGGCCTGAGATGAGTCAGGTTCTTAACGGTCTCCAGGAGGGAAGTGTAGAAATACCTTGTTGTGGGCTGAATTATGCCCCCCCAAAAAGATATGTTGAAATCTTAACTCCCGGTACCTGTGATGTGACCTTATTTGGAAATAAGGTCTTTGCAGATGTACTCAAATTATGATGCTGTCATATACTGGATTAGGGGGAGTCCTAAGTCCAATGACTGGTGTCCTTACGGGAGGGCCCCATGGACAGGCCATCCGGAGGCACACGTCGAGGGAGGAGACGGCCATGTGAAGATGGAGGCAGCATGCTGAGGACTGCCAGCTGGAAGCTATAAGAGGCAAGGAAGGATTCTTCTCTAGAGCCTTCAGCGGGAGCACGGCCCAGCCAACAACTTGGTTTCCAGCCTTTAGCCTCCACTTCATTTTTTTTTTCCTGCATGGGCAGGCACCGGGAATCGAACCCAGGTCCCTGGCATGGCAGGTGGGAATTCTGCCACTGAGCCACCGTTGCACCGCCCTCCAGTTCATTTTGAAGTGTTTAATGGACAAAGCGTTAAACCACAGCGATACTCTCTAGATTCTTCTTTTAAGCCGCCTAGTCTGTGGCAGTTTGTCACATGGCCCTAGGCGGCTGGTACATAACTCTTTTCATTCGTTTCTGTTTTCTCTCGTGGGGGGAGACTCTGCTGTGATGGACTGCAGCTGTCCCCCGCCTGCTGGAGTGGCCGCGGTCGGCTCGCCCCCTGTTCTTCTAGCTTTCTGAACAACTGAGCACCTAAGTGGATTTTGATGACGGTATTTCGTGTCACCGCTCGGACAGCATTCTTCACCCCTGTGGGTGTAGACCCTTCCGCCTTCACTCCACTGGCCTCACACCCGCACTGCTCCCTGTTCTCCAGCATTTAGGTCTAGAACTTACCCAAATAACAGCCTTCCGGATCCTCTTTCCACTCTGGTTGTGTTCTTTGTGCCTCGTGGCCTGTGGTGAGGAAAGATGTTCAGTTTAGATGTTGAAAATCACAGCATAAATTCCCAGGGAGGCAGCTGATGGCTAAATACAGACATTTCCATGTTGTCAGGCTATACTCGGCTTAGCATGAATTTGACCTTATGCAAAACTTTTCTAAAAGTTGCCTGGTAGACTTTTGAAGATGCAGGCAATTTTATTTTAGATTGAGAATTACAAAGTGATCTGAAGCGCTCAATAAATACTGAGAAAGTAAGATATCCTGTGGCTGGCCCCTACTTCCACAAAGGGCATCTTGTGCTCTGATCCTTGGTATTCTCATCCTGTGAATTCTCGCTGCCTCTGCTTGAGGTATTTTATTATTTGTTTTCCATCTCCCTTTATTGTGTGGTGGTCACGGGACAGGACCACGTGTGTCAAGAGAACAGGATTGGTTTGAATTCCTAAGATTGACTCGAATGAGAAAATGAATATTTAATAAAGTCAGCTCTATGTTCTGCTCTTCCTTTCTCACCTGGTGTCTTGATGTGGCCACTTCCATGGTGACAGAAGTACTCTGAACACTAGTGTGCATCGCAGCCTGTGGACATCCTTTGCCTTTAGAAGTCATGGGGGTGGGGGGGGAGGGGCTGCGAGCCAAACCCAACCCACAGCCTCCAGACAGGGTCCAGCTGGTTAGCCCAGCTAGACTGGTCCACGGTCAGGTTTTGTTTATCCTGTGCAAGGACATTTAAATAATGAATTCATGGCCAATGGTTACAAATTAGGAGAGTGCTCCTAAAAATCTGGTTTATCAAGTTTTCTCGAAAAAAATCAGAAGGTTGAGCATTGGGACACTTTCCCAGAGCAAGTTGTTTCCACTCTGCTTGAATTGTGCCTGCCTGTCTTGCTTGTTCTAGGGCCTACTGTATTTCTTTGGTTCTCATACATGCATTTGTTCACATTTTCAGATCTCTGAAATTGGGATGCCTCTTGTAATTGATGGGATGAGAAAGCATGGTGCCGTGGTTTAGTTGACAGCTTTTTCTTAATAGTTCATAAAATAATGACATGTCTTGCAATCGAAAGCATCTTGGATTCAATGAAATACGGTAATTTTCTCTGATTCTTAGCATGTGATGGTCCAGCCAAGGGTGCAGAAGATTTCCAAATGCTAAATGCACCCATGTGTGTATGTTTTCTTAGGGATCCATGCTCTCAAGGACAGGAGGCAAGTCCAGAGTGGGAGCTGTGCTGCCTGAGTTTGAGTCCCAGCTCCATCTCATGCGACCTGGGCATATTAACTTAGTTTAACCCTGCCAAGCCCTTGTTTCCTCATAATTCCATGGAATTTTGGTGAGGTTTAAATAAAGCCAAAATCTTTAAAACCCTTCAGACAGTACCTGGCACAGAAATGTCAGCTGTTACTCCTACTGGTGACCTGGAATCAGATTTCTGGTTTAGATCGCTGCTCTGCCACTGGCTAGCCACTTCCCTCTTTGGAGCCTTAGTGTTCTCATCTGCATAATGGGAGCAGATCTGAAAAGAAGGTCTAGAGAATCAGAAGTAAAAGTGATGGTGTCTGGCACATGGCGGGCATTTAATGCTTTCCCATCTTCTCCCTTGCCAAGATGTCCATTGTGTCCTGAAAGGGAGTCTCCAGTGTTGCCAGACCATTCTTGATCCAACCCAGGCTCCTGAAATCATCCAAAATGAGCTGGAGGATTCTTTGTAGATTCTACTTTCTGAGACATTCTCTAAGCTAAGGAAGATGGACTGTTACATTCTGGAAACATTAGTTTCAGAACATTAGTCAGAATTATAACTTTCCATTCCTTGAACCGTTTCCAGGAGCCCTGTTCTGAGGAGTGGGCCAGCAGGGTGGGGGCCCCTGTGCCCACGATAGGGTACCCAAGCTCCCAGGGACTCCCCACGAAGCAGGTGAGAAGCATCCAGGTGAGAAGCATCGGCTTCCCCTTGGGTTTCTGGAGCTCCCTTTCTGGTTAAGGAAGCAGTCGTGTCTGTTGAGGTGAGACTTCCTGGAGCCTGGAGAACTGGGGAGGAATTTACTCCACTTACTACCTTCTTAGGCAAGAGAAACTCTTTGATGTTTGAAGTCACGAAGTATCCCAGTTCTCAGATTGCCTCGGAAAACTTCATTCCTTTCTGTAGCTAAGGCTCCTCCTCTTTTCACACATCCTGCTGCCCATTCTTAACTCTTTGGTGTGATAGAGACGTGGTCCCTTCCAGCCCCCTCGGACCCGTCCCCCTCCCCTGTCGTTTGGGACCTGCCACTGCCTTCTTAGAAACTACCCATTGAAATGCCATTGTCACCACCAGCCGAGAAGCTAGTGGCATAGAGTCACCTTAAAGTCATCTTTAAAATCAACTCTTTTGCACAAATATCAGCCCCACTCCATCCCCAGTTCTGCTGCTTCCAGAAGGCTCCGTTATCTCACTGCTGATGCCTTTTCCCCGTCTGCCAGGGGAGAATCTTAATGAAACAGCCCCGAGCCTGGGGGTCATGTTGCCGCGTTGCTGGAATGAGTGTGGCCCGGCTGTCTTTCAAGCACTCTCTTTTTGCCAGGAATTGGCTGCGGCTGCAAGATATAGTCAGTGCTAACAGGCTCGGGAATTGCTAATAAAATTTGAATGGCTGCAAGATCAGAGAACATCAACAATTTTTTTTTCCTGGCATATCCAGACAAATCTTGCTGATCCAAGTTGGGCTGTGACTGTGCAGTCGGTTTTATTTTTTAATGCACACTTGCCCTTTCATCTGCAACCCAGCTAGTTTGTAATTGCATAATGGCTTTTTAAAAAATTCAGAGACAGATGAGAAAAATAATGATTTTTTTTTTAAAAAGAGGATATCGTGCCTCCATAAAACCCAGACACCCAACCAGAGAGATTTAAAACACATTGATGGTTTAAAGTGGGAGAGGCTGGGGAGGAATTACATCAATTTACTCTCCCCCCAGGCACACAGGGATGGCCAGGTCTTGCCATGTACTCAGAAAATGGTGTATTTTGAAAATTTGTTAATCAATGCTAAGGTAATGGTATCTCATTGTTAGTTGTAATTTGCATTCTCCTGATAATGGTGAGGCTGAGAGTCCTTTCGTATGTTTATTGGTGATTATCTCTCTCTCTTCTGCAAATTGCCCTGTCCCTTTGCCTCTTCTTCCTTTGATTTATCCTTTCTTGTGATTTGTAGTCCTTCTGTGTATATTCTGGATAGTAGCCATTTGCCAATGTATGATTTGCAAAAATCTTCTCCCAGTCTACGCAAATCTTGTATATTATATCTGTGATCAAATAGAATTTTTTTTCTTTGAATGTAGTCAAATATCAAATGTTCCCTTTAGGGTTTGTACTTTCTTTACTAAAAAAAAAATTTTTTCACTGTCCTCAAGGCCAAAAAACTATTTTCCCCATATTTTCTTCTAAACGTTTTAAACTTCTGCTTTTCAAAGTCAGCACTTTAACCCCTGTGGATTTGAGTCATGTGTAGAGACTTCATTATTTTTTTTTCAATATGGGTAATAGGCTCAGTACTATTTATTAACTAGTCTCACCATTCCCATTAGTTTATAATGTCACTCTCTCAGATACCACGTTCCCATATGTTCCTCATATTTGTTGTTTTCTGTTATGGTGCTAATAGCCCATTCTGTAATCACTAAAATGAAATAATAAATTGTGATGTCTAATAGAACCAGTATCCTCTCCTTGTTTCAAAATTTCCTTAGCTACTCCTAGCCCATTACTACTGTGTATGAATTTAGGATAATTTTCCACTCTTAAACATAAAATCCTGTTAGAATTGTTCCCAGAATTGCACTGGATTTGTTAATTTGTTAATTTGACATTTTCAAGTTCTTAATATCTTTGTCTATGGAATATCTCTTCATTATTTCAGTCTTTGCTCCACTCTTGATTTTCACCATTTCCTTCATGTAAGCCTTCTACATTGCTTCCACTGGATTTACCTGAAGATACGCTATAGTTTGTTGTTACTGTGAAGGGGTTTGGAAAATCCTATTTCTGATCAGAAACTATTACTAGTAGTAGGCATGTATCGATCTTTGTAAAGTGACTCTCAAGCAAGCCAACGTTCTGAATTAATTCTAATAATTTTTCTGTGTTGTTTTGCTTGTCTTAACCAGGATTTCTAGGACAATGCCATATAAAGGCAGTAAAAGAAGGCATCTTGAGTGGGCCATGGTGGCTCAGTGGCAGAGTTCTCGCCTGCCATGCCGGAGACCCAGGTTCGATTCCTGGTGCCTGCCCATGCAAAAAAAAAAAAAAAGTGCTGAAAGAAGAAAGAAGGCATCTTATGTTATTTCTGACATTATTTCAAATGATTCTACGGTTTCACTGTCAACTGCAATTCTTCTGCAAGATAAGAAGGTTCCCTTCTATTCATTGTTTGCCAAGAATCGTATCACAAATAATGATGGATTTATCTAATGCTTTCTCCACATCTGTTCAGATGTGTTTCTTTTTTCCTGTGATCTGTTTAGATAGTGAATTATAATAATACATTTTCTAATGTTAAACCATGTTTGCTTTCATAAGGAGGAATAAATCTACGTAGTCATGTTTTTTAAAAAAAGGTACCAGTACACCTCTTCTTAAAAAAGCATCTCAAGAACTTTGGCTTTTTTTTTTTTTTTTTTAAAGGAAAGACAGAGAGAAGGAAGGAAGGATAGAAGGAAGGAAGGAAGGAAGAAAGGGAAACATTTTTAAACATTTTCTTGTTTTATTGTATTCTGTTTCTCCGTTTTTGTTACATGGGCTGGGGCCGGGAATCGAACCGAGGTCCTCCGGCATAGCAGGCAAGCACTTTGCCCGCTGAGCCACCGCGGCCCGCCCAAGAACTTTGGCTTTTGACATGGCTAATACCATATCGTTTGTTAAGATCCCTGCAAGAGCAGTCCCATAAAATGTAGAGAGGGTCTTGGGCCTCAAAGGCTAGAATCAATGGTTGGAAGGAAGGGGAAGACTGAAATACATTATACATGCAGGTATTCCATGGTGCTCCTCAGCACAATGGGGCTGCAGGTTCATCCCAAATTTAAATACAGCCTCTGACTCCTTTGGAAAGGAGTAGCTCTGTGTACCTGAATTGTTTATTTCTTTCTTCTGTCCTCTTCATTTTGGGGAGACGAGGGTGGCGGGAGACAGACAATCAGGGTCCAGTTTCTGATGGAATCCCAATGGGGCAGGGTCTGAAGATCACCCCAACTCTTGTTCTCTTGTTGGGTAGAAGGGTTCATTGGCTTTCCCAGTTCTTTTGGGAGTCTGTCAATAAAATCTGTGATTTTTACTGACCTGAGAGTGAGATGCGGAGATGAGAGCTCGGTATTTTTTTCCTTGAAGGAAGGAAGGAGAGAGGCCATCCTGTTGCCTTCTTGAATTGTGCAGAGAGCCAAGGGGCTGTGTGCTGCAGGGGTGGATCGGGCGTTGTCGGAGGAGTGGGTGACTCTGGTGAGAAGACTTTCAGGGGGCGCAGCGAGGGCATCCCGCTTCCCAGATTGCTGATGAGTTGCCCGTTTACAAAGTGGTTTTATAGGGGGCTCCAGCGTGGCGTATTCTCCTCCTTGGCTGCTGGGAATGTTTATAGTGGTACCTATAGCAGGATCTGGCCTGTGGCTGTACTTTGTCTCTGAGCCTATGTGAGGTCTCCCCTTGACTAAGCTGCACGTTTTCCCCTTGTGTTCCTGTTGAACCCCTGGTCAAACCGCATATTCACACTGCTGTCAGGGCCCTGCAGTAGGACGCACAGTTGGTGGCAAGCTGAGTGAGGCTCTGATGGACGACAGGGAGCAGATGGTCCTGATTTGGAACCTGGAGGATCTCTGCTGTTCACTCTCTGGTATTAACACCAAGCCAGGGCTGCCTCCAGTTCCCTGGAATTCAGGCTCTGACCAGTCTAGCGCTGCAAAGGCAAGGGAGAGAGATTGCCTGCTGCCCGGCTCACGGTTGGGGTGTGTTTCTGGGGTGCAGCAGTGACACAGCTGGTGCTCTGGATTCAGGCGCTGGGTACTGCTTTCTCCCCCTGTTCCAGCCCCACCACCCTTCAGGACTTACTCTGAGGTTCTCCTGAGATGGAAAGAGAGGGAAGGACCCGTTCTTTCTCCATTTAGCCTTTTCTTCTCGGCCTGCCAAGGTGTTGGTTCTGGGTGTGACTTGAGGATGCGCCTGTTCGGCGGTCCTGACCTTGGGGACAGGCTGTGGGGCAGCAGTTAGGACACAGACTCTGTCCTGCGTGAGTTTGGATCTGCTGAGAAACAGACGCCAGGAGGAGATTAGACACCTGAGAGATTTATTGTTAGGTGGGAGCAGGAGAAGGCAGAAGAGTGTCAGACCACGATGTGGGTTTGGCTCTATGGCAGGAGAGGGAAGGAAGGAGGGCTAGGCAGTTAGAGCCTGGGGCTGCAGCATTGCCCCCAAAATGGCCCGGCTCTGTTGAAAGACAAATCAGAGCCAAGTCTGCAGAACGCAGCACTTTATTTGGGATATCCAAGTTTTGCCACAGTAAAGGAAGTCAGATAGCTAGCCAGAACAGAAGCAGCTTCAGAGTTCTAGAGATGGGAAAAGATTTTTGTCATAAAACGTAAAAAGGAAAGTAGCTCGACTCCTATTGATCGGATGTGGGCCTTCCTTCTTAGAGGGGAGGGTTTAGAGCGGGTGGGCTTTATTTTGTACTGGGTCTAACATAATGAACGAGGGGTTTGATTGGCTGACTGGGTCAGCTACTTTGGTGGTGATTTCAAATTTCAAAAGATACCAAGAGGAAACGAGGACATTTGAAGAAGTATGGCATGGGTTTTGGGGCTCTGAGGGGTCTCCAGGGCTTTATATGATTTTATTAGCCAGGCTGATGGGAAGTTGTTGCAGGAATTTAGGATCTCTTGGGAACTCATCTGTCTTAGAATGCCCCCATGCTTGGAGATTGGCTGAGAGCAGCCGTCTGGCCTGAATGTGGCCATGGGTCCAGAGGGAGGAAGAGAGGCTATCATGGCTGCTGCACCCACACCCCCCTTCCCTGCAGCAGGAGATTTGAGTGGGGCATTTTCCTGATCATCTCAGCTACTGATGAGCTGTGCTTGTGCATTCATTAATTTATTTATCAAATATTTATAGGGTGCTTCTATGTGCTGAACAGGTAGGTGGGCACTGGGGGAAACAGTGAACAGGGAAATCCTCTCCCACGGGAGACCAGGTGGATAGGTGACTTGGTAAGCAGACCGTCGCAGGGGGTAGGATTCATGTTGGGAAAGGGGCATGCACGGGGACTATGGGGTCCCCTAAGAGGGAAACCTAGTCTTCCCTGGAGGCAGCCGGAAGTGTCCCTGGAGATGAGACTGGAAAGATGAGAATGAGTCAGCCCAGCAAGGGGTGGAAGACCTTCTATGGAAAAAGAAAAGCCAAAACACAGACTGGAGGGTACGAGGGAGGGTGGTGCATATTTGGGCCTGTGAGGAGTAATCCTGTGGCTGGCAGGAGGAGGAGGTGGAGGGGGGATTGCCGGCAGGGGTGGGTGGTGATGGTGCTTAGAGAGGTACATTGGGGTGATCACTCAGGGCCTTCCTTGTAAGCCAAGGGCAGGAAGCAGCTGTGTGTTTAGCAGTCAAGAGCCTGAGCTCTGGAGCCTGGTGAGTGGGTCGAGTCACGCTCCACCACTTCCTAGCTGTGCAACCTTAGGTATGTTACTTAACTTCTCTGTACCTCAGTTGCCATAATCTGTAAAATGGGATAGGAATAGTCCAGTTACACAGGGGACAATGCCATCATTCAGTAAGCATTCGATAAATGTTAGTTGCAGCTTTTACCGTTAACCTCATGCCTTAAATTCTTGCAGTGAAAACATCTTAAATGCTTACTTGCTGTCATCTGACCGTCACCAGACTTAACATAATGACATGGCTAAAAAGTTTCCGAATGAATGAAGGAGTTTGTAGTGTTATTCTGATGGCTCAGCTTGAAGCTGTTAAACGTGATGTTGCCAATGAGAAAAATAAAAACAAAAACAAAAAGCGAGCAATTGTTTTCCTTGAGTTTTTTCTTGAATGAACATCTGATTGAAACTCTAAACAGTTCACTACTTGGGGCTCCCGGGTTCGCAAAGATAGCCCCCAACCAGTATCTCCTAAAGCATGCTTGATGGGTCACCTGCATCTCACTCGGCTGTCGCTGTAGATTTGGAGACTATTCAAAACCTGCTGAAACAGAATGTCCAAGGGGGCGCCTGAGGACTCTGCATCTTTACAAGCAGCCCAGGTCAGTCTGTGCATGTTGAGACCCACTTGTCCTGTGATTAACTAACAGTCTGGAAGGATGAGGAAGTAAGTGACTTAGACTCAATCTTGCTTTGTCAGCCTCTTTCAGTCTCAGTGGAGAGGGGATGCCCAACAAATCATCCCTTCTGATAAGCTCAGGCAGGAAAAAAGCTTCCCAATGGGTGTGTCATCCTGAAAAGTGAAACCCTTTGAGCAGAGAGTGCCAAGTAACGTTAGGACAACCTGATAGGTGATAGTGCTTTGTCTTGCTTTTAAAGTGCTTTCATGCAGATTGTCTTCCCAAGAAGGGGTGGCTCACGGCTGCTGTGGTGTTATGGTGCTATGGTAGCCTTGCCCATTAGAGAAAATGACTTTGAGACAAGAGTGAAATTCCCAGCAAGAGGTGCCTGGCCTTTGGATATCTCAACAAGCAATGCCAACAAAATTACATGCTGTGAACTGTGTGTATCTCTGGAAGGTGGGATAATGGATAATTGTTCTTGTTAAACTTCTCATTATTTTTGCATGGGAGGCAGCAGAGGGAGTCCTTAAAAGGCTCTGACACCAGCCTACCTGGGTTTGTCCTGGTTTCTCTGCATACTAGGCAAGTTATTTAATCTCTCCATGCCTCAGTGTCCTCATGTGTAAAATGGAGATAAAAATAAGACCTACTGCATAGAGCTGTTGTTCAAATACGTTTATACTGGTTGAGTGTTTAAGATGATGCTTGGCACTTACTAAGCGCTTGATAAGCACTAGTATTATTAGTAATAGCATCATCATCAAGTTTATGCAACAAGTCGTCCGTGGGTGGCTAAAAAAAAAGTCAAAGTGTAAAGGGAAAGGCTGCCTAAATCATAGAAGGTAATGGATGAATGGTCTAGAATTTCTGCCATAATGATCAGTAGTGATTTGCTGTATGATTTGGGTCCTGTTTTTTTCATCTCCACAGGGAAGGTTGGAGCTACTGTCTGTGTTTTTCAAAGATGCTTCTTGGTGTGTCCCAAGGGTTAGTGTCACAAAGGGAGAAAGGAGAGCTGCAGACTAAAGGGGGCTTTGAATCGGACCTTTCTCGTTCCTGAAAGCAAAGCAGCTGCAGGTCTCTTTTAAAAAATTACCTATTGGACTTCACATACAATTTTATTTTCACGAAAGTGTGAGCAGACAAAAGGGTTGAATCCCACTGGATTAGATCCCTAAGAAGGCTTTTTTTCCTCTTTAATCTCTTTTTAACATCTGTGATTTGAAAGACAGCACCACGATTGTCCGTTTCCAGAACAAAGCTCGCTTCCAACTGTCATAGGATGGGAGTGCGAAGAAATTTATTTCTTATAATGAGCTCATTGCTTTCTGGAACTCTTTAAAGGTAGCAGCGGGGTGCCTAAGGTGACAACAAGTTCCCTGTTAGTAGAAATGTCCAGGCTTATGATGATTTAAGCCCCAGCTTCACTAATTGTTAGCTGTGTGATTGCGTAACTTACTGTCTCGGAGGGACAATATGCAAAATGCTTAGTATAGTGCATGGCAGATGTCATTGTTTCGTGCTCTTAGAAGCTTTTGGTGAATGTCTGCTTGGAACCTTCTTTGATGGCTCCTGCAGAGAGCTGCTCAGACAGCAGAGCAGACCTATTCTTTACTGCAGTTTTTAGGTGATGATATTAAGATCTCCTTTCAGTGTCACTTGATGCTGCCAAGGCAGCATGTGCCTTTAGGAGAGCAGACATTTTGTAGTTACTGTAGGGGCTCCCTGGAAATGTTGTTTGAGCACCCCTATGAAATTGTGGCTCACTCTTTATATGGAGTCACGCCAAAGCTAACAATGGACCACATGCACAGACCAGACAATGGAAGCGGTGTCCGTGGAGCCTGTCAGTTCCACACTCTTGCCTTTGAACTGCAGGGCGTGTTTCAGCAGAACATATAAGCTGTGGATTGTATAATTATGCTCTCCTGCAAACCAAGTTTTGGCAAGTGTGAATGGCTATGAAAACAATACGTATGCAAAACTCACTTTCCGTGTGCTCTGTTTCACATTCCAGGTCTTGTGCCAGGTTTCCCCCTGTTTTCTGCATTTCAGAAATATTTTGTGTTTTCAGTCCAGGCAGTGGGAGTACAAAGGCATATTTGTTTCATCACTTCATTTGCGGATTCTGCCAGACTTTTTTCTCTCAATGATAGTAATCCTCCTTGAAGTCTTATCTTCAAGGCTGGGCTTTAGGAAATTTTCATCGGGGCAATATCATATTTACTTATGGATGGTAACCGAGGACGTGAGTCACATAAAAACAAAACAAACAATTAGGAAGCAAAACTGTGCCTCTGTGAACGAATTCTAGTGTAGGCTGGTATGCCGCAGCCGAGCAGGATAGGAGAGCAGCCTCCTTTCTGTCCTTGGCCTTACACGAGACTTAGAGCATGTGCTTTTCCATTGCTGTGTCTTCCTTTTCTTCTAAATAAAAACTTACCCTCTAGCATCTTTCCAGAGACACTGGTTGTTTACAGGGTGGCACTGCCAGGTGCTTTGCCCCACTGATGGAAGCACAGAACCATAAAACATCAGTGCTCTGGAAGGGAGGTTGCTGCTTAAAAAGAATGAGATGGCTGGCTGGCTGGCTCAATCGGATGAAGACAGAAACCTCTCATTCTACAGTCACATCCCATCCAGGAAGCCTGCTCCCCCTTCCTTCACTCCCCAACCCCCCAGGCTAGGTAGGTGCCTCTTGTTCCTGCTCCCCTAGCATTGCCCTTCTCTACCTTTGAGTTGTGAACAAGCAGGCACATTATAGGGCGATGGAGTATTTTCCCCAGCAACATTAGAGGCTTCTAGAAAGCCAGGGAGGACCTGCATGCATCTTGTTCCCTGTTGTCCCCATATTGAATGCCAGCTCTTGGCACGTAGAAGATGCTCAGTACATGTTTGTTGATTGAATAAATGAAAGATAAATGGTTGCTCACAAGGACTTGTGGAGACAAATCTTTGCTTGCATTCCTCTGTCCTTCTCACACTACTTCATTCTGAGAACTGGTTTTCTCTTATCAGGAAAAGCTAAGCAGGAACAGGATTCTTCTCACCTGTAGCATGCTCACACACGCACACAGGCAGTCTCTCTCTTAGGCCTTTTAAAACTGTCACCTGACTGATTTGCTTTAACAGCCTCTTCTCCTATCCTCCCTTTCCACCTCCCCTACTCTAATTCCTTGTTAATTAATCCTTCTTCTGAGGGTAAATATTCCTCTAGGTTCTTTCCTTTTCTTTTGGGTCCCCAAGGGTGTGAACTCCTGGCCCAGCCCTGTCTCTCTAAGCCTCTGAGTAGGCGCCTATTATCATCAGCTCCAGTAATTGTATCTGGTATTTTGCTTGGATTTAAACACCAGAGGCAGGAACTAATGAGCGGCTTTCACGTTCAGAAACAAAGGGCAGCTTCAGGCAGCTTCTCTGCTTAATTCCAGGCTTTTAGGGATACTTGCTGTGCTTAACACACTGCAGAGGGAGTGGCAGACTGCACAGTTTTTCCATAGCCGCCCAGCCTTCCCAGCCTAGGCTCTGCCCACAGAAGCCTTGGTGGCTGTGTGCAGGGGAGAAAGCAAAACACTGGAAGAATTCTTGCCTGTGGGCTTCCTAGTTAGTATTCTTTGGTGGAAAGGACTAACTTGTCACGGGTAAGCCCTCTGACTTTCCTCGTCTTTAGCTCTCGCCTCCGTAAAGCAACTTCATCACCTCTAAGCACCATACATCAGATTTCTGATTTAAAATGGAATGCTCTCCCTCTTAGGAAAATGCAGAATAGGTTTTTTAATTTTTTAATTTTTGCATGTGGGCGTACACATATAGGGATGAGTGTAAATAGGTTTAGGCTCATATAAAATGGTGGAGACCCTAAGTAAGCATCAAGTAGGGGGGTCTCGGTCAGCCTGTTTGAGGTTGAACGTTGATGGAACTTCATGCTCCAGGTACTGTGCCAGGTGCTAGAGCTGGATGACCCCCTCTGGCCCTGTGAGGTAAGTCCTATTATTATCCCCACTTTACAGGTAAGGAGTCCAGGCTTAGAGACATTAAGTCATTGGCCCTGGTGTTTGGGTGGTGGAGCTGAGTTTTGAAAGCTGCGTTCTGCCTCCCAAGCAAGCTGGTGAACTGCTCTGCTCTGCTGCCCCCTGCAGGTGTGTGTGTGCCGTGGGCGGTGGAGGGACCGCTGTGGTTCTGTTCCCAGGAGGTTTGGGGTTCAGGAGGAAGCTCCCGGCCTCCCTCACAATGGAGCCTGTATTGAGTTTCCTGTGCAACGCGTTCTCATCTCTGCCTCGAGTTTGCATTTTCTTCAAGAAGGGGTTGCATTTTAAGTATCTGCAATCATGCCTCACTTCTCCTCGGCCCTGGAAGATACACAGCTGTGGGTTGAAGCACCAGAACATGGTCAGATGCCTTCCAGTGGCTCTTTGCTGTCTCCTGGAATACCTCTCTCTTCACCCCCAAGACCCTCCCTCCGTTCTATCCCAGGGCTTCTCAGATTTTATGTGCATTCACAGGCAGAGGGATCTGGGTGAAATGCAGGTTCTGTTTAGTAGGTCTGGGGCAGGGCCGATGGAATTTCTAACAGGTGACCAGGGTTTGCAGATGCTGCTGGACTGAGGGATACACTCTAGGCAGCAAGGCTGTATTGTCCCTGTTTTCCAGGGGCCATATCAGAATGGCTTTGTGTGGCTTTGTCAGCTGCACTGGTGACCTTCCTAGGAGATTCCAGCCAGTAGTCTAGGACAGGCCCTAGGAATTTATGGGTTTAACAAGCAACCCAGGTAACACTGAGGCAGGTGTTGATGGACCACACTATGTAACGCCGTCTCTCTCAGTGGTCCCTAAGCCTCTGGCATCATCCGAATCCCATCTGGATTGAGACCGCCCTGGGAAGATTGGTTCAGGGCCTGGGGGTGGCGGGGGGTGGGGGTGTGGGGGGTGGGGGTGTGTGGATCTGCTGGTGCACTAATTCCCCAGGTGAGTCTGATTAGCACTTAGGTTTGGGACCCTCTTGCTGGAATTACTGCTTCCCCTTCATCTTTCATCTTTTCCCGGGCTCCTAACTCTTCCTCAAACCAGATCCTGCTGTCCCCTGCTCCACCTTTCTGCCTTGGTGTAGCCCACGAGTGACACCTCAGCCCTCTGCATTCTGACCGTTGTTCCCCCCCCAGTAACAGCTTTGCTCCGGGGAAGATCCCCTGCGGAACTCCTAATACTCAGATCCAGCAGGCATGAAATCCATCCTAATCAGACCTCCGAGCAGCACTGGACACCACTAACCATGTTCCCCTCATCCCCACACTCTGCTCTCTGCGATTCCACCCCACCGTCTCCTGGCTGGCATCTGCCCTGCAGAGAGCTCTTTAATGGTCTCCGTCCCTGGATCAGCATTTGCCCGGAAATGTTGACATTTCCCAGGATTCCATCCTTTCCATCTAATACAGCCTCCCTTTGGGAGCTCATCCACTTCCATCAGCTGGTGATACCCAAACACTTATCTCCAGAGCGATCTCCTTAAATCACACATCTGATGGCATCACTACTCCCTTGCCTAAGAGGGGAGGCTGAGGAACAGCGTATGGAGTCTGCAGCTCCTCGGCTCAGGGTCCGATCCTGGCGCCGTCATTCACTACCATGAAGTCTAGAGCCAGTCTCTGGATGTCTGTAGGCTGCAGTTTTCCTGTCTGGGGGGAGGGGATATGAGGATTAAGTGCCTCATCCACCGAGAGGGCCCAGCACTGGGGTTTGGTGCATGATGAGCCCTTAGAAGATGTTTTTTTAAGTCATTAGTAATATCCAGTATGAATCATAGCAGTGACCCTCTGGTGGCTCCCAGATCACCCATGGAATCAAGTGAGGCTCCAAAGCGGGTCACTTGATACAGAGACTTCCTGGCCTGTCCCCCCACCCCCACCCTGGTCTCATTGGTGCAGCTTCTTCCCTCCCGTGCTCCTCCCCATTCACCCTGCCTCCCAGGCCCGTGTCTGTGCATGTTCTTTCCCCTCTCTGCCTCTGCCTGGCACAGCCTCCAGGAATAAGCAATGCCTTCCTCCATGCTTCTGCTCAGCCTTGGAGGTTCTGATGCACATGTTGCACTGTCCCACACGACATTTTTGTGTGTCTGTGTCCCTATTAGACTGTAAGCTATTTAAGTCAGGTTTGCTTCTTGGTACTGGGTATGGCTGAGACGTTGTAGATTGTTTGAATGAATTAATGAATGAGTGACAAGAATGAATGGATGAATGAATGAGTGATATGAAAATGGAAAACCAGTTCCCTGGCCCAGAGGACAGGCACTCGGATGTTTGAGATGGTCTTACCTTGTTGCTGTGGATGAAAACCCAGGAATCGTCCTTGAGTCCTCTCTCACTAACTCTTCTCACCAGAGATGATTTTGACCTCCAGAGAACACTGGACATGTGGCAATGTCTGTTGACATTTTTGGCTGCCACGGCTTGGGGGCTGCTGGCATCTCGTGGATACAGGCCAGGGATGCTGCCAAACGTCATACAATGCACAGCACAGCTGCAGCAAAGGAACAACCAGCCCAAATGTCAGTACTGCCAAGGTTGAGAAACTCAGCTCTAGAGGATTCTGGGTCCATCCACAGTGCCCCATCTCTCCTGCTCCCAAACCAGCTTGAGGCACCACTGTTACCCCCTCTACTGGTCTTCCTGCTTCCGCTGCCTACGCATCCCCAATCCATTCTCCCTAGGGCAGTCAGAGCGGCCTTTTAAAGGGTAAATCAAATAAAATCACTCCTCTCTAAGGACTTCCCATCAGGCTCGGAATCAAATCCATATTCCTTAGCTGGGCTGATGAAGGCCAGCCTGACCTGGCCCCTGCTTACCTCTTCCAACCGGTTGAGCCCACCCTCCCCGCCAGGCACTCGGCTCCACACACGCCACCCTTCACTTTCTCTTCCAAATTCTTTCCAGCCTTAAGGTCAGTTCTCAACAGCTTCTCTCTGCCTGGGCTTCTCTCTTCTCTGGTCCGTGTTTTGCTGGCTTCTTATCTTCTAGCTCTCACCGCAGCTGCTACTGCGTCAGACATTCCTCTCGTAATCACTCAGACTAAAACAGCCACAGAGTCACATCATCTTAATTCTCTGCAAAGCACCACCACTGCCTGACATTTCTGCTTGATTGTTTCTGTTATTCTTGCCCTGTTGAAACGAGACCTCCTTTGCCTTATGTAGGGCCGTATCCTCTCTACAGAACGATACCTCACACAGCTGTCAGTGAGCAGCGATGTGGTAAGAATTTTATTAATAGTTTATACTTAGTGGAGTCTAAGAACTTCTTTAAATGCTTTATTATTTAATTCGCACAACTGCCTTGTACAGTCGGTCACATGATTATCATCATCCCCATTTTACAGGTGAGAAAACTGAGGCACCGGAAGTCACACAACTTGTCTAGGATCACACAGCTAGAGAGTGGCAGAGCAGGGATTTGGAACTTATGCAGCATGACTTTGGAGCTGATGCTCTATCCCCCCACCACGCTGTTTGTTGAAGAAACAAATATGGAGTATGAATGAGGTTCTCATCCCCATCTTTCCTGAACGCACACATGCCAAGGCATCCTTTGCAGGATTGGGATTTTGTCTGATCTGGGTTTACATTTTGTGACAATCACCCATGTCCGATCCATCACACAATAGCCATTTTGTTGAGGGTACCTGGGGAGAGAGTACCAAGAAATAGTTAGCTTTTAAAGTCCTGGACACTTCTCTACAATTTACTCCTGATCACACTTCCTTTGTTGTTTTAGCCGCTAGGAAGCTTAGAGTAAAGTTTGAGCCTCTATGCTTATAACCATGTACAGTTTTATAGAGTGCATTTGACTCCTGCCTTCTTTTCTTCTGCTTCTCCCTTCTTCATCCCATCATCCTCATTTTTAACTGATTCATTTTCCCTTAAGTCAACTCACATGATTGATGAATCAAGATGGAGCAAAACCAAACGGATATACATGTAAAGTGTGACCCTGGGCAAGTTACTTCAATCTCTTTGACTCTCAGTGACCTGCGTACAGTCATTCCTGCCCCCCAGGTGTTTGGTGGCATGTGAGTGGGGTAAATTCCATGAATGCTCAGGGCACATGGTGAGCATTCAGTATGCATTAGTGCCTTTATCCCCAGCCCAACAAGCTCCGTTACAAAGACGCGCGGCAGATGACAGGCTGTCATCTTGTCCTGTTGTTGGAGGCTGTTTCCACTACAGTAAATTGGTTTTTGAGCGGCAGAAAGATATTAAGTCTAGCGGGTAGAAAAGACTCCACCACGGTGCAGTGTGTTTCTGCATAAAGCCCCGGCTGACGAATAGAAAGCGTTTGCTGGAAAGAAAATGAGCCAGATCCACAGAAACTTTTTATTACTATAGCAACTGGATATTTGGCTATTCTCTCTTTGGGTAGATTATGATATACTAGTGAGGAACGCCAGCTGTTATGTCCCCATTTGCCTATTAGCTCACAAAACGTCCCTGTTAACATTAATCTTCCCTGGATGAAGTAGCCCAATGTTAAGGCAACTCAGTCACCCACTTTCTGGTGTTAAACTACCTTGGGGCTTCCGAAAACAAGAATTATAATAATGAAAGCTTTTATCACTTACTGAATACCAGGCTTTTCTCACTTAAGTCCTTACAACCACTTCGTAAGGCAGGTTTCATCATCCCATTTTCCAGATGAGGGAAGAAAGCCAAGGTTAGATTACCAAGCCCAGTGCCTGGTAAAGGGTGGAATCTGATTTTAATCCCAGGTCTCTGATTCCTAATCCTTTATTCTTAACTGCTAATATGGGGTCTCTCTTTCTTTAAACCAGAAGACACAAAAATCTTAACCTAGGATGGGATTCCTCAACCTTTAACTATTGACATTTTTGGACCAAATAACATTTTGTTGTGCATTCACTGTGGAACAAATTGTCCTGTGTACTCGTTGTGGTATTATTGGCAGTTTCCTGGCCTCTCTCCACTGGAAACCAGTCGCACCCCTCCCCACCACATCGCCACGTATCACCTGGGGGACAAAACAGAAGAACTGGGTTGGAATTTGGCCAATGTAGTACATCCTGGCGAAGAGCAGCAATTTTATTTCTGACATCGCCAACTATCCCAGTTCTCAGGATTCTTCAGAAGGTTTAGTTTCTTTGCAACCATCACATTTTCCTCACCCACCCACCCCTAAAGGACATCACACTCATTAGTGGTCACTCTTCATTCCTACTGCCCCCCCTTGGTTGCCACTATTCTACTTACTGTCTCCATGGATTTACCTATTCTGAACATTTCATATAGAGGAATCATGCGTTGTGGGGTCTTTTGGGGCTGTCTTCTTTCACTTAGCATGTTTTCAAGGTTTATCCATGTTGTAGCATGTATCAGTACTTCATTCCTTCTTATTAGCAAATAATATTCCATTGTCTAGGATGTTGGCCTCTTTAATTTTTACAATGACGTTTTATAGTTTCCAGTGTACAACTCTTATTTTTGTTAAATTTATTGCTAAGTATTATTTTTTTTAACTTTTTTATTGTATAATATAACGTATATACAAAGCAAAGAAAGAAAAAAGCAATAGTTTTCAAAGCACTCTTCAACAAGTAGTTACAGGACAGATCCCAGAGTTTGTCATGGGCTACCATTCCATCATCTCAGATTTTTCCTTCTAGCTGCTTCAGGACATAGGAGGTTAGAGGGAATAAATATGTTTTTTTATCATCACAATTGACTTTTTTTCCTGTTTTTGTAAAAAATGACATATATACAAAACAATAAATTTCAAAGACAGCACAACGATTAGTTGTAGAATAGATTTCAGAGTTTAGTCTGGGTTACAGTTCCACAATTTTAGGTCTTCTAGCTACTCTAAGATATTGGAGAGTAAAAGAAATATCAATTTAATGATTCGGCAATCATATTCTTTTGTTAAACCCTACCTTCTCTGTATAATTCCACCATCACTTCTGATCTTTCTATCCCAGTTTTTAGGGGTATTTGGGCTATGTCCATTCTAAATTTTTCATGTTCAAAGGGGCTGTCAGTAATTTAGGGTAGGGAGATGGAACTAGCTGATGTTCTGGAGAGGCTGGGCCCTCTAGGTTTCAGGGCTTATCTGGTCCAGGAACCCATCTGGAGGTTATAGGTTTCTGGAAAGTTACCCTAGTGCATGGAATTTTTGTAGAATCTTATATATTGCCCCAGGCGTTCTTTAGGATTGGCTGGAATGGGTTTGGTTGGGATTTGGCAAGGTATGATGGGTTAAATTTATTACTAAGTACTATTTTTGATGCTGTTATAAATATAATTGTTTTTGTAATTTCAGTTTTCGATTGTTCATTGCTAGTGTGTTAAAATTCAGTTTTTTTATATTCGTCTTATATCCTACAAACTTACTGAACTTGTTAATTAATTAGCTCTTCTGTTGTGTGTGTGTGTGTGTGTGTGAATTTCTTAGGATTTTATATGTATGAGATCATGCCATCTACAAATAGAGAATCCAACTTTGGATTTCATTGATTTTTCTCTACTATTTTTTTATTCTGACTTTCATTTATTCCCAGTCTAATCTTTATTACTTCCTTCCTTCTTCTTGTCTTGGGTCTAATTTCCTCTGCTTTTCTAACTTCTTAAGGTGGAAGGTTAGGTCATCCATTTCAGATCTTTTTTTTTTTTTTTTTTAATATGGGCATTTATAGTTGTAAACTTCTCTTTCAGCACACCAAAATAAATTTAAAAATAAATAAAATAATTTCCTAATCCCAAACGTTCTTACTTGTTATGACTTATTCCTATCATTCTTTTATTTATTTTATTATTATTATTTTTTGCACGGGCATCCCATACATTTTTGCAGGCTGTGTGTTTTATTTTCATTCATCTCAAAGTATTTTCTGATTTTCTTTCTCTTTGACCCGTTGGTTATTTAGGAGTGTGTTATTTAATTTCCTTCTGTTATTGGTCTCTGATTTCATTACCTTGTAGTCAGATAGCTTTGGATGATTTTAGTCTTTTTAAATGTGTTAAAGCTTGTTTTACTGAGGCTGGTCTTGAAGAGGGTCCAGGCACACCTGAGAAGCATGTGCGTTCTATGTTACGGGGTAGAGTGCTTATAGCTGTCTGTTAAGTCAAGTGTGTTTACAGTGTCGTTCAAGCCTTCTATTGGCTCGTTGATTTCCGTGTAGTTGTTCTGTCCGTTCCTGACCGCGGGGTCTGAAATCTCAAACTGGTGTGGCTGAGCTGACTATTTTTCCCTTCATTTCTATCAGTTTTTGCTTCCTGTATTTTGGGCTCTGTTTATGGGTGCAATATAATTATGTCTTGATGGATGGAGTGTTTTACCATAAAATTGTTTTTCTTTGTCTCTTGATAATCTTTTTTGTCTTAAATTCTGTTTTGTCTGATATCGATATAGCCAGTTCAGCTCTCTCGGTTTTGAATTGTTATTTTTTTAGAAGCTTCCTAAAAATTCTAATGTGTAACCAGGGCTGAGAGTTGTCGCCCTGGTAAGGTAAGGGGTAGTTGAAGACTTGGGTTTTATCTTTAAAGTTAGCCCACAGCTACCGAGGGGTATTATCCATGGAATTACCTGGTGTAGAAGTCATTGTAGAAATTTCTGGATGCTTTGGTGGGAGCCTTTCCTGGAGCAAGATTTGTGGTGGGTTAAAGTACTGTTTTCTCGACGCAGTTGTTTTCAGGTTGGCTGTTGACACATGTACTCTTCTGCAGCCTGTCACAGCAGTCACAGGCAGTCCTTCTCGGTGCTCTGTTGACACAAAACCACCAATGATAACACGTAATAGTCCTGGAGTAAAGTCCTGTTTTCCTGTTGGCATCACGGTAGTTTAATCCTCACGTTTTAGGCCTTTTCTCTGATGCTCGTTGCTGGTGTTATAGCAACAATTAGAGAGGCAAAATCTCATCCCCAGGGTTTTGCTATTTCTGTGGATTGTGTGGGCAGGAGCAGGTAAGAGAAAGGTTCAGAGACACTTCCAGAGAGTGAATCAGAAATAAGCTTCCTCTTTACAAGTGTGAAGGTAAAGAATATGCACAAAATTACAGCGCTTTAAGAAGACAAAGTACAAAGTTTGCAGTGAGGTTTGAGGGGGCAGCGGCTCTAAAAAGTAAAACCTTCTTTTGGCTAAGATGGCCTTCATTAGCCCTGTTCGAAGATGATCTCGCGTGGATTCTTCTTTATTCACATGTATTCAAACATTAAAACCATCCCTGATTCTCCATCTCCCTTTTTCTTTTTTTCTTTTTGGCCTACTTCTTAGGAGTTGTCCATTGGGTATCCCCTTTCATGTAGCTCGATGATGCTTTTATTGAAATACTCTTTTTAAGATAAAAACTGTTCTGTGTCTGGTCACACATCTGTTCTTAATCCCTGGGACTCTGATCCACTGTCAGGAAGTTTTTCCACCCAAGCAGTGAAAAATCTCCAGAGGCTAAGTTATCTGACCCACATTTATTATCTTTTAAGATCTTTTTTCCTCTTGAGATTTGTCTATAGAAGAATCAATTTGGAATGTTTTGGTTCCTGCTTGCAGATTCTGTTGAATTTTTACTCCAGTTGTATATTCACACAAATACACACTTATCCATATATGTACATGCATTATGACAGCCAAAATAAATTAAAAATAAATAAAACAATTTCCTAATCCCAAATGTGCTTACTTGTTTTGACTTATTCTTATCATTCTTTTATTTATTTTGTTATTATTATTTTTTGCATGGGCAGGCACCGGGAATTGAACCTGGGTCTCTGGCATAGCAGGTGAGAACTCTGCCTGCTGAGCTACTGTGGCCTGCCGTATTCCTATCATTCTTGGTAATACATTAAAAAAAATTTTAATAAGTTTAAAAAGTACCATTTATTTTATTTTATTTTATTTTTGCATGAGCAGACACCAGCAATCAAACCCAGGTCCCTGGCATGACAGGCGAAATTTCTGCCACTAAGCCACTGTTGCACCAAAAGATACCATTTAGTTATTAAAAATCTATCAGTATTTTTTCATTAATTGTAACAAATACCACAGTAATGCAAGAAGTTAATAATAGGGTATGTAGGTGGTATATGGGAATTCTGTACTCTGTGTGCAATTTTTCTGTTCCAACTGCTCTAAAAAATGAAGTATTATTTTTTAAAAAGGGCAATAACAACCACTTTGGATCCCTTTATTTTACTTTATTTGTAAGAGTCCAAAGAATATAATAGACTTGTCTCTGCTTAGTGTCCTTAGGGCTTTTTGCAGGTGGAGAGCTATTTCTTTGGCTTGTAGAGCCTCAAGCTGTCTTTGTGAGCATGTACAAACTTTCTTCATAAAAAAAAAATCAGATCACATCACTTCCCTTTATAAAGATGTCTTATCTCTCCCAGGATAAAGCCTAAACACACTCCTGCTTCTGTCCTAGCATCACCTCCTCACATACAGGCAGTGCTCCAGGTGCTCTAACTTCTCTCGGATTTCTGTAAAAGCCACGACCTGTCACAACTCTGAGCTTTTGTTCAGGCCATTCCTTCTGGCTGTAACACCCTTCCCTCACCTTTTTTGCTAAAAAACATCTACTTCTCTTTTATCCCCAGCTGAAATAGCACCACTCTGAAAAGAGCTTCCTAACTCCCCCAGGCTGAGTGAGTCACACTCTTGAGTTTCTCTTGCAGTCTGGCCATTCCCCATATATTAATTGAGGATGTACTTCTGGACAGAAACTGTCTGGAAATAATAATAATTGATAACAGTAATAATATTAGCAAATACTGGGTGATATAGTGTATAACATTAAGTACTACATAATGCTATATAATGCTATATAATATAAAAAATAGTTAATATGTTTTATATATATATATGTGTGTGTGTGTACATAATAGGCAAATTACCTGTTATTAACTAATACTGTATTCCAGAGAAAGTTTTAAGCAGTTTATTATATTAGCTTATTTAATACCCGCAGCAACCCAGCAAGGGTAGGTGCTGGTAATTTCTTTATTTACTGATGAGATTGAGGCACAGAGAAATTAAGCCAGGCATGATAAATCAGACAGCCAGTAGGTAAGTGGTGGAGCCTAGAGATCAACCCAGGCAAGTAACCTATATTACCCTGCATTCTTAACCCCTATAATAAACTGGTGGAAGACAAATGTTTATGCTGCTTGTAAACCTCTCATTGCAGTCATCTGTTTATTGTCTCCCTTGCCTCCTCTTCTTGGCCAGGTGTCCCTCATCTAGGAACTTCTTGCTAGCAGGAATTATATTTTCTTTGCAGTCCCCATATCTGGGTCTGCATGTGGCATAGAGTTGTTAATTAATGTTAGTGGAATGAATAACTGAAAGAATAAGGCCTCAGACTGTTTAAATATTTTGTTGGTTTCCATCTTATTTTTCTCAGCAAAACAGGTTTAAAAAAAAAGTGTGTTCTGTAGTGCCATGAACGCTATTAGGAAGGGAAAAAAGGTATTATCAAATACATCTATTGGGTATCAGGCATAGGCTCTGTTCTCTACGTGGAAAATCTCATTTACTTTTTGCCACAACTAATGAGATCTATGCTGTTGTTATCCCTTTTCACAGATAGGGATACTGAGGCTGAGTGGGGTAAGTGACTTGTCCAAGGTCTTAGCTATTGTGTAGTAGAACTGGAATAGAAATCCAGACACTCCAAACCCTAAAACTTAACCCCAAGACTTCTTATTCTAGGCATAAAAGATGAAACGTTTGGAAAGAAAATTTTCATAGACTCTCCTAGCAAAAGTGTTTCAATTGGATGTCTTCTTTTTATAATTACATTCTGGTTAGCTTGTGGTCTGTTGCTCTCTCCACTCCCCAGTGCACGTCTCTGAGATAGCCAGTGTGGCATTTTAGAAGAAATAATACCACGCAAATAAAACTTGATGTCTGCTCCAGTAGTCATGCTGAGTCCAACTGTTGTGATGGAGAAGGGAACAAGTGAGGAATTCTAGTACTCAAACAATAATGAATTTGCAAAGGCTTGGATTCCAGGAGTGGATTTGGCTTTCAGGGCTGTTTGTCATCTGCCTTGGGACCACTGTGAAAGTTTTGTGTATTTTTTTTTCAGTTTGTTCCTCCCCCCTCCACACACACACACTTCTTAGAGAATCCAGGCACATTTTTTAAAAAGACTGTTAGTTTTATAAGGCTCTCTTTGCTTTCTTGCCCCCAACCATGAAGTCATTTTAGTTTTGTGAAAGGAATCACAGTTTGATTTTTTACAAAATGTGCCAGGGAACTGAAAATAGTGGCAATTTCAGATCTGTTACTTTCTGGAAATTTTTAGTCAGTGATAGCTGTGTGGATCTCTTCACATTGGGGTGTGTGCTTGTTGATTCAAATCACGTGAATTTATAATTTGATTTTTTCTTATTTATGCGTGCTTATATGTTGCACATATAATTCACATCCTTAGAGTGAACTGAATTGCATCTAGTTCATAACACACTTCCTAAGAGAAATCAAACTTTTAATTTTCTAATTAAAAAAAAAGGTACCCGCTGCTTTTACTGATATGAGAAGTAAGTTCACCCCCCTTTTAGTTCCCCTGTTACCACATTGATCCTCCCTCCAGGCCTTTGTACATGCTTTTCCCTCTTCTTAGAACAATCTTGGAACTTTCTTCAGCCCACCACAGTAAAATTCATCCGTGGCCTGGCTGTCACTTATGTATATCCTCGCACTTTACAGGTGTGGAAGAGAGGTTGTGAATTAATGTTAGTGGAATGAATAACTGAATGAGTTGGTTCCCACCGGGGCTGTGTGCGGTGTCTCATCTGAGGCAGACCTTCCTCTGGGAAGGCTTTTCTGTCATCACTTCAAGATTAGCCATCCTGTCGCCCCCCCCCCCCATCAGAACATGTATCACGTTGCACATGGCAGCTCATCTGCCGGTGTGTTCTCCTCTCACCTGTAACAGGAAGATCACACAGGGAGCCTGTCTTCTGAGTGGCAGCTCGACTGATTCAGTGCCTGACATAGGGTAGGACGCTCAGGAATATTTGTTGTTGGCCAGGAAGAGAGACAGGTTTTTTTGTTGTTGCTTAACTCTGTTTTGTAGTGTGCATAAAGGGTGAATTCTTACCAAGTGGACAGAACTGGTTAAGAATTTTAAAGTGCTCAAAGGGCTTTTTTTTTGCCAGGGCAGCAACCTTTTGAATATGAGCCCGCAGCTTTTATGTATAAAGCAGAGCTATTTTCTATCTTGCATATGAACGTGGAAGAGAGAAATTGTGGAAATGGGGAAAGATCATAACTGATTTCCTTGTGGATCTTCTCATGGTGTCTCCTCTGCCTGAGTGTGGGTGGTAGACTTGAGAGGATGGTGGTCAGAGAAGGCTGCCCTGGCCCTATGGCTAGAATTTCTGGAGGACAATATCTGTGCAGTGGCAACATCAGGAAGAAAGGACCGACGAGGTCATTTGCTCTGTGGGTCTAAGACATAAGTAGAATTGATCAGCGTAAGGTCCTCATACTTTAGTGTTCATTGGAATCTTTCTGGGTGCCCAAAAAACTGCAAGTTTCTCTAGGGGAGGGGCCAAGGAATCTGCATTTTAAACAAGCAGCCCCAAGGATTCTGCTGCGGGTGGATCACTGACCCCTGGACTGTTCTTTGCAAAACTCTGCCCTAGGGGATCAGAAATTCTGGAGGAATAGCGACGCGTGGCACAGTCCTGGGAGAGAGCCTGCCCTTCACCAGGGCCCCTAGACAAAGGGGAGAGTGCAGCTGGCCTCAGCTCCTGGAGCACCTTCAGGCAGGAAGGGCACTTTGCATTACCCTGTGGTTACTGTGATCCGGGGAATCCAATCCCGGCCAAGATTGATGCCCTGTACCCGGTACAAATTTAAAAAGATAGAAAGAAGAGTCATGGCTGTCCTGATTAGACAGGAATGTCCCCTGCTCTGCAGAGTAATGAAATACACAGATGTTACAATGAAAAGAGACAAAGATAGATGAGGAGCAATAGAGCGCTGGCCGCAGTTAAGGACAGACTTAATATAAATGCCGAGGAATCCTGGGGCGCCTGCAGCCTGTGCATTTCTAGATATATCATTGCCAGCAGGCGAGAGTTGGCCCGTCTCATGCAGTTGAGACGGGCCAACTGGGTTGGAAGCTTTCCTCCCAGGTCTTTGTGGCTAGAAGACACAATTCCCCAGGAAGGAGGCAGCTCCTGATCTAAACTCATACCGAAATGTGAAATGCGCGTAGTTTTTGGGCGCATTGTTTATTGGGAACACCTCAAATGCCCATCAGTAATGGGACTTATGAGTACATATAGGCAGTAAAATTTCCTATATCCTTCAAAAATGATAAAGTTGGCCTATTGTTAGTAACAAGAAAAGATGTCACGATAAATTGTTAAGTGACAAAAGCTATTTCAGAATAGCATGTATTTTATGGGTACATTTAAGCAAAACTGTATACTCATATTTCTCTTTATTAATTCAGTTAGTAATCATTGAATAATCTATGGCCCAGGCATTTTTAGGAGCCCTGGACCTATAGCAACAACAAGACAAATGTCCTTTGCAACTTGGGGGTGTAGTCTTGGAACCAGCAGCCTTGGCATCACCTGGGAGCTTGTTGGAAATGTAGAATCCGAGGCCCCACCCCAGACTTACTGAATCATAGACATTTAACCAGATCCCCAGGCAATCCATTTGCACACTGTAATTTGCAAGGCCCTGCTCTGGGAGTATGTTTACTTGAATGGCCATAGTTGCTGGCAATTTGGGCTAAGTTTTGCATTTGCCTTTGTATGTTTCTCTATGGTTTGGATTTTTCACAGTAAGCTCGGTCTTATATTTACAGGAGCAAGGATCATTCTTTTGCAGGACAAGTTAAGACTCCGGCTTCTGGCCCTGGGGCTGTCTTGCACACACTGGCAGGATCCTGGGGCAGAGGGTCGAGGTGAGCAGCAGGCAATGATTTGGCCAACAGCAGAGGTCTGGAGGGAGAGACTTGGACACCTGCAGCCTGAGATGCAGCAAGTCTGATTGGCTGAGTTCACACTTGTTCTGGCTGAACAGGGAGGCTTCTGACATTGCAGCGTCTTTCCGGCTCACCTATGTGATTGCTTCCCAGGTTGATTCAGGGGCAGCAGCCATAGACAGCAGTGCTGCATGATAGCTGTTCTCCTCCAGGACCGGTGGGCAACCTCAGGCTCTTCCTGGGTGGCTCAGGTGTCACAGGCAAGAGGTCTGGTGAAGACCCCTTCTATCCAAGGCTTGAAAAGTTCTGGCCATGTGGGGGAGTGGCTTCCAGTCCCAAGACCCCTTTTCTTGGGTTTTCTCTTGAAACTGATCCCTAAGGTGGGGGTTGGTGGGTGTGGCCCACTGGTACCCTGCCTAAAGCTTTAGTTCACTTGAAAGAGGCTGCACTTCAGGGCAGGAGAACTCGATTCCAGACCATTCTGACTGTAATTGGTTACAGGACTTTGGGCAAGCCCATTTGCCTCCTTGGGGCTCAGTTTTCTCAGTAAAATGTGAGAACTAGTTATTGAACAAACCTTGTGGACAACCTGCCCTGCTCTGGATGTTATGCCAGTTATAGGCAGATGAGGTCCTTGTCCCAAAAGTATCACAATCTGGGGACGTGGGGATGGGATTTCTCCTGGCCCCCCTTTAGTTCTAGCATGGTCCTCCAGTGTTCATCTGACGGTCTGACCTACCATGTGGTTACCTCTGGTCTTAGGACAGCATAGTAAATGTAGGTGAGAAGTTTCCACCCATCTTTCCCAGGTCAGAGTTCTGAGCGTGTCCCTCTGATATTTTGGATGTTCAAGTGGCCTTGCTTGTAGGGACAATGGCCAGTAGAGATTATTGCAGGTTTGTTTATACCCTTTTTGGTAAAATAAAAAGTTGGCAACCATATCAGTTCTTCCTCCACTCCCATTTATTTATTCTTTATTTTTATTTTTTATTTTACTGGCCTGTGAAATCCAGAACTCTGACCAGGCTCCAACGAGGGGGAGAATTCAACTGGTCCCTGTCTCGTGGTGAATGAAAGCTGCTGCTTTGAAAAGTTCATGGAGCAAGTCCTTGAAAAGTGGTGCATTTGAGTCTTCAGTAGGAGTCACCCCATTGGCCTCGTCAGGGCGATTTTAAAGATGTGCAGTCTGCTTACAGACTTATACTTTCTGCTCGGGGTTGCTGCATTCCATGGAAGTGGGGGAGGGAGGTGGCAGTCTGGTTTTGTCCAGGCCCCTCCAAGCAGGCAGGAGCTGCCAGCAGCTGCCTGCTCCACCCTGGGCCCCTGTGAATTGCTTCCAGGGCTCCTGTGAGCCCCTGACCCGCAGCGCCCCGTTGCCTGCTGCCTTCTAATGGTGCATATGTAAATCCCAACCAGCTGGGCTCCCTCTGATGGAAACACCGACCGAGCACCCTGACCAGGCGGGCAGCCTCATCAGTAATCCTGCAGCAGGTACCCTGGCCCGGCCAAGAGCGCCGGTTAATTGAATGGTAGCTAATCCGGTTATAATCATTCGTATTCTCATGCGCTTTTCTTTCTCTTTGCCTCATGAAGTGTCATCCTCTGGGTGAGCCTGAGCCTGGGAGAAATCTAAGGCAGTGGAGCAGATGGATCAGGCTAGCTTTGGGTCTTGACTCTCTGTTAGTTGTGCTGTTACTTCTGTCTGTTAACTGTGCAGTGGGCTCTGGGGAGGACTAAATGGGATTACATCTGTAAAGCCCATGGCACAAAACCAAGCATCAGTAAATGCGAGTGGAAACCATCCCTTCTTTTTATATCCCACAAATCCCTGCTGAGCACCTGTTGTAGGCACTGGATAGTGCAGCTCCTTCAAAACTGGGACGGGGGAGTGGGGCGGGCCACGGTGGCTCAGCAGGCGGAGTTCACGCCTGCCATGTCCGAGACCCGGGTTCTGTTCCCAGTCCCTGCCTATGCCAAACAACAACAACAAAAAGTGGGCAGGGCATCTGTCAGCGCAAGGCAAGCCTGGGAGGTCAGGTGGTGATGTGTCCTTGAAGAAAGAGAAAAGCAGGGGAAGGGTTAGAGCGACTGAGGGTGGGAGTGGGGGGTTCTGTTGTAGCCATTACAGTGGTCAAAGAGCCTCAGTGCCCTCTGGGAGGAGAACATTCCAGGCAGAGGGAGTGGCAGTCCGCAGGGGCCCGGAGGTGGGCATGAAAGGATATCCAGAGGCTGCATGATGCCTGCGATGGGACTTGAGATTTTATTCTCAGGTGATGGGAAGGCTGTGAGGGTTTTTTTTTTTTTTTTTTTTAAACTTTTTTATTGTATAATATAACATATATGCAAAGCAAAGGAAGAAAAAAGCAATTGTTTTCAAAGCATTCTTAAACAAATAGTTACAGGACAAATAACAGAGTTTGTCATGGGCTACGCTACGATCCTCTCAGATTTTTCCTTCTAGCTACTCCAGAACATTGGAGACTAGAAGGAATATATATATATATATATAATTTTTTTCTTTTTTGTAAAAAATAGCATATGCACAAAAGCAAATTTCAAAGCACAGAACAACAGTTTGTTGTAGAACAGATTTCAGGGCTTTGTGTGTGTTACAGTTCCACAATTTTAGGTTTTTACTTCTAACTGCTCTAAGATACTGGAGACTAAAAGAAATATCAATTCAATAATTCACCTATCATACTTGTTTGTCAAACCCTGCCTTCTCTGTAAAACTCCACCATCACCTTTGATCTCTCTATCCCACTCTTTAGGGGTACTTGGGCTAGGCCCATTCTAACTTTCTCATGTTGGAAAAGGCTGTCACTAATATGGGGTAGAGAGATAGAACTAGCTGATGTTCTGGAGAGGCTGGGCCCTCTAGGTTTCAGGGCTTATCTGGTCCAGGGACCCATCTGGAGGTTGTAGGTTTCTGGAAAGTTACTCTAGTGCATGCAACCTTTGTAGAATCTTATATATTCTTTGTAGAATCCTACATATCAGTTGTGAGGTTTTGAGCGGAGCAACATGCTCAGGTCACAAGGAAACTCTCTCAGCTTAGATGGAAAAGTTTCCAGAAAGCCTTTCTTCCCCAGTCCCCAAAAGGGTGAACAGAGCAAGTCTGGCTGATTCTGGGCAGCATGCTAGAGCTTGGACCTGGCTGGATGGACAGACGGTTGTCAGATTGGCAGTCATTCCAGGCTTGACCCTGGGAAATAGAACTCCTCTTTTCTCTAACTGTTGACTTTCCCCTGCAGGAGCTCAAATGCCCATCTTATAACAATGACTTGTGTCTCCAAAATGCTCTGGGAGCAAAATGTTTGTTGGTTTTAAAGGCTGGCAGGTGGTGGACGTTTGTGAAACAGCCCTCATCAACTGCTATTTGGTGACAAATGTTCATTCCCTTCCACTCAGGTTGCCCTATTTTAGGAATCTGGCCTAAGGGAAATGATTTGACATGCACACAAATTTTTATGCAAAAATTTTTCATCCAGTGGAATTTATGGTTTTGAAAATTTGATTGTAAGTGTCCCACCTTGGGGAAATGGTAAAAGTAATCTTGGAACACTAATATGATGAAATATTTTGCACCTGCAATAAACTTAAAAAATATATTTCTTGCAATAGTAAGTGGGAAAATTAGGATGCAAAATTATATGTATTCTCCCCAGAGAACTATGCCAAATGAAAAAAAAAATCCCATTTCTAAAAGATGACATACTGTATGATTCTATTTATATAACATCCTTGAAATGACAAAATTCTAGAAATGAAGAGCAGATTGGTGGTTGCCAGTGATGAAGGATGGGGTGGGAGTGGAGGGACGTGGGTGTAGCTATAAAAGGATAACACTCAGAATCCTGGTGGTGCTGGAAATGCTCTGTGTCTTGATTGCACCAGTGCCAATACCCTGGCTGTGCTATTGTACCATAGTTTGCATATAGTTTCCCTTGAGGGAAAACTGGATAAAGAGGATATGGGATCTCTGTATTATTTCTCATGAATGAGGTGAACCTTATTATGATCTCAAAATTAAAAAATATTTAAAAAATTACTTGAACATTTAAAAAAATGATATGCCTTCTGATATCAGCTGTGTATATAAGATGCATAGAAGAATGTTAATCTGGTTACTTCAGAATAGAGAGATTATAGGTGTTTTTTCTTTTTTTCAAGTCTGTCTCTATATATCCATTGTAGTTGTTCATTTGGAAGTAATTTCAGACTTACAGAAATGTTGCAAAAACAGTACAGAACTTCTCACTAATGTCCTTTTTCTGTTCTAGGTTCCCGTGTGACCTGTGGTCTTCTTAATCTTCTGCAATCCGTGACAGTATTTCAGTCTTTCCTTGTCTTCATGACTTTGACACTTTTAAAGAGTTCTGGGCAGTTGTACTGTAGACTGTCCCTCATTTTGGTTTGTCTGATGTTTCCTCATGATTAGCTTTGTATTTGGGGCAAGAATATCACAGAAGTGATACTGTGTCCTCAGGTCCTCATATCAGAACAGTAATGTCTCCTTTCTGGTGAGGGTAACCTTGACCTGTGGCTAAGGTGGCGTCTGCCAAGCTTCTTCTCTGTGAAGCTACTGTTTTTCCCTTTGTAGTTAATAAATTTGTTGGGGGAGGTACTTTGAGAATATACATATATCTTGTTCCTCCTCAGGCTTTTGTGCTCTAATTTTAGGATCCATCAGTGGATCTTAGCAATTATTCCCTTTTTTGTTTTGCCTTATGGCGAACATAATTTAACATTATGTTAACATTGATTAATTAGAGTTCTTCTATAAGAAGGAGTTTTCCCTTTTCCCACATTAATTTAGTTATTCAACAATTTCTGGTTTGGGTATAGACTCATATAGATATTTACTTCATTCTCTAGGTTATATTCCAATACTATTGTTTATTTTGTTGCTTAAATTGGTCTACCTTGGGCCGTTGGCAGTTTTTCAGGTTGACTTCTGAGTTCTGTTGACACCCTCTGTATCACTGACACTCCAGGTTCATCTTTTATCTTGCCTGACAGAGTCAACCACTTCTCTGAGGAGTCTTGATTCCCTTTATTGGAGAATGGTATTTAGAAACCAAGATCTGGGTGCTCATGGCAATTGGGATAAATTTCTTAAGATTCTTCTCAGCAGAGGAAATATATGTCTGTGCACTAACCCATGTAGACACACGAATCTACATTTATTTTTTTATTTATCTGTGTGTGTGTGTAAAATCTTGAGCTCAATTCCATTCCAAAACCTCAAGGATCATTTTAGCTCCCCCACTTTCCTTATTTGTAACTTCTTTTTCTGATGGTGAGAAACCTGCCTCTTACTATTTAAAATGCGTTATCTATTTGTCCAACTCTAGTACATACACAAGAGAGTTTCAGAATTGCTAATCCACCCCTCTGGGAGAGACAAATCTAACTAGAGTACAGTCATGGCGTGCACTTCTTTTTTCTTTACCATCATATAATCCAGTCAAACTACTGTTTTCCAAAGTTACTTAGTTAGTTCTTTTCTTCCCCATTCCCTTCTATTGGTGGTGCCATTTATTTATTTATTTATTTATTTATTTATTTATTTATTTTTGGCGCTATTCATTTTTAATGCAGTTCATTTCATTTGTTATGTTTTATTCCATTTTGAGTTCCCCCCATATGTCGATGATTGTAATTGATTATTTTTTTCGGTCTATGAAACAGTGTCATGGTTCTCAGAACTTTACAAATAGATATACTCAGAGAAGGGTCTACCGTCCTCTTCCCTACCACCTTACTCTTATTTCCCCCTTCGTTCTGCCTCTTTCCCACACACCCCTCGTAGGGAACCAGTCTGTTTAGTTTCTGCTGTATCCGCATGAGCTGGTGTGTACTTATCCTGCTTCTCTTCCATGAAGGGTCAGGCAGTATTACATTACTCTTTTGCACTGAACTTTTTTCACTTCATAGTATGTGTGGAAATCTTGTCATATCAGTTCATAGAGATCTTCCATAATGAAAATTTTTAACTTTGGTAATCAGGAAAAAAAAATATTTAGCAACCTAGGATCAATGTAAAACCGATAAACCAAGTGATGGGAATGGTGACGAGGAATAGCGAGAGCATTGCCGTCAGTGGAACGTCTTCTTTATGTCCTGCTCTGTCCTAAATGTTTTATAAAGATTAGCTCATGGAATCCTTACTAGAGCCCCATGAGGTGGATGTTACCTCCAATATTCTAGAAAATTAAGGTTCTGCAGTGTTTAGAAACTTGCTCAAGATCATAAAAAGGAGAATCCAGATTTGACTCTCTTGGCCCCAGGTTTGGGCTTTGTGAAAAGCACATCAGGGCCGTCACACAAGTTCCAGGTTGAAACAAAAGCTTCCAGGCTTTTAAAACCTGGGCACAACCCAGGCTTTAAAACCCTGTTGATTGTGAATCAGCTTCTGCCAAAGTTGGCAAGTTACAAATGGCAGGAACACGGAGGTAATTTACTGCCTGTTAGTCCCAACGTAATGACCCTTTCTTCTTAGAGGACCTTGGGACCTGCCTCTACGACAGGAGCCAGAGGGTTGCTAAGTCAGGCCTGCTACCTGGGATGCTGAAACAGATCCGATCTTACACCTCGTACTCGTAGACCAGAGCAGCCTGTGCCATGCGTGGGAAAGTACATTACCCCACAGGGCCTTTTGGTTAGCAGGGTGCTAAATCAAGCTGGTGTTACAACAGTTTCTGTTAAAACTGTTTATACAGCAGAAGCGGAAGAAGAATTTCTTTGGAGCAGGTGTCTGGCTTTTGTTGATAGAAGTGGCAGCCTTTGGCAGGGAGGCAGTGCAGCTGAGTTGGTTGAGAGTGTGATTTCAGGAGTCTCAGTGCCTGCAGAGGGCCACTTCCCAGCTCCAGCTTTTTCTAGCTGAGGGAATTTGGGCAAGTCACTCCCTTTCAAAGTACATCCTTGAAGTGAGGATAAGAACTGCACCTATCTGTAACAGGGTCCCCAAGACCATTCCCAGGTTTGGTAATTTGCTAGGAAGCCATGACTCAGCGAATAGTCTGGTCATGGCAGTAATTTACTACAGCAGAAGGATGCATGCAAAATCAGGTAAAAGGTGAATTTGGCCAGGTAAAAGGTGAATGGGAGAGGTCTGGAGGAAACCAGGCACAGGCTTCTTGGAGACCTCTTCCAGTGGAGTCATATAGGATGCACTTACTTCCCCCAGCAACCTCTTAGGACAACACTTGTGAGATGTCCACATGGGAGGCTCATTAGAAACTCAGTGTCCAGGGTCTTTACTAGGAGCTGGTCACTTAGGCACCCTCTGCCCAGTACATACCAAAATTTCAAACTCCCAGAGAGTTAGCAGGTGTTCAGCATAAACCACATTGTTTTAGAAACAGTTAAGGTATAAAGAGCCACTGTTAGCAGGGAATGGTGGAAACCTTCCTGAAATCCAAGATACTAGCCAAGGGCCAGCCTGCCAGTCTTGCAAGCAACCTTTTCTAAAGATAGTCTCAGGCCAGCTGTATTGAAACTTTTCTGCATACCATCACACGGTATTCCTGGGTAGATTAAATGAGACTAATCCAGGTAAAGAACTTGGCACACTGCCTGGTATAGCAAGCATTCAAGACATGTGGACTACTGGTACTTTGATGGAGAATAAATTTTGTTTGGCTCTTTGGCCATAAAGAAGCAAGCCCCACCCATCTCCCCACCCACTTACCTGTGAATTCCTTTGTTCGGCACATTTTGATTGAGTGCCTGCTCTGGCACAGGGGCTGTGTTTGGCCTTTTTGGCACTTTTGAAGCAGGAAGATTAGTCCTTCCCTTTCTAGAGGGTGGTGGGCTTCTGAGCTTCAGGCTGGGTATTTGGGGGTGGGGGGAGGAAGTGGTGGTGGTGGTATTTGAGGGCTTTAAGGTAAATCAAAAAGGAATCGCTTGCACGCTCTGAGTTTGTGGGGTAGGGATGCACTGGACTGAAAGCTTCATCTCATGTCTGTTCTTTGTCTTGCTTCTCTTCCTGCAGCCAAAGCGAAGTCAAAATGCGGCCCAACGTTCTTCCCCTGTGCCAGCGGCATCCACTGCATCATTGGCCGCTTCCGGTGTAATGGGTTTGAAGACTGTCCCGACGGCAGTGATGAAGAAAACTGCAGTAAGTGCTGAGGGCCCAGGGGCTGCCAGCCGTTCCGATCAGCTGCGCGTGTTCCCTGTCGGCTGCTGTCCTGTGTGTGTTTCTTAACACCCACGGCTCAGGCATTCTCTGTTATTACCTAGATTCTGCGCTTTACTTTTTTGTGTACACATGTAAATGCTCAGCCCCCATTTATTGGGTGAGCTGCTAAGCGCACTGGGACTGGGACATACTTTATTTTCAGTTTCCCCGTTAGCCCTGCAAATGAAGGTGTTATTATCCCCAGCGACTGGTAAGGAAACTGAAGTGTAGAGAGGTACATTATTTCTTCTAGGAAAAATATGCTACTTACGTCTCCTGAGTAGCAGGCCAATTCCAGGCTCACTTAAACCATCATCTGATGGATTCTGGGACCCCCAAGCCTCATATTTATGTGCTTGCTTTCCCTCTTAATTTGGACTCTTTTTGAAAGTGTTTGCCTGTTAATAACAAATATACTATAAGAATGTATTCTTTGAAAAAAAAAATCCAAGCAGTGTAGGTAAAGCTTAAGGCCTCCTTGGCAGACTGTGACCGCCCTATTCTACCAGTTGTATAACATTCTATGTTATGGACACACGCACACCTTTAAATTCACACTACGCCACACTGCCTTCTGACACTCCTGGTGTTGAGCGTGACTGCTCCTTGGCCTGGATTTTGCCGTCTCTTCCTTTCCCGCGTCCCTGTACCTGAAATGGTCTCGCATGCAGTAGTCTCCCTGAATGCCAGGCGTCTCTTCCCCACCTTTAATGCTGTTCCAGCTCCCCAGCAAGTCGTTTTGTACCTGCTACTCGTCACTCTGGTCACAGTTTCTTCTTCTTTCCTTTCTCCCCAACTGTTGAGACTACTTACACCTATGTAACTAGAGTCAGCTCTGAATAAATTGACACATTTATTTTCCATGCTTATATGTTTTAATATTTTTCCTTCTGTTTCTTGTAAAGAACTTGCAAACTATAGAAAAGTATAAAGAGGAAAGCAAAACTGTCTATAATCCCATAAGGTAGAATGAAACACTTAATATTTAGGCTATTTTCATCTCAGTCTTTCTCTCTATATAGACTTCTCTAATATGCCTAACTGAGATGTCCTCTATATTGTGGCCATTTTCTCATGTTACTAATTTTTTTCAAAAACGTAAGTTCTAATAATTTCAATGATTGCTTTGATAGGTTGATTTTCCTTGCCCTCTGCATTCTATTTTAAGTCCCTGGGTAGGAGGGTCACTGTCTCCTGTATAATTTATGGCTTCCCAGGGAACAGTTATTGCTCTACCTTCCCAGCAGGGAGGCAGGGAGTTTATAACTCTCCCACATGTCTTCTTCTGTGGCCTTATTTCATCTTCGGGGTCTCAGATGGCAGAAATATGGCATAGCTGCCAGATTGTTAATAGAGTGGCTGAAACCCACCTACCAGAGAGGATACATTTCACTAACAGAGTAAGGGCATGGCTGAGAGAAATGACTCTGTAGTCATTGAGTGTGGGCTTGGATTTGTGCTAATTAAGCACGAATTGGACTTGCATCTAATCTCCTTGTCTCTAAAATGGGGATACTAATCACTGCTTCCTAGGGTTATTGTGAGGATTAGATGAGATAATATTAGTAAAGTGCTTAGTATAATGCTGGCAGAGAGTCATTGTTTTTTTTTTTTTTAAAGAAGCTTAAAACAAATCTGCAAGTTTTTAAGGGAAAAACCACATTTATTAGGATTTTGTCTTTGCTTTGGATGTCGAAAGACATGCTTCTTTTAAACTTCATTTAGTCCTTTAATAAATGTGTCTCAGCTTTTTACTGCCCATGAGGATCTCATACTCTAAATGGGAATGTTTTACAGATATATTCACATACGCATGCTAGAAAGTAATCCAATGGCAATAAAAAGTAAGTACGCGGCATTATAGCATATGCATTCTAAATGATTATGCCATTCTTATAATTAAAGAGCCTGTGTGATTTAAATGTTTAGATTTTGGTGTATAATTGCCTAAAATGAGTGAATTATATCCATTCCAAATTTATATCAGTGGGCATTGAGCCAACATTTCCTTTGCTGTATCTGACATTTAAAATAGCAGTTCTAGGGAGAGAATGGGAAGGAGGCAGAGTTTCTCTTTGAGGTGATGCAAAAGCTGGGGTATTAGATGATGATGCTGGCAGCACAATATTATGAATTTCGTTAATACCCCTGAATTGTACACTCGAAAGTGGTTAAAACGGGAAATTGCAAGGTGCACATATATTAACTAAAATTAAAAATAAAAGACAAAAGAATCACCAGGGCACCTTTTAAATGTACTAAGGGCTGCACCACTTGCCGAGTCGTGTTGTTTGGGGAAACACTGGGACTGTGATGCAAACGTTCACTACCTTCTCGATCTTGTGATTTTGAACAGTAGTGCAAAGGGCTGCCCTTGTCCCTTTGCTGATGGGCATCTTCAGTGGGGCAGCCTTTTCCTTGTCTCTTTTTTAAACCTCCAGACCTCAAAATGGTCTTTCAAGGACTATATCCATGCCAAGAACATCATTACAAAGTTAGGATTCTACTCTGGAGGAAGAATGAGGTGTGGTGACATTTTAGTTCCATTAGATATAATGCATGATTTCTGTGGTCGTGGGCCCTTCATTAGAGGTGGGAGTAGTCCATCTCGGAACCAAAGAAGATGGGCTGTTTTCCTAACGGCATGGCGAGCCAGGGAGCAGGTGGTTCCAGCTGTGGGGCAGGAGGGGTCCAGGTGAGGGGAAGAGGAGGCAATGGGAAGGGAGGGCTGATTGGGGACCAGGAGGCCATCAACTAAATTTAATCTGCTTCATATTAGAATTAAATTAAAGAAGGAATAAAATAATTGACTTTTTAAAATAATTATTCTAAATCTATTTAGAAAACTAGTAAATAAAAGAAAAGAATCAAACATTTACCCTCTTTCCTATATGTGTTGTATTGCAGAACAATCAAGTAACGGACTTTTTATAGTATACAAGCTAATAGAATAATTTAAAGTGAGAATATTGCTATTTTGTAACGTCTGATGAAGACATGGATCCAGGTAATAATCATCAATGGCTTTTAAAACCATTAGCTGAAAAATTGGTGGGGCTCTTTGTAATGGCTGGATGAGGCTGACAGCTCGTCAGAGCACCCGTCAATCTTTTTGCAGTTGACTTAGAATCTATATTGTACCACTCTATAGGTCTCTTTGTGTTATAGTTACTTATATGTTACACTTACATACATTAAAACCACAGAAGACGGTGTTATCATTTTTGCTTTCAACTTTCAAATATATTTTAAACTCCAGAAGAGAAGAATTGCCCATTAAATCCACGTAGACATTTACCATTTCTGTTGCCCAACCTTCCTTCATTCCTGGCGTCCCCTTCTAGTATCATTTTCTTTCTGTCTGAACAACTTCCTTTAGCGATTCCTTTAGAGCTGGTCTGCTGGCAACAGATTCTCTTAGTTTTCCTTCATCTGAGAATGTCTTTATTTTGTCTTCATTCCTGAAGGATATTTTTTCTGGATATAGAATTCTGGGTTGACAGTTCTTTTCTTTGAGCACTTTAAAAATACTGGGCCACTTCCTCTGGCCTCTCTGGTTTCCAGTGAGAAATCCACAGGCATTTAAATGATCATTTCTCTAAAGGTAATGCATCATCTTTCTCTAGCTACTTTGAAAGTTTTTTTGTTTTGATTTTTTTATCCTTAGTTTTCAGCTATTAGATTATAGTGTTGCCAGATGTGGATATGTTAACTTTATCCTGTTTAGGATGCCTTCTTTCTCCTTTGCTTCTGGGACTCTGATGACAGTAACATTAGACCTTTTGTTATTGTCCTCAGACCCCATCTCTTCGTTTTTATCAACCTTTTTTTCTCTTTATTGTTCAAAATGGTTACTTTCTTTTCATCTTTGTTGAAGTTCACTTCCTCCTTGCTCTTTTGTCTTCAGTCTGCTTTTGTTTTTCTCCTTTGACATGTTACTTGCTTTTTTTAATTAGAAAAATTGTAGATTTACAGAAAAATCATGCATAAAATGTAGAGTTCTCATGTTACATTAGCGGGGTACATCTGTCACAATTCATGACAGAATGTTTTCATGATTGTATTATTACTTGTAGTTGATTATTTATATTAGGGTTCACTGTTTTGTTGTACAGTCTTTTGTCTTCATTTTTGTTTTATTTTTATTCTAGTAGCATATATGCAAACTAATCCATGGAGGTTCTCTCTCTTTCTTCAGTTACTATATTTTTCAGTTCTAAAATTTCCTTTTGGTTTTTCTGTTTCTTTGCTGAGATTTTCTGTTTTTCCATTTCTTTCAAGAGTGTGTGTTACTGCTTGTTGGAGTGTCTGAAGAGCGGAAACCTTTTTAAGCCTTATCAGATAATTTCAGCAGGGTCCTTGTGCTGTTAGGGTCTGGTACTTGTCTTACCCTGTGTGAATTGAGTTTTTCCTCGTTCTTCATTTGGTAACTTCAGATTATATTCTGGCCGGGTTTGATATTAGCTGTGAAGCTCGGGGTCTTGTTTAATTCTATGTAGAATGTTTATATTTCTGCTTTAGCAGGTCCGTGACCTGGTTGGTTCAGGCCACAAGATTCTCCAGCTCCTCTGTGGGGTGTTTCCTGAGTCTGTGCAGTGCTGTTTGGATTTGTCCACTTGGCTTTTCAGTGGTCATTTTGGGGCTCTGGGTGATGGTATATCCGTGAGTTCAGTTCTCAGGAGTCTTGGCATGCTGGCTAGGATCAGAGCCCATCCATGCACACAACTTTGGGATTAGACTTGGAATTCATATACAACTTTATGGGATGACTTTCTTGATCTCTTCTTTCTCTGTGATCTCTCTGGTATTTTCCATTTTGGGGGTCTTAAAGCATGGGGGCGGTGAGTGGGGAGGTTATTTCTACCAGTTTGGTGAGTTTTTTTGAAAAAAATTATATCGTGAATTTTTTTCTACTTCCTCTATTAGTCCGCTATGTTTTACTTTTCATAATCCCAAAGTAGCTGCTGCAATCATTCTCTCCATGTTTTAAATCCGTGTTCCGTGGAAGAGACATGATGGGGTGTGCTTACTGCATCTAACCTGGGATCTAAATCCCCTGCAATCAGCTCTTTTTAAAAATATTTTTGTTGATAAATCTTCACACACATACATTCCATATGTGGTGTACACTCAGTGGCTCACGATGTCATCACATAGTTGTGTATTCATCACCATGATCATTTTTTAGAACCTTTGCATTACTCCAGAAAAAGAAATAAAAAGCAAAAGAAAAAACTCATACATCCCATACTCCTTACTCCTCTCTCTCACTGACCACTAGTATTTCCATCTACCCAATTAATTTTATCCCTTATTCCCCCTATTATTTATTTAATTTTAGCCATATCTTTTTTTTTTTTTACTCATCTGCCCATACTGTGGATAAAAGGAGCATCAGACACAAGGTTTTCACAATCCCACAGTCACATTGTAAAAGTTATATCTTTATACAGTCGTCTTCAAGAATCAAGGCTACTGGAACACAGCTCAACAGTCGGGTCTTAATACCACAAAGCCTGTCAGATGCCCCTGTGGGAAAGCAAACTCCCAGATGTGAAAAATTCTTCAGGACCCAGTTTCAGTCACAAATAAATCCGAAGGAAAAATTGAGGATGGGCGAACCTATAGACTGAAGAAGACTTAGGAGACAAATCAACCAAATCTAAAGCTTATTTGAATCCACATTGAAACAAACCAGTCATTCCAAAAAATTGAGATAATTGGGAACATTTGAATTACGATTATATATTTGATGATATTAAGGCATTGTTAATTTTAAAGTGTCATTATGGTATTGTGTTTACTAATTTCTTGTCCTTATCTTTTAGAAATCTATTCTGAAATATGTAGAGATGAAATCACATGGTACCTGGGATGTGATTCAAGCCAGTCCAGGCAGAGGAGAAAATAGAGGATAAAAGTATAGTTAAATCAAAATTGTCAATGAGTAAATGGTACATAGAGGTTCATTATACTAGTCTCTGTTTTTGAAATTTTCCATAATAAAAAGTTAAAAATAAATAAGTAATTAAAGTATGGTTCTATTGAATATCTTAACTTTAACAAATAACCTGAGAATTCTATTTTAAAAGAACTTTGGTCTACAAAAATGTCTTTTCCCAACTCTTGCATTCATTTTACACTCAGGCATGAGGATAAATGAGAACCAGTTTGTCTTTTTAGAGCGTTACCGTGCTTATCATATTTATTCCCTAGTGCTGCCGTAATAAATTACCACGGGCTGGGTGGTTTAAAACCCCAGAAATAAGTCCTGTCAGAGCTCTGGAGGCTAGCAGCCCAAGATCAACGTGTTGGCAGGGCCGTGCTCCCTTTTGAAGGATTCTGGAGAAGAATCCTTTCTTGCCTCTTCCAGCTTCTTGCGGCCCTAGGCATTCCTTGGCTTGTGGAAACATAACTCCAGTCTCTACCTCTGTGTTCCTGTGTCTTCTCTCTGTGTCTCTTCTTCTAAAGCCACCAGTCACATGGAATTTATTTTAGGGCCCACCCTCATCCAGGGTGACTGCCTCTTAACTTGATTAATAGGTCATCTGCGGAGACCTCTTTCCAAATAAGGTCATGTTCGTGGGTAACGGGTTAGGACTTGACTGTCACCTTTGGGAGACAACAGTTCAATCCACAGCACCGAGACTTCGCCTTTTCGCCCCCCTTCCTTATTCCTTTTTGCTGTGTCTGGGTCTCTGCCTTTTCCTTTGTGCTCAGACTTTCTTGGCTGGAGGGGGTCCGGATCCACTGGCAGCACGACCCCCAGCTCCTCCTCCCATGAGAACAGGGGCTCCTGCCAAGGCTGGAGATGGCGAGATGATCTGGGTGATGGCGATGGAAAATCGATTCAAGCTGAGCAGCTTCTGCGACTGTGTTAGCACAGCTGTGCCCAGAGAAACCACAGTGTCCTGGGCTGTCTCTCTTCCCCTGCTGATGAATTCTGTCCTGGAACCCTAAGCACTGCTGAGTCATTTAGCCCATATATCTATGTTTTTTGTTCATAGAGCCCCATGGTGCTGGGGAATTTCTTTAACTCTATTCATGCCAGTCCAGATTAGAGTCTGCATTTCCTCTTCACTCTTCAACCGACCCAGCAGTTGTAGCCACAAGGAGCTGTGCCTTGTACTGGATGGCCTGGCTTAGCTGGGGAGTCCCAGTGGGAGAATGTATGCTTCACAGCTGGCTGATCGGCGAGGGCCCCTTAAAGACGCCTTATATGGTCTGCTTCCTTAGGAAACATTCCTGTTTCGCCAGGGCGGGTCTGGGACACTCTCCTGTGTTGTTCCTGCAGCATCCTGGGTCTCCCCCAAACCAACATCACCTAATGAAAGTGGCCTGCCCTTGGCCACCCTATTATAAAATTACCCTTCTCCCCCATCTCCGCTCTCTGCCTCCTTCCCCTGTTTTACTTTTCACCTCCGCATTTACTACTTTTTGTTTATTTTTTTGTCTTCCCTTCTACATCATACTCGCCATGAGAGGCCTTGCTGTGTGGTTCACAGCCGTATTCTCCAGGCCAAATCTATTGTCTGGCTTACACTTGGCATACAATGAATATTTGTTGGATAACCCACACTTCTCACGCTATATCGTAATTGCATATTTACTTGTCTGTCTCGCCTACTATAATGTAAGCTCTTTGAGAACAGGGCCTGGCTTTTATTTGGTCCCCAGTGCCTAGTAGAGTGCTGTATTTAAAGGAAATCATCAATAAATGTTTGTTGAATGAATGAATCAAGTAACTAATCAAAGTTTAATCAGAGAAGACAGGCAAACTCAGCCAGCACTCAGGGCATATTCTTTTTTTTAATTTTTATTAGAGAGGTTGTGGGTTTACAGAACAATCATGCATAAAATGCTAGGATTCTCAGAGTGTACTCTTAACATATGGGGGTCTTGATCCTCTCTTGTGTGCTTCGGTGTACACCCACAGCGTGCAGTTAGACGTTCCAGTGTTTGCAGCAGCCTTAGCTACTGCCTGCATTCAAACTCATCATGCGAGGACGCTGCAGGGTACTAGAGCTAGGTGAGCCATAGACCCTGGCATCGTGGAGATTCTATTTGAGGAAGGAAGACAGAAATAGTCAAATGCACATAATGGTAATATGGAGTTGACAGCTGGCAGGGCTATGGGAACCGTTGATGGGAAAGCTTATTTCCCTCTGGCTCATCAGTGGGGTTGGTTGGAAGAGATGGGCTTAGGAGAAGGATGCGGTTCATAGGAAGTTGATGCAATGCTTTGGAGAGCTGCAGGTAAAGCTCCCGGGCAGAGGCTGGGGGGGATGTGAACTCTTCAGGGCATCAGAATCCACTCACCCGGTATTCACTAAGCGCTTGCTGCATGAGTGGCATGTTTCTGTATGCCTTCTGAGTACAAATTCCATTTTGGTAGGTGGGGTTATGTACCCCTTTTCATAGATAAAGAAATGGAGACATACAAGGTTAAATAATTTGTCCAGAGTCACACAGTAAGTGACAAAGATGGAATATCACCCCAGGTGCTATGAATCTAGGATCTGAACTCTTAATCACTATACTAATATGTATCCCCAGTAATAGTAATTATAACAAGTATTACTGTCTACCCATTATTGATCATGCCTATTCTCAGTGCTGTGCATGTGTTATCTCGAAATCTTATGAAACTGACACTATTTTTATCTCCATTTTACGGACAAGGAGACTGAAGCTTAGAGAAGTTAAATAATTTGCCCAAAGTCACATAGCTGGGTCACTGGAAGAGCTAAAATTTGCACTCAGGCAGACTTCTGCACCCTGCCTCTTAATCATTCCAGCAAAATGTGTGTTTGAATTGTAGACTGGGACCAAATCATGAGGAGTTAAGCATTTGAGATTGTGAGTTTTGTATTTTATACACAGGGAGAAGCAGTTTATACTGAGCAAGTGCAGGGAAAGCAAAGGTAGGAGATCCAACCTGGCTGGAGGGCGGGGAGCTTGGAGCTTAGTTCCTGTAAGAGACGGGGTGGGGAGTGCACAGGAGGAGGCAGAGGTTGGGGGCAGGGTGAGGGGAGGGCGTTGTTCTTACAGAGACCCCCATGAGGCATCCGGAGAAAAGTAAAGTTTATTGCTGGAGGGAAGGTTTGGGGAGCTGTCAATGAAAAGGGGGTAGCTAAGGCTGTGAAATTGGACTTGTTGCCTGGAATAGGCAGGCTTGGGTGTTGGGAGGAGGCAGCCTTGCCTGGGAAACCTTTACAGAGGAGGAAGAAACAAACTGCTATTAGCATTTGAATCAGTTCTGCCACTGCCCCGGAGCCCACTCGGGGTTTTGGAAATTAAAATCTTGAGTTGTGAGACGCTGGGGAAAAGGCCAGCAGGAATGGAGCGTCTTGACCTCTGGCCTGTTTGCCCAGAGTGGCGGCCTCTCTCCTCCCGCAGACGTTGGCAGGTCCTAGCTCCAGCATGTGCTGCACACGGGCCTCGGGGTGTCAGAGGACAAAGGACCATGGGGACGGAGGCTGGGGCCGGGCAGCCTTGGTGCTGAGGCAGGCCCCGTTGAGCAGGCCTGAAAGGAAGGCAAGAGCTTGCAGTTCGCCACAGACAAACAGCCTTTTCTCCTCTGAAGGTCAGCGCTGCATGCATTTTCCAAGCCACAAAGCTTGTTAATGGATAGATTTTTTGCAGGGAAGTGTGGTTAGCCGTCTTCCCAGCCTGCACCCTCCATCTTGGAGCAGCTCTGCACTCCCAGCTGGTGAGTTTCCAAGGAGATTGGGTTGGGAAGATAGGATTCCCCGTGGTGGCCCTGGGGTTAGGATGCTGGACCAGGAAGCCCACCGCCATGTGGGGAAGCAGGTGGGAATTGTGGGGGCTGGTGACAGGGAGTTTCTCACTAATGAGTTTTGTCAAGAACCCTTTGAGGTGGGAGAGGGGCCAAATTTGTGGGTTTGAATGAATTAAAGGGGACATATCGTCCGTCCTGCTGGAGACAGTTTGCTTTGTTTCCTGTCTTGAAATCCGTCAGTGGCGTTGGGTGGCCGCAGTGGCCTGGTGGTCCCCTCCTTTAGGTGGGCTTGAGGAAAGGCCTCTAGCGTAATTAAGCACTAAGTGGTTACTTAACCGCTTTCCTGCTCCCTCGGGCAGGTGGAGACAAATTCTCTCCTGCCTATCTTGGGTTGGGAAACAGATTAGAAACGTGTCTTTCTCGTGGTAATAACCAAGGAGCTTTTGATCCTACAACTGAGGTTTTGAAGTTGGCTCTACTGACAGTTTTCTCCATCCCTATTGAAATAAAGACTGTAAAATACCATGTTTTTCTCCCTCATTAGTTGAGTAAAAAACAATATTTCAGTGATTGGTAAGCCTCAGCAAGGACAAAGAAAGCATCCATTTGGAGCACGTTGAATACTGCTAAGAGATAGCAAGACAAAATGTCCCGAAGAACTGAGTGTTCCTGTCCGTTTACCTTTTCCTGTTTGCAGGGCCCTGGTCAGACCTCCTGGGGCTACCAAAACCCCTAAGACTTGTCACTGTGGGCCCAGGGTCTGTAGGGTTGGCCCATCGCAGTCCTGCGCACACTCCCTCTGAAATTTGTCTGGGCCTAGAAAATAGCTGGCAGAGGTCCTGGAGATTTATGGGGTCTACAGGGAGATTTGCTGTCCCGGTTCAGTGAGGTCTGCATGATAACTGAGGGTTTATGTATCCCATCTTGGCTTCTCCAGTTTTAACATTCTTGGTGACAGTGCAGGGTCATTTTTGGGCACACTGATTATTAGTCTGCGCCACAATGCAGAGATGTCTTCGGTTCCTTTTTGGAACTTTTGTTTTGGTTTGCTATGGCTGCTACAGTGCAGTGTGTAGAAATGGGTTGGCTTTTACAAGGGGGATTTATTAGCTTATAATTTATAGTTCTCAGGCCATGGAAATATCCAGATTAAAGCATTAACAGGTTGATACCTGTACTCTGAAGAAAGCTGTCAGCATCTGGGACTCTTCTGTCATGTGGGAAGGGCTGTGTCTACTGATAGCTTCGCTCCTAGGTTTCGTTGCCATCAGCTCTGGGTCCAGTGGCTTCCTCTGTATGTCCTCTCCAAGCTCCTCCAGGGCTTTTCTCTCTGAGCTCTCTGTGCTTTTTCTGTCCTTTATCCTCTCTTAAAGACTCCAATAAAAGGATTAAGACCCACCCTAAATTGGGGGGGTTGCATCTGTGTTGGGACAACCTAACCGAAAGCTCCCGCCCACAACAGGTCTGCACCCACAGCAATGGATTAAAAGAACATGGCCTTTTCTCGGGTACATAACAGCTCCAAACCAGCACAGCTTTCTAGTATCTTTTTGTTCTATCCTTTCTAGACAGCTCTGCTTTTGGAATTCTTAAGGTTGCTTTTTTACAGCTTTTCTATTTCCTTCTGTAGTTGTCAGCTTTTATTTCTTGCTGTCAGTTTTTCTGTAGAGTGATGAACAGCGTATCCTTTCCCTCTTCATTTGCTGTGGCCTTGGAAGCCAGGAAGCAAAGCTTGGTTGGAATTTATATAAAGTGAGAATCAGTTGACCCTGAGGAGGTGAAGGTTTCTTTGGGGGCCCTTCCTTGAGAAGCTCTTGGCACTTGAAGACTGTGAACATTGTCACTTGCATCATGACAGCGACAGTTTTGGGACCCATTTCCTGGCCTGTGTCTGACTTTTGAGCATGTTCCTTGAGCATCTGCCTCTGTATCTCTGCCCTGCATTGGGGCAGGGGAGTACTTTGTTTTATGAAGAGGTATTGACCGGGAGCAATCCCAGATGTGGCTAATGCTTACAAGTTTGTGTCACTGTCTTCTGAGTGACCATGCACTTAAGCCATAAAGATACTAAAACAGGTGTTTGGGGCCAGAGAGAATTTTGCAGTGCAGTACTGAAGAAAAAGAAAGATCACGGAAACATTTCTGTCAAACTAGACTCTTAAAAAATCTTAGTGAAGTCTTTCAAACATACTGAAAAGTAAAAGTAAAATAAAAGTTTCCCAACACCCTGTTTTAACAAAAATTACCCTGTTGCCTTATTTGCTTCATATGTAAAATATGATACTATATTAACAAAACTAATTAGAAGTCTCCTCTCTGCCTTTCTCAGATCCTATCTGTTCTAGTTTGCTAGCTGCCAGGATGCAATATACCAGAAACAGAATGGCTTTTAAAAAGGGGAATTTAATAAGTTGCTAGTTTACAGTTCTAAGGCCAAGAAAATGTTCCAGTTACAACAAGTCTATAGAAATGTCCAATCAAAGGTATCCAGGGAAAGATACCTTGGTTCAAGAAGGCTAATGAAGTTCAGAGTTTCTCTCTCAAGTGAGAAGGCCCATGGTGAACACGGTCAGGGTTCCTTTCTCAGCTAGAAGGGCACATGGTGAGCATGGTGTCATCTGCTAGCTTCTTCTCCTGGCTTCCTGTTTTATGAAGCTCCCGGGGAGGCATTTTCCTTCTTCATCTCCAAAGTGCTGGCTAATGGACTCTCTGCTTCATGGTGCCGCAGCATTCTCTGCTCTCTCTGAATCTCTCATTCTCCAAAATGTTTCCTCTTTTATAGGACTCAGAAACTTATCAAGACCCACCCAAATGGGTGGAGACATGTCATCACCTAATCCAGTTTAACAACCACTCTTGACTAAATCACATCATCCAGAGACACCTCTGTTTACAGTTTCAAACATACAGTATTGAATAGGGATTATTCTACCTTTACAAAATGGGATTTAGATTAAAACATGGCTTTTCTAGGGCACATACATCCTTTCAGACCAGCACACTATCCTATTCCCTTCTCTCCAAAGGCTAGCTCTGTCCTGAACATGGTGTTTTTTTTTACTTTCATGCATGTTTTTATTCTTTCAACATATATATTTTTTATCCATCAATAATACTTAGAATTTTTTTCTTGTGGTAAAGTGCACTAACAAAATTGACCATTTTTAAAGTGCCCAGTTTGGTGGCATTAAGTATATTCACAATGATTTTATGCAACCATATAGCTTCTTTTGTGTAGTTTTGAACTTCATATATATATTACAGTGCTGTGAGTGTTGGTGTTTAATTTGCTTTTCTCAGTCAATAATATATTTGTGAGATGTATCCATCTGATTCTAGTTCATTCGTTTTTTTAGTCCTATAGAACATGGAGTGAAATTTGGCCCTCCACCCTTTCTTGTAAATAAAGTTTTATTGGAACACAACCATGGCCGTTACTTACCTATTGTTTATGGCTGCTTTGCTCTGCAACAGCAGAATTGAGTAATTGCAACAGACAGAATGACTAATAAAACCTAAAATATTTACTGTCTGGCCCTTTACAGAAAAAGTTTGCAGACCTCTGCTTTAAAGTATTCTATTGTAATAATAAAACACACTGTCTTTTCTCTTGTGGCTAGACATTTGGGTTCTTACTAATTAAAAAAAAAATTGCAACGTGCTTGAGTAAGCATTTTTGTCTGTTTGCTTGTACACTTGTTCAGGTCTCCCTCTAGAGTAAGTACTGCGTCGTGGGGCCACATGCATCTTAAACTTGATTAGATATCATCAAATTGGTCTGCAAGGTGTACCTACCAGTTTGCACTCCCACTAGTAGTTCTCCCTGTCCTTGCCAATGGCCCCAATATACCAAGACCTTGAGTTGGGCGCTTCATATGCTCATCAAGTGGCATCTCATTACTGGTGAAATTTAAAACATTTTTCAAATGTTTGTTGACCATTTGCCATGCATCTTACGTGAGTTGCCTCTTTACATCTTTTGCCCATTTTTCTATTTTTCTTTTGGCTTGTGAGAGTTCTTTATGTATCCTGGCTTCTAGTCCTTTGTTGGTGATATACACTGAAACCAGTCTGTGTTTGGATCTCCAATCCATCTGGATTCTTTATCCGAGATGTCTTGCTGTGTGATTAATCTTGAAAAAACACACACACACATATATAAACATACATACATACATATACATACACTCATGATATTTTCTTCTTGGGAAAGTTTGTAAGGTTGAGAGTTTAAGGCTGAAGGAAAAATGAGTACCCAATAGCAGCCTCAGTACAGTGTTCACTCAAGTTTCCTCCCACCATCTTGAAGCAATTAAAATGCCTTCTTGAGGCTGTCACTTTGACTGTGCTGATTGTTAATGACGCTTTGGCTGTGTAGACCTGACTCAAGAGGTCCATGGTGGTCACCACGGTGGGATGTTAATGGCAGAAGGGTTTGGAGGGCTGCCTTGGACAGGAAACAAACATGATTTGTGGTTTTGGGTTTCACCATTCAAGGTTTGGCTAAAGTCAGACCTTGGTTTCAGCTGGATCAAGTTGAGCTTTTCTCTAAGCCATGGCAATTTAAATAATTAAAACTTCTATTTTCAGGCCAGGCTACTTTTGTTTGACTTTACGCTGGTCCAGCATCCTTAAAACGGAGAGGACTGTGGTCCTCTGTGAAGTTTACAAAGTCCTTGCAGCCCTGACCTCTGTGTGTCTCACCAGGCACTCAATGAAATGTATGGGGAAGACCTATTACAAATGCCACCTTGCAGTTGAGAGACTCCAGAGCTGACTTGCTTCTGATCCCGTAGCCAGCTTCCGTGTTGGGCCGGTGTGCCAGTCTGATGCTTTTCCCACCACTTCATGTAGGCTCATTACCTGAGGTCCGGTATGCCCTCTCTTCATCATCCTCATAGCTCCTTGAGAGAGGGCTAGGCTCTGTGGAACCAAGGCAGACATAATGAGGAGCAGGGGATGGGAGGAGAGGTAGTGAGTCAAACATCCCCTGAACCTGGGCTATGTGTCAGACTCTGCACTGTACCTTTTCTCACATGGCATCTCATTTGAGTCTCAAATTAATGCTGTGATTAGCAGGGTCAGCTTTGTGGACCTATGACCAGTACAGTCAGCAGAGCCCCAGGTTTACCTTAGAAGGGCCCCACACTTGTTTTTTATGCTCTTTTGCTGCCATCTTGAATTTTTTAAGAATTAATTTTTGAACAGTGAACCCCATATTTTCTCTTTATGCGCTGGAACCCACAAATTATGTAGCTGGTCCTGCCCACAGATAAAGAACCCAAGGCTCAGAGATTTGACATAATTTGCCCAAGATTGCATAGCTAATAAGTGGCAAAGCTGGGATTGGAGCACTTTCCACTTTGTATCTTCATTGATTGAGAACAGAGCCCTGGAATGAGCCTTGTCTGAAATGCACCACAAGGAATAGGGAAGCAAGGTAAATAAGTGTTCGTGTGGCAATTGACTTCTAGATCATTAAGTAGTTTTATGTTGACCTTACCCAGGGCAGTTACTACCCTTTTCCTTGGGGGCTAGAGGAGCATATCTGTCATTTCTTTTAATATCCCTGAAAGTACCTAGACCAGGGAGCTCAAATGGGAGCTGCTCAGGAAATAGTCATTGACCTGCTGGGTTAATGGATATCTTTGGTTGCAGAGAAGAAATGAGACCACTGAGTTTACCTTGGTGAGTCATAAAGAGGTGAGGAATTAAGAGCCTGGCCCATAGTTTGGGAACCAAAGTATCCTTCGTTACTCTTGGACCAGGTCATGCCACCAGTCCTTTGGTGGCAGAAGTTCCTGGATTCCCAATCCTGCTACTCTTCCTGACTTTGATTTTCTCTGTGTGTCTTTCAGCTTCTGTTACCAGCCATTCAGCTCTTCACTCCCTCAAGAGAGGGTGCATAAGATTCAGTTTTTGCTCTAGGTTTCTCAGAGGCTGCCAGCCATCATAGGGGTTGACCATTTAGGATGAGGCATTGACCTCTGGCCATGTTGGTATGGTTACATGGCGCCAGCATGGTGACTTGGGAGAAGAACGAACCTTTAAAATGGGGCAAAATAAGTTCTGTCCTGTCCAGGCCAATCTTCCAGTGTGGGGCTTGGGTCCGCCGTGTTAGAAGGTGAGCCTACTGCTTCCTGAGCTGGTCGCACCCTGGGTGTCCAGAGAGATGCTCTGACCTCCTTGGTAATTTGCTGTTTCCCTTCACAGCCGCAAACCCCCTACTTTGCTCCACCGCCCGCTATCACTGCAAGAATGGCCTCTGCATTGACAAGAGCTTCATCTGTGATGGGCAAAATAACTGTCAAGACAACAGTGATGAGGAAAGCTGTGAAAGTTCTCAAGGTAGGAGCCTCTCATGCTCTCAAACCTAATTGCTCAAGAAGCATGATGTGTGCATCCCTCTCTCAGATGTTTAGAAGAGATGCATGGATGGATGAATGGATGGATGGTTGGATGGTTGGATGGTTAAATGGAGGGAGGGAGGGAGGGAGGGAGGGAGGGAGGGAGATGGATGTGGAAAAATGTTAAAATGTTAAAAGTTGCTAAATTTGGGTACCCAGATAGGGGGTAATGGAGTTCCCTGTATTGGTTTTGTATTGTTTTTGCAACTGTCTTGAAAATTTGAAATTATTACAAAATAATAAGTTAAAAAAATAATTGCAACACAATACCACAGTATAGCAGAAGAAACCTCTGAAAGGATGAAATAATACGTATAGCCACCACCAAATAAAATGGCCACATGCATTTTCACCCATTACCTTGCAGCCCTTGTACATGTGGGTATCCTTTATGTGGTCTTCACTACACCTATCATTTTGTAGTCTGTGTTTTTCATGTATTAAAAGTCATCTACACCTTCCCTTCATAGTTGTCATTTGCCCCAGCTGCCTTACTTGTTGTGTTGCTATACTGAACTATTGCATGGTTGTGTTGTTGGGGGGCATCTAGGTTGTTTCTTTCCATTGCATTATTTCTTTAGGATAAATTCCACAGGGTGGGAACATCTGCATGATTCACGGCCACACCTTGCCATACTGCTGTTGGAAATTTTTTTTTTTTTCTAATTTACAGTCTACTAGCATTGTCTGCAAAATAACAGCTTTACTGTAATATCACAGATATTTGTTGGTGTTCTATTCTTCTGTTTTTGCTAATTTAGTTGTAGAATGATTGCACCTCAAATGCTTTAATTTTCATTTATCTGAATGAGTAAAGCTGAACATTATCCCCCATGTTTTTGGCTGCTACTTTGTTCCCTTTTGTGTGAATTACTTGCTCATATTAGGGCTCTTGATTTTGGCGCTATTTTGTTGAAGTGGAAGGATGCAGTTGAGAGATAGAAAAATGATCTTTATTAGGAAACCTCGGGAAGACACAGTGGGGTAAGGTTACATATTCCCATGTTAAAACTGATCAGGTACATTTTTATAGTCAATGGCTCTTTTTCAGTAAATATGTGTTTCTTTGGTGGTTAGGAAAAAACACAGAATTAATATTGCGCATCCATCTTAAGGCGTCTTAAAAGGTATATATTTCTAATGTTATAAGCTAGCTTCAACTATATGCAATCTTTATTTTTTTTCCCTTAATACAATATTGCTTGGATTCACTCATATTGTTGTATGATGGTTGAGTTCATTTGTTTTGACTGTTGTTCAGTATTCCGCTGTGTGACTATACCACACTTCATAGAGTTAATAAAACTATAAAAAGAAAAGTAGCAAAATGATAGTTAACTGGCTAGCTATCTGGAGGGAGGTAGAATGGATGTAATGAGTTCTGTGTTAGTAGTTGTAGGTTACTTTTATTTGAGTGGTGTTTATTATGTTATTAAAAGTGAATGGATGGGGCGGGCCACGGTGGCTCAGCAGTCAGAGTCCTCACCTGCCATGCCAGAGACCTGGGTTCGATTCCCAATGCCTGTCCAAGCAAAAAAAAAAAAAAAGTGAATGAATGGTTCGATTCCTGCACCATGCACCCCCCCAAAAAGAAAAGAATGGATAGGGGAGGGTCACAAGGGTAGTTAAGTGGTATAACTTAACTCGCCTGCCATGCGAGAGATCCTGGTTTATTTCCTGGCCCATGAACCTCCACGCCAAAAAAAAAAAAATGGCATGAGTGAATGGATGAACCAATGGGTCATGCATTGACCACTCGTGAAAGTGGGTCACAAACCAAGGATTATAATCATTCTATATCTCTGTGCCTGAGGTCTATAGGAAAGAAAAGGCATAGCATGTCTCAGCGTAGACTTTTCCAAAATGTGTGCAGAGAACAGCTGTGGGAGGTGAGTCTTAGGTAGAATTGGCCTCTCATTGTCCTTTTCTGGAAATTCGCCTTTTTGAGAGTTCTCTCTTCTCTGTGATTCTCAAAGTGTAAATCTCAGACCAGCAGCATCTGTATCACATGGGAACTTGTTGGAAATGCAAATGCTAAGACTCCACCTGAGTGTGGCTGAAACCACCTGTGGGGGTGGGGCCCAGCAATCTGTACTTTTCAAGCCCTCCTGGTGACTCTAACATGCATTAAAATTGGAGAACCACTGTTCCACACCAACTTTGGAAAGGTTTTTAATCTTTCCATTTGCCCAGGAATTTCTGAACTTCTATTACACTCAAGGTAATGCTCACTTTTGTGCAAACCCCAATTTTAATAAAGCAAAACATACCCCAGTTTCCAACCAGTGATAAAAGCCCAATGGTGAACAGAAATCATAAAGTCAAGAAAAATATTAGCATAGACAGGAGAGCTTGAAAAATTTTTTTGTAAATGTTGTTTCTTATGTAGTTTCTTTTGCATTTAAGTATCATAGACTTACTAATGGTGCCCCGAGATGCTCAGCAGAAGGACTCAAGTCTAAAACTTGAAGGTTAAGGAATATGGCCTTAGTGGTTTGGGCAGTGCCACCCCCACTCCCTCCCATGACAGTCCCAGCGTTTAGTTGAAGTAGGTTTTTGCTTGGTCTTAAGACCAAATGTCCCTCTGCAGGTTGATTGAAGTTAATATTTCCAGATCCAGCTCCCTTCTCTCTCTACCTATTCATCTCACATTATAAACATGAGATGTAGGAAAAGTCAGTGTTGGACACACACCTATGAAACCCAACTCCTGATAAATACCATTCTTGGAACACCCTTCCTTGGAATCTTAGTTTTACCTATTCCATACCTAAATGATACCCCCTTAGAAAATGAGCTATGAGTATGCTCTCAGAAAACAAGTTCCATCATTGATTTGGTGACAAGTTTCAACTGCTACCCATATGATAGCCTCCCCACGACATGTCCGTCATGGAAAGGCACAACTTAGCACCCTGAAACTAGAAACTATGTCTTTCTCACCCCTCGAATCTCACTGAACCTTCTTAGCACAGTGCCTTGCACACTGTGAATTCAGTTACTGTTGGTGGCTACAAAAGTTTTCTTTGTAGGATGTTACATGAGCATTAAGTTAAGCTTAATCCATATACTATGTGGTAGTGTACCGTGTATGGGCTAAAGTTATGTGAATTTAAGCTTTTGCCATCTATTAAAATAATAATTTTGAAATTGTAATCATTGTCATAATTATTGGTTAAATAGCATAGATGATGCTGTCACTCCACTCATTGGGAGCATGCCCCAAGTGAGCAGGAGATGGGACGTGCCCCGCTGTCCACTCGGCCAGTGTGCAGTGCCGTGTGCCTCCTACGGTGTGAGCGCCTCCCTGCTCTGAGTGTGAGCCTCACACTTGAGCGTATGATTTTCTCATGTGATGCTGCCCCTAAATGGAAACTGACTGCTAATTTTGGTACTTGAACAAAGGAACAGTGCTGTGGGCTATTGAGAAGCTGAGCTCCGTGCAGTGTCTTTCTGAAGAATTTTAAAGGCATTTATTTTGACTAGACAGAGTATCATCTGATACTGCACAAGATCTGACCCACTGTCACCTTAATAATAATAATATTGGGTCTCACAGTACACTTGGTACTATGCTAAGCATCTTCTGTGCGTGGGCTTATAGTCAAAATATGTCCTGTTTGCTTTTCTGTTGGGCTTACAGCTCTTGAAAAAATGTATCTTTGCTCTCAGTTGATGTGAGGAAAGAAACTTCTACTTTAAAAACATTTATTTTGATGGGGTGGGAAACACTGACCCCAGATAAGAAAGACAGTGCTTTGAAATACTTTTCTTCAATTTGAGTAGGGGATTCAAAAAATCTCCACTTTAGGGACACCAGCTTTGGGTGCACCTGTCCTCCCTCTTTCTCCTTGTCCTGGATTTATTTCCCTTCCATAGCCTTCACCTTTAAAACCAACTACAGACTCTAAGGAATTGGAAATGGGGATGGGATCCTGAAATGCAGTCCTTACTATATCTTCCATTCCACATGGGATATAGTTACAGATTGTCCGCGACTTCTCGCTCAGCGTCAAGCCCCCGGCCAGCGGGTGAGACAATGAGGAGAGACAGAGAGACGCAGACAAATCCGCGCTGGTGAGAAACACAGATCCAAGACACGTAGCAGTTGTAAGCACAGACCTTTACTGGAGCTAAGCTTGCATTCTCTGTTACAGGTTCCGCGCGGGCGAAATATCCCGCGGGGGAACAACCTCTATGCGGCCGTCAGGTACGGCTCCCTGTGGGTCGTCTCCCCCCACCCTGTCCGGGTAACCTCTTATATACTGTGCCCAAACCCAATAGGTTAGTGCCACGTATACAGAGGTGATTGGAAGATAGGGTTGGTGGGCGCGTGCGTCATACGCGGAAACAGGATGCAGGCGCCATCTTGACTCACTCGATGGGCGGGGGGAACTCTAGAGCAGGCTGCGGCGCGTCCACTAGGCCTGACCCGGGAGGCGGCTCTCCACATCTCCCCCTTTTTTATTATTTTTGGTCCGTAGACCCTTTCTTAGACCCAGTGTCTCCATTGATGAGTGAGCTCCCGTGAGCTTGATTAGCCCACTACTTGTTTTGGTGCTTTGGGGAGTCTGGACTAGGCTTGCTAGGCACCAACCAGAATGCCTCCTCATATAGAGACCGGAGAGCCCGTGAACTGGAAACAACGTGACTCTCCCTGCAGTGCTTCGCCTCGCAACTGGGCTAAGCGGGGCTCAGGAGAGCGGCAACCAGAGTCGAGAGTGTCACTAGATGTCTCTGTGCAATGGCCGGAGTCTAGTCTGGCCAGGACCGTGACTCTGCCTTAGAGATCATCCTTTAGACAAAAATTATGACTTCTGGTGCCGCCTTTTACACCCGGGACACGGCCATGGGCTTTGCAGCAGATCCTGTTTTCGAGCGCCCCGCCCTGAGTGGCCGGGATGGACCGTCCGGTGAGGGGGAGGACCGGGCAGCGGGACGGTCGTTGCCAGGAGCATCAGGGGCGAGTGACATAGCCAACATGGTAGTGACACGTAATTGCTGCTGTGTCTGGAACAAGCGTTCTAACAAACATTTAACAGTGACTAAACCCACTAATAGTCCCACTGCCACGAGGATCCAAGTAGTCAAATTGGGCCAAGAGAACCATGAGGTGACTCGGTTCCACAGACTTTGTACAGTCTCGCCCAGTTTGGAAAGGTCGAAGGCAACGGGGGTTATTAAAACTGGTCCCCCTTCTAAACAATCGAAGGGTGACCGGCGTTTTCGTTGCTATCTCGTCAGTCGCCGCCGTCATCAGCAGAGTTGGAGACCGGATCTGGTGGCTCTGGTTGGAGGCTTATCAATTTTCTGGGCAACAGTTCCTTGGCGTCCTCGGGCGACGTCACGGTTCTCACCAGTCTTTCCGGAACCCACACTGGTTGACGTCCTGGTTCCTAGGGAAAAACACAAACAGAGCCTCTGGCCCAGCTGAGCACTGGGTCAGGGCCTTGCCATTGTCCTGACAGGACATCCTTCCAACGGACTAGACCTCTATGTGGAGGACTCGGAGTAGTGTGCTGAAGAGCAGGTGTCATTCCTAGTGAATTTTCATTTAAAAAATTATATGTAAATAAGGCTACAGACAGTTGAGCCTTCGGGGACAGGCCGTGGCCTATTCCTCTAATGGTTTCCTCCGCCTTGCTGAGACTGAACCATAACCTGGGCAAAGCCTGTGAAATCCGAATCTACAATGCCTGGTATAACTGTTAGTCCTTTCAGGGCTGTGGATGCTCTCCCTAATATGAGCCCAACAGTCTTCGTTGGTAAGGGCCCTTTAAAGGAGGTCCCCACCAATTGGACTCCCATGGAGGGGGTCAGTACAAGCCTGGAGGTGGCACAGAGGTCCAGTCCTGCTGATCCAGGGGATGCGCGAATTTGGACGGGTGTTGTGTCGCCGGATGGCATGCAGGGGGGTCCTGTTCAGGGCGGCCAGAAAGGCGCACACCCTGCGCATTGAAGGCTGACCTACAGTCTTCTGCGCGATGGGGTCCCTTGTGGCAACGGCCACATAGCCTGGTTGCCGCATATGGTCTACCAAACTGTTGAGTGGCAGGTGGTTGGCCTTTATTGGGACAGTTTCTCTTAATGTGTCCCAACTGGCCACAATGATAACATCCTCTTGGCTTTGTTCCTAGGTCTTTGGATTTCTTTGCAGCTACTTGTAAGGAGCTGGCTAGCATGGCAGCTAGACCTGCATTAGTTAACGGGCTACCAGCATCTCTGCAGAGCCGAACCCATTCCGTCAGGTTTTTTCCTCTGTTTTGTGCTAGGATAACTTTACATTCCTTGTTGCACTGCTCAAATATCATTTGTTTAACTACAGTCTCTGCCACTCCTGGATCTGAGAAAATTCTCTCAGCCGCAGTTTGCATTTTGGCTACAAAATCCACGAAGGGTTCTGTGGGGCCCTGATGTATGTTGCTGAGTGAGGCTTGAGCCTCTCCCTCACCTGTCAGCTTTTTCCAGGCTCCTACGAAACAACGGAAAATCTGGGCGTAGACTTCTTGAGGGAACCCTGTTTGATTCTGGGAGTGGGCACCTTTCCCCAATAGCATATCTGCATTCCACCCGCCACGTCTCCCCGCTGCGTTTTTTGCGGCTTGTTCCTCAGCTAGCTCCTCAAACCATGCTTTCCAATCTATATATCGGCCCTGTGGTAAACAAGCACGGGCCAGCTGAAAAATATCTGCGGGTGTATGATTCAGGGCGGAAAGGTTTTCAACCATATTCAGGGTAAAAGGGGCATTGGGGCCATACTGATGGACGGCCTGCCTCAATTCCTTTAAAATTTTGTAATCATATGGCTCATGCTGATTGTTACCTTGGGGATTGATAATAACTGGGTACATTTCTGAGGCTGGCTGTGGCTCAAGTGGTTGGTAACCACCCAGCATGCCAAAAGGTCTAAATGTTGAGAAAGGGGTCCACTTCCAGAAATGTCTCCCTCTGTTACCTGATGACGAAGAGTTCTGAGGGCCTGTGTACTCGGGCGGGGGGCACGGCAGTAACTGCCCCTCCCCCGACCAGCCTGTAAGGGGTTCCGGGTCTCGCAAAGGAGGGCCACTGTAATTACCTGATTCGGCCACCAGAGGGAGCCCGTGGTGAGGGTTTTTGGCGAGATCACCAAAACCATTCACTGGAAGCCGCCGCGCCCCTGCAGCAGGCGCTGGCGGGGCGGAAGGCTGCGTGGGTGAGACAGGGGGCCTCCCCCAATCGATCAGCGGAGGCACGTCTGCACCCTCGGTCTCATCACCATCTGACTCTGAGTCAGAGGTGTCTGAACTAGCGCCAGACTCTGGCGGCTTACAAGTGGGCGGCTCACTTTCACAGGAGCCGTCCGCTAAAAGGGTCTTTAAGGGAGCTAACAAAGGTAAACTTCCGGACTGCCCCATGTTTGCAGTCGGCACTGTACTTTAATCACTCGGAGAGCTCTTCCGAGTCCCCGGGGCTACCTGAAAGCCCACGGGCCTTAACTCTCACGTAATAAGAAGTACTCACCTTCTCGCGGTGATCAGGCGCGGGAAGTCCGCTGCGAACTCAAGAAGCACGTCCTCACCAGCTCGGGGAAAGGCAGCAGAAGGGTTCCCCGTACGGGCCACCACTTGTCCGCGACTTCTCGCTCAGCGTCAAGCCCCCGGCCGGCGGGTGAGACAATGAGGAGAGACAGAGAGACGCAGACAAATCCGCGCTGGTGAGAAACACAGATCCAAGACACGTAGCAGTTGTAAGCACAGACCTTTACTGGAGCTAAGCTTGCATTCTCTGTTACAGGTTCCGCGCGGGCGAAATATCCCGCGGGGGAACAACCTCTATGCGGCCGTCAGGTACGGCTCCCTGTGGGTCGTCTCCCCCCACCCTGTCCGGGTAACCTCTTATATACTGTGCCCAAACCCAATAGGTTAGTGCCACGTATACAGAGGTGATTGGAAGATAGGGTTGGTGGGCGCGTGCGTCATACGCGGAAACAGGATGCGGGCGCCATCTTGACTCACTCGATGGGCGGGGGGACCTCTAGAGCAGGCTGCGGCGCGTCCACTAGGCCTGACCCGGGAGGCGGCTCTCCACAACAGATCAAGGAGCACTACTGTGGATTTGAATTTTACTTGGAAGTTCATTGATTTGAAACATAATATGTTTGGCAGATTATTCCCTATAATTAGTGTCTTTGGAACAGTCTTTGGCATGGCTGTTGCTGAGGAACTCTCCATGGGTAGACATGTCTAAGAGTTAATATTTCCTGCCATGCATGTGTCTGGTGTGCCCAGTGCTTGGGTGGCTTTGAAAAATGTTGGGTTCAACCCTGGTTCAACAGGTAGCTTCTTTCTAAGTTTGGATAAATGACCAAATGTGATAGGCACACTTTGAGGTGGCCCTGAATGAACCCTGCCTCCTGATATTTACACCCTTGTGTAATCTCCTCCCCTTGAGTGTGGGCTGGACCTAGTGACTCGATTCTAAAGAACAGAATATAACAAAAATGATGGAGTCTCAATTCCAAGATTAATTTACAGAAGATGCTGTTGTCCATCTTGCTTGCTCTTTGGCTTGTTCCCTTTGATGGAAGCCAACTGCCATGTTATGGGCTGCCCTGTAAAGAGACCCATGTGGCAGGGAACTTAAGGAAACTGACCAACCACCAGTGATGGACCTTGGCCGGCCAGCAGCCCCATGAGTGAGCTTGGAAGCGGGCCCTCCCCTGGTTAAGCCTTGAGATAACACTTTGTAAGAAACCTTGAGTCATTGCTAAGCCACTGGTGGATTCCCAACCCACAGAAACTATGAGATAATACATATTCTTTAAGTCTCTCACTTCTGGAGTAATTTGTTTCACAGCAATAGATAACTAATAGACTGAATATCTTGAGTGGGCCCTCAGTTCTTGTTGCCCTAGTCACAGAGAGCTTATGGAGACTCAGGTGATGTTGATGGGGTTAAAACTCCAGGAGAAAATTAAGAAGGGCATTTAGAATAGCTTATATTTTAAGCACCAAGTACATGCCTTCCTAAGCAGTTTACTTGTGTTTTCCTATTTAATCCTCACAAAATCTACATGAGATTAGGTGCTCTTATCATCCCCATTTTCTACACGAGGAACCCCAGGAATACAGAACTTGTTGCTTGGCCAAGGACACACGGCTGGTGTGAGGCGGAGCCAGGGCAGGAACTGAGGTTGTCCTATGTACACACTAGTGTTGATGATACTGCCACCTGGTTACGACGAACCTGGGACCAAGAATTCCAGGTGTTCAGTCCAACTCTTGGTTTCTTGAGCTCCTGGGGGGTCGTTGAGTAGGAAGATTGGCTATTTTCCCTCTCTTTGTGCTCAGGTTTTCCTTTTACTAAACAAGAATAGTGATGCCTGCCCCCTTTACTGCCTCATGGGGAATGCTGGGGAGTTAAGCTCTTGTGAAGAATCCACCAACGCCAAGACAGTTAATTAAGTATTTTGGCAATTGGTTTGCAGTTTCTTTATTTTGCTTGCTGTATCCCAGTGATTAGGCGCGATGAGAACTTGGAAAGTTCGCCATGAGGTTCGGCATTTTGCCAAAAGTTAAGTGACAGCTTTGTTCTGTTGCTGCAGAATTGTGTGTGTGTGTGTGTGTGTATTGTCTTTTATTTTTTATTGTGGTAACATAGATACAACATACAATTTTCTGTTTAGCCACTTTCAAGTGTACAGTTCATTCGTATTAATTCCATCCACATTATTGTGCTACCATCACCACCATCCATTGCCAAAACTTTCCTATCACCACAAACAGAAGCTCTGTACCCCGTAAACATTAAGCCCCTCTTGCCCTGATCTGCTCCTGTGTTGACCTGTAATCTGCTTTCTGTCTCTGTGAATTGGAAGTTCTAGTTATTTCATATGAATGAAATCATAATCGTACCATGTTTGTCCTTTTGTGTCTGGCTTATTTCACTTAACATGATGCTTTCAAGGTTCATCCGTGTTGTGTCATGTGTCAGAACTTCAGTCCTTTTTATGACTTAATGATATCCCATTGTATGCATATGCCACATTTTGTTTATCCATTCATCTGTTGGTGGGTACTTGAGTTGTTTCCATTCCTCCTTTTTGCATATCGTGAATAATGTTGTTATGATATGCGTGTAGTTTTCACGCTGGGATTTTTGTGAGTGGATGGGTAATGGGGCATCCCCCATGTGCCTGACCCAGTACTGTGTGTGAGGAATGCAGAAGTGGTCCTTGCCCCTGAGTGTGAAGCCTCACTTGGGCAGGACACTGACATGAACCATAGGCTCAGTGCAGCGGAGTTACCAACAAGGGGATGTGAAACTGCCAGAGAGTAATCAGTCTGGGAAAGCAAAGTGAGAGGAGGATCCCAGGGAATTGTAGGAAACTGAGAAAGAGTTCTTTGGGTGGGGGAGAAGTACTGTCATCCCTGCGGTTTGGGGATTAATAGATTCTTGTTCTCAGTTCTTCACTCCCTCCCTGTGCCCTGAGACCTGGCAGAGTGACCTAAGTCAGTTCCCCTGCCACGTGGATTCTGGGCTTCCGTTGGTCAAGGAAATGTCAACAGACGTGATGAGAACGGAGGCTTCCAGTGTGCTCGTGTTGTTGAACTTGGTCCCTTGCATTCTGGTTGTCTGCCAGGAGAGCAAGGAGAATGTGCCACAACTTGGGACCATTCTCAGCTGAGGCCAGCAGAGCTGCAGTCAACCTGCAGACCCGTGAACAAGAAAATAAGTTTTTGCTGTTATTTAAGCCACTGAGATTTGAGGTATGTTTAGTTATGTAGCAAAAAGCTGACTAGTACTGGACCCAAGAAATGACTGTGTGCATCTAGCAGGTGTTTACTGGTTGCTGTTATTTACGAGGCATTGTGCTCAGTAGGGACAGGGACACACCGACTTTGATGAAATTTTATGATAATACTGAGAGCAAGATACAGTTCTGTGTGGCTGACAAAGGAAAGAATGCTGACAATTAAATTAGGGTACACTGTTGATTTTAAGATGTAGTCCAATTTCAAAAATGTTGAACAGAATTGGAGAAAGGTCGTAGTAGGGAGCAAGACCAGTGTGGCCACTGCCCTGATGGAGCATGTGGGAAAAATAGGTATGAAGTTGGTCACGAGTGTGAATGATGTGTTGAAAAGGCCCATGTAGGATGCTCTGGAGGTGACCTAGGCTACTCAAGGTCTTCTTAAAAAATGATGCTAAAAGAGACCAGAAGGATAAGCAGTTAAATGGGCAGGGGAGGATGGGGGAATGGATGAGGGTAAGAGGTGGGGCCAAGAGAAGGATCCTTCCAGGCAGAAGTAACAGTGAGGGGAGATCCAGAGGTAGGGAACAGTGTGGTGCGTTTTAGGAACCCAAAGATCTAAATGGTTGTACTGTGATGGACAGGAAGAGAATAGCCTAGAAAGAAAGTGGCGAGGCCAGTGGTGGCCTGCCTGTGGTTCCTGGCCAACCTCGGTAAGGATTTTGGACCTTCTCTTACAGGAAGTGGGAAGTCATGGATGAGACACATGAAAACAAGGTGGCAGTGGGGATAGACAGAGAGATGGTGGCTTCAGGAAGGATTGGAAGTGCGAATTGCCAAGATTTGAGAAGAAACTGGTTCATGGTGGTGAGGAATAGAAGCCACCCATGGCAGAGCACTGTGGAGACGCTAACTCTGTGAAACTAGAGAATCTGCTATATTATCTCCCAGCTGTGCTTTTTGCCCTGCAGCTCCATGCCCTCCGCTGGCTAGCCCGAGTATTAGATAATAAAAGGAACACTTTTGTTTCATTAGAAGAGACCTCTGTTTTCTGCCACAGAATAGAACCAAGAGACTGAGCAGCCAGAAAATTTCTAGAGAAATTATGGACAGTGGAAGGTATGAGAAGTACTAGTTTCTAGTTTTCTTTTTAAAGTATGGAGGGAAAAGAGCTTTTTATTAAGAAAAATAGTCTCCTGACTTAGGGGATCCATCCAAAAATGTCACAGCCTAGAATTTGGTGGGTAGTCAGAATTTATCACAAAACTGTTAGGCACTTAGCAATTTCACGAGCTTCTTTGGGGAGACCCTAGGAAAGAATCATCACCCTTAAAGGATTCATTTAGCTTTACTTAGAGTAAAACTGCTGGAGGTGTGTTTAACAGGAGAGATGCAGAAGCCTTTTTTTCTACTTTTAATTTAAGAGTTTAAAAGCACAGTTGAGCTGGGAGAGGCAGAAATGGTGCCAACTTCAGCCTGAAAAATAGAAGGAGGTTACAAGACGTTGATTGCTGCCTTTCTCTGCCTGTTGAGCTTTCTTCTTGGTAATTGAGTGTTTGCATCACGAAAGTTTCTTTTCCGTTAACTGCTGCATTATAGAAATTTTCTATAATGTCCTTCTTTTAGAAGCAAGTTGGGATGATTCTGCACTCATTCACGACAGTAACTGCTTCCTGGTTTCTTAGCCACTGTGATACTCTTCAAGGATGCCTCTTTGGTCTCATCTGATCCTGCCTGTCTTAGTTTTCTGGCTACTAAAATAATGGTAATTTACTGGCTCGCCATTTTGAGGCTCGGAGAAATGGAAAATCTAGGCATCAGAAAGGAGATGCTTTGTCCCTGAAGACTGTGGCATTCTAAGGCTGGCTGTGGCCGTCCTTGGGCCTTGGCTCTTTTGCCATGTGGCAACGCACATAGTGGCATCTCCTTTATCTTCTGGGTTCCCTTGTGACTTCCAGCTTCTGGCTGCTCCCTGTGGTTCCTCTCTCCACCTGACCTTCCCTCTGCTGATAAAGGGCTCTGGTAACGAGGAATAAAGGCCAGCCTGACTCAGGTGGGGCACAGCTTGACTGAAGTAACGTCTTCACTCTGTGTCCACACCCACCAGAAGGCAACCCAAGACCAGGGACGCGTCCATACTGGGGTACACAGTTCAGTCCACCACACTGCCTCTCTGTCTTGTACGTGCTCCCCTCCTCTTCTTTCTCCTGCTCCCTGCCTCCAGCCTTCCTTCTCCCTGGCGTGCAGTGGGGCCCAACCTGGACATCTGGCAGAGCATGTCTCCTGAGCTAGATGGACCAGGTTTTAGGGTCATGGGATCGAGTCTAAGCCCCTGCTCTCTGGAGGTCGGCACTGCAGGTTTTCTGAACCCTGAGAGTCCTGTGTTGTTTTATGTGAGGATGCAGGGACATTTATCTGTCCATGGATTGCTGGTGGCCCTCGGCTCCCCCTAGCCCCCAAACACATACTAGTAACATCTTTTTACTCTCTTGACTCCTAAAGTTCATTCATATACAAGCCTTTAGTGCTTGCTGTCACCTAGCCTGACCGAGGTATTAGAAGGAAATCAAAGCTAGATAAGATTAAAGTTGCTCACGGTCTTGTGAGGGGGAAACATAATACCCTACAGATAATTACCCTAAAGTGTGATAAATGCTGTAATAAAGGAATGAGCTGCTCTCAGTAGGCTCCTGGGGCCATGCAGGGAATTGCCGTTTTTCCTAGGGGAATATGGAAGGGATTCAGAGAAATGAAACTCTCTGGCCAGTCTTTAAGGAGACATAAAAATGTACCCAGAAACAAGTGGGGGGCTGGGCATCTAGCCAGAAATCATAACATATTCAAAGACAGAGAGATTGCTAGAGATAAGGGGATTGCTGGCGATAAAGGCGCTTGTGGAGGGAGAAATGAAGCTGTAAGCGAGGGTGGGAGCTGCCTTGTCGAGGCCCATCCCTCCAGCTTCAGTTGCAAGGAGGGGCCAGAGGAGGGAAGCCAGGAGAAATGAGATGCTCAGCCCTGGGAAGGGAAATCACAGGAGGGGATGGTTATTGTAGCATACTGGAGGAGTTCCGATTATTCATGGGTCTTATTGAGCTGTGCTAACCTCCCGACAGGGGAATTCTCATTGAGATTTTAGGGATAGTGTAGACGAGGCTATAGAATAATAGATCCTGTGAATTCCCCTGTATGTGAATTGTTTGGAGGATTTCCCTCCTTCTCTGGTGGCTTGAAAATCCTTCTTGCATTATGCAATCCAATGCATCCCTTTTCTTTTTTTATTATCCCTTTTGGCTACTTGGCAGCTTTTCAACCTGTGAAAAGCATAAATATGCTAGAATGTTGCAAAGGTGACAGTTCTTACCATGTTCCCCCAGTGCTCACCTCGCCCCTTTCTCCTTCCATCCTTGTTTCTTTCTGGAAACCCCTGTGATCATTACTCTGATTAATCTTTGGTTCTGGAATACCTCAAAATGATACTTACCAAAGTCTTCCCACCATGAATGCCCTTTCTTTTGATCTCGTGCCCTTTTTAATGTGTGTGCTGCTCAAATTGCATCGGTAGTTCAGCTTTTATTGAATGTCTCCTTTTTGCAGAGCACCCTTTTGTGCTGTGAGAATTCAAAATGATTCCTGGGAGCTGCTCCATTCTCTAGCAACTTAATTTCAGTTGAAGTGGAAGATGGGAAAGATAGGGCAACCACTTTACTTTGTTAACTGGAGACATGTTGTGTTTGAAAGTATACATAAATTCACCATGTGCCCAAGGTATATTATATATGCTATTATATTGTGATTATACTATGGCTAATAATTACCTATATTATATTATAGTTATTAGTTTTTAGCTGTCCTGCCTTCAGCTCCTTCCAGACCAGAATTAAACTCTCAGGCTTTGAGAGGGGGCCGCTCTCTACTCTTTAGAGCGGCTCCAAACACCTTGATCAGTGCTGACTGTCCAGAGGTGGGCATTGCACCCAGGGCTAATCAGTTCACAGGCTGGCCTGCAGTACATCAGAATGTTTCTCCCAAACATACACACTCTGGATTTAATTGGTCTTGGAAGGCCGAGCAAATCTGCATGTAGGGATGAGGCAGAGCCAGATGAAAGCTACAGCTGGGAAGGGCAGAATTCATAAGTAGAGGATACTGGTCTGGCCAGAGAAGACATCTGAGAAGCCAGAGGTGGCAGCATTCCAGAGAGAAGTGGAGAGAATGTTTGCTTTTGTCCTGGATGACTTCCCAAGCCCCCACCCTGGTTCCCATGCAGTCCAGTGTCTTTGCCTTTTGTTGAGAATGCCTTTTGCATTCTTATCCTAGCATAGCTTTCCTTTTTGTTTGGACTGACTTGAATTTTATGTTATATGTATTTTACCACGATAAAAGAATGCTATATATTATTGATGAATACAAAATATATATTGAAAGAATAAAAACATGCATGGGAATAAAAATATCAAGTTCAGGACAGTGAATTGCAAACTGTAATCTCTGGAAAGAATGGTCAGTGTTAGAATCATTCACGGAAAACTGAAAGACATACAGTGACTATTTTGTAAAAGTAAGAGGAAATAGGAAGGCAGAGAAAAGGTACAGAAAAGACAGATCTCTGCAAATCTTTTGGAGATCTTTAGGGTCTAGCTTTTAGAATTTCTTTTGTGGTTCTTTCTAACATTAGGTTCTTAATTTGGAAGACTTTGGGTGATCCAGGGGCTCTGCATTAGTTGGATATAGGCTAAGCTACTATAACAAGGAGACCCCATAATGTAATGGCTTAAATAAGATGAAGGTTGTAGTGTAACTAAGTGGCTTAAATAGGATGAAGCCTCTTGCACATAATAACCCAGAGATTAGCTGTCTAGGCCAACTGGAAGCTCTGCTTCTTGACTTAGCGCATGGCTCCGAAAGCTGCTCCACTCGTCACTATTTCTCAGGAAGGGGGAAACGAGGGGAGACCAGGACAAGCAGCTTCATCTTTAAGATGAGCCAAAATTTGCACGTCACTTCTGCTTGTAACCCAGTGACCTAAACATAGTCGTGTGACCACATCTCACTACAAGAGAGGCAGAGAAAGGTTTTCTCCACCAAGATGGGCAGTTGGGTACCCAGTTACAACTCAGGAGTTCCTATCATAAAAAGACAGAAAGGGTACATGGGTGGATACTGGGGGTAATTAGCCACAGGCTCTTTTGAATTGAGCCAGTGACTCAAAGGTCATTTTATGCCAGTAGGATGTCCTGTGGGTTTTTTGTACTGACCACTAACCAGGCCACAGACTTAGAAGAATTGTCTCTGCTCTCTCTATCTGTCATTAATTCAGACAGCCCAAGAGAGAACACTCAGTGCTTGCCTTGCTTTCTTGGGCTCTGTCCTATGAAACTGGTCTGAGCTGGGGCACTCTGCAGTCCCGCAGGGAGAAGCCCCTGTCGTGGGTGCCTCGCATACAGGTGGTAGGGTGACCCCGTCTCCACCCCAGATGTCTCACTCATGAGGTGCTTCACGTATTTGTTGATTCCTTTGCAGGCTCATTTCCTGTACCCCTCTTATAAACCCTCTGAGGGCCACGCTTTTGCCTTTGTTTTGGGGCGTTATCAAGTTTATAGTTATTCTGTGTATGACAGGAACCTGAGTTTGGTCTTACTTTCTGTATAGAGGATAGTTGGTGTCATGGTCAGGGACATTTGTCAACTTGGCCAAGTTGTGGTACCTGTTTGTCTGGTTGGGCAAGTACTGGCCTGTCTGTTGCAATGAGGACATTTCATAGGATTAGGTCATGATCACGTTGGCTGCATTCACAGCTGATTGCATTTGTAATCAGCCAAAGGGGAGTGTCTTCTGCAATGAGTGATGCTTAATCTAATCACGGGAGACCTTTCAAGGAGGATTCAGAGGAGACAGGTTCCATTCCTGCTTCGGCTGGTGAGCCTCTCCTGCGGAGTTCATCCAGACCCTCCATCGGAGTCGTCAGCTTCACAGCCTGCCCTGCGGATTTTGGACTCTGCGTTCCTGTGGTCACATGAGATACTTTTTTTTTTTTTTTTTTATTAATCAAAAAAAAGAAAAGAAATTAACACAACACTTAGAAATCATTCCATTCTACACATGCACTCAGTAATTCTTAGTATCATCACATAGATGTATGATCATCATTTCTTAGTACATTTGCATCGATTTAGGAAAAGAACTAGCAAAACAGCAGAAAAAGATGTAGAATGTTAATATAGAGAAGAGAATTAAAATAATAATACTAATATATATATATATATATATAAAGGAAAAAGAAAAAAACAAAAACAAAAGATACAAACAAACAAACAAAAAACTATATTTTAGGTGCAGCTTCATTCAATGTTCCAACATAGTTACATTACACTTAGGTATTATTGTGCTGTCCATTTTTGAGTTTTTGTATCTAGTCCTGTTGCACAGTCTGTATCCCTTCAGCTCCAATTACCCATTATCTTACCCTGTTTCTAGCTCCTGCTGGTCTCTGTTACCAATGATATATTCCAAGCTGATTCTCGAATGTCGGTTCACATCAGTGGGACCATACAGTATCTGTCCTTTAGTTTTTGGCTAGACTCACTCAGCATAATGTTCTCTAGGTCCATCCATGTTATTACATGCTTCATAAGTTTAGTCTGTCTTAAAGCTGCATCATATTCCATCGTAGGTATACGCCACAGTTTGTTTAGCCACTCGTCTGTTGATGGACATTTTGGCTGTTTCCATCTCTTTGCAATTGTAGATAATGCTGCTATAAACACTGGTGTGCAAATGTCCGTCTGTGTCTTTGCCCTTAAGTCCTTTGAGTAGATACCTAGCAGTGGTATTGCTGGGTCGTAATCCATTCTGCCATTCTATGTCTTTTGATTGGGAAATTCAGTCCATTAACTCTTAGTGTTATTACTGTTTGGATAATATTTTCCTCTACCATTTTGGCTTTTGTATTATATATATCATATCTGATTTTCCTTCTTTCTACACTTTACTCCATACCTCTCTCTTCTGTCTTTTCGTATCTGACTCTAGTGCTCCCTTCAGTATTTCTTGCAGAGCTGGTCTCTTGGTCACAAATTCTCTCAGTGACTTTTTGTCTATAAATGTTTTAATTTCTCCTTCATTTTTGAAGGACAATTTTGCTGGATATAGAAGTCTTGGTTGGCAGTTTTTCTCTTTTAGTAATTTAAATATATCATCCCACTGTCTTCTAGCTTCCATGGTTTCTGCTGAGAAATCTACACATAGTCTTATTGGGTTTCCCTTGTATGTGACAGATTGTTTTTCTCTTGCTGCTTTCAAGATCCTCTCTTTCTCTTTGACCTCTGACATTCTAACTAGTAAGTGTCTTGGAGAACGCCTATTTGGGTCTATTCTCTTTGGGGTGCGCTGCACTTCTTGGATCTGTAAATTTAGGTCTTTCATAAGAGTTGGGAAATTTTCAGTGATAATTTCTTCCATTAGTTTTTCTCCTCCTTTTCCCTTCTCTTCTCCTTCTGGGACACCCACAACACGTATATTTGTGCGCTTCATATTGTCATTCAGTTCCCTGATCCCCTGCTCAAGTTTTTCCATTCTTTTCCCTATAGTTTCTTTTTCTTTTTGGAATTCAGATGTTCCATCCTCCAGTTCACTAATTGTAGCTTCTGTTTCTTTAGATCTACCATTGTAGGTATCCATTGTTTTTTCCATTTTTTCTTCTTTGTCCTTCACTCCCATAAGTTCTGTGATTTGTTTTTTCAGATTTTCTATTTCTTCTTTTTGTTCAGCCCATGTCTTCTTCATGTCCTCCCTCAATTTATTGATTTGGTTTTTGAAGAGTTTTTCCATTTCTGTTCGTATATTCAGCATTAATTGTCTCAGCTCCTGTATCTCATTTGAATTATTGGTTTGTTCCTTTGACTGGGCCATATCTTCAATTTTCTGAGCATCATCCATTATTTTCTGCTGGTGTCTGGGCATTTGTTCAGATTTCCCTGGGTGTGGGAACCAGCTGGTTGAAAGGTTTTTCTGTGAAATCTCTGGGCTCTGTTTTTCTTTTCCTGCCCAGTAGGTGGCGCTCGTGGCGCTTGTCTGTCTGCGGGTCCCACCAGTAAAAGATGCTGTGGCTCCTTTAACTTGCCAATCCGAATCTCACAGTCGGCCCGGGAAACGGCGCGTGGAGGTGGGAGTCGCCGGCCGCCGCGGCTTGGGGGATTGCCGGTCCAAATTGCCCAGCTGGCCCGAGACGCCAAGCGTGGCGGGAGGGCCCCGCTATCCAACGTTCCCAGTCAGACAGGGGAGCCACGTGCGTGGAGGGGACCCCAGTCACCAGCCGCCCCGGCCGGGAAAACGCGCACCCCTCGGGTATCTCACCGCAGTGGATTCTCCCTGCCCGTTCAGCCGTTCCAGAATGGGGTATGCTGTCTTTTTGGTCTCTGTAGTGGCTCCGGGAGCTGTTTCGTATTGTTTCTGTTTCTTTAGTTGCTTTTCTGGAGGAGAAACTAAGACCCGCGCATCTTACTAAGCCGCCATCTTCTCCGGAAGTCACATGAGATACTTTTATAAATTTTACATTTGCAAGTGTTCTCTGTTGATTCTGTTTCTCTAGAGAACCCTAACTATTATAGTTGGCCTCAGGTTTAGGTCAGTTTGCTTCAGAGGGAAGCCTCCAAGGAAGGATACAGTGATCACGTTAGCTGATTTGTCAAGCAGTCTTTCCCAGGTGCCTCAGAGCTTTTATAGAGTTTTCCTCAACTCTCTGCCAGAGTCCCCTGCTTCCCTTCTGGAAATATGCTGTGTACTTGGAGGGTAGCCACTATACCCTTCCTTCCTTTTCTCCCAGCTTCAGTGTAGCAGTTCAAAGTACATCCACAAATTATTTGACATCCTTCCATTGAGAAGGAGGTGAAGTCTCTGTCCCTTCCTCTTGAAACTGGGCTGACTTTTGTGACTATTGGACTAGTAGAATATGGCAGAAGTGATATCACTTCTCATCCCCAGGATGTAAAAGGCTGTGTCTTCTGTTCTCTAGAGAAACAGAATCAACAGGGAACACTCGCAAATATAAAATTTATAGAAGTGTCTCACGTGACTGCGGGAATGCAGAGTCCAAAATCCGCAGGGCAGGCTGTGAAGCCAACGACTCCGATGGAGGGTATGGACGAACTCCACAGGAACGGCTTGCCAGCCAAAGCAGGAAGAAGCCTGTCTCTTCTGAATTCTCCTTAAAAAGCTTCCCGTGATTAGATTAAGCATCACTCATTGCAAAAGACACTCCCCTTTGGCTGATTACAGATAGAATCAGCTGTGGATGCAGCTGACATGATCATGATCTAATTCTACTAAATGTCATCATTGCAACAGAGAGACAAGTACTTGCCCAACCAGACAAACAGGTACCACCACTTGGCCAAGTTGGCACATGAACCTGACCATGACACCTGCTTACTGGGAGACTCCCCTTAGGAAGCATCAGCCACCATGTAAAAGTCCAGCTGCCATGAAGCTGCCATGCTATGAGGAAGCCCAGACTAGTCTATGCAAAAGGCCATGGACAAGGACAGGTCCTGAGGTTCCACACTGAGAGAGAGAGAGAAGCCTGGCCAGCACTCGGCTGCTTCTACCCTCTGCTGCTCCGGCTTCAGCTTCTGTCTGATTGCAACAACATGTGAGACCCTGAGCCAGACGGCCGCTCCCCTTCCAGATTCCTGAGCTGCGGAAACTGTAAGAGATAATACAATGCCCTCATTTAAAGCCGTGAAATTTGGGGATGATTTGTAATGCTGTAGGAATTGGAACCTCAGTCAATCAAAAGGCATCTCCCTGCACCATTCATCTGCCCCCTAGTAGTAGAGGGGTAGATTGGCTCCAACGTCTCAGAGTCTAACTTCTCCGAGAGGAGCTCAGGCTCCTCACCAGGCCCCAGTATCCCGTGGCCCTCTGGTGCTGCACACTGAGCATTAAGGCTGCTGAACCCCAGGCTCTGTGTGTCACATAAAGCCATCCTGTTACCCCCCTGAGTCCCCACATGATGCCCAAACCTCCCTCACCTCAGCCATCACCCATGGAGGCTGTGTCAGCTGCTTCTGTTTCCTCAGCATAAGACCAAAACCTGGGAGAGCTTTACCCTCTCTGCAAAGCCCTGTGCTAGGCACAGAGGATGTAGGAGCGAACATTAGATGTGAGAGAAAAAAATCCAGCTGGATTTGGCCATAAATTTTAGGAGCCAGCTGATTTCAAAACTCCTCCCCATCAGCATATAAAGCATATTAACATATTCATATTTATAAATTCATATTCATAAACATAAATATTCATAAATATAAAGCATAAGTTCATATTCATAAATATAAAGCTCATTAACATATTCATAATTATAACACATTAAGTGCCCAGGCTTTGGATGGGGTCAGACGACATCTCCACCATTTGCTAGTTCTGTGTGTGACTTGGTACAAATTACTTAACATCTCTGAGCCTTCTCAGCAATCCAAAGACAACAAGGCCTGCCTCCAGGATTGCTGGGAGGAGAAGAGAGAGAATAGGTCTAGAGCATTTAGCACAGAGCAGACCCTTGTAGGTGTGGGTTCCATTCGCCAGCAGTCCCCCTCTATACCTAGCAACCGTCGGAGTTGCCGGGGACAACCTTTCCATCACTGGAGAAACACCCAACGTGAAAACGCCCAGTGAGTTCTCCCAGGTATTCTGACCCTGACAGCTGATGAGGGCTTCTCCTGCCTACCACCCAGGGCCCAGGCGTGGTTCCTTCTGCCATCGTGCTTCCTGGTCTATCGAAACTGGAAATACCAGTGGAACGTTACAGAGGGTGAGCATCCAGATACAGCTGGCGGAGCAGACCCTCTACCAGGACTGAGACTCCGGAGAGGCTCAATTAACCTTCTACTGTCTAAGTGCCTGCTATGGTAGCTTTTCCTTTAGAGTAACTGTCTTGTTGATATATAACAGAGGTGATTCTCAATTAGCCTTCATTCGTTCAGCAAATGTTACTGAGTAACAGGCCCCTGGGATGCGTCATTGAGCAAGAGAGACAGCTGGCCTGTGGTTCTCTCCCTTTCTAAGGACTGGCACCAGTTTAAAAGCCACGTATCTTTCTTAATTAGTTTGGAGGAAATTACTTTGATTACTTAGCAGAAAGAACAGAGATTTGCCTTCTAACTGTAAGAGTAATCTCCTTTTTTTCATCACATAGTTGTATATTCATCATCATGATCGTTTCTTAGAACATTTGCATCGATTCAGGAAAAGAAATAAAAACAAAACAGGAAAAAATTCATACATACCATACTCCTGACTCCTCCCTTTCATTGATCATTAGCGTTTCAATCTACTAAATTTATTTTAACATTTGTTCCCCCTGTTATTTATTTATTTTGAATCCATATGTTTTACTCATCTGTCCATAAGATAGATAGAAGAAGCATCAGACACAAAGTTTTCACAATCACACAGTCACATTGCAAAAGCTATATCATTATACAGTCATCTTCAAGAAACATGGCTACTGGAACACAGCACAGTTCCCTCCAGCCTCTCTGTTACGCCATAGCTAAGAAAGGTGCTATCTATTTAATGTGTAAAAATAACCTCAGGATAACCTCTCGATTCTATTTGAAATCTCTCAGCCATTGACAATTTATTTTGTCTCATTTCTCTTTTCCCCCTTTCGGTCAAGAAGGTTTTCTCAATCCCTTGGTGCTGAGTTCCAGCTCATTCTAGGGTTTCTGTCCCACGTTGCCAGGAAAGTCCACACCCCTGGGAGTCATGTCCCACGTAAAGAGGGGGAGGGCAGTGAGTTTGCTTCTCGTGTTGGCTGAGAGAGGCCACATCTGAGCAACAAAAGAGGTTCTCTTGGGGGTGACTCTTCGGCCTCATTTTAAGTAGGCTTAGCCTATCCTTTGCGGGGTTAAGTTCCATATGAACAAACCCCAAGATTGGGGGCTCAGCCTATTGCTTTGGTTGTCCACACTGCTTGTGAGAATATCAGGAATTCTCCACATGGGGAAGTTGAATTTTCCCCCTTTATCACCATACCCTCAAGGGGACTTTGCAAATACTTTTTTATTCACTATTCAAATCCTGTAAGAGTAATCATGTAACACAAAAGTTGTGAGGTAGAATCTGGAAGGAGAGAATGGAAAAAGTATCTGGGCCATTGATCTAGACAATCACACTTTGAAACATTTAGAAAAGACAAGCCGCTGAAACTAATTTATGGCGTGCTTTCTATTAGAATTGCAAAATTGCACAGTCAGAGGGTGTTAAAATATGGCTTCACATCTTATTTAGTACGTGCTATATTTAAAACCGGGCTATGAACTGAAATGGGAAGCAAAAACTAAAAAGAACGACATTAAGTTGCTGAATTTTGAACTAAACCCTGGCGCTGCTATGGTCTTTTTATCCTTCCCGCTACTGCTCCTTATTGCTTTTCTTTAAAAATATCTCATCTGAACCATATTGTGGGTTTTCAAAATTATTCAACCAGAGCAAACCTGAGACATCCGAACACCCCAGCCGCGCTGGAACTGCACCCATGGTTTTCTGAGTCCCTGGGTCCCCACCCAGCCTGCCGGGGACCTGAGGGCCTGATGGCCAGGCTGCCGTGGTGGCCTTCGGGTGGACGTGTCCACAGCGGGGCAGAGGCAGTGCCGGGGAAGATGCCTTAGATGGTGGGCGTTGTCCGCTTTGTAGACCCTTCGCCTCGTGACTGCAGTCACACTCATATGGTTCTGTGATGTGTTCATATCCTCGATGCAAAGATCTGGAATGTGGAAACAAGTGTGATCAGTGTTCCGTGGAGGCAGAAGTTATTAAAGGAGGAGGCAATGTGGCAGCATCACGTGCCCTATGGAGCTTGAGGAGTTACGGTGGAGAGTTATCTAGTTACAGTGATACTTTCCAGGGCGGGGCTGGGCTGGGGTACAGAAATGTAGGGCAGAGGGGGAGTTTGGAAATGTTGATGGGGAGTTTCAAAATGGTGGGAGTGAAGCCAAATTAGCATTTCATGGATGGGGTTAGGGAAATTCAACATCCTTCCCTGTGAGGTACAGTCTCACAAAGAAAGAATTGACCTACTCAGAATACCACTAATACACCGGAAATATTAGACCAACTCTTCCATTGCATAGAGGAGAAAATGGAGAGGCCCAGAGACGTGATGTGATCTGCTCGTGGTCACACAGCTAGCAAGTGACAAGACTGGAACTGGAGCCCAGTTCTTCGGACCCTAAAAAGTGTGTGTGTGTGTGTGTGTGTGTGTGTGTGTGTGTGTGTGTGTGTGTGTGTGTGTCTGAAATATCTCACTTCTGCCAAGTGGAGGCCCAAATCTGAACTCTACTCGATTTTAGGATCCTAAGAATTTCAACAGAGGGTTCAGTCACCAAGTATATTGTTTGCTTTGTATTGTTTTTAAAAATTTTATTGAGATATGATTTATGTACTATACAATTTTTTTTAGTATATTCACAGGGTTGGGAAATCATCACCCTTGTCTAATTTTAGAACATATCAGTCCCTCCTACAAAAAAAATGAACCCTATAGCCATTAACAGTCACTCCCTATTCCCCGCCTACTACTTTCCCGCTTTCCTATGCAGCCGCTAATTTTCTGCAGCCTCCATAGATGTGCCTGCTCTGGACATCTCGTGTCCGTAGAATCACACATACAGTATGTGGTCTTTTATGTCTAGCATAGCACTTTCCCTTAGCATAGCACTTTCAAGGCTCATCCATGTTGAAGCGCATTTCAGTACTTCATTTCTTTTTATTGCTGAATAATATTCTGTTGTATGGCTGTGCACGTGTTATTTATCCATGCATCACTTGATGGACATTTAGACTGTTTCCACTTTGGGCCATTATAAGTAGTGCTGCCGTGGACGTGTAGGCACTACAGGTTTTTGTGTATATATTTATGGTTTCATTTCTCTTGGGAATGTACCTGTGGGTGGAATTGCCAGCTCATAAAATAACTGTGCTCAACTCTTTGAGGAACTGTCAGGCTGTTTTCCAAAGCGGCTGTAGCATTTTACATTCCCGCCAGCAGTGTCTGAGGGTTCCATTTTCTCCGCACCCTCACCCACCCTGGTTACCCTCTGTCCTTTTTGTTAAAGTTGTCCTAGTGGGTGTGAAGTAGTGTGTCAAAATACAAATGGTTTTGATTTGTATCTTCTGAATGACTTACGATGCCGAGTGTATTTTTATGTGCTTATTTGCCATTTGTATGTCTTCAGAGAAATGTCTCTTCGTATCTTCTGGCCCATTTTAGAAATGAGGTTATTTATCATTTTATTATTTAGTTGTAAGAGTTCTTAATATATTCTGCACACAAGACCTTTATCAGATAAATGATTTGAAAATCTTTTCTCTCACTCTCCATGTTGTCGTTTCACTTTCTTTATGCTGTAATTTACAGTGCAAAAGTTTTTAATTTTGCTGAAGTCCAATTCATCCTTTTTCTTTTCTTTTGTCACTTGTACTTTTGTTGTCATATCTGAGAAACTGTTGCCTACTCTGAGGTCACAAAAATTTACTCCTTCTTGATCTTCTATTTCGGTCTGTTATCCATTTTGAGTTTTCTTTTAATGTATGCTATGAGTTAGGGATCCAGCTTCGTTTTTATGTATGTGGCTATCCAGTTGCCACCATCTGTTGAAAGACTGTTCTCTCCCCCATTGGATTGTCTTGGCATCCTTGCTTGCTTTGGTTTTAATGGATATACCATATGGACTCTCTCAGCTGAAACTGACCATATTTATAGTCTAGAGACAAATGCACAAGAGGTGGTTGATAGCCCCTGCCTTCCAGGGATTTATATTCAGTTAGGATGAGCTGAGCAGCAAATAGGAGCCAGAGCTGTTTGATGTTTTCACAAACTTTTTTTTTAGTGGTCTGATCCTTTCCCCATGAGATGCCTTATAACTCTCTGCCCCTCCCCTTTGTAGAGCCAATGGCAATCTCTGTCACCAGAATATTATTTCTTACTGGTTGTAGCAGCAGTTGCAGTGCTAATTGTAAACTCTCATGTGAATGCTTACTGTGTACCAGGCACTTTACTGAGCAGTTTATACCTGTTATTCATTTAGACCTTGTGAGGCCCCCATGAGGCAGTAACTATCATACACATTTTTACCAATGCAGGAAATGAAACCCAGAGAGGTTCTTTAACTTGCCCTGGGTCACTCAGCTAGTAGATGAAGGGGTCTCTGTTTGAACCCTGCAGCCCAGCTCTAGACTTCAGTCCACACGTTTAACAATGAGGCTAAGCTGCCTCTCTCATTTCTCTTCTATCCCTGGAACCCAGCACATAATTGGTCCTCAATAACCATTTGCTGAATACACAAGTGGAAGAAATAAGAAACAGCTAGAGGAAGAATCCAAGCAGAACAGCAGTGGCCAGGGCAAGGGAGGGTTGATTTATGGGAGAAAATTAAAGGAACGAAGTCCGTAGATCGGGTTTGCCTAAGTGAGACTGATGGTTGAAGCCAGAAGGCTCCAGGGGGAGAGGAATTTGTAGCATGGCAGTGAAGGCTGGGAGAGCGATGGGGTGGTGGAGTGCAAGAGTCGAGGCTGGAATGTGAATGAAGAGCCACAAAGCTTACGGTACAGCCCGTGGAATGGTCTTTGTAGGAGAAGCTGCCATGGGACCCCTGCCCTGTCACGTAAGGGGTGCCCGTTGGACGAGCCTGGGGTGCAGTGCAGTCCAGCTGAGGGCTTTCCCCTCCGAACCTTAGAGAGGCCGATGGCTCCAGGGAGGTGGTGCAGCCTGCATATCCATCCTGTATCCTTCTGGCAAAAATTGCTTGTCGTGGAGTTGGAGAGAAGCTCTATCTTGGAAGAGATGGCGTCCACAGAAGTGTGCAGGCAGAGAGAGCAAGTTTTATGAACAAAGAAAGCTCGGTGGGTTATGTAAGGAATTTGCAGCTCCTTTGCTTCTTGCACTATATATAACCCAAAAAGTGGCCTCCAGCTGGGGTGGGGTGTAAGGCTGTGCTGGTGTGAGAGAGCAGGCAAAACTGCGACCCTTGCTTCCTCCTGAACGAGTGAAGAGAGAGGAAGCAGCAGTCGCTAATATCATCGGGCGTTCACTGCGTGCCAGCCAGCCTTCATTCAACACTGTTAACTCTACCCGAATCCTTCGTGGAAGGTACTCTTACTATTATGATCCCATTTTACAGGCTGGGGGAAGTGAGGTTTAAGGAGATTACAGGACTTGACGAAGGTCATTCAAACCCCCACTGTGTAGTTCCAAACGCCTGCACTGTAAAGACATAGTCCCTGCCCCCTCATAGCTCACAGTTTGGATGACCAAGTGATCAGATAGGAAATCGGTGAGATCTGTGCTGTTTGCCCAAGAGAGGAAACAAGGGAGTCTCCGTGAACAGCTCAGAGATGCCATCCTGGATGGAATGACATTCATCGAGGAAATGGAGACTCAGCGTGTGGGTGAAAATGAAAAGGAATCTCCCTGTATCTATGAGGGTTAAGAGCTGGTGAAGTAACCTCTCCAAGGTCTCAGTTTTCCCATCTAAGAAATGGGGACAAGACCTCTCTCCTCATGCATTGCTATGACCAAATGAAAAAATGTGGGTGAATGGCTTCGGGCAGGCACAGAGGAAGCCTTCAGTAATTATAGCTACTATCATTCATTGCTGCTGTTGGTATTACTGTGAATATTAGGAAGCAGTCGGTGTCTCGGGTACTGGGCAGCCAAGGAGAATCAGTCCCAGCCCCAGCCCCAGCCCTTGAACTACTTACAGCCTAGTGAGGGAGATATACATGTGGATATGTGGTTTCTATGGAATTGCTTGCTTACTTTTCTGTGCACTTCTACGCCCGGACCAAACGCCTGCTACATAGTAGGTACTCCATCGATGTTGTCAAATGAATAACCATCAGTGAAAAGTTTCTGAAAGTATTGCAGTCTGTGCAGCTTGAGAGCCATGCGCGATCTCTTCCTTGCTCACACATCTGGGGTCTGGCCGGGCTTTGGCTCATCGAGGTCAGGCTTGGCTCCAGTCTGCATTTTGGGTTCAGGTTTGCTTCAAGTGTTTCTCTTTCTGCTGGGACCAGTGGACTGGCCGGGGCATGTTATTCTCAGTGCAGTGTCAAGTGTGCAAAAACCCGAGTATATTTTGAGTCTCTGCTCACATTGTGTACCCTTATCCCACCAGCCAAGTCTTGTGGCCCAGCCCACGGTCAGTGGGGTGGGGAGGTCTACTCTCCCTTTAGGGAGAACCTGCAGTGTTACGTGGCCAGGGCCAGGGCACGGGGATGGGCAGGGCAAAGAATTGGGAACAGCAATGTGCCCTTCACACTGAAGATTGGAAAAGGAGTAAGCCTTCGTCCAAACTGATTGATTGCCCTCTTGACCCAGCCAATGTCTTGCTTTCCAGGAGAACCCGCCAGGCTGTGGCTAAGTGCCGTCCCTCCTTTCTGCCTGCCTGAGATCTGGGCCAACCATCCAGACTCCTAAAGGCCTGCTGTGGCCACAGGGCTGGACCCTGGCTCCAGCCAGCACTGCCTTATTGAGTCTGCCTCTGACTCATTATTTACATGGGCTGTAAAATAAAGCTTAACTCAGAATTACTGTAAGTCAGCGCATCCGAGTGAAGCCAGCAGCTGGACCTTCACAGTTGAAAGCAGACTAAATAAAAGGGGGAGGGAAAAAAAGAAAAGAAAAGCCACAAGTAAAACGTCAGAGGATGCCTAATTATATAAAGGCTACGCCTCTGCCGGCATAATTGTCTAAAGTGGCTGGATGGCAACAGCTGGCAGAGGAAGTGGTCTTCAGTTCTATTTATGTGCTTATCTGGTGCCGTCTCCATAATGGCTACAAGCAGTATTGATCGCAAATTAATTTTGCCTTATTCCTTTTCTTTCTTGGCCCTGACCTTATCAGTCTTACTTCTGCCACTAAAGTAGGAAACCTACTGAAGACCTGGTGAAAACTTGGGATTTATGTGGAGCAATCAACCAAGTAATGGAGAAAAAAGCTCCTACTATGTGCCAGGTACAAGCCTAGGGGCTTTTCACATGTATGAATGATTTTTCAATACTCAGAACAACCTTACAAGGTGGGTATTGATTATCACTCCTGTTTTACAGATGAGGCCACTGCATCCCAGAGAGATTAAGTAACCTGACAAAAGTCACACAGCTTGAAGTGCCCTGATGGTTCTCTTAACCACAGTCTTCCTGAATGGGTCCTACCAAGTGGTGCTTTGGGAGTTCTTTCAGAACCGTGTACTTGGAGTGAAATATGAACTCTGAACCGAGGCCTACAGTACATTGTATGTTTGGCTCCTTGCTGGTCTCCAACCACGTCCTCTCCTGACCTGCTTCCCCTTGTCCAGCAGCCTCCAACCCCCTGGCCGCTTTTCAGTTTCTTAGACAGGGAAGCCCTCTCCTGTCTCAGGGCTTTTGCTGGGCTTTTTCCTCTGTCTAGCACCCTACCCCTGCACGGACCAGGGTGGCCTACCACCCGGTCTCAGTAGGCTGTCCTCCTTTTAACCTTAATATTCCTGACACAGCATCCGGTGTGTTTCTCCCACGGCCCATTGTGGGAGTTTGATGGCTGCTCAGACAAAGGCCGTGCGGTGGGCTGGCTTGAACAATGGCAGTTTAATGGCTCAGTTTTGAGGCTGGGAAAAAATCCAGATCAAGAGTCCTCAAGGTCATGCTTTCTCCCCAAAGACTGTAGCATTCTCGGGCTGACTGTCTGTGATCCTTGGCCCTGGGCTTCCCTGTCACGTGGCGGTGCACATGGCAGCCTCTCCTTTCTCTTCCAGGTGCCATTGACCTCCAGCTTCTTGCTTCCCCTGGCTTTCTGACTTCTGTCTGAATTTCATTCTGCTTATAAAGGATTCCAGAAGTGGGATTGAGACCTGTCCTGATTGAGGTGGACCACATCTGAATGAAGTAACCTCAGCAAAAAGTCCTACCAACAGTGGGTTTACTCCCCAGAAATGGATTAAGTTTGAGAACGTGTTTTCTAGGGGTGCAAACAACTCCAGATGACCACAGCATTTATCATAATTAGCTATTTTACGTTTGTTTATCAGTTATTGTAGACCTCCCCCTGGTTTGTATAATTCATGCAAACAGGATTATTCTCATTTTATTCACCCATGCGTACCCAGACCTTGGCACCTAGAGGCCGTAGAATGGTTAAGGTTGTTGGCTCTGGGCAGCATCTATCTGGGTTCAAATCCCAGCTCCACCACTTCCTCTGTGGACTGTATGACTTTACGTAGATTGCTTCATCTTTCTGTCCCCAGTTTCTTCATCTGTAAAATGGGGGAAATAGTTATGTGGAGTGAGTTAATGAATATGTTAGAATGTTAAACTGTCAATAAATGTTTGCTATATTAACATTGTCATTATTCGTATTATTAGCTCATATTAGTCATATCAGTCAATACTTGTTGAATGAATAAATGGATGAATGAATGAATTTCTCTCCAGGGAAGGAGATACAGAGCTGTCAGGCAGTTAATAGAGAGAGTCCGATGAGTTTCATCCCTGATCCGGGGTCTCCCTGCCCTTCTTCCTTTGTGGGAGCCTGCTCCATCTGAGATGACTCAACCAGTACAAGAGCTGTAGGGGTGTCCTTATGCCTTGTGCTGGAATTTACTCCCAAGCATCCAGCTGTCCAAGCCCAATATTGCTATTTAACCTATGGGTATGAGACTATCCTTTGTGGTTCCATAAATACTTTTGGCAGTGTTGGATGGAGTAATTGTGTTGGTGGAGAAAGGGTATTTTCCTGCCTATGCAGTGGGCAAGATGATTCCAAGCCAGGTGGAGGATGGGGCTGGTAGGCTCTGTGGTCCTTTTCCATCCCTTCCGATCTCCTTCCCGTGCTCCATGGTCTGTTACTCAGTAGCAGTAAGGGCCGCTCCCTATGGAAGGCAGCTGTCAGAACCAGCTGTAGGCATATGCTGGGGCCCAGCTGGGGACAATTAAGGCAGATGTGGAGCCACCGTAGAACTGAGTCAGACAGCACATTGTGACGTATGTATGCCACGCCCTCCCCACCCTGCATTTACAGGAGATATTCTTTTGGCACGTCCAGTCCTGTTTTCCGTTCTCCTCTTTGCCTCCTGCCTCCAGAACTTCAGCGGGTTCCCCCTAGGAAGCTTTAGCACTCAACAGCTGTTCTCCATCCCAGCATCTTCCTTTTTCCTCCTAACTTCCACTGGCCTCCACTGTCCACCTTTGCCGGCCTCTGGATGGTCCAGTATCACCCTTTGGTTCCTAGATGTGGACCTGCTCTTCTTCTTTAACAGCTCTGGACCTTCTGTTCCTCAATTGAGGCTTCCACCCTCTGAGAGCAGGGTTTCTACCCGATGAAATTTCCTTCCCAAAATACTCAGATCCTTTATTAAAGAAAGTTATTGTGAAGACTGACAGCCTCGTTTTAGCTAGTTTCTGACATGGAGAGAAGTGGGGGGGACCCTGGCCTTGGAGTGGCCGGGAATGGGAAGCTGGTTCCCAGAAAAAGCTGGCTCTTGGCTGTGCCTTTGGGCGGGGAAGTCTGATGCTTGGGTCATCCACTGGGGCTGTCAGCCTTGTTTGGGTTTTGCAGTCAGAGCTTGTTTTAACATATATCCAATAATGGCACACTGGGTGGTCTGAGCCGCCCTTTGATTTTCAGTTTCCAGGGACCCGTGTTCCTGGTGTTGTTTGGCATGTCTGCGACTTTAATTTTCTTTTTAATTTGTGAGGACAGAGAGATAACTCCTTGCAGTTATAATCTACAAAGGGCCTTTGTTGTCAGATCAGTGGGTGTCTTGAGTGGCCGAGAAATTTGAACATTGTCTAACCCCCCGACCCCTAGTGGTAAACACACTGCCGAGTTAGTGCATCCTATGAGCTCAACTCGAAACAGAATTGTGCAGGATCAGGCTGGAGGAAGAGTCACCTCGGTGTGAGCAGTGGTTGTCTCTAGTGGTGGATCGCTGGGGAATTTTATGTCTATCTGGACACATTGTTCAGATTTTTTATTACTTCCATGTCTGAAAAGAAAGGTACACATTTAAAAAATAAATTGCACCTGCATTTATTCTTGAACACTTTATCTTAATAAAGAAGACTGGAAAATGAACATTATGAGCTATATATATGGGTTTTAAAGACTGTATTTCATTATTTATTTAGATTAGTTAAATATTATATTAATTAAAACTGCAGGGTTGCATATGGAGTTAAGGGCTGGTTAAAAGGGGGTTTGAAAAGATGTCAACTGTGAATAGTTTATTGCAAAATCTTGAAAAAATGAAAGTGTTCACAAGGAAGAGGTTTTTGCATTTCTATTTTTGAATTTATATAGAACACACTGCTTAATATTGGGCTGGCTCCTTAAAAAAAAAATCTGTGCCTCAGTTTCCCCATCTACAGAATGGGGGTAAAATAGTACCTATCCAAAAAGGTAATACTTAGAATGAAATAAACTAACATCTAGTAGTAGAACGGGGCTAAGACATAATAATTACTCAATAGATGTGTACTGCTTCTGGGTTGCAGCTGTCATTCTGGTATTTGGGCCTGTGACCACCATTTGTGCCTCCAGATCAAAAATAGCAGCAGTGGTAAAGTTATGATAACAAATTAGCTAACAGGGGCAGAGTTCTTACTGTTCCTCATCCTCACATCTACTTTATACTGTTGGTTCTGCTATTAACTGACTTGAGAGGTTACTGGGGATCAGAGAGGTTAAGTAACCTGCCTAAGATCAAACAGCTGGTAAGCATTTGACCCCAGAAAGCCTGACTCCAAAGCTTATGCTCCGGATCACTGTGTTCCATTACCTTGTCTTCTGTTTGGTGTTCTCCCTGGCATTCCATTCATTGGTCAAAAGTCCTCTTGCTGAGGTGCTTTAACACCCATGCAAAGAGATATGCTGGGAATTTCTCAGAGCGTTTGCCTGAACCAGAGATTAAGCTGCCTTTTGGGCAGTGTGCGCCCAGTGATGTAAGGGCGCCGTGCACCCACTAATCTGAGGCATCGGGAGGTTCATAACCAGCTGCTGCATATTGATGAGACAGATTTTTAAGAAATGTAAGGCAATTATATGACTTGCAGTTAAACTCAGAATGGGAATTAAATGATGAATAATTAATTTGCTGTTTGTTTGTGGTACCGTATCCAAGCAAACAGTTAATCAGCATCTGTATAAATACCCACCCCGTGGGGTTGAGGCCTGGAGACTGGGGTTTCCTCTGCTTCTTGTGAGCTGAAGAAGCTGGTCCATCTCTCGCCTTTAGCTTACTCCGCCTAGCACTGTGCTGAGTGCATGGATGAGAAAAGATTAGGAACCATCATGCAGGATTGGCTCCCCCTGGGGTCCGGGCACAGAAAGGCCGGGGGCTCTGTAACACAGAAGCTCGTGGGCCAGCAATTTGGACTTATTCTGGGAGGGGTGGGGTCCCAAAGGACAGGTATGATCGGATTTGCCCTTAGCAGAACTACTCTGGCTGGAGGGTGGAGCAGTCATGGCAGCAGGTCAAGACTGACCGAGGTGACTGGGAGACCGCGTGTGAAATCCAAATGAGGGGTGTGGTGGAGGGAAGTAGACGGATTCAAGAAAGGTTAAGGAGGAGAGGTAACAGGACTCAGTAATGGAATTGATGTTTGGGGGGTAGAAGGGAAATATCACTGGCAAGGGAACTGGTCTTCCTACCCTTATGTCCAGCTTGAGACATTTAATGCACCTTCACAGCTGTAACCACACTGGCCATCATATCGTATTGTGTGCTGCTTTGAAGATGTCGTGTACCCCAGAAAAGCCGGTTTTTCTAATCCAGTCTCGTGGGGGCAGACCTATTGATGGGTGGAACCTTTTGATTAGGTTATTTCCATGGAGATGTAACCTACCCATTTCAAGGTGGGTCTTAATCCTTTATTAGAGCCCTGTAAGAGACCTCAGGGAGAGAGAGACCTCAGAAAGAAAACACCCCAGGAGAAGCCAGAAGGACCCATGGGAACTGAAGGAGCTGTTTTGAAACCAACCCAGGAGAGAAGGGCCAGCAGACATCACACATGCCTTCTCATGGGACAGAGGGCAGTGCCACCGGCCTTTCTTGACTGGCGGTATCCTCATGTTGATGCCTTAGTTTAGACATTTTTATGGCGTTGGAACTGTAAATTTGTAACGTAATTAATCTCCTTTGAGAAAGACAGCCTATTCTGGTATATTGCATCCTGGCAGCTTTAGCCAACTGAAACGTGTGGGAAAGGAAAAAAGCCCAATTTTGGCTTTCGTTCTCTACCTGCTTCTGAGCTCAATGAGAACAGCCCTTTCCAAGTCCCTTCTTTAATAAGCAAAAATCACTAAAATGAAAGGATTTGACTTGTAAAACTCTGTGGCGAAAACAGGTGTTTTGCCGATTCTGGTATTTTAGCAGAGGTGCATGTGGTGTGGGATTGATTCCCCACCAGATCGCCCCTGCAGCCTTCGCTTCCAACATTTCTGTCCACCCGGATGGCCAGTCTGAAGAGTTGGAGTAACTGGTCTAGAGACAGAGAACCATTGGGAGCAGTTCTTTTCCAGCACCTGCTGCAAAGAGGCATCGTGCCCCCAGCAAGCCAGGCAACACACCTGGGGGTTCCAGGCTCAGTTCTCCAAATCAGCCTTCACACAAATTTCCCTTCCCTGGAGCCATGAGCATGTTGACTGCAGTGAGGTTCCCTCAGCCCTTGGGGAGGGAAAGTGGGGGAGCTGTTATAGAAAGAGCAGCTGGGGTTCAGTGGCCATGCAAGTTGGCCACCTCCATGGGCAAACCCTGAGGGTACCATCTACTGGCTCAAAGCCTTTTCCCTTCCTGGGTCCTGCCTCGTGTGTCCTTCCCTCAGACATCTGCTTACCTCCTTCAGGTCTGTTTTCAATGAGCCCTTCCCTGACTGCCCACCCTCTTTTAAGCTGTGTCTTTTCCCTTCCCCATTTTATTTATCACTGCTTGATATATATTTTACTTATATTCATTCATATCGACCCTCACTCATAAGATCTAGGCTTCACCAAAAAGCTTATAGTTTTTTGTTCACTGCTGTGTCCCCAACCCCCAGAACAGTGCCTGGAACACAAGGGTAGCTCCCCTTCGTTTGGTGAATGGCTAATAATAATAATGACCAACTCCTACCAGCTGAGGTCCCATGCTCAGTGCTCGCTGTGTAGGAAGGACATGCACTAAACCAGTCATTTCAGGTGTGGTGATGCGTGAAAGGAAAAGGGAAGGGTGCTGAATGAGTAGGGTGGGCTTCCCGAAGAAACGGGCGTTAAGCTGAGCCTGAGGACAAGAGAAGAGCTCTAAGTGGAGGGAGCAGCAGGTTTGAAGGTAAAAAGTGTTGAGATCGTGGCTCACGGGATAGAACCCAAAAATCAGGAGCGTGGATTATGCAGAGGCCGGCCACGGCCTTGTGGGGCTGCGTCTCCCCAGCTGCAGTGAGGCTCCTGGCTGCACGCCCCGGGGCAGTGGGAGGCCATTAGGGAGTTTGAAGGGAAGTTTGGAAGGCTGGAGGCAATGCCGCCTTGTCCACAGGAAGCCATGACTCCTGAGGGCTGGGGCAAGCGGGCACCAGCTTTATCTGCAAACCTACCGAACCCTTCAGCCAAGACTGTGCCGTGGCTGAGGTTTCCTCTTCAGACCCCTCCAGCTTCCCCATTGTCTTCAATATTTCGAGCCAAATCGGAGTGCCTGCTCTGGGCCAAGCACTGTGCACCCTGTACTGGGCCCTTTACACAGTTTCACCCACGTAATCGTCACAGCAGCTGCCCGAGGAGCTGTGATTATCCCACTTTGCCATTGTGGAGACCAAGACCACGTGACTTCATGATTGTGATGGTTCATTTTACCTAGTTACCTAGTCACGGGGCTACAGTACCCAGTTAGCTAATCAGCACTAACCTAGGTGTGGCCTTGAAGGTGCTCTGTAGATGGTGTTAACTCTGTAAATCCCTTGACTTTAGTAAAGACGCTTCTCCTCTGTGGTATGGATGGAGTTCATCTAATCAGTTGAAGGTCTTCAAAGGAAAAACTGAGGTTTCCTGAAGAAGGAGGAGAAATCATTCCTCAGGGCTACAGCATAAAATCCTGCCTGAGTGTCCAGCCTGCCTGTGTGCTTTACGGGTTATGGACTTGCCAGTCCCCACAATTGCATGAGCCAATTGAGATAAATCTCTTAATTAAGATAAATCTTTTAATATCTGCATATATATCTTACTGGTTCCGTTTCTCTGGAGAACCCCAACGGGTATACCCAGATTTTCTCTGACTCCAGTTCACTGTGCAGATCTCTTTTCTTTTGCTTTCTTGGACTGGCTCCCCCTTTCTCAGGACTTCAGATTCTTCATCCTGTGAACCCACAGACACCTCTCGTGGGGACCCACCTGATCTAGTCTTCACTCAGCACCCACCCAGCTGCCCTCCTTTTGAATCCACACCGAGCCAAGCCAGGTGTCAGCAAGATCTCACCATGAGAAGCCAGAGGAGCAGACTTTGCACTTGGCCATGAGCCTCTTTGAGTGATTCCCTGTCTCCCACCACCACCAGAAATACGGGTTCGAACAAGGTGTCCTTTTAATACAAGTGCATTGCAGATAGTGAGATTTGCGGCAACAGCAGATGCAGTGAAGAGCTAGACTGGGGCACAAGCTCTTGTCTGTATGAACCTGTGTCAGAGCCTTCTCAAAGCTGGGAAAAGCCGGGTGTGTATGACCAGTAGGGAAGGAGAGGTTTCCCCAGGGAACCGAGGAATGAGCTTTCTGACGTGGCCGTGGCGTGGTCCTGACATTGGCCTGGATGCAGCCTGTTTATAAAAATAACTATTTTCATAGCTGCTTTGGGGCTGAAGGGGATCACAGCAAAGCACGAATTGGTGCCTGGTTGCATTTTGTGTTTATTTTTAATAAAGAAAATGCTGTCCCTCTTGGGGGTGATTTGCCTTTTGAAATCTAGAAAAGAATGTCTGGGTGTATTTTGTCCAGAGAGGTCGAAACATGCATATGATAGTGTTACCTTGAGTACTACTAAAAAGCTACTGACATTTGGGTAGCTTATTCCTCTTTGCTTGGTCTTCATCACACATCTTGCCTCAGTAACGTGTGCGGTGGGGATGAAGGGCAGGTAGGAGTCCCGGGAATTGGGCAGACTTTGTTTCCAGCAGGTTCTGGAGCCATCTAGTGGCTGCGGAGCCATCTTAGGGACAGGCTAATAAGGCTGATTCCCTGCTTCCGATGGTGCCTCTGTAAAACCAAATGGCTTTAAGAGAGCCTAGAGATGCTTGTCGTTTTAGATGGGCTGATATTTTTTCCAGTTCTAATCCCTTGGAAGCATGCGGCTGAAACTCGCTTCATTAACCGTCAAAACAGTCTGTTCCTTCTACGCTCAGACAGGGTGAGATGAATAAGAACCTGATATTAAGCTATTAAGCATCAATTTGGCAAACCTATTTATAAAGGAGAGCTGATGACAGAAAATAAAGGAGGCTGCTTAGGGGAGCTCCTTTGTCAAGTCCCCTTTCTCTCTTTGGAAAAGGTGATTCAGTAACCAGTTTTTGTGGGAGAGAAGAGAAAAAAGAAATAGAAAATGTGTGCGTACACATGCAAGCACATTTTGATGATGTGCAGTTATTCTAATAGCAGCTGTAAGAGAAAGAATACACTGTAGCCAAACTTAAATGCTTACTACGGGTCAGACACTATTCTGAGAGCTTTGTGTTTAAATCACTTAATCCTCAGGACAGTTCAAAAGGAGTAGGTGTTTTTAGTTCCCTGTGTTATAGATGAGGAAACTGAGGCACAGAATGGTTAAATCGTTTGGCCAGGGTCCCAAAATCATAGTACTTGTTTTGTGATAGAGGAAGTTCTAAGGATTTAGAAACATGTAAATTTTAGTTGGGTTTCCAGGGCTGAATGAATGCAACCATTTGCGCTCCTGTGGGGGTGGGGGGAGAAGGTTGAAGCGTTCCTAAGTAAAAAGTCACGGGGGCACATTGGAAGTCTGTGATGGAGACAACCTCGTGACACCCCCAGCTTTGTTTTCCTTGGCTTCTACGAGGCTGTGTGGACGGAGGCAGCAGCCTCAGCTTGGAGCTAGCAGGCCTGGATTCTGTCCCCGCTCTTTGCTTAGCTGCCCTGTGATTGTAGGCAAGCGATGTCCCCTCCCAAGCTTCAGTTCTTCATCCTTGGGGAAAATAACATGAATTTTACAGTGTGTTGTTTTTTGAGAGGCTGAATGAGGTAGTGATGATGATTGCACCTGGGGTCTGGCACAGTGGTAATGCTGATTAAATTTTGCCTTCAGTTGCTTTTTCCCTGGAAAGGTAAACTCTGGCTCGCCACCTGAAGGCTTCTGGCCTCTCCTTCTGTTACAAGAAGTGTGCCATTTGGCCAGAGAGGGCTGAGTCTGTTTTCTACCTGGCGGGAGAGAGAGAATGATCTGGCTCTGCGAGGGCGTGTTTTCTTAAATGTCTGCTGTAGTTGGAGATGCTGAAAGCCGAGAAAGTTTGGCTTTGTCACTTCTTCTCCCCTTTCAGATCTGCATATACATGTGTGCAGCTCTAAAGGCGTCGTACATGTATACACATATGCATTTATATGTCCGTGTGTGTATAGATGACGCATACATGCATGCATATCAACCAGGATAATTTTGGATCAAGTATAACAGATATAGTGATCTATCCTAAGTGACAAAACCAGAGGACTTCAAGCATTTGGATGGACAGCCAGACACTGGGCGGGGGTGGTGGGGGGTGAGGTATGTTAGTCTGTGTGTTATTTTCTACAAGGCAGTAATTATAACATCAGTATTGTATAGAAACTGTGAGGAGGGGAGATCCTGAGAAATTTCCAGTGAGCAGGGGATAATAAATTCAAACACATTATACAGTCCTCATTACTGCAATTTAAAATGTGTAAAGTGTTACTGATAGTCTCCTTAATATGCAGTGTGGGTTGTAGTTAGGTGAACTAACGATATTAATAAGCACTTTCATGGGTCCCTGTGAAAAAATGAGTTCCCCTAATCCTTGTTTTGCCCATCGGTCTTAAATTGCTCAATGCACAGATTCTCACTCTAGTGTGTAATATTTGCATTTCTGAGGGAAATGGTTTCTTAACCCAAAGGTAGGTAGCCCTGTTGGGAATTTGACCTGTTATCCTAGTGGCAGGTCTGGGAAGTGAAATGGTTGGCAGGGAGGTAGGTCTGGGGGCCCTTCTCACATCACGGAGGAGGCGCAGGTCTCAGTAAGTAGGGGTCTGGCTCTTTGCTGAATAATCAGAACTGTGGGCACAGCAGCACAGGGCGTCTGCTACTGATCCTCATGAGAAATGGAGTCATCTACCCCTCTTGGGCTTGGAATCATCTATCCCCTCTTCGGCTCATTCAGTTACAATCATGCTTTACCTGCTCTCGGAAGCTCCCATGTCTCTGGAAAATCTGTCATTTGTACCTGGAGCAAGAAGACTGGCTTGGAGTTGGCAGGTTGGTGGTGGGTGCTGCAGGCTGTCTGGGTACCTAGGAGGCATCAGCTGCCCAGTATCACAATGGTGCTAAATGGGGCGAATAATCACCCCTTCCAGTTCTCCTTCTGGGTTTGGCCCCTTCTCTTTTCTCCTCACCTGGTTCCTCTCATTTTCCCCAATCCTCCACTCTCTCAGCACCCATTCTCTCAGCATCCATTGTCTTCTGATTTCCCCCCATCTTTCCCTCCTCTTTCTCTTCCTTACCATTGTAGATGCAGAAAATAAGGGTGCTGTTGGGTGGATATTTGGAATGCTGGAGGCTTTTACCCTCTTTTGGCCCAGCCCAGAGATTCAGTGTCTCCATTTTTCCATACAAATGTTTTCAACATGGGTCTAGCTGTGGCTTGTCCCTTTAACTAGCTCTTTTGGATCAAAGGCAGAAGTCCAGAGAAGTGTCTGGAGGAAGTTATCTGTGTATTCCAGTGCCGTGCCACCTGATTCCTGAAGGACTCATCCTCATCAGCTTCTGACCTAGGAAGGTCATGGAGAGTACCGGCTCTGGCCCTTAAGCCTTGAGGGTGACAGTCCCTCTCACTTCCCATTCTTCCTTCCTGTTTCCTGTTCCTGTTCGAAGTCTTTTCATTGAGTGAATGTCTAAAATGATAAATTTTTCTTGCCTTCTACCACCCACCCCACCCCTTAAAATTCTGGGATATAAGAAATATAGAGAACACTGGGTAAACCAAGTTAAACTAGTCCGTGCTTGGCACCTCCTTGGAGCATTGAATGCACACGGGTGCATTAGGAATCCCTAAGCAAGGGAAATAGTATCTGGCATTTCCCGAAATTGCCTGACCGCAGAATTATTCCTCTGCATTACATCTTGTGGATTGACACTGCCTACAGTTTGGCTTCCAAGGACTTGCTAGTTTCATCCTTTCTGGAAACATTCCTTTCCTATAACCCAGGTTAACACCTGAGCACGCGAATCTGTGCACACATTGCCTTCAGGGAAGTGTGCTGCCGTCTGCAGTCTGGCCATTCCTCAGCACGATGAATTTGAGCCATCAATTGCCTACTGTGTACTAGGATTTCACGTGCGCTCTCCTATGTAAACTTCAAAACAACCCTGCAAGGTGTGCTTTAGTAACCTTATTTCCTTATTTCACACATACGACCTCTGGTACACAGAGGGGTAAAATAACTTCCCCCATACCCTACAGCTGGTAAACATTAGGGGTAGTCTATGACATAAAACTAAGCCAGGTTAAGCCTTGGTTGTCACTGGCTTGTGTCCTGAACTGAGGTCAACCAGGGAACCCAGAGATCCTGTGCTGGGCTCATTCTCTGTCTCCATCACACCACTCATGCATTTGACTAGGAGACATACCCCCCCACTGCTGCCATCAGCACACCTGTATGCTTTGCCTAACTGAACACCTTACAAAATGCAGGGCTCAATTTAAGTACCTACCAGTTCAGTTTTTATGCACCTGACTTCTCATGACATAATCACATGAGTTCACTTTACCTGTAGCTTCCGTTGCCAGAATTATAAAATCCCCTACAAATCTGGGGACTCTGGTCCACATCAGGGGGAAAAAATTCCCAAGGTAAAGAATCCAATCTTGCAGCCCCAGTGCAAACGGTGAAATAACAACAAATCCCTCATCTGCAGCGGGCCTGGATCACTTAAATTGGTTTCCGGGAGGGTTAGAGTTTCATGAGAACAGTTCGGCAGAGCTGAGCTGGTTTTAATAAGTGCCGTGAGCCCGTGGACCATGCTGTCGATCAATACGATATATGCTCCAAGTTCCGATGATAAACGAGCACCATTATGACCTAATTAGCAGGACTCATATTTTGAATGGATAAATAATAATTCCACCACACAATCCTAAACCCCTTCTTGAAAAACGCCATTAAGGCTGCTCTTCCTTGTTGCAGAGATGGAGCCAAAAGGAGCAGAGCTGGCCATTTACATATTTATTTGTTCCTGACATGGTGACCGTTTTGTCTGCATTCACAGACTTCTCTAGCTCCTTTGTGCTTAGTATTTTGTAAGGGTAAGGAAATATTAAAGTGTTTTATATCTATGTAAACTCTTTAATATTTGGCTTGAGTTGGCATTTGCACTCGTTTATGATTTTATATACATATGTATAAAATTCTGCCTCTTGAGGGTGAATGTACCGGACCACACTTGGCTCCGTGGACTCAGCCTTGCATTGGAGCCACATCAGCCTGGGTGATTATCTGAAGATCAGAGGATTGGGTCCAGGGCCAGTGGTGCCAGCTGCCCACAGTGAGAGGAGTACAGTCTGGTGGGCAAGACTATGGACTCTGGAATCAGAGAGTTCTAGGTTCAAATCCTGGCTCTTAACCTTTCTTAATTTTCTGACCTTCACTTTTCTGAAAGGCAAGTTTCCTCATCTGTAAATGGGGATGATAGTAATGCCTGCTTCATTGGGCAGTTGCAAGGATTAAATGAGATAATATATATCAAAAGCTTAACACAGTGCCTGGCGGGTGGTAAGGGGCTAGATCAATGTTTGTGTTTATCAATACATTCCTGGGGGTCCATAAACGTATTGATGGGGGGGCCCACAGCCTATTTGCAGTCGTCAGTAGAAACACCCTGTTTCTTTGCTTTGGGCTGGGCCCGTTTCAGCATCACAGCAACAGCAGTTATCTCCTGCTGATCAGAGGTTTGAATTGGCAGTTACATTCATTTATGATTAGTAAAAAAATTGAGACTCGAATTAATTATTATTTAATAACTGAATTGTGATGACAGATGTTGCAGACAGGCTGTTCTCACTCATCTTACATGAAAATATGCCTCCTCTTTGGAAGTTGAACATATGATCCTTGGGGGTGGGGTGGGGAGAAGTTGTTGAAGGATGGACGGGCAACTCAGTGAGTCTGTGGTAGTAGAAAGAGTGGGAGGCCTTGGTGTGGGTGGAATTTTCCAGCTAACCTTCTCCGAGTCCAGCCTGCCTAGAGAACTCAGCCTTGAGAATTAGCAAAGATTCCAGGCAGCGAGCCTCAGACCAAGAGTTACAAGGGTTACCATTTACCAGTTCACACACCTTCTTGGTTCCCCTGTGCTCACCACTGCATCCCAGCTCATGGCCTTGTCTTGAGTTGGATAAATGTTTTTGCATTCTCAGGAAAATGTTGCAGTCACGCTGGTTCTGTGCTGTGCCCTGTCCTGCAATGCTGTTCTCTCTCCCGTGGCCTGATGGAGGGTTTCTTAGCTGCGGCACTATTGACATTTTGGATAATTCATTATGATGAGGGGCTATCCTGTGCATTGTAAGATGTTTAGCAGCTTCCCCTGACATCAACCCAACAAATGACAGTAGAACTCCCCCTGTAAAGTTGTGACAATCAGAAATGTCTCCAACCATGGCCACATATCCCCTGGGAGGACACAGCCAGATTAATCTCCTACCATCTCCATGAAGAATTCCCTTTCAGCTCACAGTGTCTACCAGTTAATTACACATGGTCCCGACTTTGGCCTGTGCAGGCATTCATTTTGTCCTCCCCCCTCCCCCACCAGATTGCGTCCCCTTCAAGGAGCTGGAACTACATCTTACTTCTCTGTGTCTCCACAGAGCTGGTCCTTTTTTGATGTATTGGTTTTTAACAAGGGTCCCTTGTCTTGCTGTCAGACACCATGAATTAATTGCCTGATAGTTTCTGGTCACTTCATGCATATTTTCTCTAATTCTTACAAAAACCTGCATCTTTACAGGGAAGGTGTCTGAGGCTCAGAGAGGGCAAGTAACTTACCTGTAGTCACACAGCTGACAAGTGCAAGCCTGTGCCCTTTCTACTAAACCACCCCCCATCCCCCCACATCAGGGAGGGCAGCAAGAGGGTTCTTGCAAGATCCTCCGTGGCGAGTGTTTAAATGGTCTCTAGGCAACGAGGGTGATGGGGAAGAGCTGGGACCGCCTTCTGTAAGTGGGTCTTGGGAAGAACTGGTGGGAGAATGGGCCGCAGCCCCTCCCTCTGAGCAGCCTTGCCGGCAGGAAGCCAGCTGACACGCCTGCCCTGTAATTGTAGAGTTCAGCACTGTTTGGTTATCTGTACTGCAGCCCCAAAGGCTGGGGTGGGAGTGGGGTCGACCTGACGTCCGCATGTGTGATCTGAAAAATGATATATGTCTTCTTGGGCGAAACACCATGCCAGAGAATAAGCAAATATTACCTCCAGCATCCATGGAAAGAAGTCAGTAATGCTGAGCAGGAGAAGGAGAGTGATTTGCTTGGCCTTGGAAAGCTGTGTTTGCTACCTCTGTTTGCTTGGTAGTTTTCCATAGACACTGAGCTGGGCAGTCCCGGAAGAGGAAATCCGATGAGCCAGGAGCCCCTGAAAGCCGCTCACGCTTTCTGGTAGTCAGGGCACGGCAGCAAGGACCCCATTTCACACCCGAGAAAATCCTGCTTGCGTACATAGGAGGATGCGACTAAGGATTCTGTGACTTTGTGGTTTGTAATGATGAAAACATTTCAAACAGCCTAACTAGCTCTCAGGAGGGGTTAGACAAATCCGATGTGCCTTCTGTGTGGTGGACTACCGTAGCAGTTCAGTTGTCTTGAAAAAAAGAGCACGACGCTGATAGATCATACAGTAACAGTGCAATTTGTGTATGCTTTAAAAACATGCAAACTGAAAATGTCTCCTGATTTTGGATATAAGTGTGTATGTGAAAGTATTTTAAAAAATGGATTTTAAGGCTACAAACTAACCTCAGGAAGATGATTGCCTGGAGACAGGTGTGCAATTGAAGATGCAGTTGGGATGGGGTGGATGAAGAGATTTTCCATTTGTCTGCAAGGTTTTAATTTTTAAAAGATAAATAATGGGAAAAAAAATGTAAGTAATGGAAATGTGGCAAATACTAGCTGGTTTTCATTCTGAGTACTGTTGAGCACATATATTTTTAGGCAGGTTTTTTTTTTTAATTAAAATTTTTTTCTCCACCCAAAGCGGAGGTCTGTGTGACCCTAACTCTGCCTCCCAGGTGGGGACTGTCATGACAGTCTGACACTCCTGCGGACCAGGAGCCGGGCTGCAATGCACAGGCAGGCTCGTGTTTGTTTAATAAGAATAATCACCTGTTGGGCTTTTCTTTGGCCCTCGCCTAAGTAGTGTTTGTAGCATTTGGAAGCCTGGGAGGATTTGCAGTGATTTACACTCTCCGAAACTTGAAGTTCATGTTCGTTTGTTTTGTAAAAACTCCCCGGAGCACGCAGCAGAGATAAAAGTAAAGAGAAAACAGGATCGGATTTCTATGTGCCTTCTTGGAAGGCTGGGGAGGATGTGGGAGCGGATGCTTCCCTTCAGGAAGACGGAGACAGCTCTGCCTGGGTGGAAACCTGCAGCCACCTCCCTGTCCTGAGCTCCGGGGTCTGATCTCTCCAGCAGTCACATGCTCTGGGGCAGAGCTAAGAAACTTTAGTCTGTGCTTCCTGGGGGGTATGCAGGGCCCAGAATCAAAGCAGCGGAGAGGTTGGGGGATGGGAGCTCAGTAAAGGGGAGACGGGATGGGGGAGGTGAAGGGTAAGATGTTCAAATAGTGTTTCGGTGACAGCGTGTGGACTGACCCAGCCCTGCCCAGTGCGGAGCATGCGTCCGTGCACACGCGCTCTCCGTTACCCGGAAAGGTGGGCAGCTGTGCCAGCCGGCCCCCGGGGACATCAGCGGAATTGTTAGGAGGAAGGCAGGCTGGGACCCCGGAGCACAGCCTCATCTGCATTTCTGAAGGCAATAAATTCTCATTTAAGCTGCAATATTGATCTGTTCTGTGAAATTGCAGTATCAGTGATTTTTTTCTTTTTAAGCTATACAATTGGGACCTCTTCTTGAATCTCAGATGGGCTATGCAGGGGCTAATTTGTTCCATTTTCTGAGAAAAATAAATCTCTGTTGCTCCCTCCCAGCCTTTTCACTCTGGGGGAGCCATCCAGCAGTGGCTGGGGGTTCCAGGGCAGGAGCTCTCCTGTGGCAGCCCCTGGGGTCTCCAAAAGGTTGTTTTGAATGCAGTAACAGCCTGTGGCTCAGTCCTTGGTCTGTGGCCTCTCTCTGGTGGTTTGACTCCCGTGATGAGGTAAACTGCAGTCTGGACTCCTTCACACATTCCCACTGGGTTTGTTAAGTGAGCTGAAGAAGAGGCAAACACTGGAAAATCCATCTGTCTGTGCCTGCTCGTAATTCTGCTGTTTGTAATTGTGATCATGTTCAGTTTAATAGCTACTGGTGAAACCCCGGGGTAGAATTCTTAATTGCACAACCTGTTCACTTACCCACCTTAGACCTGGCTCATCATTAACTCTGAATGTTTGTACCAACCTCCGGAACATCTTAGCCCTTCGGTCAGAGTGAAATGAGGATTCAGTTTCTGGAGCCGTGGTGTATGCTGACTTCACTGTCTGGTTTCCACCGTCTTCCCTGTCACCTTGAGTCATAAGTACAAATGTCTGCAGGAAGCCAGGCAGGTAGTAGGATGCAGCCAGCCTGGGGACACTGGCACACGTTGAAGGACACATGCTCCCTGAGGGTGAAGCCCCCTACCCAGCTCCTGCCAGGCACTGCATACAGGAGCCCACTTCCTGTATTGCTACATCTTCCAATTTATCCAGAGGAGCCAGGAGGTTGGCAGTTTTGTTTGAATGCACTTAGTTTTTAAATGTTAGGGGGAAACATTCTAAATCTAAATTCTAAATCACACAAAACCCAGCCCCAGGCTGATTTAACCCCGGGGGCGGAAGACCCAAACTACCCCCGTGGGATTTAGATACAGCTAGAAAAAAGAGCCAAATCAGTGCAACCCCATCACGGATACACCTAAACCTCTGTTAAGCACCTACTGTGTGCTGGGCTTTATGCTGAAAGTCTGGATTTACAATTCATACCCACCAGTGAGATCAGTGGGGTTCTTTACCGGTGAGGAAACTGAGTCTGGATTTGGGAAAGCAGTTTGCTCAAGATCACATAGTAGGAATCAGAACCAGTATGTGAACCCAAGTCTCTCCCAGAACCTGCACCCCAGCCACCATGCCTGCCTCCTGCATTCTTTCATCCCCTGTCTAAAAGTCACAAAGAATTGCCTAGCCTGATAAGAAACCCAAGCCTGAGCATCCTTCTCCTTTCCACTTTGGCAGCCTGTGACTCTAAGTGAGAAGCTGGAAGAGGCTGGCATGTCAAGTGAAATGTGGCTTTGACATGCTACCAAGCTACAGGGCTTGGTGGGTCATCTCCAGAAGAGAGTTTGCCAAAAGTACTAGTCTTAGCCATTGTCATTAACCAAGAAATAACTTCTTTGGGCAGGAGATAGCAGGGATTTGTGTGTTTTCCTGCTTCCTGTTTGAGCCTAGTGGACAGGCCACAGGGAAAGGAGAAATGGGCATGGAAAAATCTGTGATCCTGCCTTCCTAAGTAAGTGACCACACGGACCAAGGCTATGAGAAGCACCAAGAGTCCCAAATTCTTGTTCGGGCTCAGCCACCAGCTCCGCCTCCGTCAGTGAACCGGAATAAAATTCCCCAGGCTCACACCTCCCAGAACTATTCCAAAGATCAAACGAGAGGTTAGTTTTTAAATGTCCAGTGCCTAATCCACAACAATAAGATAGCAAATTGCTTGTGTATGTGAGTATGTGTTAATAGCCTTTTCTCTCATTATACAAGTAATACACACCCATTGTCCATCTTTTTTACATAATTGAAACCATCCTGCAGGTAGTTATATAAACAGCTTCTGGTTCTCTTCATATCATGTGCATTTTGTCAAGGCATTAAAAATTTCTAAAACAATAAATGTGTCAAAATACCCAATCATATAGCTGTGGTTATAATTTGGGTCACACTGCAACTTACTGAATCCAGGTCCCTATGATTCTGACCTCTTCCTCACTGCAAAGCAGTCCCTGGCTTTCTACATAGCAGACAATGCAAGATTGTGTGGTGGTGCCTTGGAGTCAAGATCAGAGGAGGTGTTGCCAAGGGTCTGAGTGATGGCCAAGGAGAGGAATCAGATAGGGCCTGTATTAGTTAGGGTTCTCTAGAGAAACAGAATCAACAGGGAACACTTGCAAATATAAAATTTATAAAAGTGTCTCACGTGACCGTAGGAATGCAGAGTCCAAAATCCACAGGGCAGGCTGCGAAGCCGATGACTCCAATGGATGGCCTGGATGAACTCCACAGGAGAGGCTCGCCAGCCAAAGCAGGAATGCAACCTGTCTCCTCTGAGTCCTCCTTAAAAGGCTTCCCATGATTGCATTTAGCATCACTAATTGCAGAAGACACTCCCCTTTGGCTGATTACAAATGGAATCAGCTGTGGATGTAGCTAACGTGATCATGACCTAATCCTATGAAATGTCCTAATTGCAACAGACAGGCCAACGCTTCCCCAATCAGATGAACAGGTACCACAACTTGGCCAAGTTGACACCTGTCCCTAACCATGACAGTCCACCCCTTGTCAACTTGGCACCTATATATATATATCACCTTAGACCATACTTAATTTCCAAATGAAAACAAGCACACATTTTTTCCTTTTACCTGACAATACTCAACTGTCCTGCATATAACTGGAAACACATTAAATCTCTCCAGAATAGGGTGCAAATCCTTGGGCAACATTCATTCTTAAACTTGATATCTTACAACTTAAATAGTATAACACAAACAAAACAGCATTACAGTCCTCGTTTCTGTAACTGATCACGTGGTCGAAGTTCATATTTATCACTACCTTCTTCCACTACCCATTCCATGTTCCCTTTCCCCTCAGCAAGCACTTCAGCTGGCCATGGTTCTTTGCCTGGTGGGGTGACCCAAACTTTCATTCCTGAAGTCTCAGAGCCATTAGTGGTCCTCCCTGGATTGTGTTGTTGCAGTTTTCCATTGATTTTAATCACAGGGCATGGTAGTACTAATAGACGCCCCAGGGGATCTCCTATATTCCAAGAAAACTCTTCTTTACCTCCATTATGTAGTTGCAGTCCTACTTCCTTCTGATAGTCAGGGTCAATTACCCCAGACAATAATGTAATTCCCTTCTTGGTGTGTTGATCCAGAGGCATAAGTAGCCCAAAGTGGCCAGGTGGCAATCTTAACTTCCAGTTCAGTGGTATCACTGTTGTTTCTCCTGGAGAAAGCACACCCCGTTTTGGAACTAAAACCTGTAGACCAGCAGAACTCAGGGTAGCAGGGACAGGAAGTAAAAATTTTCCTTGTGGATCACTAGGAGTAATAGTGAGTGGCACCACACCCATTTCCACCCCTTGGTTCCTGGACCCATGGATCCTGGCTATGGGAGAAACAGCACCATACAGTGGACGCTGATTCAGAGCATACACAGCTTCCTGGAGAACATTACCCCAGCCTTTCAAGTTTTTGCCACCTAGTTGGCACCGTAATTGAGTTTTCAAAAGGCCATTCCACCGTTCTATCAATCCAGCTGCTTCTGGATGATGGGGAACATGGTAAGACCAGAGAATTCCATGAGCACGTGCCCATTCCCGCACTTCATTTGCTGTGAAGTGTGTTCCTTGATCCGAAGCAATGCTATGTGGAATACCATGGCGATGGATAAGGCATTCTGTAAGCCCACGGATAGTAGTTTTGGCAGAAGCATTGCGTGCAGGGAAAGCAAACCCATATCCAGAGTATGTGTCTATTCCAGTTAGAACAAATCGCTGCCCCTTCCATGAAGGGAGTGGTCCAATGTAATCAACCTGCCACCATGTAGCTGGCTGGTCACCTCGGGGAAACCATGGGCATCTGTGCCACTTCTTCATGTAACTTACTTGTGCCTTCAGGACCTGCTCTGGCTCTATCTCGTATATACCATTTCCACTTTACAATAGAGTGCTGCTGTGCACGCCCAACTTTATGGCTTGGTGGGTCAGACAACACCCAACTCATGATAGGCAACTCAGGTCTCATGGTAACTTGGTGGCCCATGGTTAAGCGTTCAGTCTCTACTAAGGCCCAGTAGCAGGCCAAAAACTGTTTCTCAAAAGGAGAGTAGTTATCTGCAGCAGATGGTAAGGCTTTGCTCCAAAATCCTAAGGGTCTGCGTTGTGATTCTCCTACTGGGGCCTGCCAAAGGCTCCAGACAGCATCTCTATTTGCCACTGACACTTCCAGCACCATTGGATCTGCTGGATCATATGGCCCAAGTGGCAGAGCAGCTTGCACAGCAGCCTGGACCTGTCGCAGAGCCTCCTCTTGTTCAGGTCCCCACTCAAAATTGGCAGCTTTTCTGGTCACTCGATAAATGGGCCGGAGTAGCACACCCAAATGAGGAATATGTTGTCGCCAAAATCCAAAAAGACCAACTAGGCGTTGTGCCTCTTTTTTGGTTGTGGGAGGGGCCAGATGCAGCAATTTATCCTTCACCTTAGAAGGGATATCTCGACAAGCCCCACACCACTGGACACCTAGAAATTTTACTGAGGTGGAAGGCCCCTGTATTTTTGTTGGATTTATCTCCCATCCTCTGACACGCAAATGCCTTACCAGTAAATCTAGAGTAGTTGCTACTTCTTGTTCACTAGGTCCAATCAACATGATATCATCAATATAATGGACCAGTGTGATGTCTTGTGGGAGGCAGAAACGATCAAGGTCTCTGCGAACAAGATTATGACATAGGGCTGGAGAGTTGATATACCCCTGAGGTAGGACAGTGAAAGTATATTGCTGACCTTGCCAGCTGAAAGCAAACTGTTTCTGGTGGTCCTTACTAATAGCTATTGAGAAAAAAGCATTTGCCAGATCAATAGCTGCATACCAGGTACCAGGGGATGTATTGATTTGCTCAAGCAATGATACTACATCTGGAACAGCAGCTGCAATTGGAGTTACCACCTGGTTGAGTTTACGATAATCCACTGTCATTCTCCAAGACCCATCTGTTTTCTGCACAGGCCAAATAGGAGAGTTGAATGGGGATGTGGTGGGAATCACCACCCCTGCATCTTTCAAGTCCCTAAGAGTGGCAGTAATCTCTGCAATCCCTCCAGGAATACGGTATTGCTTTTGATTTACTATTTTGCTTGGTAGGGGCAGTTCTAGTGGCTTCCACTTGGCCTTTCCCACCATAATAGCCCTCACTGCACTAGTTAGAGAACCAACGTGGGGATTCTGCCAGTTGCTCAGTATGTCTATGCCAATTATACATTCCGGAACTGGGGAAATAACTACAGGATGGGTCCGGGGGCCCACTGGACCCACTGTGAGACGGACCTGAGCTAAAACTCCATTGATCACCTGGCCTCCATAAGCCCCCACTCTGACTGGTGGTCCAGAGTGACGTTTTGGGTCCCCTGGAATTAATGTCACTTCTGAACCAGTGTCTAATAATCCCCGAAATATCTGATCATTTCCTTTTCCCCAATGCACAGTTACCCTGGTAAAAGGCCGTCGGTCTCCTTGAGGAAGACTTAGAGGAAGGTCAACAGTATAAATTTGTGGCAGTGTAACAGGTTTCTTCCCCATAGGGACCTGGCCTCCCCTTCATTCAAGGGGCTCAGGGTCTGTAAACTGTTTCAAGTCTGGAAATTGATTAAGGGGCCGTGATTCTGTGTTTTTGTAATTCAGGTTAGACTTCTGTTCCCTTGACCTAGAACTCTTTTGTTTATACAGCTCCAACAAGAATTTAGTAGACTGCCCTTCTATTGTATTTCTAGGCACCCCATGATTTACTAGCCAATGCCACAAATCTCTGCGTGTCATATAATTTTGATGCCTCCTTTGAGTTTGTTGTCTATTATAATACCCACGTCTACCCTGTCTTTGGTGATTAAGTGCTGCCACCTGGCTTCTGCCAACTCGGGATCCTGTCATCCCCATTGTGTTTAAGGATTCCAGCTCAGTGACAGCAGTTCCTACAGTAATATCTGACCTACAGAGAAGTGCAACCACAGAGCTCTTGAGGGATGATGGTGCTAGTCTCACAAACTTATTTCTCACTGTTCTGGTAAAAGGTGCATCTTCTGGACATTCCTGGGGTGTAAGAGCAGGCTTTGCATGATAAATCCACTCTAACATCCCAATCTCTCTAAGCCTCTGGATCCCCTCATCTACATTATACCAGGGCAGTTCTGGCATTTCAACCTCAGGTAATGTTGGCCACCTTTTGATCCATGTTTCAACCAACCACCCAAACAAGCTGTTAACACCTTTTCTAACTGCTCTAGCTATAACATTGAATGCAGAATCTCTGCTTAGTGGGCCCATATCAATAAATTCAGCCTGATCCAGCCTTATATTCCTCCCACCATTATCCCACACTCTTAAAATCCATTGCCACACATATTCCCCTGATTTCTGTCTATATAAATTGGAAAACTCACACAGTTCTTTTGGAGTATAACGTACCTCCTCATGTGTGATACTTTGTACCTCACCTTTAGGGGCCTGTTGGGACTTTAGTCTAGTTATAGGTCTAGAAGAAATGAGGGGTGGTGGGGGTGGGTCATGAAAAGAATTAGAAATATCTTCCAAGCCATTTGCTTCAGGGCTTTCATTTGCAGTTTCATCTGGTGAAACAGGATTAATAACTCTAGGGCTAATCCCTTCAGGAGGAGGTTGGGTGGCCAATTCCTCAAGGCAGGCTGAAGGTGGGGCGGCTATGTCCTCAGGGCAGACTATTACAGGGTTATCTAAAGAAGGCTCAGCATGGTCTAGGGTTTCAACCTCACCCCCAACATCATTATCAATCCATATGTCACCATCCCATTTTTCAGGGTCCCACTCCTTTCCAATCAATGCCCTCACTTTAACAGCAGACACCATGCAAGACTGAGATTTCAGTTTACGTTGTAAAGTTGCTACTCTAACAATAAGATTCTGAGTCTGATTTTCAGAGATCTCAAGTCTACGGCTACAGGAAATAAAATTTTCCTTCAGGATACTCATAGAAACCTCTACATCTTTCAGACGGCACTTAAGCTTCTTGTTTGAAGCCTTAAGCCCATCCCTTTCACCCTTTAATGCAGACAGTGTATCTAACAACAACCAACCAACATCTCTATAACTCTTATTTCTGCAAAACTCTGTAAAGGTGTCAAAAACATTATCCCCCAGAGTCTGGCTTCGTACAAGCGAAGCATTAGGAGAATCGAATGATGATATTTTGACTATCTCCTTTGCCAACTCAGTCCATGGATTGGGAGTGTCATTCTGATTATGGGAATCAGAGTCCTTAGTGTCTCTGAGCCCAGTCAGAGTAGAAAACCATTCATAAAAACCCATTTTTAAGATTCTGTTCCTTAAGAACCACTCCTGGTACCAAGATGTATTAGTTAGGGTTCTCTAGAGAAACAGAATCAACAGGGAACACTTGCAAATATAAAATTTATAAAAGTGTCTCACGTGACCGTAGGAACGCAGAGTCCAAAATCCACAGGGCAGGCTGCGAAGCCGATGACTCCAATGGATGGCCTGGATGAACTCCACAGGAGAGGCTCGCCAGCCAAAGCAGGAATGCAACCTGTCTCCTCTGAGTCCTCCTTAAAAGGCTTCCCATGATTGCATTTAGCATCACTAATTGCAGAAGACACTCCCCTTTGGCTGATTACAAATGGAATCAGCTGTGGATGTAGCTAACGTGATCATGACCTAATCCTATGAAATGTCCTAATTGCAACAGACAGGCCAACGCTTCCCCAATCAGATGAACAGGTACCACAACTTGGCCAAGTTGACACCTGTCCCTAACCATGACAGGGCCATCTTAGGATTTTCTGCTCTCTTGGACTCCAGATCATTGGATGACCCTTGGGTACATATAGCAACCAAGGAACGAGAGCCAAGACTGCTCCATCCTAGGAAGGCTTCCAGACTTTATCTTGAAAGCCCTGAGGGACATGGAGAATTGGATTGTCTTCTGCCACCCAGCGATCACCAGCATATGCAGAGGACAACCCCAGGCCCCGTGGCTTGGTAGGCAGAAAGTATTGTGTAAATGAATGGTGAAGGAGATACCAGTTCGACTCTAAGCCTTCATGAGAGATTGTGCCCTGCATGGTGGTGGATGCTCTGGGAGAGATGGGTGAAGTTAGTGAAAGGGACCTTCGTTTGCTTCTTCATCCATCCATGCATTTAGCCAGCATTGCTGGCACCTGCTGTGAACCTCTTATTCTGAGCACAGCAGCTGTAAGGAGAATTAAGTCCTGGGCCACGTTCTCAAGACACTTAGAGCCTGAGAAGAGAAACAGACACATGGTCCGCTGGTGGGTTCAGTGAAACAGGTTAGAGGAATTGTTCATTCTTTTTGGGGGGCTGGGGAAGGCAGCCTTTCTGCAGGGGTCCTTGGGAAGAGGCCGGGATTCAGGACTGGGTATGCAGAAAGCATGCGATGCCAAGGGAACTACTCTGCTGCAGGTAAGGAGTTGACATCTGTTGAATCAAATCTAAAAAAGAATGGCAAGGTGGAGGTAGGGAAGAGAAGGAAATGTAAAGATTCCCATGGAGGAAATTAAGTTGGCAGAAAGCGGGGTGGCGGGTGGGGAAGCAAGTATCTACATTCAGTCACTAGGAAGATGAGGGCAAAATAGTCCAACCCCGAAGCCCCTAGAAAGGCAAGTGATTCAAGAGAACTACCTCCGGCCGTGACACTCCTGTTGCACAGCAGTATCCGCAGGCTGGAGAGAGATGAGGGCGAGAGGGCGTTTGATTCTGACCCCTGCTGCCATTTAGTGCATGTTAAAAATGCTGGCACTGCATACCTGCACCGGCACTGGGGGCCGGGGTCTGTGTCTCGCGGTGCCTCACTGTCCTGCCTCGTGAACTCAGGCAGTAATTGGGAAGAAAACCATTGCCTGGGGCTTGGTGATTGGGGGTGGGGTGGGGGTGGGGGTTGAGAGCATTTGGCGCAGAGCCAGAGCTTCCTTGGGGCCAGAAGTGCTGAGGCAGGTGCCATCCTTGCAGAGAGCTAGGGGCCCTGATAGGGGCTCCACCTCAGTTTCTACGTCCCCTCTTCTCCCCCAGTTGCTCAATAAGAAGATAAAGCCCTGCTTCTTTCTTACAGCATTGAGTTTTCTCTACATAAGCCCAGGGGCAGGAGTGGGCAGCAGAGTGGGGTTGCAGAGTAGGGGGAGGGAGTCCTTTTTCATTCCCACAAAGAGCTTTCTTGAAATGCCCACCTGGCTGCAGGTGGGTGTCATTTGCCTGAATTCTGTGAGTCCTCATCACACATGGGCATGGTCTTAGGGACACCCCCACGGGGGGTGGGGGGGCTTGCATGGTGTGGCATCGTCTAGGGAAGGACTGTTGTTTCCTACTAGCCATGTTTGTCTTGGATGCCAGAACCTGGAACAATATTTGTTGAATGAATGAGGCATGAATTATATGTTCCTTTTAAAATCCCCTGCTGAAGCTGATTGTCGCATGCCCTAATGCTGGTCTGCTTTACCTGCTGCCTTTCCAGTAGCTGCCCCATGGGTTTCCCTGCCCCTCCTCTTCCCTCACTCTAATCCATCTTCCTCAACTCACTGTCCCCATTGTGTTGTTCTCTGTGCGCCCCACTGACAGCAACATAAAGCTGAACTTCCCTAACTCAGTATCGAAAGTTCTCTGAGATCTGATCCGTTTGCCGTTGCCTGTACACGCTCTTTGATTCCCCCCCCCTTTGAACTTTTGCACACGCTTTTCCTCTGACCAGGATGCCCTCCCCAGTCTCAGGCAGGCAAGTTATTTCCAACCTTTCAAATTCTAATTCAAATGTCTCCTTTCAGGGCACCGTAATCCCTTCTGGGAATAACTTCTGAAATCCACCAAAGTTTCAGACAAATTGCACCTGTCTTACGGTGTTTCCCTGCCGTAATAACACCACCACCAGTTGTAATAGCACTGCCATTTATTGACCATTTATTACGTGTCGATGGCCAGGGCTGACACGTTGCACAGCTTCAGGGAGTGCTATTTGTATAGACTGCAAGGTAGAGAGAGCCACTGCCAGTCACGGTGCCTGGCTCTTTATGGGGATAACCTCAGTCCTGGAAGCAGGAGCTATTACCTCCATCTAACAGATAAGGAAACTGAGGCTAAGAGGTTAAGTTTCTTGGCCAGTGAGTGCTGGGCCTGGGTTATAGTCAACCCAGGTCTGATTCCCAAGCCCGTGTTCTTACCATGACACTCGACTACTCTCCTGTTAGAGGCTCTATGAGGTCAGGGTCCCACATCTGATTCATTTTTGTTCCTCTCCTTTCCCGCCTTGAGCTTAATAAATGTTCATCGATCAAAATCGCTAATTCTGTTTTGTGCCATTTACACGCCAGTGTCTGTATTATAGACTCTGGTATTAGCATGGATTCAGCTGAGTAGACTGGGCTTGAAAATCAATAAATAGAATTAAAGGAAGGAAAATATGCAATTCCTCTCCTGAAATATCAGGCCACTGAGTGGTGTTATCTCCTGTGGGGCCGCTGCAGGGGAGTGCCAGATGGCAAAATGGGAGACTGGGGTGCCGAGGGGTTCTCAGGCTTGCCCCCGACATCGGCAGCTGGGTGACTCTGGAGGATTGACCCCAAAGTGACCAGTGTCTGTTATGCCTTCTGGTCGTAGCACGTTTTGTCCCAAATCAGCCCATCAAACTCCCCATTCCTGAATGAGGTACATACCGGTAGAACTGAGAAACGCTGTGTTTCCCACTGCCCCCTCAGAGAGCTGAAACCACAAATTGGCCACTTGGCTGAGAGATGCCTCTGCCCTCACATGTGTCTTTCCTTTAGCTTAGGAGTCCATGGTTATATCTCAGGTTGTGGTAGATGTGTTCCTAAAAGCTGCGTGGAACTTCAGTCCTATTCGAAATTCACCAGGGAATCTCCTTGTTTAAAGGAAACCACTTTTCAGTCAAAAAAAAAAAAAAGCAGACGTTGTCAGAGATGGAAGGAACCTTAGAGGTTATCTAATCCAGCCCTCTCGTATTACAGACGAGGAGACCAGAGAGGTTAAGTGACTTGGCCAAAGTGTTGCAGCTCATTAGAGATAAGAATTGACCTTAAGCCACAGAGGGCCTTGCAGGCACCACTGCTTTTTCCTCTCCAAAGCTCCTTTATAGTAAAACTACCCTGCTTCTACCCAGTCCCGCCTCTACCCCCGAATCTTCAACTTAATCTGATTTATAAATTTGGCAGCTCTTCTGTCAGGGGTGGTTTCAGCTAGACACCTGGCTCTGCCTGCTGCTTATCAACTGCCTTTGGCCATTTCACCCCGATCAGCTCTTCTGACGGAGGAGGGGTGAACCGAAAAGGGTTAACGGAACAGGTCTGATACTGTTTATAAGATTGACCGTTGAGTGGCATCTGGAATTTAGATTTTGGGAGAGTTTTCACCACCCCAACCTTTAGGAGTGGCTCACTGTTCCTGAACTATTGGAACAAACAATGCAGTTTGTGCTGAAACAATGGAATTTTGGTGCATGTTGGGCAGAGGTGCCTAAGTGAACAGGACCCAAACTCAGAGACAGCCCTGATGGTTCCTTTCTCCCTTAAGAGAAGAAGAAAGACGGCTTCTGATTTGGATTTGATGAGCACTCAAAGAATTCAACACCCGTGTTGAATTGGGGAGGGTATTTTCCCTCCTTGTGAGATGCCATCACCTTCTTACCTCTGTTGGAGAAGGGAATTGAGGCGTCTCTGAATTGCCTTGATTTGTCTATTCCTGGGTCAGTCTGGGAAGTTGTAAATGTGGGCCCCATCACCAGGGACGTGGTCATGTTTTGAATGACTAAGTGGAACTTCGCTCCACCGTCCCAGGGGCCCATTTCCCAAACGCTCCCTTAATGAAGTGGTTTTTGTTTGGCTCTGTGTATGTGTGTGTGTGTGTGTTTGTGTGTGTGTGTTCTTTCCTCCTTTTTCTGCCTCTTCTAGGAATGAGAGGAGAGGAAAATGACCATCTGCATGTTTATTTGCTCCAGTGGTGGGGAGCCATTTACCTTCCCTGCCTCTGGGGATTTCTTTGGCTCTCTGCTTTTGCTAATGTGTCTTTTATCAGATAAATAGTGTCCTCGTAGTCCACAGAGGAAGGCCAGCCGGCTGAAGATGGCATTTGCTGGCTCTCTCACGGCCTGGGAATGCTGATCCACCTGAATTTGTTTAAGCACTGATAGGAGCGCCCGGGGGAGGGGAGCCCCCATTCTAGTTTGGTCTGAACCACTGAGGTGTCCTGAGACTTCGGCTTAAAGCCCTCAATTTCCCTTGGCTTCTGCTCCTCTTCTGTAAACGATGGGTTGGTCCAGAATGTTCCCTTACAGCTCTGGCATTCTTTCAGGTTGTCAGTCAACACAGAGTTCCAAGATTGCTCTCTGAGAATGCCACACCCACTGAAACCACACCCTCAAAAACCAGGTGGGCTTAAATGCAGGGGATGTGCCCATTCTTTTTAAACTTTTTAAATTGCATAATATAGCATATATGCAAAGCAAAAAAATGAAAAAGCAATAGTTTTCGAACCACTCTTCAACAAATAGTTACAGGATAGATCCCAGAGTTTGTCATGGGCTACCATACGATCCTCTCATATTTTTCCTTCTAGCTGCTCCAGAATAGAGAAGGCTAGAGGGCTTAGTATTTGTTTATCATCACAATCGACTGTTTTTCCTTCTTTTTTTGTGAGCAATAACATACATACAAAAAAGTTATAAATTCCAAAGCACAGCATCGCAATTAGTTGTAGAACATTATTTCAGAGTTTGACATGTGTTACAGTTTCACAATTTTAGGGTTTTACTTCTAGCTGCTCTAAAATACTGGAGACTAAAAGAGATATCAATTTAATCATTCAGCATTCGTATTCATTTGTTAAATCCAGTCTTCTCTGTATAACTCCACCATCACCTTTGATCTTTCCATACCTCTCATTGGGGTTGTCTGGGCTATGGCAATTCTAAATTTTTCATATTGGAAGGGGCTGTCACATATGGGGTAGGGAGATAGAAGTATCTGATGTCCTAGAGAGGCTGGGCTAGCTGTCAGGACTTATCTGGACCAGGGACCCATCTGGAGGTTGTAAGTTTCTGGAAAGTTACTCTAGTGCGTGGAACCCTCGTGGAATCTTATATATTGCCCTAGGTGTTCTTTAGGATTGGCAGGAATGGTCCTGGTTGGGGGTTGGCAGGTTATGATAGGTAGCAAGGTCTACCTGAAGCTTGTGTAAGAGCAACCTCCAGAGTAGCCTCTCGACTCTATCTGAATGCTCTCTGCTGCTGATACTTTATTAATTACACTTCTTTTCCCCCTTTTGGTCAGGATGGAATTGTTGATCCCATGGTGCCAGGTCTGGATTCGTCCCTGGGAGTCATCTCCCACATCACCAGGGAGACTTTCACCCCTGGATGTCATGTCCCACGTAGAGAGGAGGGCAATGATTTCACTTGCAGAGTTGGGCTTGGAGAGACTGAGGCCACAGCTGAGCAACAAAAAAAGTCCTCCAGAAGTAACTCTTGGGCATGCCTATAGGTAGTCTGAGCTTCTCCACTACCTACATAAGCTTCAGAAGAGTAAGCCTCATGATCAAGGGCATGGCCTATTGATTTGGGTGTCCCTAAAGTTTGACACGGTATCAGGGGATTCCCTGATGGTAAGGTTTAATAGTTCCATATTCTTTCTCCCCTCCCTCAGGGGACTTTGCCAATATTTTTTGATTATCTGCTTAATATACTCTAGGATGTATCCAGGCAATTCAATAATTTATACAGGATTAAAGACCTCTCTCTTGTTCTATGCTCCCTGTGTTTCAGTTGTTCAAATGAGCTATACAGATAAGTTGGATTAGATTATGCACAACAGGAAATTTCAGTTCCAGATCAAATAAACCTTTCTTCCATTGGTCTCAAAGAGTATGTGTGGTTCTAAAATATATACACTGTCTTCCTTACCCCTGTGTTCTGAATTACTTTAACCCCAACCTGTTCGGCTTCATTCCTATCTTTAAATATGAGGTTATATATATGAAACAGACTCTCAAAATCCAGAAATAATAATCACCACTCCGAATTAATGTGTCTGCTCTAAGAGCTTACAATCTAGGCCCCTGTTTTCTTATAAGCATTTTCTAAAGGTGACCATACCATTCTTGTTCTTTTGTTTCTGGCTTATTTTGTCTCACTAAACGTCCCATTTGCTCATTCACATCGTTGCATGCCTCATGATTTTGTTCCTTTTTGTAGCACAACCTTCGTTCATAAATGTACACCACCGTTCGCCAATCTACTTCCCTGTCAGTGCATCCTTCAGCCACCTGCATTCATCAGGCATCATGTAGAGGGCCCAAAAAGTCCACAGTCCATCAACGTTCTCAATTTCAGATAATTTCATTGTTTCCAAGAGACAGAAAACCAATAAACACACCCTCGCCAAATAGGAAATGTAAACCTCCTCTTAGCTCTTATCTCTCCCCCCATTATTTACCCCTGCTATTGCTGTGGTAGTGCTGATGGTTTCCTTTTGGACATAGCTCATAGCATGTGATAGCAGTTTTCCCCCTGTACCCTGTACTTAAGCACTCTTTGTACAAGAATCGTATCTTTGAAGTAATTCTTGCGAGAACTAATTAATCTTTCTAGTGTTAATCAGTGGGGCATGTAGGTCTATACAACCCCTTTCAATCTTGTTCATCTTCAAAATGGTAATGTTACTTATAGACCCAATAGAGAACTACCTTCATTCCTCTCCATTCCTTTACATTGGAGTTGGACCTCATTAGCTAACGGTTCACCCATCTCAAGCCTCTATGCATCTCTAAGTCCCCTATTACTGTACTATAAGCCTCTGATTATACCTTTATGCTGGTCATTAAAGTGGAATCATACAATATCTATCCTTTTGTGTCTGTCTAATTTCATTCAGCATTGTGTCCTCAAGGCTCATCAGTCTTGTCATGTGCTTCATGACATCATTTTGCCTTACTGTTGCATAATATTCCATCGTATGTATATACCGCATTTTGTTGATCCACTCATCTGTCAATGGGTATTTGGTTTGTTTTGATCTTTTGTCAATTGTGAATAATGCTGCTAGAAACATCAGTGTGCAAATGTCTGTTTATGTCATTGCTTTCAGCTATTCTGGGTATATACCAAGTAGTGCTATTGCTGGGTCATAGGGCAACTCGATATTTAGTTTCCTAAGTGTCATGGTTAGGTTCACGTGTCAACTTGGCCAGGTGGTGGTACCCATTTGTCTGGTTGGACAAGTGCTGGCCTGTCTGTTCCTATGAGGACATTTCATAGAATTAAATTGTGATCGCGTTGGCTGCATCCACAGCTGATTCCATTTGTAATCAGCCAAGGGGCGTGTCTTCTGCAATGAGTGATGCTTAATCTAATCACTGGAAGCCTTTTAAGGAGGATTCAGAAGAAACAGGCTGTCTTCCTGCTTCAGCCAGCAAGCCTCTCCTGTGGAGTTCTTCCAGACCCTCCATCAGAGTAGTCAACTTCACAGCCTGCTGTATGGAATTTGGACTCTGTGTTCTCATGGTTACATGAGACATTTTTATAAATTTTATATCTAAAAATATTTCCTGCTGAATCTGTTTCTCTAGAGAACCCTGACTAATACACTAAAGAACTGCCAAACAGTCTTCCATAGTGGCTGCACCATTATACATTTGCACCAGCAGTGCATAAGTGTCCCAGTTTCTCCACATCCTCTCCAACATTTATAGTTTCCTGTTTGTTTAATAGCAGCCATTCTTATAGGTGTGTGGTGGTATCTTGTTGTAGTCTTGATCTGCATTTCCCTTATAGCCAGTGAAAATGAGCATCTCTTCATGTACTTTTGAGCCATCTGTATTTGTTCTTCAGAAAAATGCCTATTCATATCTTTAGCCCATTTTATAATTGGGTTGTTTGTTCTTTTGTTGTTAAGTTATGATTTCTTTGTGCATACAGGAAATCAGACCTTCATCCAATATGTGATTTCCAAATATTTTCTCCCAATGAGTTGGCTGCCTCTTCACCTTTTTGACAAAGTCTTTTGAAGTGCAGAAGCATTTGATTTTGAGGAATTCCCATTTGTCTGTTTTTGTTGTTATTGTTGCTTGTGCTTTGGATATAAAGTTTAGAAAGCTACCTCCTATTACTAGGTCTTGAAGATATTTCCCTATATTTTCTTCTAGAAGCTTTATGGTGCTAGCTCTTATATTTAGGGTTTAATCCACTTTGCATTAATTTTTGTGTAGGGTATAAGATAGGGGTCCTCTCTCATTCTTTTGGCTATTGATATCCAGTTCGTCCATGCCCAGTTATTGAAAAGACTATTTTGTCCCAGTTCAGAGAATTTGGGAGCCTTGTCAAAAATCAGTTGACCATTGATTTGGTAGTCTATTTCTGCACTCTCGATTCAATTCGATTGGTCAATGCTTCCATCTTTGTGCCAATGCCATGCTGTTTTGACCACTGTGGCTTTATAATAGGTTTTAAAGTCAGGGAGTGTTAATCCTCCCACTTTGTTCTTCTTTTTTAAGATGCTTTTTAGCTATTTGGGGTCTCTTTCCCTTCCAGATGAATTTGGTAGTTAGCTTTTCCAAATCTTCAAAGTAGGTTGTTGGAATTTTGATTGGTGCTATGTTGAATCTGTAGATCAGTTTGGGTAGAATTGACATATTAACTATATTTAACCTTCTATCCATGAGCAGCGAATGTCTTTCCACCTATTTAGATGTCCTTTGATTTCTTTTAGCAATGTTATGTGGTTTTCTGTGTACAAGTCCTTTACGTTCCTAGTTTAGTTCATGCCTAAGTACTTGATTCTTTTAATTGCAATTTTGCATGTAATTTTTTCCTTAACTGACTCCTCAGATAGGTCGTTGCTTGTGTATAGAAATGGTACAGATTTTTGCACATTTATTTTATATCCTGCCACCTTGCTGAAGTTATTAAAGTAACTTTACTGTAGATTTCTCAGGATCTTCCAAGTATAGTATCATATCATCTGAAAATAATGAGAGTTTTACTTCTTCCTTTCCACTATGGATGCCTTTTATTTCTTTGTCCTGCGTGATTGCTTTAGCTAGAACTTCTAGTACAGTGTTAAATAATAGTGCTGACAGTGGGCATCTTGTCTTGTGTCTGCTCTTAGGAGGAAAGCTTTCAGTCTCTCTCCATTCAGTATGATGCTGGCTATCGGTTTTTCATATATTCCTTTTATTATATTGAGGTAGTTACCTTTGATTCCTGTCTTTTGGCATGTTTTTATCAGAAAAGGATGCTAAATTTTGTCAAATGTTTTTTCAGCATCAATTGATGTGTTCATGTGATTTTTCTCTTTTGATTTATTAATGTGCTATATTGCATAAATTGATTTTCTTGCATTGAACCATCCTTGCATTCCTGGTATAAACCCCACTTGGTCATGGTGTAGAAGTCTCTGAATGTGTTGTTGGATTCAACTTCCTAATATTTTATTGAGAATTTTTGCATCTGTGTTCAGTAGAGAGATTGGCCTGTTGTTTTCTTTTCTTATAGCATCTTTACCCAGTTTTGGTATTAAAATATTAGCTTCATAAAATGGGTTAGGTAGAGTTCCTTTTTACTCAAATTTTTGGAAAGGTTTGAGTGGGATTGGTGTTAGTTCTTTTAGGAACATTTGATTAAATTTCCCTGTGAAGCCATCTGGCCCTGGGTTTTTCTTTGTAGGAAGATTTTTGATGACTCATTGAATCTCTTTACTTGTGATTGGTTTGTTGAGATCTTCTATTTCTTCCTAAGTCAGTGTAGCTTGTTTGTGTGTCTCCAAGAATTTGTCCATTTCATCTAAGTTGTCTAGTTTGTTGGTGTATAGTTGTTCATAGTATCCTCTTATGATTTCTTTTCTTTCTTCAGGGTCTGTGGTAATGCACCCCTTCTCATTTCTGATTTTGTTTATTTGCATCCTCTCTCTTTTATTCTTTGTCAGTCTTGCCAGTAGCTCATCAATTTTATTGATTTTTCTCAAAGAACCAACTTTTGGTTTTATTGATTCTTTCTATTGTTCTGTTGTTCTCACATTCATTTATCTCTCCTTTAATCTTTGTGATTTCTCTTCTTTTTTTTTGCTTTGGGGTTAGTTTGCTGTTTTCTCAAGTTCCTCCAGGTGTGTGCTGTTAAGTCTTCAATTTTTGCTCTTTCTTGAATTTTTTTTTTAATTTTTATTTATTTATCTATTTATTTTTTTGCATGGGCAGGCACCAGGAATCGAACCTGGGTCTCTGGCATGGCAGGCGAGAACTCTGCCACTGAGCCACCATGGCCTGGCCCCTTTCTTGTCTTTTAATATAGGCATTTAGGGCAATAAATTTCCCTCTCAGCACAGCCTTTGTTGCATCCCATAAGTTCTGATAAGTTGTATTCTCATTTTCATTCATCTCCATATAGCTAATGATTTCTATAGCAATTTCTTCTATGACCCGTTGGTTGTTTAAGAGTGTGTTATTTGATCTCAATATATTCGTGAATGTTCTCGTTCTTTGGTGGTTATTGAGATCCAGCTTCATCCCACTGTGATCAGTGAAAGTGCTGTGAATAATTCCAGTGTTTTTGAATTTATAGGGACCCATTTTGTGCCCCAGCGTATGATCTGTCCTGGAGGATGTTCCATGAGGGCACTAGAGAAGAATGTATATCCTTGTATTTTGGGGTGTAAAGACCTAAATATATTTGTTAGGTCTAATTCATGTATTAAGTTATTTAACTTCTCTGTTTCCTTATTGATCATCTGTCTGGTTATTCTCTGTAGAGGAGAGTGGTGTATTGAAGTCTCCTCAGTCGCCTCTGTTGTTGAAACATCTATCACTTCTTTCAGTTTTGCCAATGTCTGTCTTATCTACTTTGGAGCTCCTTGATTGGGAGCATAAACGTTTATGATTGTTTTATCTTCTTGATGAATTGACCATTTAATTATTATATAGTGTCCTTCTTTGTCTCTTATGACATCTTTACATTTAAAGTCTATTTTGCCCTATATTAGTATAGTTACTCCTGCTTTCTTTTGGTTACAACTTGCATGGAAAATTTCCATCCTTTCACTTTCAATCTATTTGTATCCTTGTCTCTAAGTTGAGTCTCTTGTAAGCAGCATATAGCTGGATCATGTTTCTTAATCCATTCTGCCAATCTATATTTTTTAATTGGTAAGTTTAGTCAGTTAACATTCAATGTTATTACTGAAAAGGCATTTCTTGAATCCACCGTCTTATCATTTTTATTTTATTTGTCAGATCTATATATCTTTTCCATCTTTCTCTTTGTATTCTTTAAATCACCCTTAGTGGTACTTTTCAATTCCATGCCCTCAGCCAGACCTTCCTCTCCTGTCCTTTTTTTCAGCCAGCAGAACTCCTTTTAGTATTTCTGTTAGGGCCAGTCTCTCGTTGACAGATTCTTTCAGGACTGCTTTGCCTGTGAAAACTTTCATCTCTCCCTCAGTTTTGAAGGACAGTTTGGCTGGATACAGAATTCTTGGCTGGAAGTCTTTCTCTCTCAGGATCTTGAATAAATCATACCACTGCCTTCTTGCCTCCAGGGTGCTAGTTGAGTAGTCTGAACTCAGTCTTATTTGGTTTCCCTTGTATGTAGTAGATGCCTTGCCTTGGGGAAAGGCTGTTTGAATTTATTCTGTTTTCTTTGAGTTGTATGTTTATGTCCTTTATGAGGGTTGGGAAGTTTTCCCCCATTATATCCTCAACTACTGGTCCTAGCCCTTTATTGCTGTCTTCTCATTGTGGGGCATCAGTGATTCTTACATTGTATGCTTTGTTCTCTCTATCATTTCCCTGGGATCCAATTCAGTTTTTTTTCATCTTTTTTTGCCGTTTGTTGTTTTGAGTCTTCAAAATCAGTTATCCTGTTCTCTATATCACTTATTCTTCCTTCTGCTCTTCAAATCTGGTGTTGTGTGCCTCTAGTATGCCAACAGTCTTTAATCTCTGTGATATCTGCTATTTTTCTATCAATTCTTTCAAATTCCTCTATGCTCTTCTACTGTCTTCTTGATCTCTTTTATGTCATTTGCTATCCCACTTATTTTATTAAGTAGAGTTATATGAACATCTTTGATTAGTTGTTCCAACTTCTGTGTCTCTTCTGGTGTTTTAATTTGGTCATTAGGCAAGGCTATATCTGTCTGCATTGTGATATGCTTAGTGATCTTCTGCTGGCTTCATGGTATGTAAATATTTTGATTGATGTACTTTGGAAGTGATTTCTTTCAGTAGTCTAAGGCCTTGTGTTTGCAGGATGGTTGTACGGCAGGGAGCAGGGCACGGGGTGGGGCACTCAGTGCAGTGATATGTTTCAGGGTAGGTATGGGCACAGGTTGGGGATGGTACACTGATGCTTGTGAACATGGGTACCCAGCAGCTAGGAAGAATGTAGCTGTGCAGGTGTGCTGGTCTAAGGCACAGGTCCCTTTTTGCACAGGCCTAGAGCTGTGGCAGCAGGTTGATGTTATGCCTTTGTGGACTGGGAGCAGATGTGACCCGGCTGCTCAGGTCAGCACTTTCTCAGAGCTGGGAAGTGAGGCTGAGGGCCGTGCGCATACATGGTTCTAGGACTACTGTAAAGTGTGGTTCCCAGAGCTGAATGACGTGACTGGGGGCTCATACGCATGCATGGGCCTGGGAGTGCCATAAACTGATGTGCAGGGCTGGGGGTGGGGGGCGCGGGATGAGGCCATGCGACACTATGGGCAGGGGTGCAGGGGTAGCCTGGGTATGGAGGTTAGTGCCCTCAGCCTTTATGCACTGGCAACAGCCTGCAGGGAACAGGGAGGGGGGGAGGTAGTACTCGGGAGGGGTGCAGGAGAGGTGGGTTGGTCTGCACTTGGGGTGGGTATGGGGGGCAGTACATGCACTGGGGGCTGGTGGGGTAGGGGTACCTGAAGTGCGGGAAATGGGAGCAGGTGACAAGTTTCGGGTGTGTGGGGTGTGGGGTGGGCCGCTGATCACGGGGCTGTGCTGGTGAGCGTAGTGCACCCAAGGAACGTGGCCTGGCTTACTTCCTAGTCCCTGGCTCCTGTCCGTGCAATCCCGTGGGCTCTGCACCTCTGTATCAGGCTCCATCTTTCTGGCTCTCAATTCCTCGGCCTCTGCAACCAGGGCTGCCCTGTATGGTGCAGGAGGCTCTCCCAGGTCAGCCGCACTCCCAAATCACCGCCTCAGTTGCCCTCCTGTCCCTCCTCTAATTTTTCTGTGGAGCAGGGATAATCTGGAGCTACTCTATTCAGCCATCTTCCTGGAAGTCTGAATGTGCCCTTCTTCCATCACCACCAGTGTCCCCAAGCTGAGGGTGAACAGAGTGGGTGAATGGGGACCCACCATTAGTGTCCAAGAGATGACTTGACCCATTGCACTCAGGTCTGGTTGGTTCCCTTTGAACCAAAGAAATATTTGCTATTTTTTTACTTTCCTTGGAACCCTGAATCTACAAGGCATTCCACCTGTGGTCACCTGAATTTGGGACACTGACTCACCCTTGGAAATCACATCAGTGGTTCAAAGAAGTCTTACTAAAAAGAAACCTGTTTAATGTCTAACTAGTATTTCCTGAACTTAAACGACCAAAGAATCTATTATCTTCCCCCTTTCCCTGGTTGACCCCCTGCACCAACCCATTCCAGAAGCTCTGGCTGCAGTCAGGCAGATCAGCTAGTTGGGAATCTGCTCCACATCTCACCAGCCAATTTCTATTGTTTAATTTGTCTTGGAACCTGTGTCAGAAGGACATCCATGTTCATTTTAATGGCAGCCTCATTTGCACAGCATTTTCCATCGTGGGCAAACAGATCACTGGGTGAGCCCTGCAGCCACCCCTGCACTCCCAGCTACAAGCCTCTCTCCTCGGAGTTAATCACATCTCCAATCTCAGTCCTCTGTCCTTGAGCATATTTCTCTCCCTTCTGTTTTTCCTCTTCCTGGGTCTGCTCCATATTTCCCCCATGGCCTCCCCCGACTCCCTTAGTATGATGACCTCTGCTGGGGAAGGGGTGCCCTTTGACCTCACAACCACAGATGGCCCCCACACCTACAGCTCTTCCAGGTCAGACTGGTTTATTTGCCTTCATCTGGCTTCTTGTCAATCAGGAATTCATCAGTGGCTGCCTGACTCCCCAGAGTGGGTCATGGCGGTCTAGGAAATCTGCTGATCGAGAAAGGTTTTCAGATGTTGTTAAAACCCTGAGCACACACTGTCAAGTGTTCTTTTTTCAGCCTGTTCTTGGCATTGCGTGGATATGATTCAGCCACTCAGCACTGTGTCCTTTTGGTGACATTCATTCTTTGTTTGGCTCTCTTGAAGCTCTGCCCCAGAATAGCACCAGGAATTCTAAATCATTTGATTTTCTTCCTATTTTGTTTGAAGAATTGTAAATAGAAACTTTGTTTTGAGGTGGCCCAGTTAAGTGGTGATTATGTTGACTTTTACCTCTACTCCCCACTTTATTTTCTATTTTATTTATTTATTTTGTATGCTGCATGGTGGGGTCACATTTCATTCTTTTTCCGTGTGAGAATCCTGTTATTGCAGCACCATTTGTTGAATTTTTGTATGTTTGTTTGCTTTGGGGATGTGCATGTGCCTGGAATCGAACCTGGGTCTCCCACATGGCAGGCGAGAATTCTGCCACTGAACTACCCTTCACCCCCTTCCCACTTTATTTTTGCCTGTTTTTACCCCAGTCTGGTTCTGAAATTTGGTACTGGTGAGACTAGTATCACTCTCTAGTTCTGTGTGACCCTGGGCAAATTGCCCAATGTTCCTGAGCCTACAGTTTTTTCCCCTGTAAAATGGGCACAATAATACCTACCTTATACGATTTCTGGAAAAGATTAAACGAGAGAATGAGGGATTGGAAAGTATCTGGCATAGTAAAAGAGCATAGTTGTCCATCATCTTAGAAGAGAGCAGGGACCTTTGGTTTACCCCTGAATTCCCCAAAATGCCTGGTTCATAGTAGATACTCAGTCAAAAAAAAAGTTTAGTGGGAAATGATGGAGAGGGCTGTTCCTGTCACATAAGTGCTCTGTTGGAGTCTGATCTGGGTCCTCCAACATCTTGGGTCTGCCTCCTGACCCGCTTCAAGGTTCCGAGCCTGACTGCGTGGCCAGGAGGCAGCGCAGCGTCCTGAACTCACCTCAATCCAGAAAGAACCTCAATCCAGAAGAACATGTTCCTGTTAAACCAGCTGTGCGACTTCATATACATGACTTAGGCTTTCTGGCTCTCCATTTCTTAGCACTTTTCAATCTGGTTGCACGCTAGACTCACCCTGGGAGCTGTTTTTACACTATTGGTGCCACGGCCAACCCCAGAGATCCTGAATGTGGCTAGTCTGGGATGGGGCCTCGTCAGTCCACGGGCAGCCAGAAGAATTTCTTGAGTAGAGTTCATGTCACCTTATCAAATGCCAAGCACTTAAAGGGATAAAAAAAAAAAAAAGGACCCCTATAATTTGCAGTCCTAGTTGGGGCTCCAAGATTGATTCAGAAGCTGTCAGTTATCTCTATAGGGTGCCACTGTCCCCAGCCTCAGGGCAGCTTGTACACGCACGTTATTGCCACAGACACGAGACCCAGGTTCCTTAATTCCCCCGGCTCTGCCCAGCAGAGGTAGGGGCCTTGTCAGGGCAGGGAACAGGCAGTCCGGGCCAGCTCAGAACAACGCCACTTATTTATCATCCTGAGCTTGGGCTGGAGCAGGTTGGGTCTTCCCAAGGCATCTCTTCCTCATTGCAGTCGGCAGCAGCTTTCCAGAGACGTACATAAATAAGCACAGATTGGGTTCTGTTTGTTTACCTACGGTCTCAACACTCACACCCCAGTGCCAGCCTGGCATTATTTGGCAACAGTGACTGCTCGCCTGGCGCTGGGCTCCACTCCCCAGAGAGTGGCAGAAGAGGAAGGTCAGCATCCGTCACCTGCAGCCGGATCCCATCTCAGAGACTTTTAGCCTTTGATTTGTAACATTTGGGGAAGGCAGCATAAATCGTGCTGGTGATTTTTTTTATCTTGTTGCCAAAGGAGAGAGTCTGAATCTTTCCGGGGAGAGCGCGTGTCGGCCACCCCCTCTTTGCATCTGGTTGAAAGGCCGCAGATATTTTTCTCCACGCACAGTACATTCAGGTTTTGTTGTTGATGTTTCGTCAGTACAGATCTCCTCCGGGGCTCCGAGGAACTCTGAGGGGAGGTTGGAAAGTAGAACAAGGACTGTAATTTCCAAGCTGGAATAGAAGTAACAATTTTAGGCAATTTTAAAAAGTTCTGTTAAGAGCAATCTGTTGGGCTCCCGCTGGAAAGAGAGCCCAGCTCAGAGTGCCCTTGGTAATGTTCTCAGGGGCTGATGGGGTGTCTGAATTTTGCACAGAACTACCTGCACCCCCAAAAGCCTTCACATAGAACCCGAACTCCCCACTTCTGCCTCTTCGTACCTTTAAACAGAACATTCATAATTTTCTTCTTAGTGCAGGACTATTAACAAAAACCAGAAATGAGTTGTACAGATAAAGCAAGACCTCTGGGAGCTCTCAGACAAACTTGGTTTTGTCAGAAAAGAAAAAAAATTGTAGGGAATTGACTGAAGAGTTTCCCACATTGCAGCCTGTGAGCAGTTGTGTTGCGCTTTCATTGATTTTTTTTTTTCTTCTTTTTATGCAGTTGTCATTTTTTAAAGTCCCAGATGAGCCAGGGTTCTTGGCTGGGAGAACAGGGGGTCATTGGTTAGGCCAAGGAGTTACTTTTCCACCAACTGTCCATGAGTTAAACTCTATCCTATGGAATAGAGTCACGATAAGGAAGAGGAGCCTGGCTGATGGTGCATGTCTCTGCTTTGCCATAACTTCCAGTGGAACAGGACCCGTTGGGGCCATTGGGTAAGGACACACCCTGGGGCAGACAGCAGGGTGTCGTCTTTTGGAGGGAGTGGACTGTCTCGATTTCAGTCATTCCTGAGACAGGCGATGGCTGACAGGTGAGGACACATCTTCCTTTCTTGGGGCTCTCACTTTTTGAACTTGGATTATAGTGAATCTAAATTCCTGGAAGGCAGCTGCTCCCAAGTGCTGAGACTGAGGCCCTGCCCCATGGAGGCAGGTCCAGAGCTCAGGAGAAGGGAATCTCTGGGTCAGTAGCTTTCAAGCTATCTTGACCCCAACTCACAATAAGAAATAATATTTCATCATGATCAAGTATATAGCTGGGTATATACTTTCCGCATGCAGCACTCTGATACTTCTCAGTTTCTTTTTATCTTATGCTGGCCCTCACCCCATTATGTTTGTTTCTCTACTTACTGCTTGGTTGAGACCTGATATTTAAAAAACACTGCAATAGGGTAATCCATGAGGAGGCCCCTGGCATGAGTTCCTAGAGCTGCCTTGGTTAGAAGAGTTCCAGGCACGTTACTGTCTCCTGTAAATTCCTTTTGTGTTCCCCTGAGTTGTAAAGAAAAAGCCCCTCTGCAGTTACTCAGGCATGCCAGACGCTTCCCCATTTCAGGGTCTTTGCAGTTCCCTGCACTTAGTACGCCCCTCTTCCTGATAGCCAAGGGTCCAGCTTAAATTCTTTATTCAGGTGCTGCCTTCTCAGTGCTGCTCTACCTTAATGTTAAAAATTGCAGCCTACCCCCCACTGCACCCCTGCTCACCCTTGATCCCACTTACTAAGCTCCAGGTCTTGTGGGGGAAGGGTGCGTGCGTGTGTGTGTGTGTGTGTGTGTGTGTTCTGCCTTTTGCTTTTTTGCCACAACACATCTTCTAGCAAACAATATGCTTTATAATGTACATGTTATGCTTACTGTCTAATGTCTCCCTCTGCTAGCATGTAAGTTCTGTGAGGGCAGGAATTTTAATTTTGCTTATTGATGCATCCCAAACACTTATAAAAATCCTGCCACGAGATAGATGCTCGCTAGAGATTTGGTTGGATGAATAAATGAATGAACGAACGATTAAAAAGTACAGCCTGTTCTTACTGTGACCTTCTTGACTCATGGAAAGTAAAGGCAGGGCTGAGACCCCACTTTGGTCTAAATAGAAGTGAGGAAGAGCGTGGAGCAAGGGAAGTGGTGCTGGCAGCACAATGTGACAATCTCAGGAGAATGGAGCGCTCAGAGAACTGGAGTAAAGGGGCCAAGGTCCTGGGACCCCTGCCCACGAGAAGACTGCAGCCCCCACCGTGGGGGGCTCGGAATTGATCCAAGAGTTGGGGACTTCCTTAACCTGAGCCTCCCTTAGCCTGAGTCTCCTGTTCACAGAGCGTCCTGTGTGGGATTCCTCAGTCTCACCAGCAACCCCAGGCTGCAGGGCTTTTGTTCAGACCCCATAGAAAATGCGCCGTCCCATATGGCTACATGTTGCTCGCGGTTGATAAGACTAGTGTGGGAGAATTTATAAATTCATTGCCTTAGTTGCTGCGACTCAGGCAGATAAGCAGCAGTCTGACAAAAATAAAAACATTTTACCCACCCCCCTTCCCTTTTCCTTGCCTTGAGATATGAAGAGTAAACCTGAGGCTGTGTAGTGAGTGAACATTCTGGTAAAGTGAAAATGATAAAATTTCAGCTTGCTGCTTTATGGGAAATATTGCAAGCAGCCCTGTCTTTATTCTCAGACCCCCTCAGTCCTTCGGGCAGGCCAGCCCAGAGGGCCTTTTGCTCATCAAACCCAAAGGAAAATTGCACGTGTGGAAAGCCAGCGTGATTTCCCAGCCAAAGGAGATAAGGCTGTGGGGGAGCGTATTTCCATTTAGCGATATGCCAGTTGGGCCACATCTTCCTTGAAACATTTAATTATAAGATACATGAATGCATAGCCCAGCAGTTCTTTTTCTTTCTTTTGGCCTATATTCAGCCTTGGAGCAAAAAAAAAACAAAAAGCATGCTTTCCTGGGAGATTATCTTTCTTCTAATTAGGCTCTCAGAGGTCAGTTTTTCCCTTAAAAATTTTCATGCCATTGGTCAAGCCTCTGCTTGTCAAAGGAGAGGATCTTTGAATAAAATAATTCTATGTCTTGTTCCCTTTATAGTCTTAGTTTACATTTTTCTATTAGTTTTCAGTTCAAAAAATATTTTCACGTGGAAGAAATCAGGGCTTAGAAGCACTAGTGGCCCACTCAGAGTCATGGGATGACAGTAAAAATCCAAGATGGAAGCCTGGTCTTTAAACTCTCAGAACGTCCTTCTCGCCTTCTCGGCTCAGTGACGGATCCCTGTCTCTGAAAGAGGAGACGGCCTGCAGCATTTTAAGTCCCTTTCACACATTATCTCATTGACTCCTCACAGGAATCTAGTGAAGAAGCTAAGGAGATGGAGATGCAGAGTGGCTTTATTCCAAGTAGAAATCAGGGTTTGGCATTGTAACTCCTGCAAGCAGGGTGAGGCTTGAGGCTTTGCAAAGGACAGAGAGACCATTCATATGTGAATGTATATATAAAAAGAAGACAGAAGTCCCTGCCCTGTGGAGCCTGTACTGTGATTCATTTTTGGTTGGGTGGGTGGGTGGATAGATGGATGGAGTCAACCCTCCAAGGTCAGCTCCATTGCCATTGCAGGAATAACAAGTTCTACCTGCTAAAGAACTAGTACAGATGCATTTGTAGATATACACAACCTGGGCTTCAGATCATGATAGTTTTATTTTCTCAGTAAATTTAGTCAGTGTAGTAGCAACACATCTCCTGGCTTATAAGATTCTTGACTGAGAACAAGTGTAAGTTCTTTGAAACAAAGGTCTAAGCCTTAATCAGCTTTGTAAGTCCTGCTATACTTAAATGCTTCATGGGAACTCCTTAAATGTTTACATCAGTGAAAGGTATACATCAGTTAACATCAAGATCTTTGGGAATGAATTAATGTCTGTCAAAAGTTGTACTTACCTGTGGAGTGATCTGTGTAAATCAACAGTGAAAGAGTTGATTTCCATTCCATTATAGTTTCATACATTTACAAGTAAGTGGTTTTGGTAGCAAGATTGGTGCTTAAGCTGCATTTAGCCTTGGTGTGCTAAGCAAATTTGAACCAAATATAAATTCCTGGCTTGGGATTTTCAAGCTGGGGGAAGTGGGGGGAGTGAGGTGCTAGAGGAGAGCTGGAGGAACATTGAAGCTATTTTTGAAAGTTTAATCTACATTTTTAGAAAGATGCATTTTTGAAGCATTGGAATATCAGTCACCTCCCACTAGCAGGATTCTTCATCGGGAGAGAAATGACAGCACATCCGACATCTTGGCTGAGTCTCTTCAGATCGTGTTATTAAAAATGATTTTTGACACTGTGTATCACATGTGAGAAGAAACCCTTCCTTGGCACACCTCCCTGTCCTTCGCCTCCTTATTTACAGTTTGCAATAGACTTGTTGAGTGTGAGGCAAGGACCCAGATAGAATGTTAATGCAGAGAAGTGACGTGCCACGCCGGGCTGTGTGCATATGACTGAGGGAGCCTCCCCGGCTGTGGCCCTGCTCCTTGCATTAGCTTGGAGGTGCTAAGACATTGCATGGAGAATGAATCAGAGTCTCAGTAATGAGGCAAGTGATTGCCCTTAAGCCTAAAACTTCCCACCGGAGACTGCTTTGTTAGCTCGCTCGGGCCCCATGCTTGGCTAATGGTGGACCCAATGAATGCTTGATTTGAAATGGAAAGTCACAATTTTGGTATGGAATCTCTATTTTAAAAAAGTGTTGGCTAATTTTACAACTTCCCCCATTCCCTTCCCATGACAGTCTTCCTTTCTGGAATATTTCAAATACAAGGGATGAAACAAGGTTGTTGTTAGAATTGGATCCCATCCACAGGGGCTCAGCAGTGCTGATGTTGAGCAGAGCAAAAATCGGACCCAAGAGGCCAGACAGCATCTTCCTCCCCAGGTGGTTAAACAAAAGATCTGTTCTCTGCTTTGGCTGTGTGTGTCCACATGGGTGTCATGAGGAACTCCAGGGGCTACAACTGGGGACAGAAAAAGCAATGCAAATGCATTAGGCATGAGGCCAAGTTGGATCAGGAAAGGGTCTATAATTATGGAAGGTAAAAGATAAGCAGTTTTGATTGGTTTCCAGCGAGGGCAGTTGCCTGCTTTAATGTCTGGATAAAACCGTGCTTGTAAATGGTCGATGGATTGCTTGGATGTAAATGGAGCCTGAAAAGAATCTTTTCCCTTCCAGCAATTAAGCATCCCTTTCTTCCTCTACTTACAACACTGTAGTTATTTAACAAGCCCTCTCTCCTTAATACATAGCACAGTGATGTACGTAATTCCTAGCCCTGCCTGGTCTGAATTAGTTTGTGAGGGCTGCAATCAATGAAGTTTGCCCTCACTTCCCTACGTGTGGATAAATGGAATTTGGAGGATGCTGATGTAAGATAGTGCTTTAGTTTCCTAGGCTACTCAAGCAAATGCCTTACAGCGGTCCAGATGCAACAATGGGAAATTATTTGCTTATGGTTTCGAGGCTGAGAGAAAATTCAAATCAGCATATCATCAACGCAGTGCTTTCTCCCTGAAGACTGGCACTCTTGGGCTGGCTGCTGGTGATCCTTGGCTCCTTTGTCTCATGGGAAGACACCTGGCAGCCCTCTCCCTTCTCTTTCAGGTTCCATTAATTTCAACCTCTTGCTTCTCCGTCAGTGACTTTCTCTGTCTTTCTGAATTTCATTCCATTTATAAAGGACTCAGGTTATAGGATAAGACCCATCCTGACTAAGGTGGGCCACACCTACTTATGTGAAGCAACCTCATCAAAAAGTCCTGTTTACAACAGGTTCACAACCACAGGAATGGATTAAGTTTACGAACGTATTTTTCTGGGAACACACAGCTCCATATCACCACAGATACCTGCCAACCAGATCTGGGAAGCTTTTTAAATATCACTTTCCTCATCAGACTTGTAAAAGCAAGAAATGATTACTTTCTGTCCCTGTGCCCACCTCCTCATTGCCTGAACCCAATTGAGTATTTAGAACAGTTTTCCAAAGAGGGATGTGTGCGAGATGATCCTTGAGAGTCCAAGGACATAATTTTCACCTTAAAAATGAAGAATTTTACTAATATTTGATATATGGGTTTGCAGTAGATCATGAGTATAATATAGATCAATATGCATATATTAGAGAGATATTCTCAAACACAGTTTAATGATGGAGTACAGGTTAAAAATGTTTGAAATCCGCTGGTTCAGAGTACTGAATGAGGCAGCTAGATTTTGCCTTTTTTACTTCCTCTTTAGTTTGGACTGGCTTCATTTTTCACTGCTTTTATCCATGTCCTGCCTGACTAGATTATGAGACTAGAGACCAAGAGCTTCCAGCGAGAAGGGGGGAATCAAAGACATGGCTGAATTAAGGTATCTTCCCATGAAGATCCATTTTCCTGCTTCTTGCCACTTAGTGGTCCCCTGAATTACACAGGAGCCAGCCTTCTATTGAGGACTATGGATCTCAGCCATGCTCTATCCCCATGCTTCTCATACACCCTTCCGAGCCTATTAAAATTGTAAGGATGCTGCATACCCATCACATGAGCCTTGGGTTTGCCCCTGACAAGCGGCCCAGTTCTCTACCCTGCTTTGCCCAGACTGCTGTCCTTGCTGCTGCTGAACCTATGTACGTCACCCAAGTGTTGCTTTATTTAAAACCAAACACAATTCAGTCACATGGAAAATATCTCAATACACTCATTGCTCAGATGAATTGTTCCCTGACCCCCATGCCTTGCATACAAACTTAGATCGCTCCTCTTTCCCAGAAACAGATGGCCTGCTTCAAAAGCCTTGTTTGAGGAGGATCAAAAAGCTGAAGATGATAACTTTCAAGCGCACAGATTTGCAGAAAAGGGAAAGTCTGTGATTGGGGATGATTGCTGGCAAGTGGAAACATCCAATTCAGTCCACGCCTGACCATCCACGTTCCTGATAGTCAGCACTGCACAGGGCATCCCCTTCCCATGAATGAACTTACGCAGATGAAGTGCCTGTGACAGCTGTTTGCCTCATCTTAGAGTCGAGCAGTTTACAGCTGACAGCTCTGACTCTTCGTTTAACTTAAGTGCAGTATTTTTGACAGATATAGATGCTTTTCAGGCAGACAGCTGGTGGGTTCTTCTGTGTCCCAGATCTGGATGTTAGATTAGAAAATTAGGTATTTACAAACCTGTTTCCTCTTGAATTAGCCATGATTCAATTGTTATTGTTTATTGAAAGGGATGTCTTTTTAAATCTTATACCACAGACATGCTTTTCAAAAGCACAATACATTATAAAAGTACACGCACTCACTGTAGGATGTTCAGAAAATAGAGAAGAGGAAAAAATTCACCCACATTTCCTCCATCCATAAATAATCATTATAAGCAATTGGTGTATTTCCTTCCATGTTCTTTTTTTGTGCATGGGCAACGGGGACTTTTTGTTCTTGTGACCGTGATATTTACTCAGTTTTGCATCTACTTTTTATACCCACTTGTACTGATAAACATTTCCCATGTTGTTATAGTGTTAATAAACATTCTTAAGGATTGTGTGATTTTATTTCAAACAGATAGACCTTATTTTACTTGGCTTACATGTCTATTGATGACCATTTAGGTTTTACTAATGAGTTATTGCAGACAAAGCTGTAATGGTCATTAAAGCTTTTTTTTCTTTTTTAGTATTTTGGATTACTTCGTATAATAGGTTTCCATAGACTTTATACCAGGTCTGAATGTCCTTAGGGCCTTCTGCACTGGTATGAATACATTGTTTTATAAATGTATTGTATTCATTTACACCCCTATTAGCAATTTCACAAGGCTCTTTTTTACCACATCCTCGCCTTCCTAGGGTATTACCATTTTTGAAATCATTCCTGCTTTGCTAAGCAAGAAATTGTGTCTCAGTGTCTTTAATATTGCAGGTCCCTTTTAAGTGTTGATTGAGGCTTTATTTAGAAGACCACGCTGTGTTTTGCCCAGTTGATGGAAATTCTATGAAAGTATTCTTGAAAAAGGAAATAATTTATTCTCCTTCTACTTTTTTGAAGTTCTCCTTTTTTCTTTTTCTTGCCGTTTCAAGTCATCTTACATGAAGAAAGAAATGATCAAATATAGGAAGAGTGAGCTCATGCCCCAGAGGGTCTGGGATTGCGGTGGCCACCTAGTTTTCAAGCAATAAATGACCTTGCTTTATTTTAATTCTCTGACATACCATTTAGTCAGTTACCATTGAGTGCCTCCTGCTTATAAATCATTGATGTTCGTTAGTTCCTTCCCCCCTTCCTTCCTTCCTTCCTTCCTTCCTTCCTTCCTTCCTTCCTTCCTTCCTTCCTTCCTTCTTCCCTCCCTCCCTCCCTCCTTCCCTCCCTCCCTCCCCCCTCCTTTCCCTCCTCCCTCCCTCCCCCCCCATCCTGTGTCAGCTTCAGTGAAGCCCTGACGGAGGAAAATTAACTGGCTAGCCCATGTGCGGCAGCCCCAGATTCCTGCTGCTCTTACTGCTGAACATGATTTATAGTTGTTTGGCAGAAGGTCAAAATCTGAGTCCACAGGATGGGGCAGAGGAAGAAATATTTGATGTCTTTGACATAGTTCATTAAAAATTCATACATATAGACCTGAAAATGAAACATTTCTCCAAGTCGACATGAGTTACAGTGGGAGTCAAGGGCAAGAGTTCGGTGTTAGCGGGACACGGTGCCCAAGCCAGCGTGTCTCAGGGCCGTGCCCTGCGGGAGCCGGGGCGGGAAAGGTGATCTGGGCTCCGGGTGGTGGAAATGGGATGTTTCTCTCCTTTGCCTAAGGGCTTTACTTGTAAATAAAAGCTAGTTTATTAGAAAACCTCTCTATCTTGAAGCGCTCGCTTTATTCATTTATCTTTTTGTCCACTCATTTGACAAATATTTATCAAGTCTTAACTCTTGGTAAGCTGCATACTCCTAAGAGAGACAATTTTTTTCCCTCAAAACTCCCTGCTAAAAAAATAGAATAAATGAGACATCCTGAAAGATGGTGGAATAGGATAGGGCGAGTTCACCTCTGCTCCAGCGAACAGCTAGAGAAGGGACAGAAAAAGACCGGGAGAGTGATTCCAGGGTGTGAGTGACCTGGGAGGGTCTCCTCCACCACATGGGGAGGCCCTGGTTGAAAAAACAGAAGGACTGAGGCACAGAGAACTGGAGAGTGGCCAGCTGCTGCACCAGCCTCGCGTGCCCAGGCAGAGGCCCAGGGCCCTCGGGAGTGCCCTGCCCGGTCACCTGCACGTCTCAGCGGTGGGTGCTCACCTCCTATCCAGGTCATCCCCACACCCAGCCCATACAGTCGCTCAGCCCTGCCCAGCACTCCCTGAGCTCAGTGCACGCGCCCATCAGCAGCCGGCCCCCCAGACATGTGCACATCTCACTCACGCCAGGCCCCCTCAGCTCTGGGCAAGATCTGGCGTGAGCATTGGGGCACACCCACCCCCAGTCCACAAAGGCACAGTCCCACCCCGCTCAGCGCACGTGCATACCAGGGCCCAGCCCCCCCAGATGTACACACACCAGGACTCTGTCCCTCAGATCCACACACTGGCACAGTCACATCCTCCCTGCAGGGCATCTATGCATCCGTGCACAGACCTCTTGACCCTTGCACCCTACCCCCTCTGCCCCGCATATGTGCACACCCTTGCCCCACCCCCTACACAAGTGCCTTCTCCCACACCTGGCAGGTATACTGGGGCCCGTCCGTGCCATATAGCCTCTGCCCTGCACTAGCCAGCACCCCTACCCCACCCCACCTGTGCAACTGTTAACCCATGCCAGGGTCCCACCCACCCATCATCACCCATCTGGCACGCATCCTGCAAGCCCCGTGACCTGTGCCCCACCCCTACACACTCGCCCATCCACATCCCAGCCCCCCAGATGGGTGATGACACGCATGCCTCACCCTCTCTGTGTCCCAATTTCTGTGCCCTGGATCCTGCTGCTCCCTGCCTCTGTGCCCCCACACCGCACCTGCGCCTGCCCTCCAAGGGCTGCACCCCACCTCTTGCGGCCCCCGCACCACACAACCACAGACCCGTGGCCTGCATCCCACGCTCACGGGTACCTGCGTGGAGTCCCCGACCCGAGCGTGTGCCTGCTGCACCGCAACCCATCACCGCGCAGTTTGTACCCTCCCCACACCCTGCGTCCTGCTCCACACTCATCCCACAGATGCAGAACTTTAGATACCGAAGGAGATCAACATCCAAAGTGACCCTAGCGAGAGATTTACGTGCCACAAAGACAGCAGACGATCACTAAGCATATGAAGATACAGACAGATACAGCCCAGTCTAATGATCACATTCAAATACCGAAGGAGACACAGACTTTGGAACTACTCAAAGATGTTCATACAGCTTTACTTAATAAAATCAGTGGGATGGCTAGTGATGCAAAGGAGAGCAAGAAGACACCAGAAGAACTTAAACAGGAGTTTGAAAAAATAAATGAATACTAGATACAAAAAAAATTAAAATTAAGAAAACTAAAATAACTCCCTGCTAATTTTGCTTTCTTTCTTAATTCCTCTTGCCTTTATTTTAGAGTTGTCTGACTTTTACCATGTCTAAACTCCAAGCCTTTTATTATGAATACTGTAATGGTTGGAAATGTGATCTTCTGAAGTAATGCTTCCCAAAATATAATGCCTATACAAAGCGTCTGGGGGGCTGTTAAAATGAAGGTTCTGATTGAGTAGGTCCAGGATGAGACCAGAGAGTCTACATTACTTCCACACTCCTGGGAATGCTGCTGCTGCCGATGCATGGACACACTTTGAGTAGTGAGTCTCTAGCCCCCTGTATCCTAAGAAGAGGCAGACGAGAAGCAGATGAGAGCATCGTCACAAAGCCGCAGCGCTTCCTTTCTCTTGGGATCTGCTACCTTGAAAGATAGACCCGGAGTCTAGAAAGTATGCCACCTAAAATGTTTCATCATTGCAGAAAAGTTTGAGCCACTGTGCCTGGAAAAGAATTTTTCAGGGCTCCCCTCTTTTTTCCCCAGACTCCTGAGTTGGTCTGGAAATGCGCCTCTGTTTCTAACTCTACATTCTCTTCTTGCTCTGCCTTCAGGTTAGAGGGCAGCTGGGTGACAGATGAGGAGTTAAATTTGCTTTTCTTTGAACAAACTATACTAATTAAAATCTACCCCACTGAGATTGCCATTCGCTACAAGTAATGCATATTTCATTAACACTGGCTTTAAAAACCAACAAGATCATAAAGTTAAGATTGCTTTAGCCTAAATGCTGTCCAAATTTAATATGCACGATATAACCTCTCGGCATAGCAATAAGCTTGAGCAGACAATTTTTGGTGCTTCAGTGATGCTTGTTTTTAACAGGAGGAGAATCAGTACTGGGCAGGGGTTAGCCTAACAATGTGAGCTGTTAGGAACCAGAGAAATAATTAAAGTTATAATAATAGCAAAGCAACATGGTTGTAAGGGAATGAATAGATGATTTTATTCTGTTTTGTTGGGGTGTTTTTAGCCTTAGGCACATTTGTTGGCATTTTCAGAAGGAGATAGAATCAGGAGGTATTTTTCTGCTATGGAATGTTTAAGTAAATTTCAGTCTTGATCAATAGGGTAGCCTCCACAAGGAAAGGAAAACTAAATGTCACTCATTGTGCTTTTCAGCAACAGTTGTGTGTGTGTGTTTGTGTGTGTGTGAGAGCTAAAACGGGAAACCACTGAATTCACCTTTAGCCAGGTGGCATAAAACTACCTTGGAAAAGTTGAGTTCCTCTTAAGAGGTATTCCCCTTGGAGCACCAGAGACTGGAATTTCCTGATACCTAATTCATCAAATTAAGATGCCTCTCAGGGCTCTATTGAGGCGGACAACAGACAGAACACAGCCCACATCATTCCCTGTGCTTGGAAATGATGCTTTTAAAAGAGTTTTGGTGTTTAGGCTGGGAAGTGATTGGAAAGAATGGCATATTGTGAGTAACTCTGTATTGCCACCCTAAGGCTCACCTTGGTTTTTGACTCCCTCTGGAAAGTCTTCTAATTAATCCGTTGAGCTAGTGCAAACGACTGTTGTCCAGCATTAGCTGGACCCTAGCTAGTACTGGGTCAAAACAAATCCTTATTGATCTTCTGTAAGCACCACAGTTCCAAACCATCCTTGTCCTCAGCCCCCACAAACCCATCTTGTAGAAGCCTGTGCTTTCCCTTTTGCAGAGAAAATTGAAGACCACCCAGTGTGGGTCTCTTCACCTTCCTTCCCACCTCCCCATCTTCCTTTCCTTCTGCCCCTCTCACCTCCCACTGTTGCGGAGCCTTTCCTTCTGGGAACTGTCCCCCTTCTTTGATCTCTGTGGTTCATCTGCCCGCTGTTCTAGCTGCAGTCTTCCTTCAGTCAATTCAGTCAATTCATCCTAAAACCAATGTCAGATTTCTTTCTCAGTCTCCAGGGTTAATTCCCCCAGTCATTCATCTTCCAAAGACTCTCTTTGCCTTTTAGATTAATTCTCACCCAGTTTTGCTGAGTTGTTTATTGTTCTGCAAGCAGATCTTATGGTTTTCTACCTTCTGCCCTGGCCAGTGGTATTTCCCTTCATGTGGAATATTCCGTCTCCATCCCTACTTCCTGAGAGTGTTTCCATCCTTCAAGACTCATTTCAGGTACCATCTACCCCATAAATCGTGCTATGATTCTCACTTCCCTGCCTTTGGGCATCTGTAACATTTAATTAACACTGCTTTTCCAAAGTGCGTGTTGGATCACTTATATTCCTAACATTCACTTCCCTTTATTTTCCCAGCTGTCTGATTATAAGCTTCTTGAGGTCAGCGGAAGAGAGCACTGTGTCACTGAGTATGGGCCATTGTGCCTTAGCTCTCATAAATCTCCTTAATTATATTCTGAATTGAATGCGCAACAAGGCAGGGCCTATCTCTATTTGTAGCTTAATTTAATCTCTGACTTTAGCAATGATGTTCAGGAAGGCAGAATGCCCCTGGCAGCTGTGGGAATCAATCCCAGGGCATTCTCTAAGCACAAATTCTTGGGCTGCCTCCCTAGGGATTCTGAATCAGAGGGTAAAGGCCCCAAATCTGTATTTTTAGCAAGCATCTAAGAATTTCTGATGCTGCTTAGTTCTGGTGATGCCATATGGATATGACTTTGAATCCAGTTCTGCAGTTGCCTAGTATGCTGACCTGGACAGATGACTTACCTTCTAAGCCTCAGCCTGCCCATCTATGAATGAGCATAATAGTACTTGCCCTTTGAGGTTATTCATTGAGGGATTGAGTAAAACAACATGCATGAAAGAGTCAACCCAGGGCTTAGATCAGAGCAGACACTGTGAATGTTGCTTTCCTTCCCAAAGTACCACATTCACTTCTGTGTCTTAGTTCCAGGTGGGTCTTACCTGCCTCAGTACATCATGTTCCTCATGTGAGGCATTATTTGAAGGTCTCTTCAATCATAAGGCAGCAGTTCTTCTCCAGCTAGGATTTGTCTGCCTCCCTACTCCTTTCTGTTCCTCCTTGTGGCCCAGTAGACCTGAGTTGCAGTCAGCACACTTCAGTGCTGGGCTTCCCTAGGACTTATTTTTGTAGGCAACATCCATTCAACGTATACTTGTTGAGCACCTGCTCTGTGCCAGGCACGAGATGCGAGACACCAAGCATTCAGCAGTAGAACAAAATGAGCAAAAGTCCCTGTCTTCAAGGAGCCTACATTTTGGAGGGAGGGCATGGACTATAAACAAGATGTAGGTGGAAGTTCAGGGGATGCTCATTTGTTGGAGCAGAGTGAGGGAGAAGGAGAAGGAGCTGAGGTCAGAGGAGAGGCGGAATGGGGTTGGGAGGGGAGAGGAGGGTACTAGACCATGAGGCCCTCTGAGGCATAGGAAGGACTTTGGCTTCTACTCTAGGTGAGATGGAGCCAGTGGAGGGCTCTGAGCAGAGGAGTGACGCACCTGACTCAAGTTTTCACGGATCTTCCTGGCTGCTGTGTTGAGAATAGGCTGCAGAGGGCAGAGACAGAAGTGAGAAAACCAGGAGGAGGCAGCTGCAGTAGTCCAGGCAAGAGATGGTGGCGGCTCGGGACAGGGGACCAGGGAGGTGATGAGAAGCAGAGACAGGCTGTGCCGTGAAGGCAGAGGGCCCAGTAGATTGATTTATGAATCTGACAAGGCATGGAGAGAGGAGTTGACGGTGACCCCAAGGTCATTAGCCAAGATGGGGAAAGATGGCAAGAGGACTGATCAGGAACTCAGCCGGGGACATATTGCCTCTTAAAATCAACTGTGGCCCTGGATAGCTGATCTCTGGGACAGATCAAAAAATCTCACCCATGTGAACGACTGGACATTCACTTTATGGCAAAATCAGGAGTCAGACCCTCCCAATAAAGTGTATTAATTTCTGGCCCCTCTTAAAAGCACTAGTCTTTAAAATAACTGGTTTTTTAAATTATAAAAGTAACATATACTCATGATTAAAAACTAAAAAAAGAAAACTTCAGAGTACAGAAGAGCTAAAATGAAAATGAAAGCCTTCCTTACAAGCTCTGCTCCCCTGAGATAATTATTGTTGTTTTTTGCAGATGACCTTTTTCTATATTACTATGTATTGGCCTTCAGCTAATTAGGACTTTATGGGTGCTCAGGTGGTTCAGTGGTAGAATGCTCGCCTCCATGCGGGAGACCCAAGCTTGATTCCCGGACCATGCACCCCCCCCCCCCCCCCCAAAAAAAAAACTTTATAGACATCATTTCATGTAATCCTCTTCTCTGGGTCCTTTGAAATACAGGTACCTTTATTATCTGCATTTTACAGATGAGGAAATTGATCAACTGAACTAATTCTCCCAGGCCAAACAGCTGACAAAGACTCACACCTAAATCTTCCCCAGCTCTTGTCCGTTGTCCTGGGAGAGAATGCGCTAGGTTTCCATGAAGCCTCCTGAAACCTCGCTGCCATCTGCTGCTGCGGGGTTGTATGTGGGGTGTTTATGTAGACCCTACCTAAATTCAGTTAAAATCAGCTAATTAAAAGTGACCTCTTTCCGTAAGCTGTCATATTTCTAAATTTACAGCTTTCCTTCTGCCCTGAGAAGGTAGCCTAACATTGGTTTGAAAAGTTGTCCAGTTATTAGTGGTTGTGCAACACTTTGGAGATGTAAAGTGTCATTACATTATTAATAAGGAGGACCTGAAGAGGGATGGGAGGCAGCTTTGCACGTGCCTCTCTTTCTCATGCACGTAGGCACATACACGCACATGCACGTAAGCTACACGTACATCACCATGGCTCACAAATGACCCAGTGCTTTAGAAATTAAAGGTCGTATTGATTATTCTCAGTGCTAGGAGACATATCATACCTTCCCTGGCTATGGCCCTGACCCTTTGATTGAGCCTGCAGATAACAAAAAAGAGTAGCTTATTGAGAGAGAGCATTGGAAAGAGCTGGAAACAAGTCATTGCCATGGTAGGGAGAACTAAGGAAGGTTAATTAATCAGCTTTAAACAGGAGGTGGCACCGCATTCCTCTTGCTTGGAAATGATCCATGTGATGAAGTTATGTCCCAGGTGTGAGGTTGTTTGCTTGTGATCTAGTCCTTTCCAGGTAGAACTCAGGAGGTGTGAAATGTGTGTGCGGGTCTGCCGGTTTCAAAACTGGAAGACACACCAAAAAATGGTAACGTAGAGACTTTTTAGGAAATAAGTGGGCAAGTAAGTAAAAACACAGTGGCTCTGAGTAACCTTCAGAATTCAGTCTTCCAGGCTCAAAAATTTGACATCCTGTCAGCATTTTTTCCTCCTTTCTCCATTCACTTCACCCCAGTCCTTCCTCCATCAGAAGACGGGGGCAGTGATTCCAGTCCTGTCAGTGTCTGCTGCTTATTAATGCATTTGCACGCCTGGGAGACCTAGTCTACTCTGCTTCAGAAATTCCGCCAGCCCTTTGTTCACTCCCCTTGGAGGGGTCCTTTGCAACTTTGCCGGTTGCCTTCATTCCCTGTGGAAGCACTCAGCACACCTGATCGCGTGTGACACCGTTCTGTAGGGAAAGACCATGATGACGAGTCACAAAAGCTTTCCCCTTTATCTGTCATCTTCTGTGCCTTTGGGAATATGTCCTTAGAATTACCAGGGGTCATGCGTCTCAGTTTAATGATGCAAGCTTTTTAGTTTTTGTTAGACACACATAGAGCCAGATACGAAGCATTGAGCAAGGGAGCCAGCAGGAAGTAAGGGGCCAGGCTCGGAGAGTTGTGCCAGGAAGTTGCTGTCTTTGAAGAAGCATATGCAATTTGGAAGGACTAGAAAACAAAGGCATTCTGTTAGCTTGGGACCACAATTCAAGAAATGAATTCATCATTTATTAGTGACAGCGTCCAGATTTTAACAAGTATAGGTACTCTGCCGAGCACTTGGCACGTGCCATTGGAGGTTTAGTTGGTGGGACCCCCATTTTATTGAGAGAGAGCATTGGATAGAATGCAATGCATAGAAGCTTAGGTGGTTCAGCCACAGGGTGGTAGTTCACTATTTTTCAAGACACTTTTCATGGATGGGGATGAATGAAAGACAAGCAGCAGGTGGTTTTACCAAACCCCAATTTAAGAAAAGCTGATTGACCTACATGCACTCAAAGTAAAATTACAGAGTGGTTACCTAACTTTGCAAAAATTCCTTTGCTTTGGAAATAAAGAAATACTGAGTTGCAAAATGCATTTTGATCTCTGTCTAAATCCATATCAAACTGAAGTAAAGCACATTCACCATTATAAAGAGGGGAATATCACAATTCTATCCAGCTTCTCTAGTGAAAAGGGTGCAGTCAATGAAAGGTGAAAAACTTAATGTAATTTGGAGACAAGGAAAAAGTAACTCTGAAGTCTGCCAGCCAGATGTTATGACTCTACTGCTTCTCCAAGTGTGGACAGCTTCCCCGCCTTTTAACATTGCCTACTCCCGGGACCCAGCGGAGTCCTGCAGAATCAGAATTTGTGGAGTTAGGACTCTGGGATGCACCATTTACCCAGCTCCAAATGTGATTTTGTAGCACGTTGCAGACTGGGTTTTTGTTGGACCACCGCACTCCCTATCTGTTAGCCTCCTGTCTATATGTTCCATCTTATTGTACCCCTCTCTGCTGCATTCTCAGTAATTCCTCCTGCTCAGCCTTTCAGTTAATTAATTCTTCTTTTCATGTGTGTCGTGTCTGCTGTGAAACTGGTCCATTGAGTTTTTTAGTTATAGTTATGTGCTTTCTGCTTCTGGATGTTCTATTTGGCTATTTTCAAATCTTTTTTTTTGGATCAATGTCATTTTTTATTCTGGTAACATATACAACCTAAAATTTACTATTTTATCCACTTTCAGTTTTCCAATTCAGTGGCATTAATTACATTTGCAATGTCGTGCCATGATCATCACCATCCGATACCCAAACTTTTCCATCTTCCCAAACAGCAGCTCTCTACCAGTTAAGCATTAACCCCATTACCCACCCCACCTGGCCCCTGATAACCTGTATCCTGGCTTCTGACTACAGGTTATAGAGAATTTGTATATTCTGTTAGTCATTTTTAAGTTTGCTATTCCCTATAAATGGCTGTATTCGAGCTTTCCTTTTAGTTCTTTAAAAATATTAAGCACGTTTATGATCTGATTCTGATAATATTATGAAGTCTTTATGAGGCTTTTTCTTGTGTCTGTTGTTTCTGTTGGTACTTGCTCATAGTACTTTGGTCCCTTAAGTACTTGGTTATTTTTTGGTATTTACTGCTCACTGTCTTTGAAGAATTATGTTTGGGAATTCATTAAGACCTCGAATTAAGATACTTTCCTTCAGAGAGATTTAACTTTGCTTCTGCCAAGTGCCTGGGGGCTCTACCAGATCATGCAATTTCAAACCCAGTTCAGTGGGTTCCCTAAACCATCTAGATAATGAGCATTAAGGGTGCACAATCCATGGGAGAGCTCCCCCCGCTGACATACCCTCACATACCTCCTTGTTTGCTCATTGCAAAAGCAGCTGCCCCTGCAGTCCCTTGGGCAAGGAGGAGGAGGTTTACTTCTGGTTCATCCTTACCTTGAGAGGTAATTCTTTGGAGTCCCAGCATAAAGGAGGGTCTCCTTTCAGACTCCCCACTTTAGGCAGCCCTGGGTTCTTAAAACTTTGGCGTTTCAGTCTTGTGGGAAATGAACCCAGGTCAGTCGAGATCTCCATTGCCCTTGGGGGAAGTCACTTCCGTTCTCCAGGTGCTTACCTTTTCCGTTCTGACAACTCTTCAATGATTTTAAGAAATTTTAAGATATATATTTTTTATTCCAGCTTTATAAGTGGTTTTTTTCCCCCCAGTGGGAAAGTTAGTCTGAATCTGTAGCCCCACTCTATTACCAGAACTGGAGGTCTGTGCTCTCCAGTTGGGAACCATTTCTCTGACCCCTCAGCCCACTTTATTAGAGACGTGGGATGAGAGCCCCATACTTGCCTTTGACCAAACATTTCACCTTTGCTTTAGATAAAAAGATTTCCACTGGGGGATTTTGCATTCTCTAGCTTGTCTCCAGTTATTTCAAATGAGGTGGCCCAAGTCTCAAAGCAACATTTACATTTAATTCACAGAAAAGAGCAAGTAGTACTTTGGAGGCAAAGGGGACTCCACAAAGATCGAGAATCATTAGATGCTGAGGTAGATGCTGAGGATTTAGGAGGTAGAAACCACAGCTGTTCACAGGAGCCTGAGCTAATCATCCCTCTCACTCTCACTGGGTGCCTCTAGACAATAAATGCAGTTTGATTAATGCAGCAGCACAGGACGGCTTGTGTTCACCACAGAGACTGATAAATGCACGTTGGAAGGAGCACTCAAGTTTCCGTCATCGCATAGTTGGTAGACAGCCTGTTCCGGGGCTCTATCGCTCTTGTTTTCATTATCCCCTCAAACGGATTAATTGGCCCCTTGAGGTGAGATTGCCACTGGTTCTGAAGGATACCTCCTTTTTGCCACATTATTGCTTGCCCTGCACTCTGCTCCTCAAAGTCATTCTTGAAAACACACATTCCTCTCCACCTGTGAAGCCTGATTTATCAGGCAGCTCCTCAGAGGAGAAACGAGATAAAAACCTCTGGCTATAAAACACTGTTATGCATTATGCTCCGTTGGTTTTGTGTCTAGACAGAACTAAGAGACAGAACTAAGAGACCCCTTTGTGGCCCTGGCAATACCTAGAGATAACTGTATATTTACCTCTTTTTAGAAGGAAGACGTACTTGACATTTTTATGTGTTAGGAAAAGGCCGCAGAGTCTGGAAAACAAGGCTTTCTGGCCAGGAAGTCAAGAAATGACTTTTTCAACCCTGCTTCTGCATGTCCTACACGGAGTGAGAGAATGTGTATCTAGTGGTTAAGAGATTCTGGTTTATAATTTATCTCAATAAAATTGTATTAAAAGGGGTGCACGGGTAGTTCAGTGGTTAGAATGCCCGCCTTTCATGCGGGAGACCCGGGTTCAATTCCCGGACCATGCACCACCACCACCCCCCCCAAAAAAAAATTGTATTTAAAAAAAAGAGAGAGAGAGAGAGATTCTGGAGTCACTGACTGCCTGGGTTCTCATTCTCATAACTGCCGGTTACTGATTATGTAACCTTGGGTGAATCATTCACGCCTCTGCATCGAGCTCCCCATCTATAAATGGAAAATAATGATACTATCTCATGATGGTGTTATAAAGATAAATCATGTGAAGTGCCTAGAACATAGTGCCTGGCACACAGTAAGCACTCAATAAATGGGAGCTGTCATGATTATGTTAGCCCAGAGCAACTGTCTGCAGGTACTGTCAGTGCCTGTGAAATACTCTCCTGTTCCAGTGAGTCAGAAGGCGCCAACAGCTCTCATTTTTGAGAGGGGAAGTTGGCAGTAGTGGCCAACTTATTTGAGAGCGTTGGTCCCCCTCCAGGGATCTCTTCATCCTTGCCAGACTGAATGGGTGTGTGGTCTGGGGTTATCTTGTTCACTGCCAAGAGACGTGGAGGGTACTGAGCCAGGTGACACTCAAATTAGGAAAACACAGGATCAGGAAGTCTCTGGAAAATGTTAGGAGACACCTAACGTGCCACCAGGCTGGCGCTGGCCCAAGATTAGTGAGCTGGATGGGGTATGAATCCCATGTGGAACGCCAACCCCTGACCCACCATGGGCCCTTGGAATTGAGGCAGCCCCCCATTCCTGCACTTGGCCATGGTGGAAATGAGCTTGTCTCCTACTGACCGACACATCTGCATGTGGCTGGGAGATTTCATTAAAAACACATTCCCTATATGGGTTACATGGGTATGTACATTTTTCAGAAACCATCGACCTGTGCACTTAGGGCCTGTGCATTTCACTGTGTGAAAATTATACACATTTAAAAATGAAATGAGTTCCCTCTATCCTGGGCTTGGCAGAGACACTTGTGGCTGCTGTGGCTCTAAAGGGATCCTTTTGTGGTTACTGGATGGGAGGAAATGCACCTGCATATCTCCAGCAGGGGGTGAACCCCCCAATCTGACTCCTGACCACACTGGCCCCTTTCTTATCCTTACCCTTTTCTCCACCATCTGTCCTTCCCTGACTTCTTGTTTTTGCTTCTCTTCCCATATTCCTTTTCCTTTTTTACTTCTTTCATTTGCATTTACTATTTACTATTTTTTTATGATCAGAAGAAACATTACATTTATAGGATGAGACCCAATTAAACTGCTCAGAAGTATATAAATAAAAAGCGAAAAGCCTTTCTCACCCCACCCCCTGCAATCCCATTTGCCAGAAGTAATCACCAAAAGCGATTTGGTGAGAATGCAGCCAGACTTTTTTCTATGTATGATACACATACGTAGATAAATAACAGCATACACATACATAGGGTTTTTATGTTTTATTGTAGGAATGGAATCATATTCATGATTCTGTATCCTATTTTATCACTTTATAGACTGTGGGCATCATTTCATGGCACTAAATGAAGAGCTGCTACCCCATCCTTTTTGAATGGCTCTGAAATATCCATGCGTTGGATATATTGAACTACTCTTTTTCTTTATTTCTAACCTTGATTAAGATAGACCTAGAACTCAGATGAGAAACAGACCCATTATGGAATGGATCCAAAGAACAGTTTCACCTCATTCATCCTTTCTCAGGGACACGCTCTTGCCTTCTTGGGTATGTTTGCTTTGGGTGATGTGGAGCCCTTTTGCCTTTAGCAGCTAATTGGATAGCAAGTGGGGTAAGACGCACACCCATGTCCTATGTCTGGGTGACAGGACACTCTTGTGAATGCCAGAAGGGTGATTTATAAGATTCCTGAGGTCAGGCCTCTCTCCCCTGAAGGCAGGCCAAGGTAAAGTTAGTTTGAGCTTCAGGAGATAAAAGTGGGGTTTGAAGTCATAACAAAGCCATGGGTGTCTGTAGCACTTGCTGCTTTTTGAAGTGCTTTCGTGGTCATTATCCTGTTGGATCCTTTTAGGAACCCGGACGGTGCACGGGGTTGTTGGCTACCCTGACACCGCAGATGGGACCCACCAGAACAGCCAGTTGGAATCAGCTAGGGTTAACCCTTTCCTTCTACTCCTGGCCCAGTGTTCTTCCCACAATGAGCGGTTTGCACCACACCGAGCACAGATCACACACAACCCCACGATATCACTTACCTGAAAGTCTCCAGCTAGAAACGAGGTACCCAGCTGCCCCATAGAGGTGAGGCCTAGGGCTGTAGAGGCTACAACCACCTAACTTCGAGACCTCCCGTTTAAAATGGCAGCTTGAACACTCAATTTACTTCTGCTTCCTTCTGAATAGCCACTAAAAAAAATTTTTTTAAGGGTGAACTCACTAGGACTAAAAGATAAAAGGAAAAGAAAAAACAGCAACGAAATTATAGAAATCAAAGAACAGAAAGGTGAGCAACACTTGACTTAGAGACTAAGAAAATAGAAGCCTGAGCTGTCCACTCAGGAAAGCTAAGAAGTGACCATATTTATTCCCAGAACACTTGGGAATTGGTAGAATTAGATAACTCTGGAAGCAGAGGTCAAGGTGGGGATAAAAACAGGAAGACTGGTGGAATCTCCATTGGGGGCTGCCATATACTTCCATATCCTGTGTACTGTACTCAGCCAGGCACCTTCCCCTTTCCAGGCTGGGAGAGTTAATTTTCAGGTGAGGGTGATCCAGAGGGTCTCTGGAATACTAGATCTCAAGCACAGTTGAGGGTGAGGTTACCTTTCTGAAAACAGGAATTTAGTGTAAATTGGCATGATGAATGTTGAAACATCAGCCTTTTTATTTCCCCTCTCAAGTCAGTTCCCAGCAATGGTGAGCTGCACTCACACACCTCCCGAGCAAAAACTTAGAAGACTCTGGGGCTGGCATAAGAGATAGTGACATCGGGATTCCCCAGTGGAATGGCCCACCTGTACATTTGATGGGGAGGCAGCCGGCAAGCCTGCAGCCCACCCTTTAGTGTTCCATGTTTAAATATGAATGGCCAGCCAAGAACCACCAGACACTCGAGGTAAGCCTTGCACGTGAAAGATACAGTATGCACACGTACATGCACACACATGAATAGGAAACAGGTTATGCAAAGAGAAATCGTTAAAGGACAAAACAAAAGTAAGAGATATAAATAAGATGCTGCATCCGTGAAATAAAAACAAGATTTTTAAATTAATTTATTTTTTAAGGAACAAACAGGAAAGAACTCATGCGCAATTAAAAATATAAGCAGTCGGGACATAAAGTTGAGGATACATCCCAGAAAGTGCAAAAAACACAAAGAAATAGAAAATAGAGTAAAAAGGACAGGAAAAATCGAGTGCCAGCTTGAGGGATTTATATCCATATCATAGAAATTCTACAGAGACGAGAGAAATTTAAGAAAATTTCCTGGAGCCAAAGGACAAGGGTTTCCAGATAGAAAAGGGGCCTCCCTAATGGCCAGATCAGTGAAAGAAAGTAACCACACCAAGCATGTCATCATGAAATTTCAGAATATTGGGCAAAAAGAAAATCCTGCAAGCTTCCAGAGAAGGGATTTAAAAATAAGAACAGGTTTCCTACAAAGAATCAAAATGGTATTACACAGCTTAATAACAGTATCAAATGTGAGAAGATGATTGTGGAGTGAATAATTTTTACTAGAATTCTGTACCATGATGACATTTTCAGAAATGAGAAAAAAAGGTGCTTCCATACAACCCTTTTTGGGAAGCTACTAGTGGATATGCTCTATCAAGAGCTAAGGGAGGGAGGGCCATGGTGGCTCAGTGACAGAGTTCTCGCCTGCCATGCTGGAGACCTGGGTTCGATTCCCAGTGCCTGCCCAGGTAATAAAAAAGAAAAAAAAAAAACTAAGGGGAGTAAAGTAAGAAAAAGGAACACTTACAGGTTGTAGGAAATTGGGGTTCCAACATAAAAGAGAATAAAAGGGAGTCTCCACAATGAAAGCAAAAGTCCATCTCAGGGTGACAGCTTTGTAGCAGACCTGGGGTTCCCCCCACTCAAATGAAAGCAGGTCAGAAGGCTCAGGAAAGATTTCTGAAAGAAAAAAACTGATAGAACATGTAATGGGTTTGAACTTATTGAGAGATTTACAAAGCTAAGACTTTGAATTTGAATTAATGAGAAATATATAGAATACTGAACAAATAGGGGAAGCTATAGCAACTCTTGGGAAAACAAAAAATTATGCCAAGAAGGGAAATGCTTAAATCATATTATGCTATCTAGCCCATCAGTAAATAACGTTTTCCTGATCAAGATAAACAAAAATGCTGATTATCTAAAATTGCTATCTGACCAGGGGACTTGAAAGTGGTCCCATGTGTGATGGCAGCTGAGAATGTTGATGAATTAGAGCGAAACGCTCAGCTTCCAGAGTGGGAAGCCAACAGACAATTCCTGAAACTGAGAGAAAATCAAGGTGTAGTACTGTAAGCATGTTTTTTTAGAGACGTGGAGGTACACTATCAAAATGCTCACCCAAAAGAGGACAAAACTATTGCTTCTGAGAGAGGAGGGTCAAAGAATGTTACTATTTTTATCAAGCCCCTGTACAACTACTTGACTCTTTAAACGTGTGCATTAGATACTTTGATAAAAATGAAAAGTGTATTCAAATGTGCTGGTAGGAACAATTAGTCTGTAGCTGCACTTGAACTTGAAAAGTGAGCTGCCAGAGAAAAAACGCTTTCAAGTCATCTCTGGCTTTGCAACAGGCAGCCTGGCCACGTGGGACCCCTCTGCACCCCTGGCTTGTCTCTCGATGTTGAATCCATCTTAATGATGGAAGCACAGATGCCGCCATGGCATTTCTGAAGTCTGTGACCTGACTTTTATCTCTATCGCATAACTGCAGGATGAGCAATTTGTTGAAAGATCCAATTCTAAGCATTTGGCCTTGCCACAAACCAGAGGAGGTGACAAGAGCACCATCTAAATGGTTTGGGTCACATACAAAGCATCACCCTGTAGTGGGCTAAGTTATCATTCTGTCCTGCTTTTCAAAGTAGAACCCCACGGTGCGTATCTGGTGAGCAGTTTCAGAATTGGTTCCCTTTGCTCCCACGCTCCTAGGTAGCCTGGCTACCTACAGCACCTTTCTTTATAAGCTCCAAACACAAGACGTGTTACTGGCTTCATCTCCCTCTCTGAGATGAGGTCCGACCACGTGCTGTCAGGCTCATAGCCAGACCCACCAGGGCCTCTTCTCATTATGCACGAGATCCAGAGCATGAGCTTTGGAGCCAAACAAAACTGCGTATGACTTGAAATAAGCTGCTTTACTTCCCTGAACTTCGGTTTCCTCTTCTGTGACGTGGGCGTAACAGTATACCTGCAACATGGGAATTGTGCTCTTAGAGCAGATTCTGTCACACATCAGCTCAATATTATATGGCCTCTGTGGTGCTGGGAAAGTCACTGAGCGTCTCTGAACCTCATCTGTAAAGTGGAGGCAGTCCCGCCTTTCTCCAAGGTGGTTATAAACTCTCTGTGGGATATTGGATGCAAATTGCTTAGCCTGAGAAGCCCAATATCTGGAACCTGGTGAGAACTCAGTTCCTGAAGATAATTAATTATAACTTTTCTTCCTTCCCATGTCCACAAACCCTGTCCTGATTCAGGCCTACCTTCTTCTTGCTTGGCTGACAAAATAGCTAATCTGGACACCTTGTCTTTGTCTGTCTGTCTGCTTGTCTCTCTCTCTCTCTCTCTCTCTGCTGTTGCTCATTCTATGTACAGTTGCCAGAAAATTTTTCATACGCACTGCTTTTATCACTTCCCACCCCTGCTGAGTCGCCCACTGTGGTTAAACAAATAGAAGCATCCAGACCGGTTATTTAGAGCCTCACATAGTAGCCTCCTTCACTTCTCTTGCTTTCCCTCTTTTCTGTCCAAAACGGCCCCCTTAGGACGCCCCTTTCTTCGTGCCTGCTGCCTCTGCATGCTGAGCATCATGCCTGCTGCCAGGGCCCCTCTTCTGAGCCTCCCTTAATTTAAGAGTTGATTTGAAATTCAGTTTTTTAAACTTCCCTGATGCCATCAGCCTGATCAGTTCTTTATGTCTTGGCTTACCAGCACTCCTCGCCGCCTTTTCTTTCGTGTAAATTTCCTGAGCAGGAAACGCACTGAGTGTGGGGAAAGAGCATGAGACTTTGGCATCGGATGAATTCAGATTCACATTTTAGCTCTGCCACTGAATAGCTGGGAAACCTTAGGAGAATCCTTTTACCTCTCAGTGTCCTATAGGAATTTGTAAACCAAGAATAGCATTATCATGGGAAGTAAAATAACACATTACATTATAAGATATAACTTAAATAAATCTCTTAGTATCACATCTGGAATTTAGTCACTTACATATAAATCCTGTCCCTTATGTTATTCACAGGTATGTGTTGTGTTGCATTGTTGCACTATAAGATCTTTTTTTTTTCGATATTTTGTTTGGCAGTTTACCCCTGTGTATCAGTCAGAATATGCTAAGTGATGCTGTGGTAACATATAGGCCCAGGTCTCAGCAGTTTAAAACAACAGATGTTTATTCCTTGCTTATTATACATGTTCATTTTGAATTTAACAGGGCAAGCTCTTTTCATCTTAGTCACTCAGAAAACTAGGCTGCTCACATTTCATTGACCAAATCAAGTCAAATAACCAAGTCTAATGATCTAAGCAGACAAAGAAGTCTAATTCTGTTGTTTCTAGAAAGAGAGAAATTCAGGACCGTTTGTCACCTGCTCAACAACCACCCTCCAGGTGCCTGCCTGCTTCTTACAGAGACATGTGTTTGAAAGCCTGGGTGCCCCTCCTGGGGGTAAAGTTCTCTGAAGCACGTTAAGTCTTGGTGATTAGATGCAGTCTTGTTCTCCACGGGTCTGTGGTTCCCTAATTACAACCCACAGCCTTTGACAGGAACCCAGCACAAATCCATTTGTCTCCCAACTCGACCATAACTCTAAGCAGTGAGGACACATGAAGAAGGAAGATTTATCCTGATTTAGGACCAATATGCACTTAAAACCAATATTCAGAGATGCTGATTTTCTAAAGTTCTATTATCCTTGACTCTTTCATTCATTTATTCATTCACACCTCAAATACCATATTTATTGAGACCTGCCTGCCATGTGCCACTGTATTTTATTTACAACAATACAGTGATAACCCAGACAGACCTGATCCCTTCTTGCTCGTATTTGGCGATTGGGCAGAGAAGGCAGTAGACTAAAATGGCTAAGAGTGGTCTCTAGAGTTAAGAGTTCCCGCTGGCTGTGCGTCCCCTGCTAGCAGCCTTGGGCAGGTTCCTAAACCTCTCTGTGCCTCAGTTTCACCATTTGGAAACTGAGAATGATAATACACTTATGTTATAGGATTATTATAAAGAAGAAATTAGACAGACAAGCTATACACGGTATTTATAAACATGCTGACACATAGAAAGGAGCTGGTCTCCTCGTCACTCCTATCATTAATGTAGTACTAGCAGTGTTTAGGTGGTGGCAATGCTGAGCCGTTGAACCAACAGAAAAGGTTTTTGCATTTCTCATAAGAACCATAGTAACAATGATTTTCTGCTTTGCGGTAGTCCGAGAGAGCCTGTTACACATGAACCTGACGTGCACACGAATACCACCGTTGCATTGACACCTCGCTGCTGTTTATAACGTGCTGGACCCGGCTAACCCCCCTCATTGGCCATTATGTTGTTCCTACTGGTCTGTGATTGCTGGCCTCCGAGGGCCTGCAGTCTGATCCCTTGTGGACATTTAAGGAGCTTTTCAGTGCTGAGGCTCAGAGCACAGAAAATGGCTACTAATTCTGAAAGCCAGACTAAAGGGCAGCAAAGCAGCCCCTTGATCCATCAGACCAGCCTGGGTATATGCATTTCCGGCCAAATCTTAGGTCACTATTCTTAGGAAAAAATACATTCCAAGTCCTTCTGTGCACCCCCGCCCTTGGTCACCCGGAATACTTGACCAGGTAGTGACATGGCAGGGTTGGCATTGAGGCAGGGAGGACAGGAGAGCCAGAGAAGTACTGCTGTTCCTTCGCCATATATGCATGCAATTCACACACTTCTGGGTCTCCTTCTATCTAGCTACTCATGTTTAGGATCAACAAGTAAAGAAAGAAAAGTCACCTCCTGTCATTGTCAATCAGTTGAACATACCTCTACTATAGTAAGCCTAACCCAAAGTTCAGCCAAAACACCCCCCCACACACAAAAGTATACCCCATCCAAACAGCTGGCCTAATTAAATCCTGACAGATTGCTGCTCTGTTTCACAGCTGCCTGGTAGCTAGATCAGTCTCTAAGTTTTGGCAAGAATAGGATACATCTGGCTTCTCTCAGTCATTTAATATGTTTGGCATAAGCCAAAGAATGGTAGAAATGGTAGGAAAAAATGTTCTTTTCTTACTCTAAGACACAAGGGAGTGGGAAAAAAAGTATTCTTCTTTGTCCCCTGATTTAAACATGATCAGGAGGACAGAGAGGGTAAACTCGTCTGCAGCCAGTGGAAGCTGCTTTTGCATTCGATTTGTAGGCCAAGTTGTCCGTTTGTGGTGATTTCTGCAGGCTTTGAAATGGGGTGGCATTTTAACTGCATCAAATGCTTAATGAAGTGAGGCCCCATCTCATCGGTATTCCAAGTGGCACTGACATCACATTCGCTAATCCTGAAATAGTGAGCTATAAGGAGCTGCTTTCTTCCTTGGTGTGAAATGAATGAAGCAGCCTGAATTCTTCCAGTTTTATCTCCTGCTTTAACCTGGAATAATGCCAACATGTTGAGTTTTACCCTGAGGAATGCATATCATGTGAAAAACGTAAATCAGGTCTGTCTGCCAGAACATGCAGCCTTAATCCGTTAAATATTTCTAGCTAACAATGCACACGAGGCCCCTTAACTCCATAGACAGTCATGTTCTACTAAGACCATGTAAATATAACTGCTTCTGCCTGTTTTTTCAGGAAGGAATCGATAATCCCCCATGCCTATAACATTTCCCCCAAATTCCTCATTCAACACAAAGGCACTTAGCATGGCTTAACCTTAGCGGTACTTCCCCATCCATTCTCTAGAGCCAGGTTCCTTCTCAGTTAGCTCAGAAGGTTTCAAATGAAGGATTGTCTTTCTCTTTAATTAGCACTTGTGAGGAACCAGAACTGTTGACCCGATCAAGTTATGGGAACATGAGCCCAGAGTTCAAGCTGTGGAATGTCAAAAGAGAATGTCATGAACACTTTTGATCCCTATTCCCTTCTGCATGCAGGAAAATTAAAACTTCAGGGCTTGAATGAACCTTGTATGGGGCATGTTTCTTCAGAGTCAAGCACTGCCATCTGAAAAAGAAGGTTTCTTTCCCGAAAACCCTGGTTTTTCCAAACCACCGTTTTCATTCTGCTGATTCATTCCCAGGGGAATTTTTTTTCTTTCCCTGCATTCAAACATGGAGAACACTTCTGAGGATTGCAAAAGGGAATGTGTGATCTTTTGTTTAGCAGGTGCCCTGTGTGCCGGGTTCTGTACTGGGTAGAAGGGAGGGTAATACAGTGTCTCCCACACAGACTCAGGAGCCCAGCTGTCTGGGTCTAAGTCCCAGCTTCACCTCTTAGTAGCTATGTGAGGTTATCCTAGGCACATGGCCTTTTGGTGCCATATTTTTCCCCTTCAGCCTTACGGGGGTGTCAGCCACACTCACCTCTTCCTAAAGTCCTTAGAGCAGGACCGGGTACAAAGCAAGTGCTGTATGTACTAGCTGCCACCACCACCGTCCCTGCTGCTGCTGTTACTATAATTATCATTATTACTGTTATTAGATGCTAGGAACAAAGCCACAGAAACAAAAGCATAGCGAAACTCACCATGGCCCTTGTCCTTAGAGAGCGAAGAGCTCCCTGGGAAGTGCAGGCAGTTAGGAAAGCATTCAGGTGAAAGTACATATGCAGTATGTGCTGTGACGGAAAGAGATACTCAGTTCCAGGTAAGCACAGTATTGGGGGAAATGTCCTAATCAGGAAGGTCACCAAAGGCGACTCTCAGAAAGGGATGATTGTCCTGAGACAGAAAGCAGGGGAGACGTTCATTCCCAGCAAAACAATTCAGAAAATATAGGAAAGTATAAAGAAAAATATCACCCATAATTTACCCACCCAGTGATGACCACAGTAACATTTTGCTCTATAGCCTTCTACCTCTTTTTCTATGAATGGATAGAAATATACCCACGCAATTTTTTTATTAACAAAAATGGCCTCCTGCTGTCATAAAATAGATACAATTCTCTAATGAGTCTTCTTTCACCTAACAGTATACTGTGGACACCTTTCTGGGGCAGCGGTCAGCGCTGATATCCTGATGGCTAGGAGCCACTCCAGCCTTCCAGCTCATACCACCCTTGCCTCCTTGCCGCGTCCCTCCCCTGCCTTCCGAGGAAGCACGATGGTTCTCCTCCCAGGGCTAGCCCTTCATTACTCACACCTGACAGCTCTCATCACTCAACCCCTCTCTGGACTTCCACCTGTCTGCAAGGCTACTTTACAGCATCCGCTTAAAGCCTTTGGGCTCCCAACTGCATATTCTTCTAATGTGCAAGTGGTATCCAGAAGCTTTATTTGCTATTTCTGAAAACCTAATTTGGGTTTGTGACCAGCATTTATTGGCTTATCTGGAAGCTTTTGTTTACAATTTGGAGGAAAAATTTATACACATGCATATATCTCCTTATTTCTTAAAATACCTGTCATATTTCAGAAGCCTGAACTCTACAGGATCCCTTTAAGGAATTTGTTCCTAAAGTCATTAGCCATTCCCAAATATTACGAGCTTCTTGGAGGATGAATTGTTTGTCCTGAAATTGCTGAAGGCTTGGGTCACTGAAGTCACCTTTAAATATGGACTCAAAAAAAAAAAAAAAAAAAGGCAGTGGCATTGTACTCTAAATTGGCTTCCACCTCTTTCTCTTCCCTATCCATTCAATAAAGGTTGATTCATTCCCTTATCTCTGCAGTACAATTGAGTGCATGTCTGCTCTGCAGTGAGCATGCTACTAGGAATAGGGGAAACTTCTGTTTTCACATCTCTCTCTGTCTTTCTCTCTCACACACACCACACACACACACACACATACACACACACTGGCTCGTTCCAGGTAGGGTGACAGCAGCTGCTTAGCATGGTCTTTTAATAGGAGCCCTTCCAGCTTCTTTTGTGTCTCAGAGGCTTGTCTTCTCCCTCTTGACTTGGTTTTCATTTCTTTCTCCATGTACTCTCACAGCATGAACCTGAATCAGTCCAGAAGTGTACAAGGTGAGTAACTGAGGTCATCCGGTATGACAATGGAGCAGGTTTCAGGACTCAGGGTTAAGAAAAGTGCATGTTACTAAGAGACCATGGCTGGTGAAGAGAAATCTGAAATACGAAGATGGTGGGTGGCATCAGGAGGGTGGTGGAAAGCAGCGCTGTGTGGTAGATGACACTACCATAGCAGTGCCAGCTCTGCCACTTACAGACTATGTGAACTTGAGAGCCTGACGTCATCTCTCTGAACTGCCTTTCCTTCTCTGTCATGGTGAGGTTGACCATGCTCACCCCATCGGCTTACAATGATTATTCTTTCATTCAATCAGTTATTCAGTCAAGAAATAGCTATTGAGATTCACATGGAGACGTAAGTCATCCTCTGAAAAATCCACCCCAGATATTTACTGAATCAAAGGGCAAACTCCACTTGCTTAGAACTCTGGAGGGTGGTAGAGATTGGAGAAGGACACCACAAAGTCTCAATCGAAGAAACAGAGAAATCTCAGGTAAAAGAACCTCATCCAGGATGCTGTTCAGTCCGTGTTCCCCTCCACCTTCTCAGTCTTGACTGCTTGGGAGTCGCACGAAGGCAGCGTGGCCCACCTCCCTCCCACCACAGACTGAGACAGTGGACTCCCAGCAGAAGTTAGAGCTCCGCACATATCCAGACACAGGACCTGGTCTGCAGAGACCTAGGGTGGAACACAAACGCCATGGAGGGCTGCATAGAAAAGCCTCCCAAGGGGAAAAAGAGAGGTAATTGAAAGGCTGGTAAGAATGGATGCACCCTCACTCGATCCTCTTCCAGTCAATTGCACACCTAAAGGAAAAACTGACTTTTTTAAAGTGACCCACCTTTCTGGATTGACCAGGAAGCTTCCCAGGGCAGGATACCCTAATGAGGGAGAAACTGGAGGCAGAAAAGCCTCACACACAAAAAATTGATAAATATTAAAAAGGGGGTTTAACTGAACTGCTGCAAGATAGGATGGGTCCCAGAACTGAAAAGAGTAAAGGAATTGAGGCACTGATGAGAGAATTTAAACAAATCATAGGAGCTGGGGAGAAAAGTCTGCACAAAAGCAAACAAAAGGGATCAAGATTCCTGGAGACAGAACAGAGGAAAGGAAACTCTTCCCTGGAGGTGAAACAAATGCAAAAAAAGTGAAATCTTAAAAATCATATATATCCAGTGCAAGAATCAGATACCCTGAACAGCGAAACATAGTCTATTATAAAGATCTATAATAAGTTGGTCCAAGAATCAAAGAAGAGCTTGAATACAAAGTCAATTAACAATAAAACCATAGACAAGAGAGAGGAATGGACCTTTAGAGTCACTAATCAAGATAATGAGATGCCTAGACAGCAGCAGAAATTTACAGGCATACCAAGAAAGGGGAAATGTGGCTCAGCCAAGAGAACAAATTAAGACTTCAGAGGAGACACAGAAGTTGGACAACTAATTAAAAATGTTCAAACAAATATTCTAAATCAATTCAAGGAGATGAAGGAAAATATGCATAAAGAGATAAATATTAAGAAGACAATGTGAGCATAAAGAAGAATTTAATAAAAGAAACAAATTATGGGGATGAAAGGCACAATAGTAAGAAACTAAAACTACACTGGAAGCATACAACAGCAGGTTTAGACAGGCAGAAGAAAGAATCAGCAAATTAGAAGACTGGACAATTGAAATCATACAGTCAGAAGAACAGATAGAGAAAAGAAAAGAAAAAAAATTGATCAGGGTCTCTGTGATTTGAGTGAGAGCATAAAGCACACAAACTGCATGCACATGGGTGTCCCAGAAGGAGAAGAGAAGGGAAAGGGGCAGAAAAAATATTTGAAGAAATAATGCCTAAAAACTTCCCAACTCTTAAGAATATTCTGAAGTTGGTTGTGGTGATAAAACACTACTCTAAATATGCTAAAAGCCATTGGATTGTACCCTTTAGATGGATTGTATGGTATGTGAATACATTTCAGTAAAACTGCTTTTTAAAGAAAGAAAGAAATAGCTGTTGAGTGAATTAATCCCACCAAATTATATATTTGAAAATGGTTTAAATTGGAAGTTGTATGTTATATATATGTTTCTGCAATAAAAATTTTTAAAAGCCCGTGGGACCATACAATAGTGAACCCTAACGTAAACCATGGACTTGGGTTAATAATATAAATCTATAATACTGGTTCATCAGTCGTGGCAACTGTACCATGTTATTGCTAAACAATAATCATAGGGAAAACTGCATGTGCCTAGGGCAGATAAGATGGGAACTGTACTTTCTACACAAGTTTTCTGTAAACCTACAACTGCTCTAAGAAACAAATTTGTTTAAAATTTCTATTTGAAAAATAAGAAAAAAGAAAGCCACTATTGAATGATTTTCTGTTAAGTGCCAGGCACTGTGCTAGGGTGCTGAAATTAAATGAAATTCACACACATGCCTAAAACTGAGCTCAGGACAGGGTAGCACTCAATAAATGTCTACTTCTGGCCCTCACGCTGAAGGGATCACAGGTACAGAATTCTTGGGAGTAACTCCAATAAAGGAGCTGGTGGCAAAAGAATGCAGCGGCAAAGTGGGAGGAAAGAAATGTTTAGTTTTGCTAAGCATGAGCGTGAAGTTTCTTGGATGCCAGAGTGCAGTTGGGTCCTGAAAATGGGTAGCTGTAACGATATTTGGGGGTAGACGTGGGATGGACTGATAATGGAAGCCACTTGTCAGTTTTCTTTGGAGGTGGGAGGTGGAATTACCAAAGTCTAGCACGATAAACCCAAAGCCAGAAGATCTTCACAACGCAAGCATGCCTCACCACCCTTCATGAGTCCCGTCCTCACTGCTACGTGGTGGAAGCACGGGGTGGAACTCCCGAGGCATTTATGGGGCTGGCCTTATATCATACCTTGGCATGTACAACTCTGCGTCCAGGTTAGAAGTAGTCACCGGACATTTTTAATGCACGTCATGAGTCTGAGAAACCAGATTTACCATGTTGTCTGGTGGTAGGGTTTTTTCTTGTGTGGTTTTTTTATATCTTTTAAATTAATTTTCAATTAAGTTTTGAAAGGACAAAGTATAAAATTAACTAACTTGCAATTAATTTCAACAATAATTATGCAAAAATTCTAGGCATGTGAAAGATGGGGAGCGTGGAATAATTAGTCGTGGCTTTTTTCACTACCGTAATTATAGTGATGAATATGCATGAAGCTGTTTGGAAAAGGAACACACAGCAAGCAATTGTATTTAATTAAACTTTTAGCTGGCTTAGCTTGGGGAGCCAACATTGTGTTTTAGTCTACTCAAACTATTAAAGTGTCCCCCAAACAGACTGCCTGCAGAAATATGCACGAGACAGTGGCAGGTGCTATTTTTCTTAACTCTTCTTTTAATTTTGCAGACTTCTGGCTTTATTGGACCTTTTGGCATGGAAAGCATGGTGGTCCAGGGTCTAGCCTGAACAATATTACCTTGAAATAGCATTTTTAGGGCAAGTAAGCATAGCCCATCCTTAGTGCATAATCCACCTTGCTTCAGAGAGCCCTTCTTGGACATTCTTTGGGGCATCCTTATCTATAGTGCAGGATATAGGAATTAGATTATAACAAGAATGTAGTAACAGCATCTGGTGGAGCTGTTGCTGAGGGGCAGGCAATGCCCCGAGCATTTAGCATGCACCATTCTCCTTCACCCTCTACCTGCTGATGTCTGAAACTTGAGGAACTTGCCCAGGGTCAGAGAGAGATTTGAACCCACGTCTTTCTGATCATCAGGCCTGTACTGCTTTACCACTCATTCACTAATCATGTTGCTCCAAGTTGGAAAAAGGGAGGAAAGAATTTTAGTTCCCACTTTAGGCTGCAGGTGGAATTTACTTGAGGTCCCCTTCCTGTGACAGATAGCTGTCCCAGGCTTCCTAAGCCAGTGGAGAAGATCCCAACAGGGAACTGTGAAGAACAATACGTCAGAGATGGTGGTGGTGCTGGTGGTGCTGATTGTGGTGGCGGTGGCGGTGGTGGTGCTGGAGCAGCAAGTATGTGCTGAGTCCTGAGACTCCTTGCCAGCCACCGTGCCAAGCGCTTTATGACCATGTCTGATCTACACACACACCCCTGAGATAGATGCTATTATTCCCCATTTTACAGATGAAGAAAACTGAGGCTCAGGAGCTCAGGTAACTTGCCTGAGTACTTCAGTGATAGAGTCAGGGCTCAAATGTGTATCCACCAGCCTCCAGAGCCTGTGCTGTCTGCTGGACCTCAGCACATGGCCTTCTCACCCCCTTTTCTGTGTCCAGGGGCAGCACATACAAGGTAGGAAAAACAAGGGCCACCAGACACGATCTTCGATCTTGCCTAGTGGCAGTAAGAACTAGAATCAAAGTGTTGGAAATCTCTGGATATTTCCCTCTGCTGCAAATGAGGTGATATTCAGATGCTGGTAAAGAACTTTCTGGAGTCTCCATAGTGAGAATTACAGAAGTATAGACTGTTTCTAACTGGAATTGTTACAGGGTCTTGTTTTTATTTAACACAGATTGCTTTGCTTCAAGTCCCATTTCCAAATGCATAACCCCAAGAAGGTCTCGAACCTTTGCCTCTCTCTGATAGGTCATGATCTCTTAGCCAATGACTTCTTTTGAATGTGGAAACAGTCTCTTTGAGATCAGGGGTTACTTTTGGAATAGTCTGTTATTTCGGCTTACCAGAGGACGGTCTCCAAAGAACACTGGTTTTATAGCCCTTTTCCAATTCTAATTAAGCCCCATGGCTTTTAGTACAAGAAAAAACCCCATCATAGATGGGCACAGCAAACTGTCATTAGCAGGACCGAGAGAAACCTTTAGCCAAGTGAAGCAATTTCCTCATTCTGTAATTAAAGCAGTTTGGGGGCTGAATGTATTTATGAGCAAACTGGCTGAAGTGAGACAGAAGCATTTCACCACGTGCACCTCAGGCAAAGCAGAGGCTCTGGGCAGGCATCTGAGCATTGCTCTGTTATAAATCCAGCATTGCAGGCAGGTCAGATTTGAGCTGTCTCTTTATGCTGTATCAGGCAGAGTATAAAGAGATGAGGAAACTGAGGCACAGAGAAAGAAAGCAGCTCACTCAAGCCCAGTCCTCCTTCCTCTGCCCCCATCTCTTTGCTGGTGTATTTGTCAGGTGGGGTTGAATTCATGGGCCCTGCGCTCTTCCCCAGTAATTTGGGGGGTTACTTGTCATCAACAGTTTCTTTTTTTTTTAATAGTTTCAGTGTTCCTCTGGTTCTTATGTTTATGATGTTCTTCTAAGGCTCATTTCGCTGCTTGAACAATTCCGGTCTGTTTCCAGACAGCCCATTGAGGTTGCGATGTCAGCAGCTTACTCTGCAGAAGTCTGTTGAAAGCTTGCACCTGCCCCCGTCCATCCCCAGTGCTAATGCACTCATCTTCCCTTGGGCTCAGCTTCCTCCTCCTTGTCACTGATAAGTGACCAGAATTCTCTGGAATGAAGATTTTTATTTTCCAAGCTCAGCCAGTGTTCAAGGTCAGTATTCTGGTGATTGGTGGTTTGCTTTCTTCTTGATTCTAACCAAACTCATGAATTTAGGATATGTTACAGCTCAGTCGAGCCCTGGCCCCTTCTGCCATCTCAGTGGGCGTGGAAATGCTTGCCTTCAGCTGGGCTCCCCACAGAGCCAGCTGTCACACAGCTGGCCCAGGGCACCTTGCCACCCAGCTCTTCACAGCCTGAAACCCATGCTCCTTTCGTGAATGTGACTTTTGAGGAGTGGGACAGTCACAGGCCCCGGGGGACTCATCCTGCAATTGTTTCGGCCTTTAATGGGGTCCACCTGGAGCGACACATCCACGGAGATGCCCTGTGGCAGTGGCAGTGCCACTCCAGGCCTCGTTTTTAGCATAAGGCTCGAGGTTGAAGGATCTTCTACACCAGAGGAAGCAGGAAGGTTGGCAGCATTCCCCCGGAGTCCTTGTAGATGCGGAGAAGGATTAAGAATCTGTTTATCCGCAATCAAACAGGATACTTCAGAATAGCTCCAGTTGAGGCCCGTACTTTTGAGACCACAACGGGAGTTGGCGATCTTGACTGATAATGAGTGTTCTTCCTCTGAAACTGATAAAAAATACAATTGGCTGCATTTCCCTTTATCTCTCTCGTGTGTGTTCGGTTTGTACAGTTGGACAAAGATACTGTGGCAAGTGGAGCTTGCCAGGAACGATAGGGTACCAGCAGGCTCACAGAAATGGCGAGTAGAATATTAATTGGTCCTAGTCTCGCTTCTGTCCCTGCCCAAAGTTCCCGTGCCCTGGGTCTTTAGTAAAGCTAGTTGCTCTGGGTGGAGGCACCACCAGAAGGAACGGTTGAGATTAAACCAATAGAGTTAAGCTAGAGGCCCTCAGTCTGTGGGTCAGAAGTTCTTTTTTATTTACCTAAACTTGGAGATTTCTAAGATTGGAGGGTAGGTTTGTGGGAAGTGCAGAATATTAAATCATTTGCAGAAGAGGGAACATTTTGAAACAGTGAGTGGTGATGATAATGCTAATATCACTATTAACATGTACAGCACATGCTGGAGCTGATGGTAGATTCTAAACCTGTAATTTAAAGCTTATCATTGCTTATTGGCTGTACAGATATTTTAGAGTCCAAATATATATGTGTAAAACTGGACTTAGTGTTTGCAGTGAGAAGGTCAAGTTGCAACATGGCTGGATGACACAAATTAAAATTTGAATTTTGTTCATGATTTTTCTGTAAATCTACAACCTTTCTAATAAATAAAAAGAAGAAGAAATAGAGAGGGAAAAGTTTATGGTTTTCTTTAGGGAAGACTCACTGTATCGGTAAGTCTGAGGGAGAGAGGGCGACAGTGCCATGACATGCAGCAGGTAAAGTGCATTGGGAGGCCAAAGCAGGGGCTGTTATCTCTAGTTGGAAAGCTCAGAAAAAGTCGGGGATAAAGTGGCTCAAGGGCCAGCTGAGTCTTGAAAGCTGGCCAGGATGTGGACAGGAAGTTGTGTTAGAAAAGGGCATACCAGGTGTTCTAGTTTGCCAGCTGCCAGAATGCAACACACCAGAGACAGATTGGTTTTTAATAAAAGGGATTTATTTTGTTAGTTCTTCAGAGCAAAGGCAGCTAACTTCCATCTGACATTCTTTCTTATGTGGAAAGGCACACGGCCATTTCTGCCAGCCTTCTCTCCAGGCCTCTGGGTTCCAACAACTTTCCCTGGGGTGATTCCTTTCTGCATCTCCAAAGGCCTGGGCTGCGAGTGCTAAGATGAGGTATACTGAGCTACTTGGGCTGTGCTAGCTGAGTCTCTCATTTAAGCACCAGCCAATTAAATCAAACATCATTCATTGCAGCAGGCATGCCTCCTAGCCAACTGCAAAAGTAATGAGCAACAGATGAAGTTCACGTACCATTGGCTCATATCCACAGCAGCAGAACTAGGTGCTTTCACCTGGCCAAGCTGACAACTGACTCTAACTACCACACCAGGCAAAGAGAGCAGCAATCCCAGGAAGGAGGAACTTTTAGAAAGATTTCTAGAAAAAACATCTAGAGATTTGCCCCAAATTTGTAAACTGCCCTCTGCTCCCAGCTCTTCTAAACTATGATTTACTTTACTTTATGTATCCAGCTCCCTCTGGCTCAAGTCTCTCCCCAGGTTTCAGTCGGGCTGGCGCTGGGGCTGCGCTGTCATTTGCAGACTCGATTGAGAAGGGGAACGTCTGCCAAGCTCACTCACGTGGTTGTCAGCAGGACTCAGTCCCTCAAGGACTGCGGGAATGGGGGCCTCCACCCTTCTATGGCCAGTGGCACCCAAGACAGAATGGAAGCCACGGTCTTTTATAACCTAATACTGGGAGGCAGCCCCCATCAGTTCTGCCATATTCTGTTTATTAGACATGAGAAAATAAGTCCGGCCACAGGGAAGGAATTACCACAAAAGCATGGAACGCCAGAGGAGGGTCAGAGGGACCATCTGGGGGGTTGCTTACCTTACTGGGTTGACAAAGGAAAGAAAGAGAGATGAGTTAGAGAGAACAAGGGAGGCTGGTGAGGCCGGGCCCCAGACTTTTTTGTAAAGAGGTTAACTCTTACTGTGGTACTTTAAGTATGAAATGACTCATCTCCAAGGACATTTATTGTAAAAGATTGGACATATACTAAGTAGCCACTGAATGGGTGCTGGTTAAAACAATTTTATGTCATATCTCTACAATTAGCACGCTATGCAGCAGTTATAAAGAATCAGTTACTTCTAGTGCTGGGGCTGGGAAATGCAAGAGCCCGGAGCATCTTGTGCCAGAAAATAAACAAGTAATCCAAAAACCAAAACAACAAAAACCTAGGGGCCTAGAAGAGCTCTGAATGGCCCAAGTTGGAGGAACTTGAGCAAAAAAAATCAATAACAGTAGTATTAGAATATTTAGCCCAGAGAATAAAGTAAGTCTTTATGAGTCCAGATATATGATATAAATAAATAAAAGGGGGGAAGGGGGAGGAACAAATCTTTCCTTACAGAAAAACTCCAGTTAATAAATGTAGAAGAAATGAGGGAAATAGAAACTCATCATTGGAACAAAATGGTAATAATTGCTGCAGGCAAGATCCACTGATGAATGTAAAAATTAATGGGTGAATGTGTAAGCCGAAACAGGATATTTGCATAATTGCAAAGTATCTCGCCCAAGATATTTAGCTACAAAGAGAAGATGGTAACTTTACAGTGAAGAATCCTGGCAGATCCCACCTCAGTGAAGTGGTCGGAGTTAGTATCTCACAGATGGGTGGCGATATCATGCGCCCCCCCCCCCCATATGATGCTCTGAGAAGGGCACGAAATCTCTGTGTCGTCTTCTCCATAGTACGTGACCTCTAGAGAAAAACCCACACGGAGGGACATTCTACAAAGCAGCTACTCAGGAAGAGCATAAAAGACAGAGCCCAAGAAACCTCACGGTTTGAAGGGGACAGTGTGGGGTCTTGGAACAGAAGGACATTGATGGAAAAACTGGTAGACTCTGAATCTGCTCTATAATGTAGTTCATAGAAATGTTCCAAGGTTAATTCTTAGTTGTGGCAGTTGTTCTCCGGCTAGGTTAAGCTGGGTAAAGGAAGGAACTCTATTATTTTTGCAACTCTTCTGTAATCTTCAACTGATCTCAAAACAGTTAAAAAATAAAAATGAGACAGAGCTTGGCACATGATAAGTGCTATATAGGTCTTTATTAAATGAATAAAATGTTACCGGTTTTTGAAAAGATGAAGGCAGATCTTTCTGTGGCTCATTGAGTGAAAAGAATTGTGTTAGCAGGTGTGTTAAAAATTTTTGATATTTGCTTGGACTATTACTGGAAGACTATAAGAAACTGAGCGAAAGAAACTGGTGCCACTGGTTGCCTCTGAGGACAGGAAGCTGGTAGCTCAGAGCAAAGGCCGGAAACACTTTTCTCTGCAAATCCTTTCTTACCTTTTGAATTCCGAGCCATGACTCCTCGTTGCCTCTACAAAAGGTAAATTCTGAAAATGCGAGCAGCCATGGCAGCTCTAAGGCCCCCACGGTTCCCGCCACCTCCCAGTAGCTCCCCTCACCCCCCAGCGTAACCCAGAATCTCCTGGCACCCTGCTGGCTCGCCTCGGCGCGCAGTAATTGCGGAATGAGTGAGCAGTGCAGCTCTGCCCTTGGCTCTCTCCATGTGCTTGTTTTAACACGGTCCCGTAACATTTCAAATGGTTTCTTGAGCTCTCCGGCCTGTCTCAGGTACCTGCAAAGCTTTTCCAGTTATCCATGGATTAGTGTCCATGGATTCTAAAGCAGCCCCGGGGCTACTCGGTTATTATTTCTTCTTTAAAGAATGTAGCATGTAACTTTGAATCCTTCAAAAGTCCCTTTAGTTATTTATCTATTAGGGAACGGTCGGGCTCAGTGACCCGCATTGCCCAGGAGGCCCACTGGTGTTGGGACAGAGATGTTCTCCTTGTCTTGGAGAACAACAGAAGCTACCACCAAGCCTTCATCTGGGGGGGCATACATACAAGACATCCACGCACCTCTCAAAAGACAGGACTGCACAGTCAGGCCATATTGCTTAACTACCATGGAAGGTGGTGGCAGAGAGCAGGCAGATTTTTAGCAATTCAGGTGTTTTATATCTAAAGCTAAGACCAAATTTGCCATCTACTGTAGGAATAGATCACTAGCCCCGGCTTGCTTCTGAGAATAATAGATCTCCTTTAAGATGCTATTCATTTTTCTGTAAGACCTTTTCTGACTACCCTGGCCTTCCTTGACTTCTCCACTTACTTTCTGTTGCAGTTACAGGCACCTCATCATGACTGCTAAGCATCATTAGGGCAGCTTTCCAGAGAGACTGGCAGCTGCGTGAGGGCAGCTGGTGTTGTCTTAACTTGTTGCTCATGAAAGTGTTGGTCTGCTCAAGCAACCAAAATTAGACCTGTGTGGGTCCTAAAGTCAGTATTTTATTTAGGCTGTGTGGATTGTATGGCCTCTGCCACAACTGCTCAACTCTGCTGCTGTGGCACGAAAGGAGCTGTAGACAGCACGTAAGCAGATGGGTATGGCTGCAGGCCAGAGGTCGTGACCCCTGGGCTAGTTGGAGTGTGGGGTGCTGGGGGGTGAGTGGTTTAAGATTGGGTTGTACAAGATGCAAGGGATGGACCACAGAGGCCTCTTAGGACCATGAGTAGGAGCTTGGAGTTTGGGTACAGTGAACGTTCACCAGAGGGTATAAGGTAGGGCATCTGGTATGATGTTATTTACCTCCTACAAGGAGTTTTTTGGATGCTGTATGAAAAATTGACTGGAAAGGAGCAAAACTGTAAATTGGGCAACCAGCTAGGAGGTTCATGTGTTAATCCATATAACTAGTAGCTGGTAACGTGGCCAACATTTTGGAGGCAGAAGCAGCAGGACCTGTGCCAGGTGGGATGTGAGTGCAAGAGGAAAGGAAGGAACCAGGGCTGATGCTGAGGCCTCCAGCTCTGATTAGGTGGGTGGTGGTACCCTCCCAGGATTGTAATCGATGCTTAATGGATGATGATATTTGTTTTCTCAGCTCCCACAAAGGAGATTTTATTTGCAGTGATGATGGCACGCCCAAGGTAGATTTTTCTTCTTGCCAGCTTTTTAAGTCAGCCTCCCCCTGCAATGCTATTTGTATATGATTCTGCTGCACTCGCCGGCCAATCACAGCATCACCACCCCCTGCATCCCGCTTGAGTTAACAGTATTTCGCCCTGGCCGCTGACACTGCAGGCTCAATATACCGTCATATTGTAACACGCCAAGTCTTATTACTGGACCAGAAAGCAACTGGCCAGTGAGTTCAAAGAATGTCTGCTAAGCACTTAACTTTGCAACTTCCACCAAACACTCTGGGTAAATAGATAGAATAAGCAATAGAAAGAGTAATTCTGTACAGCCCTCCTTAGTCAGCAGATTCCAAGAGGCACTTATATCCATTTTTAAGCCTGTTGTTTGTGTGGAAGCAGTGTAGCATGCCACGTGCAGCAGCCTGGGTCTGCCGAAGCCGCTCAGTGCACACAGTTGTGATGCCTCTAAGGTCTGCCCTTTGATGGTTAAGAGGTGAGAGCGCTGAGCCCAGTGGCTCATTACCAAGTCACATCCCCCAGGCTGCTGCCCTCCCCTTGGCATTTGCTTTCTGGTCATCTGTAACAGAGGAGACAGCAGAGAACTGCCACAGCCCATTTCCATGGTAGACTCTCTGTTGACCTCTTTTAAGCACCTGCACAATTGAGGAGAGTTGTGGAAAGACCACCTGGGCCCTAGCTCCCACTTACCCTCATGGCTGAGTTTTCTTAGCAATCTCAATTGCCATTAAAAATCACCCTTTTCCAACTTAAACAGCCAGTTAGCACTTTACCCTCCAGCCGATTCTGTAGGCGCCTTGGGCCTGTTTCTTAGTAAAGAGCATTAACCCCCTCACTCCTTGGGTTATCACTGGTGCCCTCCTCATCAGAGGGGGTGCCCAAGCCCTGGGGTGTGCAGCAGTCCTCAGCATGCTTCAGAAAGCTCTGGGATCTTTGGGGGCGGGGGGTGGGGGGCGGGTTTCCTTCATACCAAGCAGCTCCCCTAATGATGAGCAATTGATGAATTAAGGGCCACTGGTCATGGCTGGCTGATTCACTAGCACGTGCTGAAAGGAATGGCGTGCAGTGGAGGCTTCCTGCCCCCTTTCTCCCAGGGGCAGGCGCATGGTGGGGGTGGCGAGGCTCAAAGCCTTTTGGTGTCTTGGAATGGGAACATCTGAAGTTCCCAGGGAGATGCCTGCCTCATTCAGCTTCAGTCTTCCTTTTTCAGCTCTCTGTCCCTCGCCCCCTCTCATGGTGGATTTAGTTCTCCGACGCTGTCTCCTGACCTCTCAGCGGGCCTTGGGCCCTGCTTCTGTCTTGGCAGCGGCGTCCCCTCTCTGGTTTCCCACTGGCCCGGGACCAGCAGTGGCGCCTGCTGTGGCTGCCTGACGCAGGGCAGGCTGGCAGCGCTGCTTTTTCCATCCCCCTCCTTTCGGTTAATTTTAGAAACTTGGGTTGCCATGGAAATGGTTCAGTGGGGCTTTAGTGGTTCTCTTTTGATTCAGTCATTTGCCCGTCTGCCTTTAAATTAAACTTTTTCAATACGATTCGAAATTGGACCAGGAGATGTGCTTGGAATAATGATCCACAAAGGAGCTCCAGCCCCACGGGAAGTTTTTCCGAACAGGAAAGTCAGGCTGGGTGCGGGGCTGCCCTTGGTTCACCGGGGCCATGACGGCTGTGCCTTGGCGCTTCGCTGCTTGCTGAGAGGATGAGGCTGCAGGCGAGGTGGAGGTGATTCTAGGAGGGGGGCTGGAGTGAAATGGGCCCCCCAGGACCCCCATGCAGGGAGCACCTCTGGGCGTAGGTCTGTACTGTTTTGTTTCTGTCTCCCCAGTGCTGAGCACAGAGCCCCATGCACGGCCAGGGCTTGGAAGCCTTCTTGACCAAAAGGGGAGAGAGAAATGAGACAAAGTGTCAGTGGTGAGAGATTTCACACAGTCGAGTGGTTATCCTGGAGGTTATTCTTATGCATTATATAGATATCCCATTTTAGTTTATGGTGTATTAGAGTGGCTGGAGGGAAGCACCTGAAACTGTAGAGCTGTGTTCCAGTAGCCTTGATTCTTAAAGATGATTGTATAAAGATATAGTTTTTACAGTGTGACTGTGTGATTGTGAAAATCTTGTGTCCGATGCTCCTTTTATCCAGGGTATGGACAGATGAGTAACAAAATATAAATGACAAATAAATAGTAGAGGGGATAAAGGGTAAAATAAATTGGGTAGATTGAAGTACTAGTGGTCACTGATAGGAAGGGGTGAGGGGTATGGGAGACGTGATTTTTATTTGTTGAGAAATATCCACACACATACAGTCCAAACATATTATACATTCAGTAGCTAAAAATATCATCACATAGTTGCGTGTTCTTCACCGTGATCAATTTTAGAACATTTGCATCACTCCAGAAAAAGAAGTAAAAAGAAGAAAATAGAACTCATACCTCCCATACCGGGTTCCTAAGCGCCCTGCCCGTTCTGCCCGCCTCCTCTGTGCAGCCTCTCTGCCGTTCAGCGCTCTCGCAGCCCTTTTTAATGTAGCATGAAGGCGTCAGCATCTTTGTCCGGAAGCAAGCTCCCAGTTGGTTTACTGGGCTCACATTTAAAACAGTGGTCTTTAGTGTCGTCTCGGTTCTGTGGTGGGTTCAGGTCTTCGCTCCTCCAGCTGCTGGAAAAGGACTCCATTGCCGGAGCAGCAAGATGAGGTGGGGAGACGGCCCGAGGTCACTCACGTGGTGTGGCACAAAGCCCAGCGTCTGTCCCGGGCAAGCACAGTCCCCAAACTGCACTTGCCACGTGCACCCTGCTGCTGTTCAGTTGGATACACCCGTCCCCACTCCTCCTTACACGGTTCTGTCGGATGTGGACAGACAGGCATCTAATCATTTTAGCTGGTATTTACGAAGACTGGCCGCTCCATGACAGGGCCTCACCTGTATTAGTAGGTGTCTCTTCCTCATGGGAACTCTGTTTATTGTCCCCACCTTACATAGGAGGAAGCTGAGCGTTAGCTTGTCTAGCTCAGGGCTCCACAAGGACTCAGAAATGGGATTTTGGCCCGACCCGGGGACGCTGGTTGGACAGTCAGGGTACAGCGGGCACAGGGTGCCAGCTCTGGAGGAAGGTGCGTCCCGAGTGGGGCCGTGATGGGTCGGCAGGCTGTTCCTGCCCCACCTTGGGCTACCTTGCCTCCTGTACGTTGGCAAACACGAGTATCCAGCGAGATGTCGCCCCTGGTCTCCCAGGGGTAAAGCACAGGAGGAAACTATTTCATTCTAGCAGCAGGGACATGGCACCTGAGCTGAGCCTGGGAGGATGGGAGGGTTTGCCTGGGCAGGCCGGAAGGAGGAGAGGGTCCAGCAGAGGAGCCGGGAGCCCCACTGGATGCTCTCGGTTGACCCGTCTGCCTCCGCTGTCCGTGCTTCCCCCCACGTGGGCTGCTGACCTTCGTGCACTGGCAGCCGCCTTCTCACCCCCTTCCAGGTGGCACTGCCAGTGGGAAACCCCAGCAGGGGGTTGGAGGGCAGAAAGAGAGAAAGTTGGGAGGACGTGTTCCCTCCGCCTGCAGGGCTATGGCTGGAGGTGGCCACTCCGACCAGCAGCGCTAAAGGTCTTATCAGATTCTGGAAGCCACCCCTCACCCCCCCGGGGTCCCGGTGTCACTTCGGGAAACTCTTTCAGGCTCTTCTCTTAAACCCAGGGACCGTGGGACCCTGACGGCAGGTCTGAGGCTCTCGGCAGGTGAGTTCTGGGTGTGTCTGGGGACCTGTGATGCCACAACCTGGCCTGATGCAGCCAGCACACAGGTGGGAGGAAGAGAAGGAAGCAGGAAGAGGGAAGAGTGGAAGCAGGCGAAGGAGCCACGTGGTAAGGAGCCCTGGCTAGCAGGAGACGGAGCTGGGGCTTCTCCCGCGGGAAGGAGAGTCCAGGAAGGGTTGTGAGCAGGTCAGCACAGCCAACGGCAGGTCCCCAGGGCCGGCCTGGGGTGGCCCCGTCTCCACCAGCCTGGGAGAGGAGACTGCATGCCCAGCTCCCGGCTCTCAGCCTGTGAGGCAGTGGGTCTCCAGATGTTTCCAGGCAAGGGTGACATCGCCTGCCCCCATCTAATTTATGAGAAAGAAGCTTCTGGAGACTGTGTTTTTGTACCGCGAACACATGTCTTCTCCACATTTCCGAACTCAGGCAGCTGCCTAACAGTGTGAATATTTCAGCCATGAGGTGGTTTTACATTCCTCTAAACAGACCGACGCAGCAGGCTTGCTGAGTGGGACCTGTCCTCATTCCATGGGTTATATTGGGGTGCGGGTCAGACACACCTGGGTTCAGATCTCAGCCCTGACACTTCCTGACTGTGCAGCCTAGGGCACCTGACCCCCCCCCCCCCCCCCGCCTTTCTCACCTGTGCGGTGAAGTAAGCTAATGACTGGGAAGCACTTGGCATATCAGCGCTTAGTCTCATATTAAAGGTGCAGGTGCTTCTGGCAGGAGTAACAAGCTGAGGCTGGGGCCTTACTGGAAAGGAGCACAGGTCAGAGACCCTCTTCCCACTCCCCCCCACAGATTTTTTTCAGAATACTGTAGGATACAGAGACGAGTCCAGTATTGCCTTCACAGAGTTCCATTCCAGCAGGAGCGAGAGAGCTAAGTACAATTACATAACACTTGGCAGGCAGTGACACGTCCAGTGAAGACACAACAAGCAGGGGAGTGGGACAGAGCGATGGAGGGTGGGCAGTGCTATTTTAGGAGGGCTGACCCGGGAAGCCCTCCCCCCAACACTGACCAGCAGCGGGGCCTCGGGTGGGGTCAGGTGTGAGCGATGGGGAGGCCCGGGGTGAGAATGCACCGAGCTAAGGGCACAGCAAGGACAGAAGCTCTGGGGCAGGCAGGTGTGTTCAGGGAACCGCAGTGAGGAGCAGAGTCCGAGTGGTAACGGGGCAGGATGGTTTAGGGCACGTAGGACCTGGTGAGGACTTCAGACTTTACACTGAGTTTATGGGAAGACGCTGAAGGGTTTGGAATAAAAGAGAGACCTGAATGGTTTGGCTTTAAAAGGAGCGTTCTGGCTGCTGTGTGGATGAGAGCAGGAGCGGGAATGGCACGCATGGGGTGAGGTCCCCTGCGGCCATCCGGGGGAGGTAGGGTGGCTGTGGCAGTGGACATGAGGCGTGAGTGGGCACTGAGACTGGAGAGCGGCCAGGACCTGGTGTGCAGATTGGGATCAAGTGTGCTTCGTGTTCCCCCTTCCACGCGTCCCCCTTCCAGCATCGGGGCTGGCACACAAGAGCGGAACCATGTGCAAAGCCGGCAGCCCTGCCTCCCAGGGCTCTGGAGCCTGGGTAGTTAGTTT